>NC_135539.1:20469676-21166343 GCF_045843805.1 Urocitellus parryii | reverse complement strand
AAATTGGGAAATTATTTCTAATGTTTTTTTCCTCAGTGCTAGGGATTGAACCTAGGGTCTCCTGCATGCTAGGCAAGTGTTCTACCACTGAGCTATACCCCAGCCTAGCTCTAATCTCTCAAACTACATACTCTCATGTATCAAATATTCACTGTGAACTAAGTTCTGTGCTAAGCACCCTTTATATGTATTATCCCATGTAACAATTACTGGGCCCTGGGCAGGGATCATCATTTCCCTTGTTTTCCTACCATGGCAACAGGCTGCATCTAGGCCATAGAAGTAGTAAGTGCTGGAAGCCTAACTTAAGCCCTGGCTCATCTGATGTCAAAGCCTCTTAGCTTGAGTTCTTCACTCAAGCTCCTGGTTCTCATTCTGTGCTCTGAGATGGATTCTGCCCACCTCAAGGCCAATTTTGAAAGATGTGCTTCCCACACAAACTGCATGTAGATCAGTGTTCTCCATTAAGACTCTCAAAACCTGCCTCTGAAAGTTTCTGATAGGAAAGGCATCACCCAGAATGATAGCAGTTCTTTGAGCACCTACTCTGTGACCTGCACTGGAAGTTTATTAACTTAAAAGAATCCATACACTGCTGGGAGAAACGATTAAAACTCTATCTTAAACTCACATACACTGATGATGGGAATATTAAATTGTGTAGCCATTTCCAAAACCAGTTTGACAGTCCCTCCAAGTATTTTCTTTGTTGTTTCAGTGCTAGGGATTGAACCCCGGTCCTTGTGCATGCTAGGCAAGTATTCTACCAATGAGCTACACCCGCAGTCCTCAAAATATTAAAAGACTGAGTTAGCATATGACCTAGCAACTCCACTCCTAGGTGCATACTAGAAAATTGAACATTTGTTCATATTAAGAAATTTTAAACGAATATTTATAACAACATTGCTCATAATATTCATAAGATAGAAACAATAGTCAGCCGCAGTGGCACAAGCAGCATTCCAGGAACTTGGGAGGGTGAGGCAGGAGGATTGAAAGCTGGAGGCCAGCCTCCACAATTTAACTTGAGCCTTAGCAACTTAGCAAGACCCTGTGTAAAAATAATATATAAAAAGAGTAGTTCAGTAAAGCACCCCTGAGTTCAATCCTCAGTACAAAAAAAAAAAAAAGCAAAACCAAACACAAAACCTCCAAATCCCCACAAATGTCCATAAATTGAAAAATACACAAATATGGTGTATCTATACAATAGAATAATATTTGGCAATAAAAGGGACAACCTAAAATGAAGATGAACTTTGAAATCATGATGCCAAGTTAAAGAAGCCAGTTAGAAGACACTAGGTGAATTACATGGTGTGGTATGTGAATTATATCTCCATTAAGTTGGTTTGAAAACTGTATTTTATGAATTAAAAGACAAAGCATAGATATGGTAGTTACACTGTTTGACATTACATAGCTAGTGGCACACACCTGTAATCTCAAGGACTCAGGAGGCTGAGGCAGGAGGATGGCAAGTAGGAGGCCAACCTGGGAAATTTAGCAACACCCTGCCTCAAAACTTAAAAAGGGTTGGGGATGTAGCTCTGTGGTAAACTGCCTTTGGCTTCCATCTCCAGTCCCAGGGGTGGGTGGGTGGGGGGAAGAGTACAGTTACTACATAGAGCTTGTTCAAGACAAAGTAATGCATTTACTAATAGTAGCCTATAGCAACTTTTTATTTTTCATTACTAGGAATTGAATCCAGGACTTCCCACAGGCTAGGCAAGCATTTTACCTCTGAGCTACTTCTCTAGCCCTTAATTCTTTGCCTTTTACCCTCTTTAATAAATATTCTTCATGCAGTGTCTGTTGCTCTTTTCACATAGCAGAATGTAAGCACCAGGAAGGCTGAGATTTGATGTGTTTGCCTCTGTATCCCCAGCCCCTAGTTCAGTGCCTGGCACAATGGACTGAGTCAGTAATGGTACAAAGAATAAAAGACAGTTTAGATGCTTAAATGAGGGAAGATGAAGATTTCTCACTTGGGTGCTGGTGACAAGAGACGGAAACAGAATGGGTAGGGAGACATCAAATGTAGGATATGACCCAGTTTGAGTTATCCAAGGCATGTGGGGGTGTTACCTAGGTGAGGTTTGACATACAGGGGAAGAAAAGATTTCATTTAGAATTCCACACTCAAATGGCTATGGGGTCAGGAGATAGCCTGGATAGTGATGGTGGTCTGCTCCAAGACAAGAGTGGACAGTGGCAATCTGGAGAGATCACACTCCATCTCAAAGAACCACCAAGAGAAAGCAGATCCATTCCCCTGTCAATAGATTTTCAGATTTTTCAGAAGCTGAAAACAAAGACTTCCATGTAAAAACCTGCTTACAAGCCATACCCCACCTTCTGGTCACCTGTTTCTGAATTCTGTAGGGGAAATCTTGGGTAATTTTGGTGGTGGTGGTAGAGAATAATAGATACATCTTCACTAAGGAAATGGTATACTTGGAACAAGCCTACCCATTTAATTCTAGGGGCTTGAAGAGCCAGTCTAGATAACAAGTATCTACTAAACTGGGCTAAGAACTACTTAATAGACTAATGCCAAATGCAAAATAGAAGTTGCCCAATAGTATGTTTCATAGATCAGTCCCATTTTCTAAAATACTGTAAGCATATAATTTAAAAAATGCCTATAATGTTAACCTTGATAATTAACAGTGGTCATCTCTGACAGGTGGGGGTGATAGGACACTTTCTCTATGTGTTTGTTTGAACTGCTTTACAGTGACCGTGTACTGCTTACCAAAAACCAACAGTTTTGTAAAAATTATAGATCTTAAGACACTAACATTACTATGCACATAGATACATGTGCAGGTACACAGGAACCTGAGTAATAGACAAGAAATGATTAACTGTGGCTACCATGGGGAAGGAGTGGATTTGAGAAAGGCTGGCATCAGGTAAAGAGGAAACTTGATCTTTTGTTCAATGTCTCTATATAGTTTCAATCTTAAGTGAATTCCTAGGTTGTAGAAAAGTAATGCAAAAACTTCATTGTCCAACACTAACCCACCCACCCATCCAGAACCTGAACAACTCCCCCAGGTGGGGGGGTATCTGTCAGGAGATGGCCAGTATTGATCTCATCCCTCCCTTACAGCAAGAACAAGTCCAACCCCCACCAAGCAACCCATACAGACTGAAAGAGGAGTCAGGGGGCCTCATTGTAACACTCATTTTTATATAAATATCCGCAAGTCATGTTACAGAATAAGCCCCACCTGGGGAAAAAGTCAACGTTATGGTTTTGTTAAAGTGAGCCCTGCCTTAGGTCGGGCCCCAGCCTGGAGGCGCCTCTGCTTTGGGAAGGCTGGGGCTGCTGCCATGAGGCTGCTGAAGAAGCTGCCTGTGTCGCCCACCCCTGGGCCAACCCCCTTCTTTGGTGTGTGGTACATGGTGACCTTCTCTGCCCCCCCCTCCAGCCTGGGGCAGGGTTCTGGAGAACAGGGTTCTGTGGAGCAGGGCCCAGGAGTCCTGGGGGCACTTGGAAACTGGGAAAGAGAGGGACTGAGCCATTAAGAGGTGGAGTCTGGGCTTAGAGGTTGAGCCTTTCGGAGCTGGGGGCACAGAGTTAACAGGAATAAGTTGGGGGAAACCTGGGCTGTCAGCCAAGCAGGAAGGATTTTATCCTTCCCTCCAGCCTAGGTCCCTAGGTCCATTCCCCTGTTGGTCCACCTCCTGCTAGACCCCACATTCCCAGGGACATGCCCTGGGTTCCTGCCTGTCCCCTCCGGGCTCTCCCCTACAAATCCCCCTTCCCCCACAGAGAGGCCAGAGGCTAGGAACACAGCACCAGTCTGAGGATTTAATTAACCAGGAAGGGGACTGTTGGGAGGGGCACCCCTGTAAAAATGTACAAAAGGTCTGGGGGGCTATGCGGGAAGGGGTAATATGTACATGGAACCCCCTTTCCTTTGGCCCCTCCTCTCCCAGCCCTAGAAGGGCATGAGGACTTGGGTGGTAGGTGAAGGGGAGGGGGGGCACTTTGGCCTCTGGCTTATGAGCCCTTGGGGAGGCAGGTCAAGGGCCTAGAGGCCCTTAAAGGGGGCAATGGTGCACCTCAGGAGGTCTGAGCCATGACCTCTGAAATGACCCCCAAACTCATGTACACACATACCTCGCTCTAGAGGCTTGTGACCTCTACCCTCCCAGTGACCCCACACTCCATGATACTTAACCTCATGGGGGTTGGGGATTCTGTTCCCAGGTCCATGACCTCAGAAATGGCCATGAGGTCACGACCATTGCCCTCCAGCCCTGGCTTAAAACCTCAGCCCTAGGACCTTTTCAAAAGGAAAGGGTGGGGAGATAGAGCTTTGCCCCTGCCCCTCCCCCCCCTCACCTGTCAGCCCGGGCTGGGCCAGGGGCTCTAGGTGGGGAACTGGGCCGGGGAGCGGGCACGAGCGGAGGTGGTGCCCCCAAAAGGGCTCCTGGTGGAGTTTTGCTGAGAAGGTGAGGGGTTCCTGGAGCCGCAGCAGGTGGTGGTGGTGGTGCCAAGCGGCTATATAGCAGGGGATGAGCAGGCTCTAGACCATAGAGGCGGGCAGCAGCCACCGCCCCTGGTCCAGTCAGCTCCTCACCCGCCTCATAGAAGCGGGGTGGCCTAGCAAGGCGTGGGGGCCCTGCCAACCAGGTTGACTCCAGGAAGCTCGCACAGCGCTCTGGTGGACTGGGGCCCAGAAAAGGGGGTGGCCGCGGCCTCTCGAACAGCAGGTGAAGGCCCTGTGGCCCAGTGGCTGCAGCGGCAGCAGCAGCAGCGGCGGCGGCGGCGGCAGCGGCTGCAGCAGCAGCAGCCTCTTCCTTCCGCTCTTCCTTTACCCGCACAGATTCCTTGGCTGGCCGGGCCCCTTCCTCACCAGCCCGGGCCTTGGGAGTAGCAGGAGAAACGCGGAGCTGGGGCCGAGAGAAGGGGAGGTCCCTGGTGGGGGGCAGGCGTAGAGGAAGAGAATGAAGGTATCCACAGAGGCCAAGAGACTGGGGGGCGGGGGAGCAGCAGCGGGGCTGGGGAGGCAGACCTGTCCTTCTCCTCCTTGGTGATAGAGGACTCCCTCCGCTCCACAGGCCGCTCCTTGTCTGAGCCTGGTGTCCGGGCGGCCTCAGGGGGCCGGACCCAGGCAGGAAAGGCCAGAGGACTGCGGTGTAGGCGGCCCCATGGGTCTGGGGGGGAAGCGAAGGCTGGTGGGGCCCCTGGGCTTTCTTTCTGGGCAAAGACGGCGCCGGAGTCTGGGCAGAGGGTGAAGTAGATAGAAAGTGACATGGGCCAGCAGGGGAGGCCCCATGCAGGCATCCCCTCAAGCCCTGCCTGGTCAAGCAACCTCAGTGATGCAGCCCCACCCACCCCACCCACCCTACCCAGCACTCACTGAATGTGGGGCTGCCCAGGCCTCCAAAGGCCCCGTTGGAGAGGGCAGCCAAGGAGGCGAAGCTTGTGGGACGCCCAAAAGGATCTGTGGGAGAAAAGGGGGATGGTCAGAGCATGGGGTAGCCAACTCTGAGCAGGTGTGAAGAACTGGCAGGGAAGAGGCAGGTCAGCAAGCTGGCCAGAGCCCTTAAGTTGCTTGTTTTAGCCACCATGTGCTGAGCATTTCCATGGTCCAGGCAAAGCACTGAACTTTGACATGAATCATGTCACTTAGCCTTACAACAAGCCCCATGAGGCAGTTTGGATCATTCTCACTTTTAAGATGAAACAGGCTCAGAGAGGTGAAATGACTTGCCAACGGTCATCTAGTTGTGAGTGAAACCATCAACCTGGGGTCTCTCTGACACCAGAGGTCAAACTCTTCTCCCTTTCCCTTATACCACCTTAGCAGATCTCACCTCTGCAGCAAGCTATTCCCCTGCAGACTTCTCCCCACCTGACATGCAGAGCCGTTCCCAGCCTGACCCTTAATTTCATGCGTATCACACAGCCATCAGAACAACTAGCCTATCCTCCCATGGGAACCTCACAGTTTCCCCAGCCAGGAATGCCTCTATGCCAACAGGCTCAAAGCCTTCTTGTTCCCCCACACCCAGGTAATCTCTCCCACAAAGCCTCCAAGTTCCTTAGGAGTCAGGGTCATGCTCTCCTCTGGGCCTACACAGCCTCCCTCCTCCACCCTCCTCTCCCAGGTGGCACGCTACCACCTACCACTGGCTACTTTAGAGATAGGGGTCTGAGCTGGCAGAAGCTGAGAATCACCCTGGCCTTTCCTACCCCTTCCACAGATAAGAAAATCACAGTTTAGAGCAGGTAGTAGAGAAACTTGCCCAAGATCACAAAGCAAATGGAACCAGGTCTACCCCATTCTAACTGCCTCGAGACTAATTTCCATCCCCAGCTCAAGAATACTTGGAAGTCGGAGACAAGGCCTGGGTTGCCCAACATGCCCTTGGCTCTTACCAATGTGGGTGCTGGGGCTCAGGAAGGGTCCGTGGGCCCCGGGAGCTGCCGTGAAAGGGTTGGCTGCAGCGTGGACGGCACCTGGGCAGAGAGGTGGGAGACTCTGATGAGGCTAAGTGGGTGCAAAGTGGGCCTCAGCTATAGATGGGAAACTTCAGGCCCTGAGAGGGCTGGCCAGACTCACCAGTCGCAGTGAAGAGGGAGGCCGGGTGGGAGAGCTCCTGCCCAGGGGGCAGGGCCCCATAGGGACCCGGAAGGCAGGGCAGGAGGTCGTTCCGAAAGTCAAGCTTGTGGGATTCACCCTGTGTGGGACACCGGGAGAGGGGCAGTGAGTGAGGAGCCACTTTGTGTCTTTTTTTCTGTGTCTCCCACCCTTATCTCCCCTCCAAGGGCTGGCTGGCACTAAGAGGGGACTTGGGTGTTAGCCCCTGCCTCTCTCAGAACCTTCTCTGACCATCCTTGTATTTAGCCAGAGAACACAGGTGCTAATTGCTCAGTAGTGACAGGATAGGAGAGAATGTTTCTGGTCAAGATTCTGCTGTACTTTGTTGAAAGTAGATGCCCATAGCTCAGGCCACCCCTGACTCTCAGATCCACTCCCCAGCCCTCCAGCCCCAGTACCTTCATCTTTTCCTGGTGTCTCAGGATCATGTAAGCCACGCGTACGTGCATGGCACACCACTTCCCTGGTTTCTGCCGCCCCAGGATGACCAAAGGCAAAGGGAAGGAAAGAATGTTCACTCATCACCCACTCCAAGCCTGGTCCTGGGCCCAGCCTTGCCACACAACATCCCCACTCATCATCCCTAAAATTGAGGGATGACTAGGTTCATTTTAAAGCCTAGGAAACTGAGGCTCAGAGAGAGAAACTGTCTTGCCCAAGGTCCCATGGCCAGTTACATCTGAGCTCAGGTCTGCAACTTCGAAGACCTTCACTTTCTACTGTTTCTTATCTGGCTGCCTCCACGTTTTAAGCTTCTCACTCTTTCCCGAATAGGACCCACCCACTCAGCCAAACAAGCTGACACACCAGCCCCCAGCCTCATGCAGCCTGAGGTCTTCACCAAACTCACCCTCAAAGGTGGCCGGAAATGGTCGGGGATCTGGGGATGGCAAAGGAGAGATTGGAGGCGATTCAGACCTGTTTACTGACCTGAGTGTCTCATCTCCATTGTACCCACTCACCCCCAGATACTTCCCTGAGATTCTATGCCTCTAACCTTTCCAGCCTTTGTCAAAACTCCTTTCCCATCTCTCCCACTCCAGGCATCTCTTCTCCAGCACCAAGTTCTGAACCTGGCCCCAGGGAGGTGCCCTTTTAGGCCACGTAGGGGGTGGCCTGAGCAGGAGGACAGATTTCTCAATCAGATAAGCTATCCTATTAACAGCTTTATGTAATGGGGGTCTGTTTAAGATTTATTTAGATTAAGACACCCTTTAAGAAGTTGATAAACATCTGGACTAGTCTATCCTTTAAGAAACACATTCTATACTTTTCACAATGTTCCCAGAGCCATGGGTCTAAGCCTGCTACAAATGCCAAGGGGAAGAGACCGCTCTGGCTCCCCCAGCCACTTCACAAAGAGGAAGCTTATCTTAACTGTTTTATGGACAGGGCTTCCTGGTATGATGTCATTTGGGAAAAAATTAAAAAGTTCTGTGACTTAAATTTGAAAACCCCTACAAAAATCACTGTCCTTGGGCTGGGGTGTAGTTCAACAGTACAATACAATACATGGGTGAAGCCCTGGGCTTGATCCCCAAGCACCACAAAAAACAAAACCAAAGAACAAAATAGTGTCCTGGTAATTATCTTATTCCTAGGACAATCTCAAGAAATTCCTATTCCTCATGTCTGGGAATTCCTGGTGTTTATATAAATCCTCTTTCCTTAAACACCCAAGAACACCCCGATCATGTATTAAAGAGAAAAAGCCAGTGGTTCACTCTTAAGACAACCCTGCTCTCCCGTCAACACACGTTCTAGCTCCCCCAGGACCTGCCCTGGCCCCCCTCACCTGTGTCCCCTTCTGGGGGAGCCCGCTCGGCACTGGCCCCAGTCGTGGTGGCAGCTCAGGGTTCGTGCTCTGGGAAAGGGGAGTGGAGGGATCAGACTGGAGAGCTGGCACCAAGCATACAAGGAGTCTAGAACCAAGCTGGGGTATGGGACAGCAAAGGAGCATGGCTGTGCAAAAACCTGGGTCCAGAAGGGAGGGCAGGAGTCTAGGCATGGTTTTGGGAAGTGGGAAAAAGGTATGTGGATCCAGGGAGTCTAGGTTTGTAAAGGACAGAAGGTGGCAACAGTGTCTAGATTGGGAGCTCACCTTGGGCTGGAAGGCCCCCTGCAGGGAGCCAAAGGAGACAGCCGGCGGGAGGCCCGGAGGTAGCCCGGGCACTGCGGGAGGGAAGGCCGTGTACGGCTGTGGAGAGAAGGGGACTAGTCCAAGCAGGGAGTGGAGGTGCAGCCCAGGTCTGGTCTGCCCATCAGTCCTCTGGCCTCCACCCTAAACCCTCCAGGAAGATTTCCCAGGTTCAAGACTCTTGCTTTTGGGGCTGGAGACTGGACCTGAACAGTCAGGGCCACACGTAGTGATGCATTCATGCCCACACCACACACACACACACACATACATACACACACACACACACACTCACATTATGTCGGAAAAGGCCTTCCATCTTTCCTGGGTATTTCTCAAACTAGGGAAGAGAAGGGAAGAGTAAGCTGCCAGCCAGGGACCCAGGGCCTTCCCCTGGAAGCCGCACCCTCCCACCAGGTCTCTGAGCTTCATCGACTGGCCCAATGAGGAGCTCACCATGTGGGGGCCGTGGGGTGGCAGCAGGCCCGGGGGATAAGGGGTGAAGTGCTGGTGGGTGTGCTGGTGGGTGTGCTGGTGCTGGTGGTTGTGCTGGTGGAACTGGAAGGCCAGGGGCCGGGCCGAGCCCCCTGCCCCCACCACCTCAGGGCCACCCTGGGCATTCAGGTAGCGAGAGTTCAGGTCCTGGCCGATCAGGTCCTGCTCTGTGGGAGGGGAGGGGTAGAAGGCTTTAACTTCTGTGGCCACCAAGTCAGCCTCCTTGGGCCCAAGTGACTGGCCTTCCCTCTGGCCTTGAGCCAGTCCCTCCTCAAGCCCTGCTGTCTGCTGAGGCCCAGATGCCCCAAAGCCAATTGGGCCCGAACATGGGGCCATGGCCCTCCCACCCCCCGGCCAGGACCCCAAACTCACCAGAAAGGGCGTTAGCGGCTGAGGCCCCAGGGTGCCCTGGCACCTGCAGCAGGGGTGGGGGAGGGGGCAGGGTGGGGCCAGGGGAGAACAAGGAGGGGTGGTGGGGTGGTGGGGGGGCCCGCAGCCCATGGGGGGGAAAGCCGTGGGTGGACAAAGGCAGGGGCAGTGAGGGCGTCGGGGGCCGGTGGGTGAGCTGCGCGGACGAGGAGGAGGCAGATGAGGAGGAAGAGGACGAAGAGGATGATGAGGGGGGAGGCTGAGCCACGGGAGGGGCCGGGGCCTTGGGGGGCGGCCGTGAAGAGCTGGGGAGAGAAGTGGGGAGATGAGTGAGGGGGTTGGGAGGTGCCAGCTCTGACGGGAGGGGGTCAGAAGCCTGGGTGATACCGTGACCCTGGTTCTCCAACACAGAAGATGGCAGAACCCGGCCCCCAGGAACTCCCCCAGGGAACCCATCCTCAGACTGAGGTGCCTCCCACTCCCGACAACCCCATCTTCTCCTTCTCTACGTCTCTTCTTCCACAGAGCTGCCACTGCCATATCCAGCCATATGACTTTCCCTTTTCTGACTCAACTACAGCACAAAACAGATCACTCATTTTGACGCTTAATTACAATAGGCCACCTGGGTTCCCACCCTAACATAGTGGAAGCAGCACCATGTTGGCCTGTCCTGGGATTCAGGAGAGCTGAATTCTAGGCCCATCTTGCCATGAACACCCTGGGTGACCTTGAGCAAGTCACTGCCCCTCTCTGAGCCTTAGTTTTCTCAATAATAACAACAATGATAATGATGATGACAACAACATTTATAGCATCAATAACAAGAACGTCAATAATTCTTACCCTTTGGTGAGCACCTACTGCAGGCCAAGTGCTGGCACCTGCTTTATAAGCTAATACAAGTCTCCAAACATTTCACACCACCTTCCCAAAGTGTTGCCACAGCCATGCAACCATCTGTACTACACCACTTACTTCTTTCTATAGCTTAACTTTCTGTTTTAACCTCACCCTAAGCAATACCATGTGAAATCAAGGATTTGAGGTATTTTGCTAAAGCACATAACAGCTATAATGACTATTTCATAGTTTACTCAGGTTAAGATCTGTCATCATTCCACATCCCCACTTATGAGTGTACACACTTTGGGAAACACTGCATTCACTCAGAATCAACAGCTTTAGGATAAAGGTACCATTATTATTTCATTTCCCAGAAAAAAAGGAAATTGAGGCTCAGAGGGGTTAAATGACTTGTCAAAAATCACACAGCCAATAAGCGGCAGAGCAATAATTTCAATTCAGGTCTGACTGACACCAAAGCCAGCACTCTTTATCATCATGTCAGCATTTCCCAAAGTATGTTCCAAAGAACACACTATTCCTAGCAGATATGTCTTATGAAAAGTTCTCACCAGTAAAAAAAAAAAAAAAAAAAAAAAAAAAAAAAAATTGGGTAACAGATCAAACTGGATTACCCTGCACATAAATATATAAAGGTCTCATATAAGTCCTGCAGTAATCTCTTTAAAATTTACTTCACCGAGTGTCTTCAGCGTCAGAATCCTTTTTCAAGTCACACCCACAGGTATCATCCTATGTCCCAGTTACAGAGTGCCAAGGGTTGGCGCCAAAATATCCATGCCTATCCAAGATCACAGCAAACCCTTGGACTACTCACCTGCCAGTGCTGAGGTCCAGGCTGCTGCCATAGGGAGAAGTGCGGAGGCCGAAGGGCGAGACCCGAAGCTGCAGCTGGGGTTGGGGTGGGGGTGGCAGACTGGGGGTGGCCGGCAAGGGTGCTGGGGGTGAGACAGGAGGCCGAGGGGCTGGTGGAGGCGGTGGTTCCTTTGGGGGGAAAGGCACTAGCAGCGGGTCGGGCCCTGGGGGCTGCTCCTGGCTCCGCTCCAGGCCCGACACTTTAGGGACCACGGAGAGTTTTGCTTCACAGTTCCCATTGAAGGCGCCGTGGGGGCCCGAGGCTGTGAGGGCAGGATGGCAGACATGCTTAGTAGAGGCTCATGCTCACCCCGACCTCCCTCCCTTGCTTCCATCCCACCCTTGTACCAACCTTTGCTGGTTGAGACAGTAAAGGATGGGTCAAGGTCATCATCGGAGACCTAGGGAAGAAGTAGAAGGAGAGAATTAAGTTGTAGGTGGTCCAGGCCTCCACCTAGGAAATGACAACAGCCTCTGGAGACTGCCAGAAACAGGTGATAATAGCAAGTTTACTCCATCAGCTTAGCTGAGATCCACTGTATTGTGGGTACTAGGGGGCCTAAGCTTGGAGAAAGAAGTAAATTGCTGAGCCTGAGAATCTGCTAGGCAAGGAGAACTGAATCAAGGCAGTACTGAAGTGTCAGAAAAACAGGAAATCAAAGCAAAAATGTCAGATATCACTACTGCTGGCCCCCAGGACAACCTGATTTATAGATTGTTTGGTCCACTACCATTAGCAAAAATCTTTTAACCGCGAAGATTTTCAAACCTGGAGACTCCTCATTAAGAACCCAGACTCAGGTTTTCTTGTCCCCATTCTCATGTGGCAATAGTTTGCTAGAAATGGATAGTGGCCATCCCTTAAAATGGACAACAACTCCCTGTACCACAGTTCCTGTCCAGTCAACTTTTGAAGGAAAACAAGGCATACATCAGGAAATGCACATTTCACTACTTTTAGGAGTAGTTACACAGTTGTGTACAGTACTACCTGCCAGGACATGTTGCTACACGTCAAGCAAATCAACTCTAATCGTAAACTAAAATACCTCTAAAAAAGAAGTTCCTACACTGTTTACAATGGTTTAGTGTCCTTATTGCCATGATAAACATCTCGGCTCAGACTCTCATCCATGAAACTCAAATTGTAAGAGGTGACTAATGGCCAGTGGGAAAGACCACCTGTGTTCCAGTCATTCTGAATGTCCATGAACCAGTGGTAGCTCCAAGAGGTTTAGAAAGAATGGCTCACCAAGACATGGACCTTCTTTTTCTGGTTAGCTGGCCACTTGCCCTCCCAAGTCCCCCATTTTTCTCCCAAAAGACCAATCCAGGCTCAACCTAACCCATGTTCCCCACTCAAGATGAGGCTGTCTGCTGCATGTAGGCCTTTAAGCTGCAGTCCATCTTCCAAGCTGGGGACTCTGCCTGCCCAGCAAGTTCTAACTCCACTCACCCTCTCATCCAGATCACTTTCCGCATCACACTGGGGAGAAGGAAAAGAGAATGGTGTCAGGATAGGGAAGAGAAATGAGGCCCAAGGGGTGGGGGGAGGAGCCAGGACAGGTAGATAGCACTTACTATGTATCCAGCTTCCAGAGAGTGACGGGAGAAGGCCTGAGAAAGACCAGAGTCCAGAGGTAAGGGAGGCTGACTGGCCAGGCAACTGGATAAAGTCTCAACTCCCGGCAAGGCATTCAAGGTCTCTCATGATCTATTTTCAACCTCTTTTTGTAGCTGCTTCTCTGGCTAGTGCCCATCCCCATTCTCCTGTCATTTTCTAAATACACCAGGTTCTTACATTTATGCATGTTGACCCCAAACAACTTTTCTCCATTTCTCCTCTTAGCAAACTTCTGACTACTTCAGGGCCTGACTAAGTCATCCTAGGGGGCTTTCCCTAACCACAACCCTCCTCCCATCCCCCAGACAGAAAGAGTGGTTTCCTCATGTGGGTTTCTGCAGCATCTCTTCCATACCTCTTCCAGATCTGGCCTTGTATAGCTTTTCTCAAGCTTAATTCTAGGTATTTAATTGCCGACGCTTTTCCTTCCTACCACCACCTCAAGGGTCCACATGTAATTTATGATTCAAACAAGTTCCTTTGATTTGTCTCTTAAAATTATCAATGCATCTGAAACCAATGTAGAACCAAACAAAAGCAGGTGAGTCTGACTGTAGACAAATCTTGGGTCAGACCTGGATAGGGGGAAGCTGGGGGTTCAAATCTGCTGTACCCTTTCCTCTTTGCCCTTAGAGTCTGAGGTTAGTGTTTAGGATGCACTGCTGACAGAAAACCAATCAATGTTAAAGACACTCTACCCAAAGAGTGTTAAAGGATGGGGATCTGGGACACCTCACCTCTTTCCTTCTCCGCTTATTGGGCCATTTGCGGGCCCGATCCCCAGGGGGCCGGCCAGGCTCCCGATCAGAGCTGTCCCCTGGCTCTCCAGTGGCCCCACTGGAGCCCCCCCTCTTCCGTTTCCCAGAATGCTTCAGCCGATGTTCTAGTCGCTCTGGGGGCTGAAGAGATGCATCCTTCTGTGGAGGAGGAGGTGGGACTGAAGTAGATAGAAAAAGAAAACCTCCCCACTTCTCTAGGGGTGACCAGGCCGCCAAAGTGCCTCTCAGGCCCAGTAACCTGGTTGGTCCCTGGAGACTAGCTCTACCTCCTCCCACCCAGGGTGGGGCAGAGCCTGGCCAGAGGAGCCGGTTGCTCTGGTTTGGGGTGCCAGCATTCCCCCCTCAACCCCACCCACTCCAGGCACTGTACCCTTCTCTCTTCCCTCTGAAACCCCCAAAGGTCCCCAACCCCAAAAGGCCCCACCTGCAAGGCCTCGAGGCTGGCGAAGCTAGCGATGGCGAAGCCATCGATCAAGTCCTCCTCCTCTTCTTCCTCCTCCTCAGGCTCCTCCTCGGCTTCCCCGTCGTCTGCGCCCCCCTCCTCCTCCTCCTCTTCCTCCTCCCCGCGGCTTCCCGAGCCGGCGGGCCGCTTCCGAGCTCGGGGTCGCGGGGGCCGAGGCCTAGGACGGGGCCGCCGCCGTCTCGGGCCTCCGGGCCGTTCTCCAGACGAAGCTGACGACCAGGGCCTGGTGGGCGGCGGCGGTGACGACGAGGACGAAGAACCGCGCGGGGCGGCTAACAAGGCCCGGGGCGCGTCGCCGCCTGGACCTCGGCGGCGCCGCTGCTCTCGGTCTCGGTCTCGGCGCGAGCAGCGCCTCCGTCGCCGCTCCCCCTCAGCTGCCCAGCCCGGGCCCGGGGCCGCGGCCGTCTCCATGGTGACGGCCCTCAGCGCCGCATCCGGAGGCGGCGGGGCCTGAAGCGGCCTGTCGGCAGGCCCGGGGTCGCAGGCTCGGCGCTGGCGGCTGCACAGGGACGAGAGGGCCACGGCTTCCCCTTTAAAGCAGGATCTGCTGGCCCCGAGCTTGCCCCAAGGCCAAGGCCCCGAGAGCCGGCGCCGCCCCCGGGGCGACAAGCCCGAGGGCCCCCCCTGTGGGGCCGACTGGGCCGAGAAGGCGAAACGAGTGGCCGTCCCTTTAAGGTGAGGCCTTAAGTTGTCCAGCCCCCGGCCCCTTTAAGACGACCCAACACTGTCCGGCTGGCCTACTGCGGTGGCCGCCCCCTGCCAGGGGTCGAGGCAAGTCTCCCCGAGGAAGAGGAAGGGCCGCCCCTTTAAAAGGGGCCGAAAGCTCGACCCGAAACGCAGACCTCCCCTTTAAAAGTGTCTTAAGTCCTCCGGCTAAAAGAGGCCACCCCTTTAAGGAGTCCAGGGTCCTTCACACAGCCGGCCCTCCCTTTAAGGGATCAGGAGTTTGTTTCTAGTCCTCCACAAACGGCCACTTCCCCTTTAAGCTGAATTTAAAGGACTTCTTGCGTAGGAGGAGGTAAGGGTGGGAAATCCCACTCGCCCCAATTCTTCCAACAGCACAATTCTCAATTTGTCAGCTTCTGTTCGACGTTTCCCCTTTAAGGCTGGCGTTGGAGTCTGCCGAGTTCGGTGGCCACCCCTTTAAGGAGATTTAAAGGGGCCTCCTCCAGGCCCTGCTCCTCCAGCCTCCGCCTCCGGTCGCCATGAAAGGTGCGAGGGGGGGCGGGGCCGCGGGGCCAGCCCTCCAAAGTCCCGGATGTGAGGCACCGGTGACGGGTAGAGCTTCTCTGTCCGCCGACATAAAAGTCTCTTCCTCCTTTCCTCAGTCTCTGTCTGATTTGTGCCTTAGGAAATCCGGAACGGCCGTTGGGGAGCCAGGGAACTCCAGCGCACTCTCCCGTTGTCTCCTTTGGAGTCTTGGGCCTCTTCTCCGCCAGGACTTCCCTACCCCTCCTCCCTCTTCCTCCTCAGCCTACGCCTCCTTCCTCTCTCTGCCTCCTCCCACTCCCCGCCCCCTTCCCCTCACCCCCCACGGGCTCAGTAGTTGATAGGTTGGTAAGAATACGTCAGAGCGAAGGGCGGAGTTAAATTCCGGGGATAGGTAATATGTAACCGCCCTCAAATCTTGGATTGGGTTACGTCAAATTAGCTCCGCCCTTCCTCGAGTCTTGTGACTCGACTGGTTAGAAGTAGGTGTTTGGGGCGGTCCCATAGGTGGCCCCGCCTCTTCCTGCTCTTCGTTTATTGGACGCTTTCTGACGGCGTCAAGGATAGGAGTTGAGATGCCGTGCCCGAGTTTAGAGGGCAGTTGGCCGCTGGGCGGCGCGTGGCTGAGGAAGGTGCGGTTCGACAACCAGTTACGTCGCGTCTGCCTTTCCGCCGCTTGGCGTTTAGCGCATGCGCATGGTGATGCCACCTCTGTCAGGTCTCTAGTGGGATCGCTCAAGCGGCGTGGGGTGGTCCCAGTATGCCGCTTGCTTTGCTAGTGTTAGATTTGCGAGATCGAGATTCTGTCCAGTTACTTTTCGGCTCAAGAATGCTGGTCTGTGTTCTCTGAGCGCTAACAAAAAACACTTTGCACTTGTGTGCCGTGCACTTTCTCATATGTTAACTCATTTGGTTATTCGCCCATTTTACAGAAGGCGAGGGGAACTGAAGTACAGACAGCTGGGAATCCCTGTTCCAGAATCTGTCCTCTGGCCACTGCTCCGTGCAGTCTCTAAATTATGAGTGCCACTCTGACCGTTTTCCTAGTCTTTTTTGGGGGGACCAGGTGTGGTGGCATACCTCTGTAATCCCAGCCCCTGGAGAGACTGAGGCAGAAAGATTTCAAGTTCAAAGCCAGCCTCAGCAGTTTACAGAGGCCCTAAGCAACTCAGCGAGACCCTGTCTCTAAATAAAATATAAAAAAGAGTTGGGGATGTGGCTCAATGGTTAAGCATCTCTGGGCTCAATTCCTGATGCCCCTTTCCCCCCAAAAAAGCCTAGTCCTTTGGGGGAGCCAACATAGAAATATCAGTCAGTACTGTCAGTCTATCAGTCTCAAACTCAGAGACACAAAAGAATCAGAAACATATCGAAAACTTTACTAGAAATATAGAGAAAAAAATATAAGTGCCTTAGAGGTTCCCCTCCCTCCAGATGGATGGACAAACAAGAGTTTCTAGGGTTGATGGGGGTGCTCCCCATCTATTTCTCCTCCTCCAGGAATAAGGCATCTAGCTCCTCCAGCCGTTGCTGCAGCAGGGGTCCCACATCTGGGCTGGGTACCAGGTTGGGAGTAAGGCTCCTGCTAGCTGCTGCCCGGACCCCACGGGATGGCCGCCGGGATCGGGGAAGACTGCTGTCCCGAAATTCTACAGCCCGCCGGAGCTTCCTTGAGCTGGTGAGAATCAGAGTCCCGTTGCGCTCCCGGGGTTCCTCAAAGATGGTCTCAAAGGTCCTGGACCAGATAGGGAGAGGAGCTATTTACCAACAGGCCATTGGTTCTGGCCTTCCTCTACCACCCTCAAGCTTTCAAAGTTCCTCACCTCCTGGTTGTGGGTGATTGATAATTCTTGTTGGTATAAATTTCTTCCAAGCTGAACTCCTTCTTGTTTAACCTGGGAGCAAAGAGCAGAGGCCACTGAGAAACCTTGGGCCAGTGGGGCCTGAAGAAGGGCTAGGTAAGGCCTGGTCTGTATTTCAGTTTCTGGATCATGCCAGGGCCAGGAGTGCTGTGTGAGGCAGACAGGAAGTTCTAAGCACAAACCATGTCCATGCCAAACTTTCTCCTCCAGGCGGGACTGTGCTCCCTGAGAGGAGACAAAGCCATACTTCAGGGGACATAAGCCTCCACCTGCTGGACCAAGGCAGCTCCCTGCCTAGTGAATCTCTCACCTGACCGGTCGAGGCAGGCCCATTGGTGTAAGGTTTATTTGAGGACGGACTGGTGTCTTGCGTATTCTGAATCCAGAAACTTTTCCCATAGTCTGCAAAAATGGTGTAGGTAGTTAAAGAGTGGCTTCCTTGAAGTACAGACAGCTGGGAATCCATTTGTCTCCTCCCTCTTAGCTGTAATCCTACCTTGGTCTCAGGGTCTGAAAGCACCTGGTCTTTTGAGGATCTTGGTTCCTTCCCCTTGGTTGAGCCCAATCTGCAGAGAAGGTCAAGGCTCAGGAACAAACAAGATTCACAGCAATATCCCCATCTCCTGCCCACTGAATACTTAAGGAAGCTGGACCCAGACTGTGGCCAGGGCTTCAAGGGTTTATTGAGTGCACTACCTGGGTTCTTCTGGTTCGGAGAAGGAGGAGGTGGATGCACTGGACGAGCAAGATGTGGTGAGAGAAGGGGAGGCAACCATTCCTCCAAGAGGGAAGACCTCTTTCCGGAGACAGGGCCGAGGAGGTGGTGGGGCTCGGGCCATCTCCCCACCACCCACAGTGTGCCGCCGGGGCCTGGACCAGCTTGTTTGGGGTGGAACAGGGGGCCAGGTGCAAGTACCTGGGCCAGGGGGCCCCAGATCAGGGCAGGAGTGGCTTCGGCCCAGAGAAAGCTTAGGGAGAGGTGCTGGGGTATTATGGTCCTGAGCCCGCCACTGGCGGATGGGGGGCCGGGGACTAACAGATGTAATGCCCTCAGCCCGGGACTGCTCAGCCTCTGAGATGGCAATCTTCAACTCCAGCTTCATGGGAGATGATGGGGGTGGGGCCCGCGGGGTCTTGTTGGGCGTGAGGAAGATGTCAGCGAAACTCTCCAGCTTGGAGCGGACGGAACGGAAGAGGGGGGCCAAGCCCCAGGGACTGAGGCGGGGGCGTAAAAGACTGGATGGTGGTGGGGTCGATGGGGGCTCCAGAGCAGGATCTGGGGCTAAGGAAAGGAGAGGGTCACAGGTAGGCATTCCTTAGCTGTGGGTGTCTAAGCCCCAACTTAGTAGCCTTGGCCTCTGTCTCAAACAATAATCTTTATCTACAGAGGAATAAACCCACTCCTAAAAATTAAGTCCTACAATTGGGAGTTAAACCTCAAAGCCTCTAAATTCCATTTTCATGCACTATGTTCCACTATGGGAGGACCCCACCCCCCACCTCTGCACCTGATAGTTCCAGAAATCTTAGTTCCCAGTCTCAACCCTCATCCTTACCTGGTGGTGGGCTCCCTGGTGGGTCTGCAGTAAGGGTGGACGGCTGGAATGGAGGTTCTAGGTCCTCAGATGCAGGCATTAGCTGGTGAACCTTTGCCATGGGCTCAACTCTGAGGTTAAGGGGCAAGGTAAAGGTTTCAGGTGAAGGCTTCCAAGTCTAAATCTCACCTAAGCCACCACCTCCCCTGTCCTTTGTTTTTTGTGGGTTTTTATTTTTTTTTTTTTGGAGGGGGATACTGGGAATTAAACCTGGGACACTCTATTACTGAACTATATATCCCCAATCCTTTTTATTTATTTTTTTACTTATTTATTTTATTTTTTGGTACCAGGGATTAAACTCAGGGGTGCTTAACCACTGGGACACATCCCCAGACACTTTTATTTTTTATTTTGAGACAAGGTCTCACTAAGTTGCTTAAGGCCTTGCTAAATTGCTGAGGCTGGCTTTGAACTTGCAATTCTCCTGCCTCAGTCTCTAGGAAAAGCTTGTGCATAGCACCCCTGTCTCTTAGAGGTGCTACAAGGAAGACTGAAAAATAAATCCTGATGTCCCTAGCTCTGGCTACCGGGATGATCCCTTCCCCAGCCCCTCTCACCTTTGTGATGGGATGGCGAAGGTGGGGTTCTCATCCACGAAGTCCTGGATATAAACAAGGGATATATGTGGAGAAGCAGGGAAGCTGCCTTTGGCTTCCTTAGTTCCCTATGCCCTGGCTCTTTCAGTCCCCAGCTACCTGCTTGGGTTCACACTTAAGACTTTCGTATAATTTTTGCTCAGGTACTGTATGCTATCTAAAATGCTGTGATTCTTGCCCTGAGAGAAATTTACCCCAGAGTCAGTCATCTTATTTCTCTTTTATAACCCTGCTGGAATGCCCCAGCTAAACCCCTATCATCCTTCCCCAAGTTCTATACCTCAGCTGGGAGTCTGGGACCAGCAATGTCTTCTAGCATCACCACCAGAGTAGGTTGGGGGCCCCGGCCCACCTTTGGTGAAGGGCTCTCCTCTGGGATGGGGGTTGTCCTTGATCGTTGCCTCAGGGTAGAAGAGGGCCTATGGATTCGACTCAAGGGTTCTCGGCACAAATGCAGGGGGTCAGGAGGCCTGGAAAGGGAACCAAAAACTCAGTGGGCTCAGCTGTGTCCCCAGCTGATTCCCCATCCGCCATGCTCACCTGGCCTGTGAAGGCCACTTGATCTTTTGGGGTGGTGAGGCACGTGACTGGCTGCAGACAGAATCTTGAAGATTGCTGTGTTGCTGTGGAATAGAGTTCTTCTCTTGAGGGACCAGGGGGACCTAGAAGAGAGAGAGGTGTCAAGAGCAAGAGAGGGGGGCTGGGGATGTGGCTCAAGCGGTAGCGCGCTCGCCTGGCATGCGTGCGGCCCGGGTTCGATCCTCAGCACCACATACCAACAAAGATGTGTCCACCAAAAACTAAAATAAATAAATAAATGTATATTTAAAAAAAAAAAAAAAAGAGCAAGAGAGGTTGGACTGAACAGTGTCTCCCTTAGCCTAATAGTTCCCTTAGCCTCAAGGTGACAAAGATCATGGCTAGAATTCACTCAAATCCCCAAAGAAGAGGGGAGCTGGTCTGAATTAAGGGCCAGAATTAGAGATCTTGAACTGCAGGTGGGGAATGTGGGTAATCTCAACAGGCTGTTTGGAGAAATGAAAGAGAGTGATCTTGGGTGGGTCAATACCTTATTTTGGGTATCAGTTTTTCTCATTTGTGCAATGGAGCCAAGGACCCCAGAAGCTTCCCCAAGGAAAAAAAGCAGAAGGGTTTCTCATATTTGAAAGTTGTAGGAATGTGGTTCCAGCCACAGGGGTTGGGAGGTGAGGAAAGTGTGAGCACTGGAAACCCTGCTCACTTCTAGGTTGAAGGGAGAACTATGCAGAATTGTAGCATTAGGGAGGGTGCTGGGGCCATAGACATGAGAATGAGGTGTTTGTATATTTTTAAGGACTCTAGTCTGACTTTGGTACTGAGGAGTGATGTGAGGGGAAAAGAGGGCCTTTCAGTTCAGGGGGCTCACCATGTGGGCAGCCATAACATCTTCCAGCACCACGGCAAGGACCCTCCGAGAGGCCTTTTCCAGGGGCGAAGGGGCTCCCACGGGCTGCAGCCTTGGCCGTTTTGGGCTCCTGGCTTCCCATAATGATCGAGCTAGAGGCTGACGGCACAGCCGGCTAGATGAGCTGGAGGGTAAAAGAAGCAGAGGACGGTCGCCTGAAACTGTCGTTGGCTCTGTAGTTTCCCGGTACAGCCGCCAGGACCCCCGTCTCCCGGGCTCAAGACAGGCGGGCGGGGTGCGCTCTCACCTGGAGTCCCCAGGCAAGTCCATGGGGGAAGCGGCGGCTCCGGGGGGTCCCTGGGGGATGCCAGGCTGCGGCCTGGGGTAAGGGGGGGAGCAGGGGAGCGGGGAGTGAGGGCCAGCCCCACCCTCGGGCCTCCGCCCTTCATGGTCCTCCCGCAGCTCCCGGTAACCCAGACTGGAGCCCTGGGGCGCTGAAGGGCGCCCCCGGCTGGCAGGCCGGGGCGGGTGTAATCCCGCTGCCGCCGCCTTGATCAGCGGTTCACTCTTGCCCTGCCTGGCACCTGCCGCGAGATTCTGGGTTACAGAGGCCCCAGTTCTCTCAGGGTCCTAATCTCCCAGGGCCTTTGTCCCTGAAGATTCTGCCCTGAGATTCCCCGGGATCCACTGGGATCCCGGTCCTGGGAAGCTTCGTTTCCGCTGCATGCTTCAGTGATCCTCCTCCCTTCTCGGCGAGCAGCCGAGGATTCCAAAGCAATACTCCACACACTGACGGTCCTCCCTCCCACCAGATCCCCAAGACCGGATTTCTACAGAAAGAATCCTACAGCGCGGTTCTTCCAATCAGACGCCGCACGGCGCTCCTCCTCCCGCTGTGAGCTTTAGCTCTGCAAAGCTCCACTCCGGCGGGGGCAGCCCGAGCTTTGGCATCACAGAACTCACTCTGGATCCCGGGGGATCTACTGTCAAGCAGATACCCTCTTCGCTCCAACCCCGGAGGTTCCGCCCACAGACACCATCCCACCCACACCTCCTACCCTGCCCGTATCCCCTCCCAGCGTTCTACCCAGCCCGGGACCAGATGGTTCAAACGCTCCCTATCCCGCCCCCCCTCCTGCCCGCTCTGCAGCCTCTCCTTGCCCTCCCCCGCGCGCCGCTCACCGCCGCCTCCCGCGGATCCCCGGTCTTCGATAGCTCCCACCTCCGACTCCTTTAAAACCAGCCTTACCCAACGCTGCCCAACCGCCAGGGGCCTTCTTCTCGGAGTCTCCGGGCACCGCCCAATCGCCGGTCCCCGTCTTCCGGGGTGGTAAGAAACTAAGTGAAGCCGCCTGGTGGCCATCATCCCTAGGGGCAAGAAGCCAAATTGGGCAGCACCGCCATTATAGTTGAGGGCAAATATCGTAGTCCGGGTTGAACCTTAGTGGACGCGACAGCGTCATCTTTTCGAAGGCGAGTTAGTAGCTAAATACCATGCCAGATTTCATGACATGCTGAGGCAACCATAGTGAAGCTAGGGTACCTCCACGTTTTTTAAGGGCATCTTCCGGTTCTTTAGCTCTTAGGCCAATGAGCGTCGACCGACTGCTAACGATTTGTGAAATTCCCAACGTCCTAGAGAGGCCTCATCTGAGTCTGATTTGCGACACAACCCGGGGTTCTTCCACCAGATTCTCACCGCACAGGATCTGAGTTTGGGAGGGAGTGGCGGGGGTCCTGAGTTCAAACACCGGAGGTCAAAGACCAGAGCAGGTGCAGCCTCGGACTTCTTTGTTGCACGGTGTCCTGGAGAAATTGGGCCGAGCCGAAGTTGGGAGGAGGTTGGGCATGTTGATCTTCATTTCGTCTGAGTTTTGTATGCTTCTTCCCGGAGGAATGGAGGTGTCCGCTAACCGCAGAAAGGGCTCACCATTGAGGCTCCATTGCAGGAGGCCATAAATCCACCTTAGCTTGCTTGGTGGGGCCGGTTCAGCTTCCCTCTTTGTTCGGGACTCCCAGGAGCCACTATCATGAGGAGCCTGACTGATGCAGACCGTAAATACTCAGGGTTCAGGGATGGGATCTCGAAGCTTGGAGAAACTGCATCATGGGTTTTTAGCAGGAGCCAGACTGTTGGTGGGGAAAAAGTGAGCATATACCGTCTTCTCGCACTGTGAAGGCGCCCTCAGCACCTAATCCAGAAGAACTATTCCCTGTTCCAAAGCAAACCTTGTTTTCTTAATTAAATAAGAGAGCCTGAAGCCTAGTGTCCTGGGTTTAAGATCAAGGTGCAGAGGCACCTCTCGGTCTAGAATAATTTTCTTTCGGGAGATTGAGTGATGAAAGTATTGAAACAATGATATGGAAAGAACAGAATTGGTAATCAGCAGCGTGGAACATAAAGATTCTCCAACTCCGTCCCCAAGGACTCTCTTCAAGATAAAAGTGCTCTCAGGATTACAATGTCTCTTTGTGATTGGAGATCGGCTGGGTCTCTGGAAATCCTTTATGAGATTTCTGGTGTGAGTAGGCAACAGGTCTTCCAGCTAGAGGGATTTTCTCTCCTCCTGGATCCATTTGGCCATGTGGTGCCTAAAGATATTCCCTGGAGGTATGGTGAGTGCCTAGGCCTAGAGTGTCCTGAGTTTAAACACACAGGTCCTTTCTAGGCCCCAGGGCAGGAAAAGCCTTCAAGAGCAGAGCAAACAATCTGATTTTTGATTCTCTAAGTTGCCAGAAGTCTCAACAACACTAAGGGTAAAGGAAGTAGCCTAAGGAAAAGGCCTGGAGGCTGAAAATTTGGTAGATAGGGCCCAATCCTGAGATCCTAACTTAGGGCATAGAGTTCATCAAATTGAAATCTAAGGTAGACTGTCCCAGCCCTCAGCCTAGGCTAGCAAGGGTGAGCACTCATAGCTTCACAAAATTGAACTCTGCCCTTTTTGTGACTCCTATTTCAACTACTCCTACCTAACCCACCATCTGGGTACATATTACAATATGTGACAAGTGTGTGCTGAATGGTTCACATAAACTCCAGTGGGGCTGCTGATGGGCTGTTAGTGCACTTTAGTTATCTTTCCTCAGAAACTGGTCCTCTGGATCTCCCATCTTAACTGTGTTTGGCCTTATATATAGGATAGGAACAATAAGCCCTATCATGCCCATCTCAAAATAGACTTGGAAGATGAAGAGCAAGAGAGAAGACACAAAGAGAAAAAAAGTGAAGCTGGGTATAATGGTACATGCCTATCATCCCAGTGGCCAGGGAGGCTGAGGCAGGAGGATTGCAAGTTCAAGACCAGCCTCAGCAACTTAGTGAGACCCTGTCTCAAAAAAATAAAAAGGACTGGGGATGTAACTCAGTGGTAGAGCAACCCTGGGTTCAATCCCTAGTACCTGCCCCCAAAAGAGGATGATAAAAGCTGCTGCTTCTTAGCCAAGTGCAGTGGTGCACAGCTATAATCCCAGCAATTTGGGAGGCCAAGTGAGGAGGATCACAAAGTTCAAGACCAATTTAGCAATTTAGTGAGACCCTGCCTTAAATTTAAAAATGCCTGGGAATGTAGCTATTAAGCTCTACCATCAGGTAGAGCACACCTGGGGTTCAATCCCCAGTACTGCAAACAACAAAAAGCTGCTTCTTTCTGCTCTGAGTGCCCTGCCCCTTTGGGTCCTCCAGCTAGCTGCTGAAGACCTTTCTGTTAAAACCCACTAGCCTGAGCTCCAAAACAGCCAGGGTAGAGTGGGTGGGGTTGTAGCTGCAAGGTATCAGAGATGGGTGAAATGGGTCAATTTTAGCCCTTTACCAGGAACCACACCTCAGAAATAATAGTAAGCCTTGGGTTTGGGTTGCTGCTCTGGTTTGCATTAATCCATTCAACAAAATTTCAAGACTTCCCAGGTACTATGTCCTCGGGGGAGACATGCCTAACCCCTGAGAGTTTGTATCCCTGCATTTATACCTCTATATACGAGATTGCCCTCAGTTCTGATGCTTCCAGCAACTTCAATCCTCTACTCTGAGGTACTCGATTTAGCCAGGTTCAAGCACATTCCTGCCCAATTTAAGTCCCCTGATGAACATTGAAGCTTCACTTCTGGGGGGTTTTTCTACTCTAGTCAGCTACTTCAGATTGTTATTATTATTTTTAATCTGAAAAATTTGGTCCTGCCTATGGTCCTCCTCCTCTTTCCCAGTGGAGAGAGCCACCTGTGGCCAGTTCCGTCCTTGTCCATCCCCTCTTTTTTTCTAGCAGGGGGATGGTAGACAGGGCTCAAGTTTGGAAAGCTGATGGTAAAACTAATGAAAATGTGGGGAGGGAAGGAGATTGGGAGGGTGGAGAGACAACAAAGAAGAGTGAAGGGAGCTGCCTATTAATATCTGAAACAGTAGTACATTATGATGCCTGGTTTTCAATTTATCCCCTCATCTCCAATTTTTTATTTGTTTATTTATTTAGGGCTGGTAATCAATCTCAGGGCCTCCCACATGCTAGGCAAGCACTCTACTACTGAGCTACACTCCCAGCCCTCAAATTCATTCTCCCCACCCCCTTGCTCTGTGAGAATGGATCTGGTCCATTGAAATATTTTTTCTCTGCTAGCTGGCATTGTGTTAAGGGTTGTCCATATACTGCTAGAAAAACATTGCAGCAAGAAAGGGAGTTGCTTCCTGGTTCCAGTGAACCTACTGGCAGGCTCCTGGGTTCTATCCCCCAGCCCCTGCATGGTGGTCAACAGCATCCAATGGCCAGCAGCTCACCCTAGTACCTTCTTGGATGGCTTTGTAGTGACTCCACTACAGAGTACCTCTGATGAGACATCTTCCCATGAATAGCCCTTCCTGGCAACCTAGAGGAAAGATTTCCAGCAGGTTCCACGAGAAGGGCACTCTAACCATTTCTGTGAGCTCTCCAGAAAGTTCTGGATCACCCCCAGGAAGGATGGAGTATTTTTCCTGGATGCTCTCAGTGTGAGGGACAGCAGCTGCTTCTTATATCTGCTGTTCTTGCAGTTTTTTAAATTGCTTATTATCTGTAGTGAATAGAATTTTGCCCCTCCCCAAAGATATGTTCAAGTCCTAACCCTCTCCCTCAGTTCCTATAAATGTGACTTTATTTGGAAATAAAGTCTTTGCAAATGTAGTTAAAATGAGATCATACTGGATTAGGATGGGCCCTAATCCAGTGACTGGTGTGTCATTAATAAGAAAAGGAACTTGGACACACACATAAAAAGGAGACTGTAATGTGAAGATACAAACATGAGGAGAAAATACCATATGACAGAGGTAGAGACTGAAGTGGTGCTTCTGATACAAGCCAAGGAATGCCAAAGATTGCCAACAAGACTACCAGCAACCTAGAAGAGGCAAAGGAAGACATTCTACCCAGGAAAATGATACAGAATTCAATCTTTCATTTCTTTAAATTACCTGTTATAATTGATCATTTTTGTATTAACTTTTCCTCATTTAAATTACCATATGGTTTCTCCTTCCTGATTGGACCAGACTTAACACATCAACAAATATACTAGCATCTTAGCATGAAATAAAGTAGAATATCTAAGCTAGGTAATGTGGTTGAATGCCCATAATTCCAGCTACTCGGGAGGCTGAGGCAGGAAGGTCAAAAATTCGAGGCCAGCCTCAGCAATTTAGCAAGATCCTGTCTCAAAAATTTAAAAAGGGATGGATACTGGGGATTGACCTAGAGCAAAATATATTCCATGCTTATATAATTATGTCAAAATGAACCCAAAAGTTATGTATAACTATAATGAACTAATAAATACGTGGCTCAGTGGTGGAACACCCCTGGGTTCAATCCCTAGGGCTAAAAAAAAAGGATGCATATAAATGTGTGTGTGTGTGTGTGTGTGTGTGTGTTACACAGTTGAACTGTTAACAGAAGAAAGAAGCAATAAAAAGAAAAATTGCCAGGCTCAGTGGCGCACACCTGTAATCCCAGCGGCTTGGGAGAATGAGACAGGAGAATCGCAAGTTCAAAGCCAGCTTCAGCAACCACAAGGCACTAAGCAACTCAGTGAGACTCTGTCTCTAAATAAAATACAAAATAGGGCTGTGGATGTGGCTCGGTAGTCCAGTGCCCCTGAGTTCAATCCCTGGTACCAAAAAAAAAAATAATAATAATAATGCACACCGGTAATCCCATTGCCTCAGGAAGCTGATGCAGGAGGATCAAAGTTTTCGAACAGCCTCAACAAGTTTGTGAGACTCTAAGCAATTGAGCAAGACCCTTTATCAAAACAAACAAACAAAAAACGTGGAGGGTGGGGGTCGGTGCTAGGGATGTAGCTCAGTGGTAAAGTTCTCCTGAGTTCAATCACTGGAACACAACAAAAACAAAAAAAAAGATAAATGACAAAATAAAAATATAATCCTAAAGGACAAATAAAGAGAAGTTTTTTTATTTTATTTATATCTATCCAGGTATGGTGGTACATGCCTTTAATCCCAGCAACTCAGGAAGCTAAGGAAGGATTATGCAAGTCTGAGGCCAATCTGGGTAATTTAGTAAGTAAAACACAAACAAGAAAACATTCTCATAAATTCACAAAACAACTCCTAGGGGGTGACTCTGCCCATGTTGACATCCACTGGTTTAGGGCCACTGATTTAAAGCTCTAGTTTCAGCCAGGCCCAGGGCACATACCTGTAATCCCAGCAACTCAGGAAGCTGACACAGAGGATCACAAATTTGAGGGTAGCCTCAGTAATTTAGCAAGGCCTTCAGCAACTTAGACCCTAAAATAAAATAGCTGGGCCCAGTGGCACACACCTGTAATCCTAGCGGCTCTGGAGGCTGAGTGAGGCAGGAGAATCATGAGTTCAAAGCCAGCCTCAGCAAAAGTGAGGTACTAAACAATTCAGTGAGACCCTGTCTCTAAATAAGATACAAAATAGAGCTGGGGATATGGCTCAGTGGTTGAGTGCCCCTGAGTTCAATCCCTGGTAACTGGAAAAAAAAGGGGGTGGGGTGGGGATATAGCTCAGTGGTAAAAAGCCCTCTGGGTTAAATCCTTATTATGAAAAAAAAAAATCAGCATCTGGGGAGGTATCATTGAGATTGGGAAATGAAAGGATTATTCAGGGTCCAGTGAAGGTCAATTCAGAAGAAAAGCGTAATCGTAGTTGGAAAAAAGTAGCAACTGCCAATTGTTGTTATGCTTGACTCCATCAAGATTTGTTGAATGGATGAATGAATGATGTTACAGGCATGTAATATGAAACTAATTTTTATATCTCTTTTTGGTTCTGGGTTTGAACCCAGGGGCACTCTATTGCTGAACCACATCCTCAACCCTTTTTATTTTTGTTTTTTGAGACGGTCTTACCAAATTGCTGAGGCTGTCTTTGAATTTGCAATCCTCCTGCCTCAACCTCCAAATCGCTGGGATTACAGGCATGTGCCACTGTGCTTGGCTATGTTCCTTTTTAAATGCTACTCACTGCAAAGAACTAGGTGGCAAAAGTTTGGGAAGTGCTCCAAATTTTTAGTGAAATTGCAAAGAACTTTCATACATTTTGAAATAGCTTTGTTAAGCTAGAACTCATATACCATATAGTTCACCTATTTTTTAATATTTATTTTTTAGTTTTAGGTGGACACAATATCTTTATTTTGTCTTTATGTGGTGCTGAGAATCGAACCCAGTGCCTCATGCATCCTAGGTAAGTGCACTACCACTTGAGCACATCCCCAGATCCGCCTATTTTTTTTTAAAGAGAGAATTTTTTAAAATATTTATTTATTTTTTAGTTTTAAGTGGACACAATATCTTTACTTTGTTTTTATGTGGTGCTGAGAATCAAACCCAGTGCCTCATGCATCCTAGGTAAGCGCACTACCACTTGAGCCACATCCCCAGCTTCTAGTTCACCTATTTTAAGTGTAAAGTTCAATGAAGTTTCACATTAGCACTATCATGTAAGGGAGGAATCCACTTTATACTTTGAAGTATAAACCTTGCTGCTCCAGTGCAGACAGCTTATTTTGAAGCTATGTTGGTTTTGTTTGTTTGTTTCCTGTTGCTGGGGATTGAACCCAGGGCCTTGTGCATGCAGGCAAGCACTCTACCAACTGAGCTATATCCCCAGCTCGCTGGATACCTTATTTTAAAATAGACATCTCCCCTTTCTCCCCCGCTTTCCCTCCCTAACAGCACAGGAAACAAGAGTAAAATTTTTCCTCTCCCAGGCTGAACAACTGTGCCCTTCACAGCCTGGAAGAGTGTCACTGTCCACAAGAAAAAAGAAACTCCAAACTCGGGAACTGGAGCAATGACTCTTTCAAGGACACTTGATGGACACTAATTAATTATATTTACTGATACAATTTGGATCCCAGCCCTTGTATTATTTTTTTAAAATTCCTGTGTTCCCCTTTGCAGGGCGAATCACAGCCTCTGGGACAGGAGTCCCTTGTTTCTTTTTTGCTGACAAATCAATTAAAGTTGTTCCCGGCCTGGGGTTGCGGCTCAGCAGCAGCTCTGGCATGTGTGAGGCACTGGGTTCGATTTTCAGCACCACATATAAATAAATAAATAAATAAAGGTCTATCATCAACTAAAAAAAAAAAAAGGTTTTTCCTTTTTTTTTTTTTTTTTTCAAAATCTTGTCCTCATTATTGTAATGGCAACAGACCCAAGGACCAAGGTTTCAGTATCAATTGCAACCAATTTAGCACATATTTATTATCCCTTAAAGAAACTCCCATGAGCTGGGGATGTGGCTCAGTGGTAGAGCATGCACATGCCACAAGAGTGCCCCTGTGTTCAATACCCAGAACCAAAAATAAATATAAAAATTAAATAAAAAATTAGTTTCATATTACATGCCTGTAACATCCATTCACTTATTAATTTAACAAATGTTCATGGAGTCAACCATGGTTCAATCCCCAGTCCCACAAAAAAAGAGAAACTCTATATCCATTAATATTCTTTCGCCTTTCCCCCACTCCTTCTATAGATTTGTTTATTCTGGATATCTCATTTTAATTTTTCTCACATTTTTATTTGACATCCATAATTATTTTTGTTTGTAGAAATATTTTGCATTGACTTTTTGGGGATCAACATCCTATTTTACAAGAGAAAATGGACTATTACTGAGAAATTTTTTTTTAATGTATTTATTTTCCGGGCGCATGCCTGTAATCCCAGCAGTTTCGGAGGCTGAGGCAGGAGGATCGCAAGTTCAAAGCCAGTGCCAACAATTTAGCGAGGCCCTGTTTCTAAATAAAATATATATTAAAAAAAGAGGGTGGGGGCTGGGGATGTGGCTCAGTGGTTAAGCGCCCCTGAGTCCAACCCTCGGTATAAAACAAAACCAAAAATAAAACATTCCCCAGCCCCTAAGGAGAATTTCTTAGAATCAAACTCTCATGTGGGTTTCGAATTCTGTCAGTACATCATCCGGCTGGGATTCTAGGGGCGAGGGTTTGACATTCTCTGGTAGTGCAGCTGGGATTCGAGGTCAGGAATTGTGAGGCGCTGAGCATGTTTGTGATCTCCTAGGTGCAGAGACCCTGGATTCTCCCCCTGCAGCCTTGGTCGCTCCTTTGCGCCTGAGGATGGACATAGGACTCTTCTCGGCTTTAGGGAGGCCAATGAATGCGTCATTTGGGGGTTTTGTTTTGTTTGCAGTGCCCAGCGGCACTTTACCCCAGAGTTATATTCCCAGCCATTAATTAATTAATTAATTAATTAATTAATTTTTAAAAGTTATAGATGGGCACAATACCTTTATTTTATCTATTTATGCGGTGCTGAGGATTGAACCCAGTGCCTCACATTTGGCGAGACAAGCGCTCCACCCACTGAGCCACAACGCCAGCCCCGTTTAATTTATTTTGAGCCAGGTGTCACTTGCCATCCTTCTTCCTCAGTCTTCCGAGTCGCTGCGATTACGGGCTGTGCCACCTCTTCTACTTGGTCCTCACAACATCACTAACCCAAGGACTTCCCGCTTGTCCCAAGCCAGAGCCATTCAAAAGTCCCCGCCCTCTAAGGCCCAATCACCGACGCACCTTGTTTAGAAATTTGACTAGAACTGACCTATCAGCGAGCGCGAAGATAGAGCCGGCACCAAGCTCCTACGCAAGTCACAGTGGGAAGTGCGATCGTACTTATTTAGTACTGAAGGGCGACCAAAGGGTACAGCCTTCACGGTACCTTATTTGGTAAGGTTAGCTTGACTAAGCGAGGAAAGGACATCATGAGGCTTTTGGAAACAAACGGGGAGGCTGGCAGCGCCATGTTTTCTAAGGGACTTACTCAGCAATCGGATCCAAAATGACAGGTGCTGCAGTGGTTCATAAATATGAATGCCTTCCTGGGACCACGACTGGGCGAGAAGGAGCCTCTTGGCACTCGAACGCCGGCCACTTCAAATCCACATAGGTATTAAAAGAGTCGGGCGCGGTGGCTCACGCCTTGTAATCCCAGCGGTTCCGGAGGCTAAGGCAGTATGATCGCGAGTTCAAAGCCAGCCTCAGAGAGACCCTGTCTCTAAATAAAATATTAAAAAGGTATGGGATATGCTCAATGGTTAAGCGCCCCTGGGTTCGATCCCTGATACAAAAATTTTTTAAAAAATGAACATTTAAATTTGAATTTCCTGAAAGGGAAGCCTGGGATCACTCCCCGACTCCCTTCTCCCTTCTCCTCACTCCCCGTCGCCCTAAAACTGTGTGGATCACCAAGGTTGCATATTCAGTACCTTGCAGTAGTTAAACTCTACAGGGTTGATGCCCGACAAACCTGGATTCTGATCCTGATTGCATCCTTCATATGTAGTGTGGACTTGGAAACGACCTAATTTCTCTGAGCTTCAATTTTCTTAATGTTAGAATGGTTCTAATAACACTTGGTTGAGGATCTGCAGGTGCTGTATCCATCCCCCACTTGGGACTACCTCTGGGTCTCCTATACCAGCTCTAACTCAGCTTTCTTCTCCAGGATTCAAAGAGCCCCAAACCACCTTCTCTCTTAGACAAAAAGTTGAGTTCTATATTTACCTGAATCTGGACTAAGGCAAGGCAGGTTGCAGAAGAGCCTGTTGAAATTAGAGGACTCTTGCATACATAAAGTTAGACTTCTTGGAACGCCCCCAAGGGCTCACTGCTCACAAATATCTCTTTCTAAAGGAACTGTTCAATATCAGTAACTTTTCTAGGCAATTTCACTCTCTTAGATTCCAGGTGGCAATGCTTCCACTTTTGGGGAATTTTTTTTGGGGGGGAGCAGTTTTCTTAAAGTAACCATTAACTTTTTTCTCCACACACCCCCTGTCCACTGAATGTCATGGAGACAGAGGGCTACAATGCTGGGAACCAAATTCAGCTCTATCTGCCTCAGAGAATCACTTTCTTGAAATAAGTACCTACCATAAGCCCCATACTTTAAATTTAAGATGACATTTCTGTGAGAAAAGTAGTATGACCTCAATTTCACAGATGAAAAAAACTTACGTTGGCAAGTTGTAGTAACTTGCTTACATCACATAGCTACCACAAGATGGAGCCAGGATTTAAGAGATATTCCCCTGACTCTGTAACCTAAGCTCTTTCCCCTGAACTAGGAGCCTATCATATATCCTGTGCCTTATGGTCTTTAAAGGGGGTGAATTATGGGATGAGGATGCACTGAAAACCACCAGAAGTAGAAACATGACCTATTTTTTGGAGATGGGGTGGAGAACCACAAGGGAAAGGGAAAGTAAACATTTTTTTCTTTCAATATATTTGAGCAACTGCTGTGCCAAAAGAATAGCCATATAACACAATGGTTAGAACACAAGGGTTTTGGAGTTGGATGCATTGGTTCAATTGAGCACTCCTTGACTTATCAGTGTGACTTTGGAATTTTCTTGCTGGACTAAGTGTGAGCCTCCCCAATTGCGAAACAAGATGATCAGTTTCATGGGATTGTTTTGAGAATCAAATGAGATTTTTTAAATGCTTCTGCCCAGTATCTGGCACATTATGTTGTTGTTTTTATTACTACTGCTACAGTATGAGGTGCTTAGAAGCAATATAGAATACGGTTCTGATTTTACCCACTCTGCCCTCAAGAGTAGTGGAGAGGACACTTCTGTAAGTCACTGAAGTCCCACAGGCATCTAGGCCTGATCTGAGTCGTTCAAGGGCGTGATGGCTTACAAGGGAAATCCCTAGTGATAAGGTCGGTGGGCAGAGCATTGAATGTGCAGCCAGATAGGTCTGGGATAGGCTGTTGCACACCTGGCACGATGTAAAAGTTCCATAAATATGCTCAGCACCCTAGAATTAACTTCTCTCAGCACAGGAGCCCAGTTTATTTTATAGCCAGGACACACTCTTGAAGGCCTTATGGACCAAGGGATCAAAAGCAGCCAAGGGAGAATCACGCTGAACTACATGGCCTCAATACACGATTACCTCCTCTGAACCTCCTCCATCTTGGCATAAACAGCTGTCAGTCGTTACCTAGCAACAGCGTCCTAGAGTCTGGTCCAAGACACCAATCAGCGTGTTATTTCGATGAGGCGAGTTGTCCAATCACCGCGCACTTTCGGAAGCCAAGTCTTCTAGCCTGTCTCCTCTAGAGCCAATGAGGGGTTAGGAATTTTAAGAACCTGGGCTGAACCTGCTTAGCTGTTTCTTATCTGATAAGATCAAATGGAGGAAATGAGTGGCAAGCCTCAGAATGTTTATGAATGATGGTCTTAAAGGGTCGCCGCCATATTCTCTTAGGGTATTGTTTGTTCCGTTGTTCATTTTGGTACCAAAGTGTCGCACGCCGTGGTGATTCCTGCATTCTGGCCGCAACTCGGCCCGTGCGAGGCTAGTTCAAGGCCGGCTCGGATGTAGGGTCCAGCAGAGTGGCTCCCTCTCATCTGGAAAATACAGTGGTGTGATCATGGGGCTGAAGCATTCAGCTGGGGATGGGGATCAGGGAGGGTTCAAGGCGCTGCCTCCAGCCAGGTTCCCCATCCTGAGCCCCCAAAACCTGAATCTGTGCATAGGAGGCTGAGGGTTGTGAGCTTCTTCGTGGCGATCGTGTATTTCTTCTTGCGGGAGTGGTGAAGTCTGGGGCAGGGATAGAAAACCCTGTATTGGACGGTGATACCAGAGATCAACGGCCACTTGGGGGCGCTCAGTGAGGCCGTTTAGGACTTCACTCCGCCCATTTCTGCTCACTCATTTATGCAAAATGTTACTTAACCAGTTCTTGAGCGAGAGCTGCAGATGCAAAGAACACACAGAGGGCTCAAAACTGCTTGGAGAAGACAGGGAACGGATGAAAGAGAATATTGACTTGGGCTGAGGTTTGGGGAGCGACTGTTCCAAATGCCTCCTGGTAACCTTAGTGTGTGTGTGTGTGTGTGTGTTGTATAATTTACCATGACCATATTTCTATGCCTGACTATTTCTTCTCAGCAAGGGTTTTTTGTTTTGGTGACAGCTTTCTTGGGTATTAGTCACATACCATTACAACTAACTCATTTTCAATGCACAATTAAATGGGTTTTAGTGTATTCCCAGAGTTGTATACCCATCACCACAATAAATTTTAACACATTTTCATTAATCTCCCAAAGAAATCCCACACCTCTTGGCCATAACTTCCTTCATTCACCCCTTCTCCAGCCCTTAGCAAAAATTAATCTACTTTATATCTCTATACATTTGCTCATTTGGGGTCCATATAAATGAAATCATAAGGCTTGGATTTGGGCAGTGGGTGGGGGTGCTTGATACTGGATTAACACAGAGAAGCTTTACCATTGAGTCACATTCCCAATTCTACCCTCTATTTTTGTTTTTAAGTCATTCATATTTTATTTCCATCCCCTGGGGTAAGGCCAAACCCACCTGCTCTAAATAACGTTTTTTAAATTTTTTTCTATATTTTTAGTTGTGGATGGACACAATACCTTTATTTTATTTGTTTTTTTATGTGACTCTGAGAATCAAATCCAGTGCTTCACATGTGATAGGCAAGCACTCTACCTTTGAGCTACAACCCCAGCCCTGAAAAACTTTTCTCCTCATTAAAATTCTTCCTCTCAGGACCTGCCAGGTATGGTCTTATGTTGCCATGGCAACTAGCCTGGCCTTTGTCCCAATCTACTTGATGAAACATTGTCTTCAGGATTCTCCAGATTCAGTCACTAATTTTTTTTCCCCCAAAAAAAGTAGTTTCAGAGGCCTATGTTTTCCCAGATGGGCCCAACCTCCTTTCAGTCTGGGAAGAAGGAGCCTATTCTAATTCACCTAGGTTATGCCAGAGGTGGCCCTCAGGAGTATAGAGACTTATAATTCTCTACTACTGCTATGCTTGAAACTCAGTTGACATTCATACATGCAAATCCATCTTCTTTCTGGTTTGGTCCAAATTTCTCACAAATCCATAGAAGTCTCTTGAAGACACTTAGTACACAATTTCTGGACAACCATGCCCTGGAATGATCCACTCACTCCCACCATCCTGGTCTCCCACCTCCAGCAAACCCATTATGATGTGAAGAATGGATTCTGTGACACACTGGATAATCTTGGATTGCAACACCAGAAAAATATGGAAACAAGGCTCTCAGACTTTGTCAGGTAAATGAAAACTACCTGGTTATATTCCCTCATCATGAAGCCCCTGCAACAGAATGGGGGGAAATATTCTCAGCTTCTTCCAAATAAGACACGTGTAGCTGTAAATAACAAGTTCAATTTCTGCCCCAGTAGGCTTTATATGCTTCTGTGTGGAACATAAAATAAGCTTTGAGGTGTTGTAGTCATTATTCAGCTAATCTGGCTTCTTTTTTAATTGCTAAAGGAGATTTCTATTTCAATAACTACAAGTTCCATGGATATTAAAATACTTTTAAGCTTTATTTATGTGAGTTTTCCTAAAACACACAAAATTACCAGTGTTAATTTGAGATAGGTGGGCTCCCATAGAGAGAGCAAAAAACAATCTTAGTAGATGGAGACTCTGATCTATGAGCATGACCACTTGTGCTTATCTCTTTAATTAGATGAATACGATCTCCAGCTAATGCTTGTAGATCAACTAATTTATTTAATCTCATCAGATTCAAAGACCTGCACAATGTGCCCAGAACTGATTTATGGTATTCTTCTTAATTAGGAAGAAACAAATGATTGACATGCCATCTGATTTTTACAATAGCTTGCCTGGGAATCTGCAATTTTCTGCGCAAACAAAATGTATATATAGTCATAGAGCTCAGTCCTGGCTGCATCATTTGTCTTCTCTGAGAGATAAAGACACTTCTCTGAGACACTGTAATTGTGGCATGCATGCTTTGCTTTACTGTCCTATAATAAGTCTTTGTGCCTTGCTCAGATATGTCCTGAAAGTGTGGTATAAGTCAAGAACTCACCTGGGCCAGAAGGTTCCACTGCCCCCTTGATAAGACATCCTTGGACCCTATCTGGTGGCAATTTCATCTCTGGTTCTGAGCCCTGCATCAAGAATTTCCTTTCCATCAATACACTCAGGGAAGCTAGTCTGATTGATAGATAAACAGACATGTGTGGAACATCTTTAACAATGAGGATTAGTAAATATCCAGAGGTCTCAGTTTAATTTACCATATGGAATGTGAAAAAAAACACATGCACATGTATGCCGGGTTTCTGTTCTCGCGACTAAGAGGCTCAGGGGTCACTCTAGTTAAACTGGGCTAACTGGGCTGCACGAAATAACCATACAAGAGACACAAATACCTTTTTCTTTGGGGTCTCTGTGACGGCTCCTCTGACCTTAAGGGTCTGCAGAAAGAGAGAGAGCGAGAGCACGCACCGACCCCTTTTATTGAGGAGAAGCTATTCAAATGAGGCAAGGGGTCAGGTTTCAGGGGGCTGAGTCTATCTTCATGATGTCCACTGTCAGCAGGTTGACTGACACCTGGGTAGGCCACACCCAAGGGCACAGTAAGAGAAGGGGACACACAAGGCACTTCCATGGAAGATTCTATCCTAAACAGGGCAAGGGGTTATATTACAAAGCAACAGGTGAGCATAGCTGCACCCATGGGGCTGTAGGAAGATACACCCATTTCTGTGACTGAGGGCCTCAGCACCCAGCTGGGGAATGTAACTCAGTCACCCATAAGGTTGGCTTCCCACACATGTATACGGAGATATTCATAACAGACCACCTAGTCTGTTAGAGCCATTTATTACTAACACTAAAAACCAAATTTGAAGACTCAACACACAAGATCATGTTCACACAGGGGGCATGAAATGCCCTGTGTGTATCCCCAGGCTACAGTCAGGCTACAGGAATGCAAATTTCACTTCTTTCCCCAGGGGTGAGTTCACATACACCTACTCCACTTTTCCTCCAAAGACTTGTGAGAATGGGCCTCAGGCTACCATGACCACTATGATTTTCCCAGTTTCCCCACTCTACTTGGTGATGAATTGTCCCCAAGTTTGCTATGCTGCTCTATTAAGGAAAGGTAGTTGGTACCTTCTTTGCTGTGTCCAACGAATCTTCTCTTATTCTAATCAGTGGAGGCTTATTCCAATTCACCCATGTCCTGTCAGAAGTAGCCCTTAGGAACATGAAGATTTCCACTTCTGGGTCACTATACCTTCTACTCAGGGGTAGAAACCCAGCATATTTTTGACCCGGTCCCAGATTATCTCCCAGGAATTCAGAGAGAAACCTGTCAGCAACTCAGGTGTCCTTCAACATTCTAAATTCATCTTCTTTGCTACCTGGTCACAGCTTCTCTCCAAGGTTTTCAGATATCCTTTGGAGATCTAGGTTCTGCCAAACCTGACCTTCCGGTGTGTGGAGCCTTTTAGCTCTGGACCATTCTTTTGATAAATCGGGTGTCCTTCACAGCTCCAAATCCATCTCTCCTCACTGGCCTGGCCCTAGCTTCTCTACCAGGCATTTACATAGATCATTCAAGTCCTAGCACTCAGGTGCTTTGTGTGACCAACTTAGGGGTAGGGCTTTGGGTATTTTCATTTCAGTTCCCTTCTCTGAGATGAGTTGAAGAGGACCCAGATTTTCTGTCATCTTCAAACACATAGAACTGCAAGAGTGAATTTATCTGTTGTTTTCAGGCTACGCAGCAAGAAATTTTCTTTCCCCCAACACATTTGGGGACACTAGTCTCCTGTGGGGTGAGACTACGCCCAGTTGTGCTAAAAAACAGTACTCCGCAATAATAAAAATTACTCCTCCAAGGAACTCCCAGCAATGTTCTCAGGCTTCCATGTCCACCAGGTATGCCTGGTGTCCCAATTCCACTAAATAATACATTGAACTAGGATTCCCCAACTTCAAAGTTGATACTCTATTAGGGAAAGGTATTTTAGTGGCCCATGCCTTTCCAGCCTTTTCCAACCAGTCTCCTCCTAGACTGAACAGAGGTGGCTCATTCCCATTCACCTAGATTCTGTCAGCAGTGACTTTCAGGAGTGTGGAGTCTTCAAGATCTGGGATCATCTGCCTGCAAGTCAGGTATCCTTTGCATTTCCAAAGTCATCTTTTCTTGGTGTGACCTGAGTGTGACCTCACCAAGGTCATAGGAGAAGCAGATGACCAAGGGTGTCTTCGACTTAGTACTGAGTTCAGTTTCCTTTTTCTCAAATAAACCACGATGGAGAAACCTCTCCAAAAATTGGCTCTCAAGTTCGCCAGGCACCTTGCATCCTCTGCATGGAAGTGGGGTTGCTTAGAGAGCCAGGCCTGCCCAAGAAAACTAGAGCAAGGGCTGCTCTTGAGTCCCTTTGTGGGTCACCAGTTTTGATATCAAAAGTTCAGTCCTTGTCCCTGATGCCAATTTAATAAGGAGGACATGGTTTTGAGAAAAAGGAAAAAGAAGTTTTATTGCTTTGCCAATAAAGGAGAAGCACAAGGGACTCCTGTCCCAGAGGCTGCAATTCTCCCCCAGCCCTTTTTATTTTAAGAGAGTGTCTCACTAAGTTGCTTAGGGTCTTGCTAACTTGCTGAGGCTGGTTTCAAACTTGTGATTTTCCTGCCTCAGTCTTCTGAGTTGTTGGGGTTATAGGGGTGTGCTGCTGCTCCTGGCAAACATGTGGTCTTTTGTGTCTGGCATCTTCCCTTGGCATAATATTTGAAAGTTTCATCCATGTTGTAGCACACATCATCATATCATTTTTATTATTATTTTACTGAACACAAGGCCACGCATATCCTAAGCACATGCTTTACCCCTGAGCTGGATCCCAGGCCCCCTACATTTAAAAAAATATACTCAATTTTTTACAGCAATTTCAGGTTAACAGCAAAACTAAGTGGAAAGTAGGATTCCTATATCTCTCTGCCCTACCCCCTCAACACACACTTCTTCCACTATCAATATCCCCCACCAGATTGATACATTTATTAAAATTAAAGAAGCTATCAAGACCCAAAGTCTTTATCTTTATCACCTAAAGTCCACAGTTCACATTAGGGTGTATTTTTGGTGTGAAACCTACATCTTGTGGTTTGGAATAAATGAAGCCACCATTATAGTATCATTCAGATAGTTTCGATATCCTAAATAATACTCTGTGTGTTCCACCTATTCTGTCTCTCCCTACAACCCCTGCCTGGCAACCAGATTTTTGTTGTTGCTTTTATGTGTATGTTTTTTTTTTTCTTTCTAGGCATTGAACCAGGGGCACATTACCACTGACCCACAACCCCAGTCCTTTTTGTTTTTAGACAGGGTCTCATTAATCCGCTGAGGCTGGGGACTCATGATCCTCCTGCCTTGGCCTCCAGAATCACTAGAATTACAGTACATCACTGCTGCCTGGATGAGATTATTTTTTGGTACTGGGGATTGAACCCAGGGCCACCATAACCACTGAACCACATCCCCAGTCCTTTGTATTTTGAGACAGAGTCTCTCTAAATTGCTGAGGCTGGCTTTGAACTTATCATCCTCCTGCCTTAGCTTCCTGAGTTGCTGATATTACAGGCCTGTAGTCACCCAGCCCGGTTTGAAAATAACCACTTTTAATGTAATTTCTCTGGTTTTCTCCATATTTCAGTTAGTTAGAGACTATTATTGACTTTTCCCCCTTCACTGATTCACAATGCATTTAGAACTCAGAAGTGAGAGACCCTGAGATAATTCCTGTCAGTGCTTACTAATGTGGCATAAGTGCGCGCACACACACACACACACACACACACACACCTACACCTTTGCACAGTTTTGTGTCTCCCTCACTAGGTTGTAAGCGCCTCTGAGAATAGGCACCCTGACCATCACCTTTCTCAGTTCTTAGCCTTAGGCTTGGAGTTACCCTGATTAGATAAAACCAAAGAGCCAGGCTGGTGCTTGAGGACTAACCTTCAGTGAAGTGTAGTAGAAACCTTAAAATCAGAAAGGTTGTGAGGGAATTTGACCTGCGGGAAGAAAAATTTGTTTAGTTCCCTGTTATACTATATGCCCGGGCACCCAGAACTGTGTTGTCTGTCAGTAGGATCTTAACAATTGCGTGTATGCTGTTTCAGCCTTGGTACAAAGGAAGGGAAGAGTCCCCGAGAGGCACAGATTGAGCTTGGGCAAAGGTGGGCTGAGCTCTGGTTCACTGTCCCCTCTCTCCAATGGCCCAGAATGGTGCTGGGCACATAGCCGGTGAACCTGAATTCTGAACTTGGTGATATTCAGACCTCAGACTAGATGTTGCTCAGGCAGAAGTTCTGCTCCCTGGCTACTGCCAGCTTCCTGCAAACTGGAATGTTTTGCCAAGACCCAATTCAAAGGATTGTACTTTGCTTTCTGCCAAGATCCCAAGGAAGAGGCTAGGCACCTGGGGTCTGGCATAGGAAGGAAAAAGGAGCAAAGGTGGAAGTCAGCCTTTCTTAGGTTCCCCTTTCCCCAGCAGTCCCTGTCCATGCACAGCTCCGCTCTTTATGGGCCCCAGTTGGTAAGAATCCTCTGAACCATCTCTTCCAAAGTACCTTCCCCAAGATTTCGAGTCTCGCTCACATTCAAGGATAGCTGATCACAATGAGGTGGAAGGGAGGTGGCAAAGTGGGGATTGGGATTTTCTTCTTCTTCTTCTTCTTTTTTTTTTTTTTTTTTTTTTTTTTGCTGAGTACCCACAGTATTGCTGTCCAATTGAGCTTTTGTCAACCTTAGGCATGTTCTGCATTGGTGCTGTCCCCCAGAGAAGCCACTGGCCACATGTGGTTATTTAGCATTTGAAATGTGGCTAGTGTGCCTAAGGAATGAATGTTTACTTTTGATTAATAAAAGCCTTTTCTGATTGGCCTCGGCTTGACACTAGAAGCATCACAGAGCTGCCTATTTTTTATTCTATGTATGTGCCTGCGTGTGCGCGTGCATGCACATACTAAGCATGTGCTCTTATCACTGAGCTGCACATCCCCCCACCATAGAACTTCCTTTTTTTGGGGGGGGATACTAGGGATTGAGCCCAGGGCCTATGTAAGTTTGGTAAGTGCTCTATCACTAACTTACATCCCCATCCCTTTTTTAATTTTTTTGAGACAGGGTCTTGCCAAGCTGCCCCAGCTGGTCTCAAACTTGTGATCTTCTTGTTTAATTCAGTGTCTTGAGTAGCTGGGGTTAGTTACAGTTGTGTGCTACCACACCCGGGTTCCCAAAATATTCTTTTTTTTTTTTAATTTATTTTTTAGTTCTCGGCGGACACAACATCTTTGTTTGCATGTGGTGCTGAAGATCGAACCCGGGCATGCCAGGCGAGTGCGCTACTGCTTGAGCCACATCCCCAGCCCCCCAAAATATTCTTTATGTAAAGAATTTGATGATTTGGCACTTAACAATTAGGATAAAAATTGTCTTTTTTTTGTTTGTTTTCTGTTCCTGCCAAGTTTTTTTTTTTATTTTTTAGAAGTCTGTTTCATTGAAATGTCCATTTTTACTATCTTTAACCAGGGAAAGGTGCCAGCTTACCCCTGAAACAAATTCAGCCTTTCCTTATAAGAATACTATACAAGATTGGATGTCAGCAATAAGGAAGAGTCCTAGAAAAGTGATGGTACTATTGTCTGAAAATGGGAAGCTGCTGCCTTTGGTAGGTGGAGTTTCTCTGAATGAGAGATTCGATTCGCACATAGGTCCTACACCTTGAAAGAGCAGACAATCTTGTATGCTGTTCTATCCTCACGTATAGTTGCCCGATTCAAGAACCCAGCTTTCAAAGCACCCTATAATTTTCAGTTCAAATTCTCTTATCTTGTGGAAAGCAAGAGAAAGAAGGCAAAAATAATCAAGAGAGTTGATCCTGGGGCTGGGATGCACCCCAGAGGTAAAGCACTCTTGAGTTCAATCCCCACTACCACCGAAAGAAGAAGAAAAAATATAATCATCCTTACAAGGAGAGTTTTGAATGATATCTATATTAGTGTGCCATGTATTTAGTTAAAACTCAAAACCATTTAGTTATATATTTTTAATTTTTTCTTTTAGTTGTCAATGGACCTTTACTTTATTTATTTATATGCAGTGCTGAGGATTGAACCCAGGGCCTCACACATGCTAGGCAAGCACTCTACCACTGAGCCACAACCCACCCCCCTAGTTTTATTTTTTGTGTGGCTTTTGATGTGTAGACTCCTTGGATCTTCTGTAACCTTCTCTGCAATGGGCCATTTTACTTCAATAGGAGCCTTGCTTCACCTGATGCCCAGTGTGGATCCAGAAATTTATACAGAGGGAGAAGGGACTCTGCTCTCACACTAAGTCCTGGTTACTTCTTTCTCCAACAAGTTTCTCTATAATTAAGAGCATCTGACTCTGCTTATCAACATCCCACCTTAGTGGGTTGGGGATATACCTCAGTTGGTAGAGTGCTTGCCTTGCATGCACAAGGCCTGGGTTCAATCCCCAGCACCACACACACAAACAGATCCCACCTTAGTGGCTCCCACCAGGATGATGGCAAACCTTGCCAAACAGGGCTTGTGCAACCAAGGGCCAGGATAAGTTTGCACCATGAAGTTTGACCTGCCTTCCCACTGCATGGAAGTGGGCAGAGGGCCCAGGACCTTCTGACCTCCATATTTAATCTTTCTTTTCTTTCTTATTCAACTTCATCTTCTGGTTCAGTTGTGTATCAAGGCAAGCTGATTGCAGATTTTTTTTTTTTTTTTTTTTTGGTATTGGGAATTGGACTCAGGTGTGTTTTACTTTTTTTTTTTTTAATATTTATTTTTTAGTTTTCGGCGGACACAACATCTTTGTTTTGAATGTGGAGCTGAGGATCGAACCCGGGCAGCACGCATGCCAGGCGAGCGCGCTACCACCTGAGCCACATCCCCAGCCCCTGTGCTTTACTTTTGATCTACACTCCCAGCCCTTTTTATTTCTTATTTTGAGAGAAGTTCTTGCTAATTTGCTGAGGTTGGCCTTGAACTTGCAATCCTTCTGCCTCAGCCTCCCAAGTTGCTGGGATTATAGTATGTGCCACCATGCCTGGTGACTACAGAGAACTGATTCCTTCCCCACTTCCTTTCAAGTGAAATATCTGCTATTCATTTGCCTTTTTATTCCCTTAGCAGCCTACATTTACACTCATATTTTCCCAACTTAACTGTGTGTACACAGAAGGAGTAGTTCAAACCTATCAGTTCAGCTTGCAAACTTCCTGAAACATTAGTAGGTCATACATTCCTATAAACTTATTTCAAAGCTTCCTAATACACAGGATGAAGTCCACTAATGTCAGGTGCCAACTAATCTTTTCAGTTTTACCACTACTGACTACATCAGAAAATATCATTATTCTCTTCATACCTAGAACTTTCCTGAAGTCCTAGCTTTGTGCCATAGACCTTTGTAGCCATGATTCAACGGTTTATTCAATAAATGTCTATTGAGCACCACAGTCCTCCCTAAATCCCACACCTTCATAGGCCAAATTCATCATACCTGATGAATCAATCTGGAAAAAAAGAAGCGTTGTTTGTTACTTATCCTGGCAACTCTGATATTCCATTAGTTCCCCTATTTAGTTCAACAAACAGCCACTTAGCCCTGAACGAGAACTCAATTAATGTTTTTGGTTTGACCTTTTTTAAATGGGGTCTCCGTTAACCAGATTGGTCTTTGGTCTTAAAATGATCTCACATCATCCTCCCATCTCAGCCTCCTGAGTAGCTGGGATGATAGGTAAGCACCACAGCACTACGATGAAACGGCAGTAATTGCAATTATTTAGTTAATGCAGAATGTTAAGGGCAGGATTTTTTTTAAAATCATCTCTATTCAAATATCTTTCTCATAATTTCTGTCTTATTTTGTGATTCCTGTCTTTACTTTATGAAGGCTAAAGGGTTACTGTTTTCACCACAGTAGGTGCTTTTAAGTATTGATTACTGGATTAGAAAGATGTCTATGTTGCCAGCTAAGAGAGATGGCAAATAGGCCAGGCACACAGGTGCACACCTGAAATCCCAGAGACTTGGGAGGCTGAGGCAGGAGGATCTCAAGTCTAGGTCAGCCTTAGCAACTTAGTGAGGCCCTAAGCATTTTAGTGAGACCCTGTCTCAAAATAAAAAGGGGCCAGGGGTTTGGTTCAGTAGTAAAATGTCTGTGGGTTCAATCCCCACTACCCAGGAAAAAAAGAAAAAATAAAAGAGATGTGGTAAATGGTACATTCTCCTGCCCCCCAGTATCACTGGGTGACGGCATTGAGCTGCAAAACTCTGTACCATAATGCACACTAATGGGAACTGATGGGAAATACATGTGGCTTGTTCTCTCAGCATTTGTGTGTGTGTGTGTGTCCTGTGTGCCTTTTACATGTTAGTTGCATTCGGTTATTACTGGTTGTGAATTTGCTTCACTAGACTGTAAACTCCATTTGAAGCATAACCCACGAGTTATTTCTGTAATTTTGTCTCCCCTAACTGCCTAGCACTATTCTATGAACAATGAATAAATGTTGTTAGAATAATGTATGGAAATTAGGCAAAAGACCAAACCTGAGACCAAGAATTCAGATTGATTCCTGAGTTAGCAAGCAAATCAGGATAGTCAAGTGGTATGAATAAAAAACTTTGTCAATCTCAGGTCTAATTTTGGTTCCCCTCCTTACTAGCAGTATGATCCTGGAAATGCTTAGATTCCCTCTTATGACACTTCTTGAAACTGGGATGGTATCCATCAACTCACGAAAATGGCAGCAAAGGATAAAATGAAGCACCAAGTGGTGGCACACACCGGTAACCCCAGGAACTCCGGAGGCAGAGGTAGGAGAGTTGCAAGTTGGACACTAGCATCAGCAATTTATCCAGACCCTGGGGATGTGGTAAAGCATCATCCTTACGGTAAAAATAAGTAAATAAAAAATATTTAAAAATTTTTAAAAGGCTAGGGATCTTTCTCAATGGTAGAGCACCCCTGGGTTCAATCCCCAGTATGGGGAGTAAAAAAAGAGGAAGAAGAGAAAGGAAGGAAGAAGGAAAGAAGGAAGGAAATGAAATGTTTAGTAGGGCGCGGTGGCACACGCCCGTTTTCCAAGAATCAAAGGAGGCTGAGGCAGGAGGATCCCAAATTCGAGACCAGCCTGGGCAACTTAGAGAGTCATAAATAAAGAAAGAAAAATAAAGGGCTGGGGGTTAGCTCAGTGATAGAGCACTTGACTAGCTAGCATAAGAAAGCCCGAGGTCCTGGGTTCAATTTCTTAGAAACACTGCACTAATGGTCCAGCTTCCTGCCCTTATGCATTCGTTGGCTTCGTTCAAACAGGCCGCCTTCTCCAGCAACCAATCAGAATGTTCGATCTTCAGTCGCAGGCCAATGAACAAGAGTAACAGGGAGACGGGGGTGAAAGGGCGTGAAGCCTAGTCTCGGCGCCATTGCACTTTAGGGCAAAAAGGTTAGGAAGCCGGCATGGCGCTCCGGTCAATAAAATCGATAGCTGGAAGCTGTCTGTGTTACAGGCAAAGGCGGTGCAGTAGCAGGGCCGCCATTTTCCCCGAAGGCATCTTCCGGTGCCTTTCACCCAAGTTCGGGCAGGAGTTTCCTGAATAACAGCGAGAGGTTTCCGTTATCCCCGCAGGCGGCCGATTCTGATTCCCTCCGGGCCTTCCCGGCCACGCTCAGCCCCGGGCTGGCGGGGGCTCCTAAATCTCGGGGTCCGTCATCGCCCAGAGGTCCGGGCTGGGAAGGAAAAGACCGTGGCGCGGGTTTCTCAGGTCCAATGGCGCCGCCTTCGGCTCCGCTCCCTGCTCGGGGACAAGGAGAGGCCGGACCTAGTCGGAGAAGGGGAAGGAGGCCAAGGGCCTTGAAGTTTGTGGACGTGGCCGTGTACTTCTCCCCTGAGGAGTGGGGGTGTCTGCGGCCCTCACAGAGGGCCCTGTACCGAGACGTGATGCGGGAGACTTACGGCCACCTGGGCTCGCTCGGTGAGGCCCGCCCCACTCCGCTTCCGCGGGGCCTAGAAGGGAAGAAGGAGTTTGGGGGCGGGGGCGGGGGCGGGCAGGGAGATCAGGGTCCTGTCCTGCGACCAGGTTTGTGTCAAGGGTGAGGGCAGACTGTCGGGAGCAGAAGCCGTCGGGTGGATTATCTGAGGATAGCTCTCTGACTTGGTTCTCCTTCTCCAGGATGTGCAGGTCCTAAGCCAGCCCTCATCTCCTGGCTGGAACGAAATACCGACGATTGGGAACCGGCTGCCCTAGATCCGCAGGAGTATCGGAGAGGATTAACAGTCCAGAGGAGTGAGTGAAAAATGCCCATGGAGAGCCTGCAGCCCTCCTATAGTGTTCTAGCCTCTAATGACTTAGTACTGAGTTTTGTTCTGGCTAGGGGTACCCATAATCCATTCTGTGTTGCTGCTACACTTAACTCTGTTCATTTTCAGGGCCTCCGGTTGTTTGTTTGCTTTGAAGTGTTGGGAATTGAACCCAGGGCTTGGTGCATGCTACGCAAGTGATATACCACTGAGCTACATCCTCAGCCCAGGGTCTTGTTTTTGATGGTATGAGGTTGGTCCACAAACAAAGATTATCAAGTCAATTTTCACACTAACCCGCTGTACTCCATTGTGTGTGTGAATGATCAGTGAGCTTCTTAAAATAGCCATTCTCCTGCCTCCTTCCCAGGATCCCTGTTGTGGCCTCCTTTAAATTGGACTCTGACCGAAACACCTTAAGTTTCTGTTTTTGGGTTTGGTTGAAGGGACCAAAGGATCTCATGGGGGAACACTGCCTGGGATGCAGCCCAATTCCCCCAACCCCCATGTGAAGCCCAGGGTAGCAGGTGCTCCACCACTGAGCTACATCCCCAGCCCTTTTTATTGTAAGACAGGATCTTCTCAGTTACTGAAGACTCAAACTTGCAATCCCTCTGCCTCAGCATCTGGGAGTAACTAGATTTACAGACATGCATTGCCTCATCCAGCCTCTTTATGCTTTTATGGCAGTGTGACCCTAAGTGGTGAAAAACATTTCTTCTCAAGATCAAGTAAGGCTCTGGTCAAGCCCATTCAGGTAGAACGACCCCAGATCTGCCCACAGGGGCAGAAAAAACTGTTTGGGCTGAGTTTCTGAGCCAGATTCTATAAGGCCACAGGTATTAAGATTTAGATCTGATCATATTTCCTTATTTAAAAACTTTCAGTTAGTTTTTGCCAAGGTTATCAAATGGCTGTTGTTTATATCTAAGTCATTTGAGGAACTTGGTAAAAGTACAGATACCAACACCCCACCCCAGATGCCCTGATTCTCTCTTGTGGATGTCTACGAGTTTACATTTCTTTTTTTAATAGCCCCATTGATTTGGATGTGCACCTAGATCTGTGAACCAGTGGGTAAAATATACTCCAAGGACCTTATTAACAAGACTTACAGCACTGGATCTCAAAATATGGTTCCAGCATTCCAGATTAGCAGCATTACTTGGGAACATGTTAGAAATGCAAATTCTTGGACCCTTCCGTAGTTTAGCTGAATCCAAAATTGGCACAATAAAGTTTGAGAGCCATTAGTTAGAGGGTCTTCTAACCCAGACACTGCCAGTTTACACCTCATTCTGCCTATACTCTTTTGCCACTCTTTTTTTTTTTAATATTTATTTTTTGGTTGTAACTTAACACAATATCTTTATTTTTTTAATTTTATGTGGTGCTGAGGATGGAACCCAGGGCCTCCCACGTGCTAGGCAAGCACTCTACCGCTGAGCCACAATCCCAGCTCCATCCCCAGCCCTTCTTTTTGTTTGTTTGTTTTAAGAAGGGTCTCACTGAGTTGCTTAGGACCTCACTAGCTGGGGCTGACACTGACCTTGAACTTGCAACTCCTGCCTTAGCTTCCCAAGTTGCTGTGGTTACAGGCATTCCCCAGCAGGGGCATGGGCCTATACTTTTTTATGACTTCACAGCCCCTGTAACACTGGAAGTGGAACCTTGGGACTTCATACTTTCTCCTCTGTCTGGTCTGCCATTTTTTATTCCATTACTAATAATATTCTATATTCCATTTTTTCTATAAAATGAACCTTAGAATATATTAAGTAGAAAAAAAAGAAGATGTAATTAATTTTGTATAAAACATGTATGTGTTATCTTTTATGTAAGAAAGGTAAGGGAAGAGAATAATATTGGTACTGCATAAAAAATACTTGAAGAAGCTACACAGTATGGTTTCTACAATGTAGATGGGGACAAGGAGGGGAGTTAAACTTCTCTGTGTTCCTCTGTGTTACCTTTTCAAAAACATGCAACTACAGCCTGGCCTTTAAAAACATTGTTTTTAAAGTCAGCTTAAACTCCTCCAAAAACTCTTCAATGACCTCTCTAAACTGTTTTAGGGGTTCCTAGAATACCATCCACATTTCCCTAACAGTATGTCACTCCTGTCTTTGGCACTAACTCTTAAGAACAGGAGCTGAGTTTATGGGTTTGTTGTTGTTTTTAGTTGTAGTTGGACACAATACCTTTATTTTATTTATTAATTTTTATGTGGTGCTGAGGATCTAACCCAGGGCCTGGCTACATGCTAGGCGAGTGCTCTACCTTTCAGTAGAGCCCCTGAGTCTATGGGTTTTTATAACCTATAACATTGTAAGAACAAGAGCCCAGTATTTCTTAAATTAATTTTTCTCTGTGTCCTTGTAGAAACCAGAAAGAAGAATGGGGAGAAGGAAGTATTCCCACCTAAGGAGGCACCCAGAAAAGGCAAACGGGGGCGGAGACCCAGCAAACCCCGACTGATTCCCAGGCAAACGTCTGGGGGCCCCATCTGCCCGGACTGTGGCTGTACTTTCCCTGATCACCCGGCCCTGGAAAGCCACAAGTGTGCCCAGAATCTGAAAAAGCCTTACCCTTGCCCAGATTGCGGGCGCCGCTTTTCCTACCCATCCCTGCTGGTCAGTCACCGACGGGCACACTCTGGTGAGTGCCCCTATGTTTGTGACCAGTGTGGCAAACGCTTCTCCCAGCGCAAGAACCTTTCTCAGCACCAGGTTATCCACACCGGGGAGAAGCCTTACCACTGCCCTGACTGTGGCCGCTGCTTCCGCAGGAGCCGGTCCTTAGCCAATCACCGGACCACACACACTGGTGAGAAGCCCCACCAGTGTCCTAGCTGTGGGCGTCGCTTTGCCTACCCGTCCCTGCTAGCCATCCACCAGCGCACACACACGGGAGAGAAGCCCTACACCTGCCTGGAATGCAACCGTCGCTTCCGCCAGCGCACCGCCCTAGTCATCCACCAGCGCATCCACACTGGTGAGAAGCCATACCCGTGTCCAGACTGTGAGCGCCGCTTCTCCTCCTCGTCTCGCCTGGTCAGCCACCGGCGCGTGCACTCTGGGGAGCGGCCCTACGCCTGTGAGCACTGTGAAGCCCGCTTCTCCCAGCGCAGTACACTGCTCCAGCACCAGCTCTTGCACACGGGAGAGAAGCCCTACCCTTGCCCTGACTGCGGCCGTGCCTTCCGGCGGAGTGGCTCCCTAGCCATACATCGCAGCACGCACACCGAGGAGAAGCTGCATGCCTGTGACGACTGTGGCCGCCGCTTTGCCTACCCCTCGCTGCTGGCCAGTCACCGGCGGGTACACTCGGGCGAGCGGCCCTATGCCTGTGACCTTTGCTCTAAGCGCTTTGCCCAATGGAGCCACTTGGCTCAGCACCAACTGCTGCACACTGGGGAGAAGCCCTTCCCCTGCCTTGAGTGTGGCCGATGCTTCCGTCAGAGGTGGTCTTTGGCCGTCCACAAATGTAGCCCCAAGACCCAAAACTGTAGCCCTAGATCTGCTATAGGGGGGCCCAGCCAAAGGGGTAATGCGCTTTAGAATGGAAAGGAACTTGTACTTCCTTTCACTTCATGGAGGAATCCAGAGAGGAGTTGTCCTAGGTCACACAGGGCAAAGCAAGAACTAAAATCCAGGCCTTCTGCTTCACATACCTGACCTTTAGTGTATTCTACCACATTGGCTGCCTTACTGTATGTGTCTAAAACAGTCCCATTAGGAGAGGTGACATCATTTTGTTAAATTTTCCAAGCTACCCTATCCTAAAATAATTTATGTGAACAGATCCCAGGGCTAAAAATCTTCATCTATTTTGAGTGCTGTCGGTTTAGTTTGTGCATACAGGATTACCTGTCCCCTTGCATGCTGTCAGGAAAATCCCATTTATAGGGAGCAGGACCTCTCATACTCTGCCTCTTTCTCCAAACAAGGCCAAAAAGCCCATTTTTTTCCACCACTCCTGCCAAGTGATCTACTGCTTGCTTGAAAACCCCCCTTGAGGTAGGGGGCTCACTACCTCACAAGGCAGGTCATTTCATCTATCTGGCAGTCCTTCAAATGATCTAGTTTCTTTTCTTTCTTTCTTTTTGATACTGGGGGTAGATACCAGGGCAGTTTGCCACTGAGCTACATCCCTAGCACTTTTTTATTTTGAGACAGGGTCTTCCTAAATTGCTGAGGCTGGCCTTGAACTTGAAATCTTCCTGCCTCAGGCTCCCTGAGTAGCAGGGATTACAGATGTAATCCCACACTACCCCTGGCAAAGTTTGTTGAATCCTGTAGGCTGATCTCAAACTTGCAATTCTCACCCTCCTGAGTAGTTGGAATTACAGGCTACTTCACTTTGCCTGACTTGGTCAATCATCCATTAAAGTCAGGGTTTCAATTTCCACTTGTGATCTTTCTCCAGTTTTTCCCCCCCAGTATCCCTTTTAAAGGGTCATACAAAAATAAGGCAGTACCCATAGTGTATGCTCTATACCTCTTTTATGTATATATATTAGTTTTCAATGGGGCTTTATTTATTTACATGTGGTGTTGAGATTTGAACCCAGTGCCTCACATATGCTAGGCAAGCACTCTACCACTGAGTTACAACCCTAGCTCTACATCTTTGGTCTATACTTGTTTTAACAGCTCTAGGTTGATGAGTCTGGGGGCAGCTGCGCTGTACCAGGGCTCTCCTGAGCTGCAGACTTCTAAATTCCCTAACCTTTCTTTCTAAATGACATTTGATAAAGTTATCTGGTTCAAGTTGGTATGAGACATAAGCACACTAAGCTTTGGGAGAAAGACTGATTTTTTTTTTTTTTAATTGGGAATTTAACCTAGGGGCCAGGGTGCTTTACCACTGAACTATGTCCTCAGCCTTTTTTTTTTTTTTTTTGAGACAGGGTCTTGGTAAAATTATTTAGGGCCTCACTAAACTGCTGAGGCTGACTTTGAACTTGTAATACTCAACTTTCAGAGTTGCTGGGATTACAGGCATGTACCACCATGTCCAGCAGAAAGACTAATCTGTGATTCAGCAGGTAATAGGGAAAAATGGAACTGGCTTACTATACTTCATCTGGCAGACTTGGATTCACTCCAGGCAGTTAGTGGCTGAAAAATCCAGAACTGGGTCTTATTTCTCCCCGATTCTCATGAGAATCAGCACAGAACCTATGAGGCGTCAGTCAACATTTTTTCATAAACTAAATGAGTCCATTCAAGGAGGGTAGAAAGATAGGTGACTGAACACAAAGAAGAGTGTATGTAATATCCATGCCCACCTCTCCTAATCTCCTAAGGGACCATGGCAGCAGTGTGTCTTAATTTTTGATGTCTCCACAGCACCCACCAGAGTAGGTAGGTGCACAGTAAAGCTTTATTAAATGTGAATGAGGCCTACCACTTTGCCTTGGGCAGCTGCACCAAATTGGAATTGCAAACATGACTCATTCCAACAGTTGGAATGGGTCTTTCTCCTACACTGGCTGTTTTTTCCTACAGTCCTGATCTTCGCTCCAGATTGGAGGAGCAGCTGGGAAACACAGTTTTGTAATTACCTCTGTTCAGGTCTTTAGCAAGTTGCATTGTAACTGTCTTGTTTCTCCTTGGATAATGAGCTGCCCAGTGGGCAGGGGTCATATCAGATTTGAACTCATTAAAATATTTGATGAATTAATTATGTTCATTGTGGAATTACTGTTTATAAAATGTAAATCTAATTCCTTAAGAAATCCACTGTTCCAATGGATATCCAGCCTTCCAGACCAGGAGACCTGCCCTGCCCTGCCCTAGCAGAGACCAACTGAAATGGCTGTTGAGTCTCCTGTGTTAAAACCAGCTCTTTTCCCTACCTATTGTCACCAGGATAGTCCAAGTATTTCCTCATGTAGGAAGCTTATTTATGTTAGGGCTTGAATCCAGGGCTTATAGTTGCTAGTCAAGTACTTAACCACTGAGCTGCGCCTCCAACCCTTTTGTTTTTAACTTTAGACAGGCTTGCTTTCTTCCTCCCTAGCCTCCAGGGTAGCTGGGATCATAAAGCATGTGCTACCATGCCTGGTGGAACTTCCTTTGAGCCTGGATAGTAATTCACAAAACTTGAGATCCATCAATTGCTAAATTCCATCATGTGGTTTGTGGAGAGCAGAAAGAGCAACTTCCTAGACTCCCTAAGACACTTCTGTCCCAGGGACCTTTCTAACTGTGACCTGAACTTATTCAGCATGTGATCCTTCTAATAAATTTCTTTCTCTGTTTAAGATAGTTTGAGTTTCTCTTACTTGCAAGCAAAAGAATTAACTATATGGGTTAACAATATGGGTTAACCTCCCTTCTGCCTTCATGCCTGTATGTAAACTGTAAATGAAAAAAATCACAGTGCTGTTGACAGAAGCCAGAATTCCTTTCCTGATCTCCAACCTCAATTGATTTTCTAGTATTTATATCTTCCAGATATTAACCACCAGTAAGTGTTGAACAGGAACTCCTTCATCCCGACTCTAAATTTGCCAGTGTAAGTACCCAATCAGATTTACTTGCTTTCATGTCATCTCAGGGCAAGTTCCTCATATGCAATGCTACTTGACATAGCTGTGCCTATTCCAAAGCTCAGACTTTACTCCATCTATTATTCTCTCTTTTCTTTAGATTTATAGTTTCAGAGTTCCTCTCATCTTGACACACACAGTCCAGCTCTATAAACACGCTAAGATCTGTCTTTAAAATATTAAAGAACTTTCTTCAGGCCTTTGTTTTCATCTCCTATTTTCACCTAATTTCTCTTTCTTCCCCTCCTTATTCCTTCCTTTGGTTGAATTCAGGGATCTCTACTACCATGGTACATCCCCAGTTCTTTGTATTTATTTATTTTTTAAATTTTGAGACAGGGCCTTGCAAAATTGCTGAGGCTGGTCTTGAACTTGTAATCCTCCTGCCTCACCCTCCCAAGTTGCTGGGGTTACAGGTGCGCACTATCACACTGGGCTTCACCTCAGTTTCTTGCAGCAACAACCTACACTCATGTGTCCACTTCTGGTTATTCTTTGACCTACTGCAATATTGTTAATTGATCAAGTTTTTGTTTTTCTGGTACCAGGGATTGAACCCAGGGCTACTTAGCCACTAAGCCACATCCCCAGCCCTTTTTAAGATTTTTTTCAATTAGAGACAGGGTCTTACTAAGTTGTTTAGGGCCCTCTAAGTTGCTACGGCAGGCTCTGAACTTGCAGTTCTGCTGCCTCAGCCTCTAATAGCCGCTGGGATTACAGGCATGCACCACCACACCTGGCTTGATTTGAGATTTTATGGTGTGCAATGTACTGTATTAAGCACTTGGTATGCATTCTGATCTCATGCTTACAAGAACCCCATAAGGTAGGTGTTCCCCATGGGTCCCTCATGTTCCTTCACATTCTGGTGAATATACCTAAAATGCAAGACTCTGCCCTCCACAAATTCTCACACTTAAGCTAATTCACTGACCTAGATAGAGCCTCTTAGTGAGACCCTATCTCAAAAAGACTAGGAATGTAGCTCAGTGGTACAGCACCCCTGGGTTCAATCCCCAGTAACACAAAATAAATATAACATTTAAATACATAAGCAAACAACTCTTTAGGCAGGCTGTTTTCTCAGAGTTGTGTTTGTAGTAGGCAATCTTGAGGGATGGATAATGTCTCCAAATGGGGAAAAGAGCAGTTTACTCACCACTTACTATAAAATATCAGGTCCCAAGCTCCTTGTTTTCCCCCTATAATTCAATTTCCTGTATGCCTCACATTCATCTGGTCCCCTCCATATTGGCTCTGGGGGACTTGGGAGAATGCAAACAAGTAACCAAGGCGTATGTGCTTGTGTTACTTGAGACTTGAATTATAAGGTCTTTTTATCTCTGACCCAGATATCTCTTGTCTTCTACCAATATCCATGAAACAATAACTAATTTATTAACTTGTAAGGAGACCTCAAATTCCAGACCTGATAGTAGATATTATTTTCCTTTAATATTCAATTGGATGGATAGATAGAAGAGATTCATTAGGGGAACTGGCTTATATGATAAGGAGGCTAAGAAGTCCAACCATAGGCCCTCTGCAAATTGGAGGCCATGGAATGCCAAAAGGGTGGCTCAGTCCCAGCCCTAAGGCATGAGAACATGGTGGTGGTGGGGTCACTAATGTAAGTCCTGAAGTCCCAAACTGGAGATCCTAGAATTCTAATGCCCCAGGGCAGGAGAAAAACATTTACCAATTCCAGGAGAAAGAGACCTTTGACTTTTTGTCCTCTCTGGGCCTCCAGCTGATTGGATAGTGCCTACCCACAATGAGCATCGATCTTCCCCACTTAGTTCATTCAGACTCACACACCAATCTCCTCTGGAACTCCCTTCAGACATGCCAAAAAATAATACTTTAGCAGTTCTCTAGGCATTCCTTAATTCAGTGAAATTGACACCTAAAGTTAACCATCACAAGTCCAGCCCTTGCCAATTTGGTATCTTCCAATAAATAATGAGGTAGTAGTTCTATCCAAGATTATGCAACTGTTTTGTATACAACAAAAAGTGCACTACTATATCTTCCCTCAAAGGGAAAGTAAAGTCTTTGGGTAATGTTTATTCTTCTCCTGATATCTTTTATCTTAAATACTATGATATAGGGCTGGGGATGTGGCTCAAGCGGTAGCGCGCTCGCCTGGCATGCGTGCGACCCGGGTTCGATCCTCAGCACCACATACCAACAAAGATGTTGTGTCCGCCGAGAACTAAAAAATAAATATTAAAAATTCTCTCTCTCTCCTCTAAAAAAAAATTAAATACTATGATATAAATTAACAACCCTTAAGCACTGAAACAAACCCAATAAATCTTTTTTTTTAAATTTTTTGGTACTAGGAATTGAACTCAGGGGCACTTGATCACTGAGCCATATCCCCAACCCTATTTTGTATTTTATTTAGAGACAGGGTCTCACTGAGTTGCTTAGGGCCTTGCTTTTGCCAAGGCTGGCTTTGAACTCCGGATCCTTCTGCCTCAGCCTCCTGAGCTGCTGGGATTACAGGTGTGCGCCATTATGCTTGGCTCCAATAAATCTTACTGTTACACAATAAAATAACAAGAGAAATTGAAAACAAAGATACTGCTTAACATATGAAAACACAAATTCTTAACAGTGTAAGAAAATACTCTTGATAATCATAGTCCTCATTTCTGAAACTAGTCACAATCTATATATGCCCCCAAGTGCTGGGGATGGAATGTAGTTTCATAAACATTCAGTAAGTGCTCTACCACTGAGTTACACCCCAGCCCCACAGCTACCCTCTACTACCATATTGTACTCCATTTACCTTCAGTAAGCACCTCAGCTAGTTTCTTACCTTCCTGAGTGGTCCAAATCTTCATTCCAGATGTCTTGGCTATTTGTAGTCTTGCTTTGAATTGGGTTTTAATTTCCCCTTGATCTTAATCACAGGGCATAGTAATACTAGGAGACGCTTTAAAGGATTACCTACATTCCAGACATATTCTTCCTTACCTCCATTATGGAGGACCAGTCGAATTTCCCCTTGGTAGTCGGGATAAGTGACCCCAACCAACTTAACCTTTGACTCAGAGGCATGAGGAACCCAAAGTGACCTGATAGCTGTCTTAACTTCCAGTTCAATGTGTCTCCTGGTAGAAGAATCCCCACTCTGGCATTAAGACCTCTAGGCCAGAAGGACATGTTACAGAAGCAGGAAGCAAAAAATTACTTGGTCACTACTGATAATGGTGAATTATGTCACTCCCACTTGTATCCCTTGGTTCCTGGATTTGTGAATCCTGGCTATGGGAATACTATAGTACTGTATACATAGTCCCCAGCTTATAATGACTCAACTTTCAATTTTACAATGGTGCAAAAGCAGCATTATGAATTCAGTAGAATCCATATTTCAAATTTCAAATATTGATTTTTCCCAGGCTAGCAATGTGCAGTGATACCCTTGTCATAATGCTGGACAGTAGAAGCAAGTCACAACTCCCGGTCAGTGACATGATCATGAAGGTAAACCAACAATAGTCTCTAATGATAGTACTGTGTTGCTAAGTCATAATATTTAGAATGTTAATTATATTAAATGTACTTTCAATTTGATATTTTCAATTTACAATGGGTTTATTAGGATATAGCCCTATCATAAGTCCAGAAGCCTCTATGTTGGATGCTGATCTGGAACAAACACAGGCTTTAGAAGAATCTTGCCCAAGCCCTGCAAAGTATTTCACTTACCTGGTGATGTGACCCTTCAAAGAGCCATTCCACTACTCCAGATGCTTCAGGATGATGAAGATCATGTTAGGACCAGTGAATCCACAAGCATGAGGCAATTATCTCACTTTTTTTGGCTACAAAGTGTGTTCCTTGATCAAAAGCAATGCTATGTGTAACACCAAGGTAGTGGATAAAGCATTCTGTGAATCCACAGATGTAGTTTTGGCAGAAACATTGTTTTGGCTGGATAGTCAGGGACTTAGAAGGAATAAGATTGGAAAACTGGTGACAAAGAATTTGACAGAAGTATGTAGATTGATCTCTCTAAGGCAAAGGATGTGTCCTGTGTGAATGCTCACCAAAGGATGACTTTTAGTAGTAATCAGGTGGATAGGATGAACTGTCTAATTCATACTAGTCAGTTTTTTTCCCCCCAACTTTGTCATCACCAAATGGCCTTGTGAACTAAGTGACCATGGTGGCAGGGATGAAGATGTTATGCATGCACTAAGCAACATGGACTTCCATTTACCAAGGCCAACCTGGCTATGTCACCAACTGAGTGCTCAATCTGCTGGTAGAAGTTAACAAACACTGAACCTCTGATGTGACACCATCAGTCTCTGGGGTGACCAGTCAGCTAATTGGTGGCAGGTCGATTACATTGTACTGCTTCTGTTTTGGCAGGGGTAGTATTTTGTCATTATTGGAATAGACACTCCAGATATAATTTGCCTTCTGCACACAATTCAGAAGCAGAAACTATGAGATTTGGGGATATTTCTTTATGTAACTTCTTTGTTCCTTCAGGATCTGCTTGGGCCTGATCATGTATGAATTTGATAATGGACTGCTTCTGTACATGCCCACCTGTTACTGGAGTCCTGGGCCAGAAGCCAGACTCTAGGGGTTCCGAAACTAGGTCCAGCCACTTGTCCAGAGAACCAAACAAAAAAGATAATGGTGAAAAGCAGGAAAAGAACTTTAAACAATATGGCCATATTGAGATGGCAAAGTGAGATCCATCATCTTAGCCCCGTCTTCGGTGTGCTGACAGAAGCTGTAAGTTTAAATAGAGGAAGAATTGTAGGGTGAGGTAAAAGGTATGCATAATTAAGCAGTCTTAGACTGTTGTCTGGGCTGATCATTATTTCAGTTTTGGTTCTGTGATGTGCTCTGGAGTTCTTACTGCTTGAGAAGACAATTTCTACTTGTTGTTCAGAAAAGTTATCTACCAGACTTGTCATCAAGTACAATTCAGTTCCCATGGAATGAAATGATTGTTCCTGTTTAGGATGGCAGTCTCACAGTGGGGCAATTTGTCTATAAGATTCTGTTGTTCCTGGAAGGTGTAGAACAATCACTGAAGATTTCTAGGCACCACTCCAGGAATCTGAAACAGGATGTTATATAAGCTGACAGTTGCATGTCCCTGAAAATCTCATCTCAGGGGGGCAAACTGGTTAGGTAAACTTAGGGCTAATTGACCCTATATTACTAGTTTTTAGGTCAACACTCCATAAATAATTAATATGCCTACATATAGAGCTAAGCAGGTACAAAGTTTAAGGTAATAAAAGAGATACAAGGCAGGGATGCCAAGCTTTATCCTGCTTTCAGTTACCTAATGGGCATCTACAGACTGAAGTAAAGAGTCAGTGCTTTTAGGAAAGGCAACTTCAAGTCCCTGTTGAACAACTTTCTTGGCTTGGTGGGTCAAATAACACCCAGTTCATGATGGGCAGTTCAGGTTGCATGGTAACTTGGTAGCCCATGAGCTGTCTTTTAAAAGGAGAGTAGTTATCTGCAGATGATGGCAGGCTCTTGCTCCCAAATCCTAAGGATCTGTCTATAATTCATCCAGAGACCTACCAAAGGATCCAAATAACTGGAGTCTGCCAGTAACACCTCAAGTGTTAGCAACAAGTACTATTGGATCTGCTGGATCTATGGCTGAAGTGGCAGAGTAGCTTGCACAGCAGTTTGGACCTGTTGCAGCTGTCTCCAGTTCTCACTTAAAACTAGTAATTTTTAGGTCACCTGATAGAAGGGCCACAGTAGCACATCAAAATGGGAAGAGTATTGCCTCCAAAATCCCAACTAGGCACTGTACCTTCTTCTCAGTTGTATAACCCCTTTGAAGGGATATCTTTCTTCTTTTCTTTTTTCCTTTCTTTTGTAGTGCTGGGAATCAAACCCAGGGCCTCATGTGTTCCAGGAAGCACCCTACAACTAAGCCACATTCTACACCATTGGACCCCTAGAAATCTCATTGATGTAGACAGCCCCTGAATTTTAGTCTGATTTATTTCCCATTTTCTGATATACAAATGTCTTACCAATAAGTTCAGAGTACTTGTTATTCATGCTCACTAGGTCCAATCAAAATAATATCACTAATGTAATGGATGAGTGTGATACCTTGTAGAAGGGAAATGCAATCCAGATGTCTGAAAACTAAATTGTGATACATAGCTGGAGAGTTGATACAGAGTAAGACAGTGAAGATGTATTGCTGGATTTGCCAACTAAAAGTAAACTGCTTCTGATGGACCTTATGGACAGGGATGGCAAAAAAGTCACTTGCCACATCGATAGCTGCATTCCAAGTACCAAAAATATGTTAATTTGCTCAAGCAATGAAACCACATCTGATACTGCAGTTGCAACTGGTGTCATCTACTGCTTAAGCTCACAATGATCCATTCATTCTATAGTATCCATATGTCTTCCACAGAGGCAAAGTAGGAATGGGGATATGGTGGGAATCTCAATCTTGCATCTTTCAAGTCCTTGATCACGACAATAATCTTTGCAATTTCCCATTTTCTTAGGTAGAGGCATTTCTAATAATTTCCATTTGGCTTTTCCTAATTAATGTTAGTCAGCTTTTTGTCACTGGAGAAAATACTGGAGAAAAATAATATATAGGAGGAAAAGTTATTTTGGTTTACAATTTCAGAAGTTTCAGTCTATTGTCCCCAGTTCCACTGCTTTGATCCTGGGGCAAGGCAGAACATGATGGCAGAAGGGTGTGACAGGTAGCCAGCTCCTGGTAGCCAGGAAGGCAGGGGGTGGAGGAGGAATGATATAGGGGCAGGATATAGTTCTCTGACCTATTTCTTCCAATGATGCCCTGCCTGCCTCCACCACCTCCTAGTAGTCCCCTTAGTTTATTAATCAGATGGATTAATCCACTGTTAAGTTGAAAGTCCTCCTGATCCAATCATTTCCTAAAAGCCCCTGAACATCACAACATGGAGGACCAAGCCTTCAACACATGAATCTTTGGGGAACACTTATAATACCCACCTCACTCCAAAGGTAGGGAATCCAATGTGGGGATCTGCCAGCTACTAAGTACATCAATTCCAATTATGCACTCTGGAACTGGGGAAATGATTAAAGGAGGGGTTTGGGACCCTCTGTGAGTTGGATCTGAACTACAGCTTCATCTATTACCTGACGTCTATTAGCTCCTACTCTAACTAGAGAGCTACAGTGATGTTTTGGGTCTCCTGGAATCGGTGTCCATTCAGAGCCAGTGTTCACTAATTCCCCCCAAAAGGCCTTTTTATTTCTGTTTACCCAATGTACAGTTACACTCATAAAAGGCTGTAAGTCCCTTTGGAGAAGGATGGGAGGAAGATTAATAGTATAAGTTTTTAGTAATATACCAGGGTCCTTTCTGGATGCAAGCTGGCCTACACCTCATTCAAGGGGAAAATTGACTTAAGGGCCATGATTCTATTTTTATATTTATTTTATTTTTTCAAGGTATTTTTTTTATCACATTTACTATGTTTCCCTACTATTTATATCACATTCAGTAGGGCTCATTTTTGCATAATTAAAAGCTTCTCATTTTATCAGGCATCTCAATGTGCATAGTACATGTATCACATTATTGATTGGCACTTGTTAAAACTATTGACGGATTCTGAAAACAGTGAGAAGTACGGAAACCTCAAATCCCTGTCACAGCAACTTGAAAACTGCAATATTTCAAAGGTTCAATTACATTGTTAGATGCATAGCAAATGATTATACATACAAACTTTGCACTTCAAACGTGCTTGTTTTCATGATTCAAGTTAGACTCTTGTTCACCCGACCTGAAAATTTTCTAGTTATACAAATAAGGTAAGAATTTAGTAGCCTTCCTATCTATTTTACTTCTAAGAACACCATGAGTTCCTAGGAAGAAGCAGCCAACATCACAGATCTACGCTAATCAGACTATTCTAATTGTTGCTTTGCCTCTACTTTCTGTTATAATACCTTTGTTTATCTTGCATTTGATGGTTGAGTGCTGTCACTTGGTTCCTGCCTTGCTAGGATCTAATTATTCCCAATGCATTTAAGTTGTCCAATTGAGTTACTGTGGTTCCCATTGTAATGTCTGGTTTATAGAGAAGCACAATATCATGGAGTTCTACGGGGATGCTGGGGATCCCCTCACATAACTATTTTTATTTCCTTTTTTAAAAAATATTTTTTTAATTGTAGTTGCACACAATACCTTTATTTTATTTATTTTTATGTGGTGCTGAGGATCAAACCCAGAACCTCACACGTGCTAGGCAAGTGCTCTACTGTTGAATCATAACACCAGCCCCATCACATATCTAGTTTTCAAAGTAGATTGGACAAAGGTATATCTTACGAACCCTCCAGTGTGGGAGAAGTCAACCAAGAAGTCATAGACAAAGTGAAAATAAAAGCAAAGATGTTTTAAATTCAGATACAAAATAGGTTTGCAAATCAGGGGTGTAGGTTTGAGACAGACACCATCATAGGGACAAAGGGCAAATGCATTCCTGCACAAACATGACCAAACAGCCATTTAAAAACAGCAAAACATAGCTGGGTGCAGTGGTGCACAACTGTAATCCAAGTGGCTCAGAAGATGGAGGCAAGAAGATTGTGAGTTCAAAGCCAGCCTCAATTTAGTGAGGTGCTAAGAAACTCAGTGAGAACCTATTGCTAATAAAACACAAAATAGAGCTAGGGATGTGACTCAGTGATAGCCTTCAATTCCCAGTACCCCGCCCCCCCAATAACAAAATGTGTTTTCTTTTTCCCCCTCCTCTGCTCTCCTACTCAACTCATAGCTTGTTAAGTAGCAAAAGCTTGGTATGCCTAATTACCCCTTAAACAACTTTACCAGCTTCAGACACCAGGTGCACCATTAGGGGAAGGTTGATCTTGCCATGACTCTCCAAGGACAACATAAAGGAAAAAAACTTTAAGTTGTTTTTGAGAAGCCATCAAAATGGCAAATTCCCAGGGACCTTAACTTGTTACCTGCCATGATATGTGTTCTCTTCCATTTCCCACCTGCCTGTTCTCTTAACAATTTCAACAGCCCATACTTACCACAAGATGTTTATACAGACCATTGTCCCAATGTGAGAAACTAACATTTGGCTCCACAGGGCCTTCCCCAGAAGTTAAAATGTCCTCAAATGAAAAGAAAAGCACACTTTTAAGCATACCTAAAGACAAATCTTAACTCCCTCCCTTGCAAATAGCGCTTTCACATGAATAACTCTCTCCCTTTATTATCAGAGCCAGCCTGACACTGTGCTGTGACACTCGACTAAATCAGTCAGGGTCACTCCAGGTGAATTGGGCACTAAATAATCACACAGACTCGGAAAGTACCTTTTTCTTGAGGTTCAGTGACAGCTCCTCTGCCCCAGCTCCCACAAGGGAGGCAAGAGAGGCAGGCAAGAGAGAGAGAGCAGGCCTGAAACCCTGTTTATTGGGGGGAAAGACATTTGAGAAAGTTCAACCCAAATAAGGCAGCAAAGAATTGGGTTTCAGGGGGTTGCTTGGTGATGTCTTGCAGTCAGCAGATTGACATCTAGGAAAGCCACACCCATCTCAGGTGCTGTGTGGGATGGAAGGCAGAGCAAGGGAAAAGGACACATAGGTGGCACAACCCAATCAGAGCAGCACCATCAGGCCAGTACCCTCATGTGCTCAAATGCTCACAGCACACACACACCCATGGCTGGCTCCCGGCAACACTGTGGTCAGTTCTGTCTACCTTCTCTTAGGAGAAACCCTAATGAAAGCCTTGTCCATATGTTCTCTCCCCTGACTTGCTTTCCTTTCTGCTGTTACTAAGTCAAAGTTCCCATATCCTGCATCAGGCTCACTTCGAAAACCAAACAAATAGGGCTGTGAGTGTGGCTCATGGTATGAGTTTACCCAGCATGCAGGGGACCTGTGTTCAACACCCAGCACCTCAAAGAGAAAAAAAGAAACCAAACAAGTATTTCAAAGCATTTCATCAAGGGTGAGGAAGGCTGTTTTTTATTTTTTTGGCACTGGAGATTGAAGCCAGAAACACTTTACCACTGAACCACATTCCCAGCCCTTTTAATTTGTTAATTTTGAGACAGGGTCTGGCTGTTTCTTAGAGTCTCGATAAATTGCTGAGGCTGGCCTCGACCTTGCGTTCCTCCTGTTTCAGCCTCCTGAACCGCTGTGATCACAGGCGTGCGCCATCGCACCCAGCAGGATTCTTTTTTTAATACGGTAAAAGGGAGACTGTGGGGTGAGGTAACGCAACATTATTATTATTATTGTTAGGTGCGAAGATTAAACCCAGGGATGCTCTAACAACGAGATACACCCCCAGTCCTTTTTATTCTTTATTTATTTAGAGACAGTTCTCGCTAAGTTGCCCAGACTGGCCTCATCTCGGCCTCCCGAGTCGCTGAGATGATAAGCGTGTGTCGCGCCGGGCTTGGACACTTTGTGTAGGGACCCTACACTATGCACTTGACGGAATCCGGGATTCAGAACTTTGGGTCTCGGTTCTGCCGCCTGCAAACAGCACCTTGGCCTCTGCATCTCTAAGAGGGACGGCATCCGTGACCACAGCCAGAGCTAAATCAAAGCGAGGCGGGAACCTGCCGCCGCGGGCCTGTCCAGCCGAGATCGCGAGCACCGGTGGCTCGGGCCGCCCCTCGCTCCCTTAGTCGCTTAACGGCTCCAGTCTTCGCCTTCGGCTTCTACTCACCTCACCGGTCCGTAGGTAGTCTCACCTAAGTAGCGGGAAGGAACTGCGCCAGGCAGTCAGAACCTTTCTCCCAGGCTGCTGTCCGGGAAAAGCGAGTGAGCGCAGGCCCCCAGCCCCGGCCGCTTTCAGACCAGTCGCTCCTTCATCCTCATTCGTTCAAATAGGCCGCTCCAGAAGGACCAATCACAGCCTCCCTTGTCTCCCGGGCTTCCCGGCGCCGTCCAATCAACGCAGGCCATCTCTCAGAAAGTTGCGCCCAGGAGTCCAATCTCCCCTCCGGTTTCTCTACTCCGGTAGGGTAAGGTCGGAGGGGAAAGGCAAGGATGTTGACGCCGGAGAGTCGCCATCTTGGCTAAGGGCAGGACAATGGGTCCTGATGGGCTTTTCTGATAGGAAAGCTACACCATATCTTCGTGTTTCGGAAGCCTATCTTAGCCAAGCACTGAAGGGATTTCTCATGGTGCCACCCCTGAAGAATGTAGAGAATGCGGGCAGTGAGATTCGCGGACGTGGCCGTGTCCTTCTCCCCAGAGGAGTCGGGTGTCTGCGGCCCGCGCAGAGGGCGCTGAACCCGGACGTGATGCGGGAGACCTACGGCCACCTGGGCGCACTCGGTGAGGCCCGGTGATCCTGCCAGGACCCCCCCGAAAAATCTGGAGCAAGTGGGGATTGGTGTTCCCACAGGCAAGTGGGCAGGTGGTGGGGCCATGAGAAAGTGGCAGCATCCGCCCCTCCCGTGGTGGCCATCCGGCCTGTCCCCTGTCTATACCCAACAGAGGTGGCAGATCGAACAAAGGACACCTATCGCTGGGTGTGGTAGCTCACACCCTAGTCCCAGCCGCTCTGGGTCAGAAAGATGGCTTGAGTCCAGGAGTTTGAGAGGCTAGTCTGGGAAACAGCCAGTCCCTGACTCAAAAATAGAGAAGTAAGGAGACTCATTTCTTCACTTTGCACCAATGATCACTGTGGGGAGCCATTCTCACACGTGATCGGGTGCCTCCCATTGAGGGTCTGAGGCACTTTGGCATAAGTCGAAGTTTTTCCCGGCCCTCTCCTGATGAGAGAGCCCATCCGTGTGGGGGTGTGCCTGACCACTGACCCCGGGGACCCAATCGCTGACCCTGACCTTGGAGTGCAGCCCCCCCTCAACCTTCATTGGATGGAATTCTCCCCTGAATCTGGTTCCCTAATAAAAGGCTACTCCCTGGCATGCTCTCTCTCTCCTGCTAGCCCTGAGTAATCCTTGCTGCCCTGCTGGGCGGCTAGAGGAGGGAACCAGAGAGGGGAGCCCTCTCGGACCTAGCAGTAGAATTAAGGTAATTGAGTCTTGTGTTTTTATTTCGATCTCATCTAACTAACTTTATGCCTAGAACCTCATTAATGAAACCACTGCGCAGGCCGAGTGGTAGATTTGGCGCCCAACGTGGGGCATTCTAGATTAGTTAGATAAAGATAAGGAAAAAAGATATAAGGATAAGAAAAAAGGAAATAAAGAAATAAAGGAAAAAGATAAAGATAAAGGAAGAAGTGACATTGGGTCACAAAAGTACCTGGAGTTATTGAAGGAAAGAGACGTTAAATTAATTAAAATGGGAAATTCAACTTCTTCTGATAAGGAAATGTACCTATTTTAGACAGTATAATTAATCAGAAAGGGAAACAGATAAAGAAAACTCAGTTATTACAATTTTTAAAGATTGTAGGTGAATATTGTCCTTGGTTTTGCGAACAGGAATCTCCAAATTTACTTACTTGGGAGAAATTAGGAAGGAAGTTACAGAGAGTTTGTATTTCTAATGAATTACCTGGAGGCATTGAAAATATACAGAAAACATGGACAGCTCTAGAAGTTTGTCTTTTTGAATATATGGGCCAGAGTTCGTGGCCCCCTGAGGACCTTTTAAAAGGCATTCAAGGAGCTGTTAGGTCTATTCAAATGGAGAATCAGCCTGAGGCTAAGTTAATTCCCTTTCCCTTAAGCCATTTAAAAACAAAGGCACTAGGGGCCAAGCCAAAGGTTAAAAATGTGGACTTTAGCTCGCAGGATCAAACTAGCCCGCAGGCTGATTATACAGAGCAACATCATAGAGGAGAAACCTCCCAGATCCTAGAAGGCCCTCCGGAAAAGATAGATGATCTTGCTAGAGAGGAAAATACGGAAGAAACTCCTAGAGGGGCTCAGGGTTCTTCTCAACCACGTGGTGTAGAAACCCAAATTCAAAATGGTGATAGTTCAGATTCGGACCATGACTCACAGTCTGAAGAGGAAGGATCAGATATTGAAATTCAGGACTTAGAGAGAAATTTTAATAGGCTGCGCTTAACACCGCCTGCCCAAGCTATTCAAATTCGGCCGGTACCTGCTAGAAGGACCAAATTTAACAGGTATACTAAATTAAAAATGACTCTTCTTACCCCAGTCCAGCAAGGTATTAAGAAGGCTCAAGAAATGGGGGAGGATACTAGTGGTTTTTACCTCTTTCCAGTTTTTGAGCAAACTGATGAACAAGATCAGAGAGTAAGAGTTCATACTGTAATCCCATTTAAAACTATTAAAGGGGCTGGAGATGTGGCTCAGCGGTAGCACGCTCGCCTGGCATGCGTGCGGCCCGGGTTCGATCCTCAGCACCACATACCAACAAGCATGTTGTGTCCGCCGAGAACTAAAAAAAAAATAAATATTAAAAATTCTCTCTCTCTCTCTCTCTCTCACTCTCTCTCCTCTCTCACTCTCTTTAGAAAAAAAAAACCTATTAAAGAATTAAAAAGTGCATGTGAGACGTATGGTCCAAATTCCCCTTTTGTTCAAAGTCTGATAGAAAATATTTGTTCACAACCCCTTCCTCCTAGCGATTGGATTTTTTTAGCCAGATCTTGTCTGAGCGGGGGAGATTACTTAATCTGGAAAACCTATTGGAGTGATTTCTGTAATGAGCAAGCAGAGAGAAACAGAAGGCAGGGCATAGAAACACCAGTAACTATGTTTTTAGGGACTGAAGATTTCGCAGCGTTAGAAAGACAATTAAATTATGATTTTGCTGTATACAATCAGATAACTGACTGTGCAAAGCGTGCTTGGAAACAGATCGCCCCCAAAGACCAGTCCAATTTAGTCCTTACCAAAATCAGACAAGGTGCCAATGAAACTTATTCAGATTTCGTAGCCCGATTATATCAGGCTGCCAACAGATCCATGGGGGACCCAAGAGCAAGCAAATTTATTGTCAGGCAGCTGGCTTTTGAGAACGCTAATAAAATTTGTCAAGATGTTCTCAGACCACATCGTAAAAAAGGAACTGTTTCTGAGTTTATTCGCCTGTGTTCTGATTTAGATCCCACACAGTTGCAAGCAGTGACTTTAGCGGCTGCTTTAAAAGAGACCTTGGGGCCGCAAAATTTAGGTCAAAAGTCCCGCGATAGATGTTACATTTGTGGTAAAAACAATCATTTTGCCCGGGAGTGTCACATGCGCGGCTTTAAGTTCAGAGCTCCATTTTCTAACAATAATAGATATTACAGGACTCAACGCCACGCGGTGGATTCAGATGGCGCGGATGAGCCTGCCTTCTCGCCGCCGGCATTTCCGCCTAGCCGGAACACAAACTTCCGGTCGGCCCGCCCCTGGGACGAAAGTGAGGAAGTAGGTGGTCGCGCAATGTGACGTCATCGCGCCGACCATGGGGGCCACCATCTTTGATTTTATCGGAGCAGAACAAACAGTTTCCGTACAAACCCCTAATGATTTTCAAGGCTTTTAAGAGAGATTAATTGGCAGAAGCCATCCTTAAAACTAACTACTTCTAAATTAAGTCCTTTATTTCAGATATTACAAGGGAATCCTTCTCCAACCTCTCCATGTCAGCTAACCTTGGAACAACTTTTAAGAGAGTGAAAAATACAATTAAAAATGCTTCTAGCTTACGTAAAAAATTTAGTATTACCAGAGAACAAGCTCGTCAGATTGTAAGCCAATGCCCAAAGTGTGTTATTCACACTCCATCTCTGCCATCAGGGGTAAATCCCCGTGGATTAAAACCAAATCAGATATGGCAGATGGATGTAACTCATATTCCTCAATTTGGTAAGCAATGTTATGTGCATGTCATAGTGGACACTTATTCTAGATTTATTTTTGCCACAGCACGTACTAAGAAAAATGCTCAACATGTAATTTCTCATTGCCTAGCAGCTTTTTCCGTTTTAGGGTGCCCTATGCAGATTAAAACAGATAATGCTCCAGCTTATGTAAGCTCTTCTTTTCAACAATTTTGTCAAGAGTTTAAAATTAATCATAAAACAGGAATTCCTTACAACCCCCAAGGTCAAGCCATTGTGGAACGAGCTCATTTATCTATTAAGCTTCAATTACAAAAATTAAAAGGGGGGAATAGGATTGTCACTCCCCAAAATAGCCTTAATCATGCCTTGTTTGTTTTAAATTTTTTAAACTGTGATGCAGAAGGTCACACTGCTGCTGAGAGACAAATGTCTCCTTCAGTAACAGGCCCCTTAGGCAGAGTTCTGTGGAAAGACTTACAGACTGGTCAGTGGAAGGGACCAGATCCGGTAATAATGTGGGGAAAAGGCCATGCTTGTATCTTCCCAGAAGGTGCCTTCCGTCCTATTTGGGTGCCTGAACGTGCTATCAGACATGGAGGAGATAGAACCCAGATTCAAGCGACTGAGGATCGACCCAGAGGAGCCACTACCCAGAAGGAGGAGATTTCGGAAAAGGATGAAGAAAGACCAGATTGAACCAGTCGAAAAGCTGATTTCGTGGAAAGACGTAAAGAAGCTAACAACCCAGGCTTCCCAAATACTTCGACGCCTAGGAAAGAACAGGACCCCAGTCTTGATGGTAGCGACAGTAATTGCCCTACTGGGCTGTCAGGTAAAAGGGAATCAAGTAGACACTTATTGGACATATTTCCCAGATCCACCCCTGGTACACCCAGCTGTGTGGACTGGAGAATCTATTCCAGTATTTACTAATGACTCATTCATGATGGGAGGATTTACAGATACTCATATTACTCCCAATCATGTGACTAGATTTAATTATTCTGGCTACAGTGCCCAATTACCTTTGTGTTGGTCACATGATAAACATGCTGGCTGTCTGAAAGTATCATTTGAAGAAAAGACAGCGATTGGTAAACCTAGATTGACAAATAATTCTATTTATGGGGACTTAAAACCTAATATTAGATCAGTAATTAAAATGGGACTTTCCCATAACAAGCCAGTCATTTCTGCAAAACCTCCACAGATATACCACTGTCCAAATAGTTCTATAATTGAGATCGGCACCTTTCCTAAATGGATGGATTGTGTAAATGCCTTTCCTGTACAACATAAGGTGTCTAAAGATAGTGGGTATATTTTAGACTGGTCTCCAAAGATTGATAAAAGACAATTACGAAGAAATTCTGCTATGACACCTGCAGGATTTGTCAGTAATATTTTGACTTATAGTGAAGGAGGTATTCAAAAAGATATTTGGCGCTTAATTGCTGCCTCAGAGTATTTACATTTTACAGATAAGCCTTTACCAAAATTTGTCGGCAAGAACTGTAAAGAGGGATCTTGCTATGGCTTAAGAGCTTGTGTCCAATCTCCTTATGTTTTAATTATTGGAAATGTAAAAGTTAAATGGATGGGTGACAGATATGTTATTGCTTGTAATAAGTGCAACCTAACCAATTGTATTACTAGGTATAATGGAGGAAAAGGAGTGCTGATACTTCATCAGCCCTCTTTTGTTTTATTACCTGCTAATATTTCAGAGCCATGGTATGCTGATGCTGGTTTACAAGTCTTGCAGCAAATTCATGCTCAGCTAACAAGACCTAAACGTGCTATTGGAGTCATAATTGTTGGTGTCTTAGCACTGGTCTCATTTATTGCCTCAACTGTCTCTGCGTCTCTGACGTTGTCTCAAAATATTCAGCATGCAAAATTTCTTAATAATTTAGCTCAAAATACTTCCAAGGCTCTGCGTAATCAAGTAAATATTGATGAAAGGATTGAAACTAAATTAAATGCCTTAGAGGCAACTGTTATAGACATAGGTAATGAACTTTCAGCCTTAAAATTTAAGGAGAGGCTTAAATGCCATGCTAATTATAAGTATGTATGTGTTACTGCTGCCAAGTACAATGCTTCTCTCTGGGATTGGGAGAAGATTAAAAACCATTTATTAGGTATTTGGCAAAATAGTAATAATAGCTTGGATATTCTGGAACTTCATCACCATATCCAAGACATTCAAAATAATAAAGCTGATTTTTCAGATCCTTCTTCTTTGGCTAACCAAATATTAGAGTTAAATGGATTCAACCCTGGAAATATTCTTAAACACTCCGCTTGGTACATTATTGAATTATTCTCCTTGCTGTTAATTCTCTTTTGTATTGTAACTATAGGATGGCGAGTCTTCCAATCAAGAATCCAGGAACTCCAGAGAATGAACCGCCGCCTCATTTTTAAGACAAAAAAGGGGCAATATGTGGGGAGCCATTCTCACACGTGATCGGGTGCCTCCCATTGAGGGTCTGAGGCACTTTGGCATAAGTCCAAGTTTTTCCCGGCCCTCTCCTGATGAGAGAGCCCATCCGTGTGGGGGTGTGCCTGACCACTGACCCCGGGGACCCAATCGCTGACCCTGACCTTGGAGTGCAGCCCCCCCTCAACCTTCATTGGATGGAATTCTCCCCTGAATCTCTGGTTCCCTAATAAAAGGCTACTCCCCGGCGTGCTCGCTCTCTCTCTCCTGTTAGCCCTGAGTAATCCTTGCTGCCCTGCTGGGCGGCTAGAGGAGCGAACCAGAGAGGGGAGCCGTCTCGGACCTAGCAGTAGAATTAAGGTAATTGAGTCTTGTGTTTTTATTTCGATCTCGTCTAACTAACTTTATGCCTAGAACCTCATTAATGAAACCACTGCGCAGGCCGCGTGGTAGAGATCACAATGAGCGCAGAGAGGCACCGTGCGCCAGAACTCAGGCCATAAAACCTGAATGTGACCATGAACAGGTGGGATGGCAGAAGTCTTACCTAAAGCCAGAATGTATTGCAGCCATAACAGCCAGTGGAGGCCAGAAAATAGAAATTGACTGAAAAGGCCCTAGTATTGTCTACAGTGAGGAACATTAAACAAGAATGTGAGGTTGGGCCTGAACTTGGGCAGGCAGGAGCGCCGGCCAAGAGTGGCTCCAGGGCCAGTGGGTCTTATTTGTTTTCTCCAGTGACCAGCCCCAAGCTCAGCAAGCAGTCTTCTGGCATCTTCCTGCCTGACTGCAAGAATATTCCAAGTGGGAGGATGTTGCAGTAATTCACTTGCAGGTCAGCATGGGAAAACAAAGAAAAAGAAGAAGCAGAGCAAGCAAAGCAGCAGCAGAAAAAAAGTCCTTTATTGTGTACAAGCAATCTTTTTATAGTATTATGAACAAAGAAGGCAGCCTTCCAACATTAATAAATCAGGTCTTTCAGCTAATTAAACATAGCACACAGAAGTTTTACTTTCTAATCAGAAGTGACCCGCTTCTCATGGCTAATCTACTTTCGGCCTGGAGTATGCTGAGCTCTGCTCTTTGTTTTGAACAGATAAAAAAATTTTTCTCAGCACCCTCTTAGCCCACTTGGCAGAACATCCCGTTTGCAGGCAAGTTCTCCCAAGGTCAGCAGACATCTCCTTTTCAAGCATGTCTGTTGTTACCTATCTAAACCTTGAAGAAGCCTCTCGTTTGCGAGCAGACTCTCCCAGGGACAGCAAACATCTCGTTTTCAAGCATGTCCGCTGCTACTTATCTATACCTTGACAGAATATCCCGTTTGCAGGCAGACTCCATCAAGGACAGTAATAGTAACACAGTCACATCTGATTCTCTACAGGAGGATGAAGGTATCTGGCACTGACAATCCAACTCTACTAGCCACCAAGATGACCCATCTTGACTAAAACGCAAAGAGGAAAACACTGAATCTAGGAAGCAGAGGTTACAACCCAGGGAGACCCTGGGTGATAGATGAGGCCCAGTCCAGTCTGGAGAGAGGAATGAGGCTCAGGGAAGGAGGTTTCCAAAGGGGGAAATATGGATTTGAGAGCTGATGCTACTAACCTTAATAATTTGGAACAACTTAAAGGAGAAGGAGTAGATAACACAAGGAGGGGAGGTAATTAGAAGCCTCAAACAATTGAATAAGAAAAGAAACAACAAGCACATACAGAGAATATATACAAAGATTTCATTAAGTGTGTTGGGAATAGAGGTGAGAAAGGGGCTGGAATCTAAAGCAGCAAGTATGGAGAAAGATTCTCTCCTTGTCCAAACTGAGCAATTTCTCCATTAGCTCAGCCTTGTACTATAAACACTGACATAGTTTCTAACAGCTCCAGACCACACTCACAGGGTGATCCCACCAACCTCTTAAAAGTTCCTGCCTGAGAAAATTCAAGGCTGCCAAAAGAATCTACTGTGGGCTGGGGATGTGGCTCAAGCGGTAACACGATTGCCTGGCATGTGCGGGGCGCTGGGTTCGATCCTCAGCACCACATAAAAATAAAAGATGTTGTGTCCACAGAAAGCTAAAAAATAAATATTAAAAAAAATTCTCTCTCTCTTTCTCTTAAAAAAAAAAAAAAGAATCTACTGTGTGTTCCAGCCAACATCTGGAGACAGGGGACTTTCGCCCAGCCTTTGTGGGAGGGTAGGAGCTTAACTTTAATAAGCATCAGTTAAATCTTGTTAGCAAACCTAGGCATGTTTCATATGGACCAGCAGCCCCTTCCTGATCCCTTCATTCTCCCCTTTAAAGTGCTCAGTGGCAGCTGTATAAACCAAAGCTGAGTTCAGCTCACGTTGGGCTCCTTTCCTCACTGCAGTATTACAGATTAAAATCTACTTTAGAACCTAGTTTTGATTTGTGATAGCATCACAGCAGGATGCCCTACATAATGACAAAAATTGATATATCAAAAAACAGCAGCCAGCACATAATCCCAGCATCCCAACAGTTTTAGGAGGTTGAGGTAGGAGGATTGAAAGTTAGAGGCCAGCCTCAACAATTCAGTGGGACCTTGTCTCAAAATAAAAAGGGCTGGGGTGTAGTTCAGTGGTAAAGCGCCCCTGGGTTCAATACCCTGTATCCCACCCCACTCCCACCCCATCAAATTAAAATTCTAAAAGAAACAACTCAGAGCATTAAAAATGTATTGACCCAACGTGGGAAGATGAAAATGTTCTGGAGATGGTTGGAGTAATGGTTGCACAACGTGAATCTACACTTAAAATGGTTAACTTTGTTACATATATCACAATTTTTAAAAAAGAGAAGTGAAATCCTAATATGTTCTACAAAATGGATTTACCTTGAAATTAAGTAAAATAAGTCAGATTATGGGGCTGGGGCTGTAGCTCAGAGGTAGAGCATTTGCCTAGCATGCATGAGGCACTGGGTTCAATCCTCAGCACCACATAAAAAAAATAAAGGAAAGGCATTCTGTCTATCTACAACTACAAAAAATAAAAATTAAAAAAAGTCAAATTATAAAAAAGGGCAATTATCATATGACTCTATTTATAATAATGGTTGCATAACATTGTAAAAGTATTAAATGCTGCCGGACTGTAAATGATTTAAAATGATTAAAGTGGCAAATTAAACTACCAAACTGAGCTGGTACAGTGGTGCATGCCTATAATCCCAGCGGCTTGGGAGGCTAAGGCAAGAGGATCGTGAGTTCAAAGCCAGCCTCAGCAATTTACCAAGGCCCTAAGCAACTCAAGTGAGACCTTGTCTCTAAATAAAATGGAGGGGGGTGTGGCTCAGTGGTTAAGCACCCCTGGGTTCAAACTCCAGTACCAAAAAAAAAAAAAAAAAAAATAGAACTGGACACTTTAAATGGGTGGATTGTACAGTCAGCAAATTGTATCTCAATAAAGTTGTTAAACAACAACAAAAAAACCCCTATACACAAATGTTCATAGCAGTACTATTCACAATAGCCAAAAGGTAGAAATTCAGATGTCCATCAACTAATGAATGGATAAACAAAAATGTGGTCTCTACATACAAGAGGATGTTATTCAGCTATCAAAAGAAATGAAAAACAATACTGATAAATACTACAACGTGGCTGAACCTTGAGAACAATATTCTAAATGACAGAAATCAAACACAAAAGGTCATGTGGTTGTAGGTCAGTGATAGAGCGCTTGCTTTGCATGAATGAGGCGCTGGGTTTGATCCTCAGCACACATAAAAATAAATAAATAAAAATAAAGATATGTGTCCATCAACAATGAAAAAAAAAAAGGGTGTGGTATGAATGAATTTATATGAAATATCAAGAAAAAGCAATTCCATAGAGACAGCAGATTTGTGGTTGTCAGGGGCTGGGTGGGGAAGGAGAGGATGGAAGAGGCTGCTAAATGGGTGGGACGTTTCCTTATGGGGTGATAAAAACACCAAAGTGATGATAGTGGTATATTGTGAATGTCCTAAGTACCACGGAACAGGAGGGCTTAAAATGGTTAGTCTATCTATTTTATCTATGTATTTTACCACAATAAAAGTTTTGACTATATGGGAAACAAGTTCTGGTGTTCTGCAAGGCATGTTAATTCCAGTTAACGATAATTGTACTGTATGTTTCAAAAAGAATTCTTCTTTCTAGGTTTTTTGAAATATGCAGTACAATAATTCACTGTTGTGAATGTTTTCACTACAAAGAAACAATAGATACTTGAGGGGATGGATATGCTTATCCTGATTTGAATATTACATAATGTCTACATGTATCAAAACATCAGACAGTATTCCCCAAACGTGCAATATTAACGTGTCAATTTTAAAAAGTGGGGCTGGGGTTGTGGCTCAGTGGTAGAGCACTACAACTAAAAAATAAATATTAAAATAAAAAAGACTGGAAAGGGTACACAAGGAAACATTCAGAGGTGACATCCATGTCCCAATCTTGTTTTGGGTAACAGTTACATTTGTTAAAACTCAAGGAATCTTACATTGAAGATCTGGGTATTTTGGGGCTGGGGATGTGGCTCAAGCGGTAGCGCGCTCGCCTAGCATGCGTGCGGCCCGGGTTCGATCCTCAGCAGCACATACAAACAAAGATGTTGTGTCCGCCGAGAACTAAGAAAAAATGAATAAATGTTAAAATTCTAAAAAAAAAGAAGATCTGGGTATTTTACTGTATGTACATTATAACTCAAATTAATAAAGAGTTAGAAGTAGTTTCCTTCAAGAAATGGGGGTTGTGGCTCAGTGGCAGAGCACTTGCCTTGCTCATGTGAGGCACTGGGTTTGATCACATCATCACATAAAAATAAATAAAGATATTGTGTCCATCTATAAGTAAAAAAAAAAATTAAAAATTAAAAAAAAAAGAAAAGAAATACGGGGAGTTTAAGGTACTCCTCTTTACATAACAAACCTCGTTATATTACTTTTTCTTTTGCAGTACTGGGGGTTAAACCCACCGGTGCTCTACAACTGAGTTACATCCCCAGCCCCTTTATTTTTTGCTTTGAGACAGGAGCTCGCTAAGTTGTTGAGGCTGGCCTCGAACTTGCGACCCTCCGGCCCCAGCCTCCTGTGTATCTGGAATTACAGGCGTATCCCAGAGCCAGGGCAAGCGGAATCTCGCATATACAAAGTGTCCTGTTGGCTCCGCAGCTGTAAACACGTACTGTTTTCTTTTTTTTTTTTTTTTAAAGAGAGAGAGAGAGAGAGAGAGAGAGAGAGAGAATTTTTTAATCTTTATTTTTTTTTTACTTTTCGGCGGACACAACATCTTTGTTGGTATGTGGTGCTGAGGATCGAACCCCGGCCGCACGCATGCCAGGCGAGCGCGCTACCGCTTGAGCCACATCCCCAGCCCCACACGTACTGTTTTCTACCTGGTCCGCCGTACCCAGGTTTTGCCACAGTATCTTCCCGCAAGAGCTGGGGTCCAGATTCTAGATCCCGCCGCCGAAAGGCACGGGGGAAACCGTGGAGGACCAATTCTCAGGGACCAACGCCGCCAAGGTTCTTCTTAAGCTCCAGTCGACCACGGAGGATTCAGGTTCTGTTTCAAACGCCCCGCCGATCCGGACCAATCACAGCGCAGCTTCTTCCTGCGGTTACAGCCAATCATCAACCGCTGTGTGTTGGGGGTAAAGAGAGGTGGAGTGAGCTGTGTCCATCTTTCTTGAGGGCAAGAAAGTTTTCCTCGACTTTCCAGTCAATCCTCCTGCCACACCAAAAGAAGGGGCCCCGGGGACAAGGAGGGCGGGGAAAACTCCTGAAGCAGCCATTATATTTAAGGGCAAATGAGACGCTGATGCCAGAGAAGCCAGAAAGCGCCATATTTGATATGCTTAAAAGAAACGGCGCCCTCAAGAACAACCAGTGGTAACTGAAGCCAAATTGTCGCCATATTTTCTGAAGGCACCTTCCGGGTCCTTTAACCCGGGTGTCTATGTCCAAGCGGCCATGAAGTGAATAAACACCAAGGAGTTTTATTTGTCCCCATCCCCGAATCCCTAGTAGCCAGTCCCTACTATTTCGGTTCCCATTCCCGGCAGCGTTCGGACGCCGAGGCTGGGCAGGGCCCGGGCCTGGGCAACCCTTCCCGTGGACAAAGAAAGCTGAGGCCAGAAGCCGGGAGGCGGTGGCCTCAGGGACTAGGCTGCAGCTACTCGGGGTTGGAAACCCCATGGCGCCGCCCCCAGCCCAGCTCCTGGCGCTGAGACCCAGGGAGACCCGGCCAGGTTGCAGGGAGCCCGGGGCCGTGAGCTTCGCGGACGTGGCCGTGTACTTCTCCCCGGAGGAGTGGGGGTGTCTGCGGCCCGCGCAGAGGGTGCTGTACCGGGACGTGATGCGCGAGACCTACGGCCACCTGGGCGCGCTCGGTGAGGCCCCTGGCCAGAGCCCCCCTCCTTCACCGGGTTTCCTGGGGGACATGATACAGAAAGACCCAGTGGATCGTGAGCCCTCACCCCGCACTAGTCCACCAACGGCGGCGCCAGCCACCTCCCATTCCCGGGGGCTTCAGGTACTCCCCCGGGAGTCTTACCCTTCCGCATCCGCTTCATCCAGAGCATTGCAGACTCTGTCCAGGTTGAGCATAAGTTCTGAGGAGGTACCCTCACTGTGGCAGGGGGATGCCATCTTCCAGGACAGCCTCTCAGGCCGGCACTGTGATCCCTGTTCTCTCCCAGGATTCCCAGGCCCCAAACCAGCCCTCATCTCTTGGATGGAACAGGAGAGTGAGTCTTGGAGCTCCGCCGCCCAGGATCCTGAGGAGGGGGAAAGCCTGGGAGGAGCTCTGAGAGGTGAGGGGTTGTCCCAGGTCTCCTCCCACCACCACCCCTTGATACTCTTCCTAGCAAAGTTTTCTTTCAGGTCCTCAATCCCAACATCTCTAATGAAAGAACCAACCTATGTTGGATACTAGAAGAGGAAAGAAGGCAGACCTAGTACAAAGTTTGCAGAACTTGAGTCAGTAGTCATGTTGACGCCAGGAGCCCAAGTCCAAGACTCAAGTTTCCAAGTCCCTCTGATAGAAAGCACCATTCTCCCCTTTTCAAGAACTCAAATGTCCTTAACAATGGAAGTGGCTTCCGGTCTACTTTTCACATTTCTCAAGCAAGGCAAAGTGGTATCAGAGAAAATACTGGTAATTGATTAACTTGGGTCTTTTCCCCTCATCAACCCCCAGGGAAGTGAACTGGAGCAAACTGCTGACTATGCATTATTCATTTAACTCTCCCATGGATCTTATGAAGTCAAGAAACCATTATTGTTTCCATTTGACACATGAGGAAGGAGATCTGTTCACCTTCCACCAAAGGTTAATTACTGGCAGTATTTTTTTTTCAGCACTTCATAAGTAAAAAGCAACCTATAACCTGAGATGGTTTATGCAAAAGTGTTTTAAAATGTACCTTAATACCTGTTTCCCAGGAGACATCCCAAACAAGGAGAAGTTGGAACCCAAGGAAGGTCCTGCGGCCAGAAGAGAGATGACTCCTGGGAAGGAGCAGCATGAAGAGTTAGTTAAACACAACCCTGACTCCACTACTAGCAAGGCCTCTGCGAGAGCACAGCTGCCCATGAAAGCTGCCTGGGACCAGACGGCACGTGCACAGTCCCCAGTACCCGTCCCCAGTGTGGATGCTCAGGCAAACCAGCGGCGTCATGTATGTGCAGACTGCGGCCGCCGCTTCACCTACCCGTCGCTGCTGGTCAGCCACCGGCGCATGCACTCGGGCGAGCGGCCCTTCCCCTGCCCTGAATGTGGCATGCGCTTCAAAAGGAAGTTCGCGGTGGAAGCCCACCAGTGGATCCACCGCTCCTGCTCTGGGGGGCGGCGGGGCCGGAGGCCTGGCATCCGGGCTGTGCCTCGGGCCCCAGTCCGAGGTGACCGGGATCCACCAGTGCTCTTCCGGCACTACCCAGACATCTTCGAGGAGTGCGGGTGAGCAGCTCCCACCAGCTGGACTTCAACTTCACCTTGGCACGGACTGAACCCTGAATCAGGGATTTGAGAACTGATATTCATCCCTTGTGCTTTCCTCAAGGATCCCTCAAGTTTCCAAACTTGTAAATAAGAAAAGTGCCTGTAAAGATCTAAATAGATTAAAACTGATATCCCTCTCCCAGTCTTCTGTTAAAAAAAAAAAAAAAAAGGTGGGGGTGGAGAGTTAGAGGCTGGACTTTTCTCAGTGTTATCATAGTAGCAGGTGCAACTGAGACCTTGCCATCATCTCAGGAAACATCCACTGACTCCCTGTCTACTTCAGAGGTAAATGCTGAGGCCTGGGGTAGGAGAGGCCTGCAGGAACACATGGTCCCCCAGGATGTAGGGCAGGTGGACTGGTGCATGAGTACCAATGCATGTGGCCCAAATCCGTTCTCTAAAAAATTGCCCCAGGGCACTTCTGGTAAGTCATATGCCCTTCCTGAGCCTCAGTTCCCTCATCTGTAAGAGGAAGGTTAATATCTACCTCAAAGGGTTGCTGTGAAGATTGAAATTTTAACAAGATAATATGTATGACATAGTAAATGTGCAATAAACATTTGTTGAAAAGACTGAATTATTGTCAACATTTTACACTTTACAAAGTGTAAAGAAGAGTTGGTTGTGGTGGTGCACAGCTGCAATGCCAGCTATACCAGCTACTTGAAAAGCTGTGACAAGAGGAAGTCAAGTTTGAGGCCAGCCTTGACAACTTAGCAAGATCCTGTCTTAAAAAAAAGAAAAAGAAGGCTGGGGTTGTGGCTCAGCAGTAGAGCACTCGCCTAGCATGTGTGAGGCCCTGGATTTGATCCTCAGTACCACATATTGATAAATAAATAAAGGCACTGTGACCATATATAACTAAAAACTATATATATATATATATATTTTTTTTTAAAGGAGCTAGGATTGGATAAAATGGCACACATCTATAATCCTAGCAACTTTGGGAAGCTGAAGCAGGAGGATGTAAAGTTCCATGCCAGCCTGAGCAATTTAGTGAGACCCTGTCTCAAAAAGTAAAAAGGACTGGGAATGTAGCTCATTGGTAAAGTGCTTGCCATTGGGTTCAATCCCCAGTAAGGGGGTTAGTGGGGTGGGGGATAAAAGGAAATAAAAAGAAAAAAGAAAGAAGTCAGGCATGGTGGTACATGCCTATAATCTTTCTTTTCTTCCTCCTTCCTTTCTTTGCAGTACTAGGGATTGAACCCAGAACCCATAGCCTCCCACACACCAGGTAAGTACTCTACCACTAAACTACATTCCCAACTCTTCAAAAAAAAATTTTAAGGATCTGGAGAAAATAGAGCATGTTCGACCCCCAATACCAAAAGAAGGAGAAGGAGGAGGGGTGGGAGAAGAAGAAGCTTGCTAAGGAGGGTATGGATACCAACAGCCATGTTTTGCAAATATGTAAACTTAAGGTCAGATTTAGTGATTTAGTGATGCTCTTCAGGTTTGACTGTTATTCCACAGCAAGGCTGGAAACTGACATTGAGCCCCAGTATTTCTACCACTTCTTCTGAGAAGTCAGATCTGAGACTCAGGATACAGGACTAGCCCAACCTGCCTGGGGAGTGTGTGCAGAAAATTAAGCACGCCAGCAAAGCTAGTGCCATTTTCACTCCAAAGATGCAGCCAATATTCAGTGACTGTGTTGAAAGCTTTCTTTGGAGAGACTGAGTGGTAAGGGAATTCCAAGATGAGGAAAGCAGACCTCATTCACTCGTTCATTCATTCATTCATTCATTCATTCATTCATTCATTCATTTAGCAAAGGTCATCTGAGGCCTCTGTGGGTTTTGTGCTGGGCTCTGGGGTCACAGCTCACCCAGGTTGGAATGTGGAAGAAAGTGATTGGGGCAGATACCACCTAACTCAGCGTAGCTGATGATAAGCCAGGAAATGCTGCAGGGAGAACTGTCCTTACTTACCATGGCATGAGGAAGAACTGATGTGGGGAGAGGTTCTCCAGCAGAGGAAGCAGCAAAGGAGGCTTGTTTCACAAAAATGATAGAAAAGGGTCATAATATGGGGCGAGGTTAAGAGCACTGGCTCTAGGCAGACTGGGTTCAGCTTTTGACTCACCTGCTCTTTGCTAGGCAATCCTGGGCAAATCATTGCTTGCCCAAGTGCATCAGTTTCCTTGTCTCTAAAAACCTGGAAATAACAACACGTATCTCACAAGATTGGTATAAGGAGCCAGGTGTGGTGATGCATGCCTGTCGTCTCAGCAGCTAGGGAAGCTGAGCCAGGAGGATTGCAAGCTCAAGGCCAGCCTCCTCAACTTAGTGAGGCCCTAAGGAATTCAGTGAGACACTGTCTCTACATAAAATATAAAAAGGACTGAGGATGTGACTCAGTAGTTAAGCGCCCCTAGGTTCAATCCCTGGTACAAAACAAAAGAAAAACACCAAACCAAACCAAAACAACAACAACAACAAACAAATTGGTGCCAGGAGTCATCCTTGAAATGTGTGTGAACCCAATCATTATGGAAGCCACTAGGTAGGAAAGTCTGGAATCTGGGAACTCCCAGAGGCACTCATGCTGGTTCTGAGACTGCCCAAAACATGGAAATTCCTACTTAGCTCTGCCAGGTTCAGCACTGCTCTGGAATTGGGGTGACCTGCTGGAGCTACATAGCCACACAGCCTCTCAGAGATGGGTGTAACTTGCCAAGATGCCAGTCAACCTGTTTGCTGCAAATCCCCTACCACAACACTCCCTCACTGAAACCTTATCCCCTGCTTTTGATGTTCTCCCTTAAACAAAGGACCGGAGCCATTTTCTAGTCCTTCAGTTCCAGCTCCTACCAGGACTGGAAGACCTATCAGGTGCTCTGCTTTTTAAAAACTAATTTCTGGCTCTGGGTCTCTTAATTCTTCACTAGTTATTTAAGACTTTCATTTTCTCAGGTGGCTCATCACCTCTTGAGCAGAAAACTATACTGTCAGGGTGCTGGTCACCCTGTGATAAATTGGTATAAAGATTACAAATAGGTGCTGGGGCTGTAGCTCAGTAGTAGAGCACTTGCCTAGCATGCATGAGGCACTGGGTTTGATCCTCAGCACCGCATAAAAATAAACAAATAAAATAAAGGCATTCTGTCCATCTACAACTACAAAAAAATAAAAATAAAAAAGATTATAAATAATGGAGTCTTGCACATTAGTGGTTTTTTGTTTTGTTTTTATTTGATTTGTTTTTGTTTTGCAGTAGTAAGGATCAAACTCAGGTCCTTGCACATGCTAGGGAAATGCTCTACCACCAAGCTATATCCCTAGCCCCTACCCCCTTTTTTGGTGGAGTCTCACTACTGTGCCCAGATTAGTCTCAAATTCCTAGAGTCAAGCAATTCTCCGACCCAGCTTCCCCAGGAACTGGCTTCGCATTAGTGTTTAATCAACATTAGTTATTGTTATTATAAAATAATATATGGGAGGACCTCGAAGAGACTTGGGCAGGTCTTTTGAATCTAGGAAGGCTTCCCAGAGGAGGTGGAGCACACCGGACTTGAAGAATGACAAAGTTTTCAATAGACTAGGTAGACCTGCATGTGGAATGGTCAGCAGTTCCACTTGACTAAAACATGAAGACCTAGGAGTGGAATAAGGGAAAACATACAGCTGAAGGATGGGGTCATGTTTTAGTCAGCTTTGTGTCACTGTGACTGAAAGACCCGAAGAGAACAATGTAGAGGAGGAAAAATTTATTTTGGCTGAAAATTTCAGAGGTTCAGTCCATGGCTGACCAACTCCATAGCTCTGCCCCCAAGTGAGGCAGAATGTTAAGGGAGAAGGGTCTGGTGGAGGACAGCGGCTGAGACATGACAGCCAGGAAGGAGAGAAGGGGGCAGGGGAGAGAAAGAGGGAGAGGGAGGGAAGAGGAAGTGTTCTGTTCAGGTTCAAAGTATATACCCTAAAGTTAAGCACCCAGTGACCTATATCTTGCAGCCACATCCTACCTATCTTTATGCTGCAGGGACAAACGAGGCAAGGCACCGAAGATAGCAGGAAACACTTTTATTTGGCTGCAGCCAGGTTCAGAGGGTAAAGCCTTTGCTGTAATCAATCAACCCCCTGAACCCCAAGTTCAGGGAGTTTCAGAGTTTTATACCCAGCATGTAAGGGGAGGGGCTCAGAAGTTCACAGTCTGCAGAAGTTCACATAAAAGCAGCTTTTTCTTTCACTATTTTGGTCAAGTTAACCTTTCAAGGACAACACCTGAGAAGGGGAGAGCTTCTTCTCCCCTTCTTTTCTCCTCCTGCCAGCTGTTACCATGGAGCCCAGTTGGAAACTTCTCTTATCTTAAAAATGTAGACATCTCTGTGAAGCTTAGCTCAAGGGCAGAGGCCTTGTTTGCACATTTCTTCAAAGTACTATGCTGGATATTGAAAGGAAAGTGACCACAACACTTTGAGCAACTAAGAGATCTTTATTGCAGCAGTGCAAAAGAGGAGAAAAAGAGAGAGAAAGAAAGAGTGGGGAAAGAGAGAAGAAAGGGGGGGAGAGCAGAGAGAGAGAGAAGAGGAGAGGAGAGAGGGAGAGGGAGAGTGGAAGCAAGAGAAGAAAGAGCAAGAGCAAGAGAGAGGGGCCCAGCAGGAGGGAGTTTTTATAGCCCAAATCTAATGGGGTCTCTGGGTCTGCGAGCTGCCTTGTTGGCCTACAGTGATTGGATCATACAGTAGTGTCATATTCTGCCTTCAGGCAGATGGGGCAGGGGGCTAGATGTGGGTTTCCGTTGCACCAGACCGATGGGGGTTGAGTGTTCAGCCTTGATGCAAACAGGTGATAAAGGACCAGACAGAGGGGGGTTTGAGTGCGTGGGTTATCCTGCAGCTAACATTCGTTCAGCCTGCCCTGCAGATAACTTACTTCAGCCTGCCCTGCACCTAACAGATATGTTTGAGAAAACTAATAAGGGGTGTCCAGCACCTGGAGTGCTGGTATCTTCTCAGCCAGTGGCCAAGTAAAATAGGGTGGCAGGAAAATAGGAAGTTTATCTACACTGAACTCTTTTGCAGAGACTCTTTTGCTGATAGTCCTAAAATCAGTCTGGGTGATGATTTCTAGAGAAGCCCAGCTAAAGTCTTTTCTAGGGAGAAAGAGGGTGCCACTTCAATTATAATCCAGTTAATCCACATCAGTGGATTAATCCATTGATTAGATTCAAGCTCTCATAATCTAATCATTTTACTTCTGAACCTTCTTGCATTGTCTCACACATGACCTTAGGGGACATCTCATATCTAAGCTATAACAGGTCAATCTGAGAGAGCAACCCATCCCAGCAGAAGAGTCTGAAGTTTATTTTGCAGGTACTGAGGAACCATAGGAAGTTCCTGAACAAAAGCAGGACTGTTTGATAGGTGTTGTCAGAAGATGTCTTTGCAAAGCATGTGAAGTGAGATTTGTGGAAGAAGCCTAGACCCTACAGATCTGTTGAGGAGCCATGGGAGTTGGAGAGGAAAGGGTCTCGGGGCTGCGGGTTTTGGGATGGAAAGAGTAGGGGGTACAGGGAACAGCAAGTGAACCTTCTGAACTAGGAATGAGTTTGGGAGAGGTACAGAAAAGACACCTGTGTTTGGACCCAAGAGCAGAGTACAGATTTACAGATGGCATGGAGAAGGGGAAGGGGCAGGTCACAGAAGCTCTGGTTGCAAGAATGCAAAGTTTGGACTTGGTTCTAAATATACCAGGATTGTGTTTGTACAGTGCTATGGATTAAATCCAGGGCCTTGCACATACTTGTCGATTGCTCTACCATTGAGCCATACTCCCCACTCCCACCTAAACTATTTTTAAGTACACAGTACAGTGGCTATAAATACAATCATGTGTTGATTAAGCACAGGGGTTCATTCTGAGGAATGCTGCCTTAGGCCACTTAATTGTTGTGTGAATATCATAGAGTACTTAAACTAAGAAGGATTTGACATCACCTGGCAACATAATCCCTTGAGACAGTTGTTGTACTTGCTATGGACTGAAACCTCATCATGTGGCTTTACATTCAAATTGTTTTATGACTATCAAAACCATCATGGGCTGGGGCTGCAGATCAGTAGCAAAGCGCTTGCCTAGCATGCATGAGGCACTGGGTTCGATCCTTAGCACCACCTAAAATTAACAAATAAAATAAAGGCATTTTGTTAATCTACAATTACAACAAAAAATTAACAACAACAACAACAACAAAGAAATAAAAACCCAATCAGGCTCCAGAACTTCTTCATTTTCCCCAATTAAAATTCTGCACCCATGAAACACTGACTCCATATTCCTCCCTCCCCGCAACCATTGGCAACCACTGTCCCTTTTTGTGTGTGAAGTTGACTCCTGTATGTGCTTGGTGTAAACCACTGGGGGTTTAGGCAGCATGTTAATTAGATCTTTTTTTTTTTTTTTTTTTTTAAAGAGAGAGTGAGAGAGGAGAGAGAAATTTTTAATGTTTATTTTTTAGTTCTTGGCGGACACAACATCTTTGTTTGTATGTGGTGCTGAGGATCGAACCCGGGCCGCACACACGCATGCCAGGCGAGCGCTAGCGCTTGAGCCACATGCCCAGCCCCTTAATTAGATCTGATTTGCATTAAACAAACAAACACACTTTGGCTGCTCTGAGAATGAACTATAGAGGAGGATAGAGGAAGGGTGGAGATGGAGAGTTGCAGATGAGGCTAGAGGTTAACAAGAAGCACCTGCTTCCTTCTTTGGCTAAGTGTGGGGAGCATCAAAGGAGCCTGGAATGATGGTTTCAGGTTGAGTGAAGAGGAAGATGGAGGAGCCAGTTCCTGGGTAGCCCTGGGGTGGGCTTTTAAGCCTCTAAAACTCCTGTGGGTCAGTGTTTTAAGCACGGTTTGGAAAGCAGTGGATGCAGTTCTTTCCTTCCCCTCTCCCTCCCCTCCTTTCTTTTTTCAGTATTGGGGATGGAACTCAGGGCCTCAGACATGCTAGGAAAGCACTCTATCCCTGAGCTACATCCTCAGCCTCATTCTCTCTTTCTGGTACTAGGGATTGAATCCAGTGGTGCTCGACCACTGAGGTACATCCCCAGCCCTTTCTATTTTTTTTTTTTTTTTAAATCTGAGATAGGGTCTTGCTAAGTTGCCCAAGCTGGCATTGAATTTGAAGTTCTCCTGCCTCAGCTTCCTACTTGGGATTACAGACATGTGCCATTACACCTGGTTCTTTCTTTCTTCTTCCCTTTTCTTTTCTTTCTTTTTTCTTTTTCTTTCTTTTTTTTTTTTTTTTTTTTTTTTGAGTAAGAGTCTCACCTAGGTTGGTCTCCAAATCATGGGCTCAAGGGATCCTCCTGCTTCAGCATCCCAAATAGCTGGGACAACAGGCATATACCACCACATCTGGCCTTAGGTTTCTTTCTGAAGACTGCCCTGTATCTTAAATATGTTAAAGGGACTCTCTAAGGGACATGGAGGAAAATTATTATTTTTCCCCCATAGGGCATTTTGTGGGAATACCGTTCCACAGAATATAGTCAGAGAAAGCTGAGGCCCAGAGATAGGAGGGAACTTACTGAAGGTCACACAGTTGAGTCAGTGGCAGAGACAAGTCTGAAACCTAAACCTCCTGATTTCTCATTTCTTTTCACTACAACAGACTGTCACAAAGGATGGATGGGAAAGGCAAAAGGCTAGGCGCCCAGAGACCAGCAAGGAGACCCCAGACTTAAATCTGTAAGGGTCTGAATCAGAGAAGCCCACAGGGCACCTTTTGTTCCTGTCATCCTTCCTCCTGGGCAATTTCACATACCTCCTATACACATGAAACGACTTTCTTCCTCTTTTACATGACCCTTAAATATATCTTTCTTATTTACTTTTCATGGCTTATCATAGCCTATTATTTTTAGCTTTTCTTTTCAGGGTTATAGGACTGTGGAACAGTGCATGAGGCCCGAAGTATCTTTTCTGATCTCTAGGTCCCTGCTTCTTGCACTACCCCATGTTACTACTCTATCTGGCCTCAAATTCTACTTCTCTCTGGTTGTTGAAAAATTGCCTTCTCTTGGGCTAGGGATGTGGCTCAGCCTGGCATGCGTGCGGCCCAGGTTCCATCCTCAGCACCACATACAAACAAAGATGTTGTGTCCGCTGAAAACTGAAAGATAAATATTAAAATTCTCTTTCTCTCTCTCTCTCTTAAAAAAAAAAAAAAGTGCCTTCTCAATTCTGTGTGTTCCAGCATGTGTTCTGGAGTCAGATTGCCTGGATTTCAATCCTGGCTCCACTACTCACTAGTTCTGTAGCCTGAAGAAGATAATCTCTGGTCCTTAGCTTCCTGATAAACGAGATTACCTATCTCTGAAGAGTTGTTTAATGAGTTAACCAGAAAGACCACTTAAAGTGTGTGTGTGTGTGTGTGTGTGTGTGTGTGTGTGTGTATGTGTGTGTTTAAACCAGGAATTGGACCAAGGGGTGTTTAACCACTGAGCCACATCCCCAGCCCTATTTTGTATTTTACTTAGAGACAGGGTCTCACAGAGTTGCTTAGCACCTCGCTTTCGCTGAGGTTGTGTTTGAACTCACGATTCTCCTGCCTCAATCTCCCAAGCTGCTGGATTACAGGCTTTGCCACCTTGCCCTGCAGCACTTAAAGTCTTGTACATAGTAAATGACCAATTAAGGTAAACAAATACTACTAATCTCTTTAGTCATATCACAGAACCAAGTGCAGTTTTGTAGAGTGGGCTATTATCTTCTGTCTGGAGAGCCTGGAATTAGGAAATTCAAGGAAGTGGAGCTTTAAAAACAAACAAGGAGCTGGGAATGTAGCTCAGTGGTACGTTTTCCTAACATGATCAAAGCCCTGGGTTCAATCCGTATCACCCACAAAAAAATTGAAAATAAATAAATGAAACAAATGAATCCTGTCATCCATTAATGCACCTAATTTTTTACACAATCATACCTTAATACACTTAAAATCCAGCTCCTTTTCATATGGTCAGCAGGGGTCAGCATATTCAAAGTGTTCACGTAGCTTTTCTGGCACACACCTGGAGGAGGCAGTGTGAGGCGCTGGGAAAGGCTGAAGACCTGCAATCACTGAAGGGGTATCTGCCTTTGGCTAACAGCCGGGTTTCAGCTTTCTCTTTTCTCAGACGACGTTGAACTCCTAAGGCATTGAGAGATATTCTGCCCAGTGTCCTCAGAGCTAGTAAATATGACTTCTGTTCAGGAATACTTAAGAAACCGATAATAAAGAAATTGAATAGGAAGTGACGTCACTGAATATTCTTCCGCACCTGGTCAATGAAATTTTTTTTTAATTTTTTTTTAATATTTATTTTTTAGTTTTCAGCAGACACAACATCTTTGTTTGTATGTGGTGCTGAGGATCGAACCCGGGCCGCACACAAGCCAGGCGAGCGCGCTACCGCTTGAGCCACACCCCCCAGCCCAATGAAATTTTTAATAACATTTTAAAAGAGTTTTTTTTTTTTTTTTTTAAAAAGATCGCTGGTTATACCTTCTTGCAGAAATTGAGGCGGCGGCGGGGGGGGGCACCAGGTTCCCTGACCCCATCTTTTTCCACTTCTGGATCACTCGCCGCCGCTCTCCCTGAGCTCATAACCCGAAGCAACCGGGGCCATATTAACTATGGGCAAGTGGAGCCGCCAAGGGACCCTCAGGAACAGAGGACAGAGTGTTTCTAGGGGGAATAATCCAGGTTACTGACACCAGGTTGACATTCAAGCTATTCAGGGACTTTTTCTAAAATGAATAGAGCCTAGGACGCAGCCATCTTTTCTGAGGTCACCTTAGTTTTCTAGCCCCCGCACCACTGAGTTCGTGTAACCTGAGTTTCTCGCGGTCCTAGAGCGGACGCACCCAAAGGTATTTCCGGTCGCCGAGCTCCCTATTCCCCGCCTTGGCCCCCAGATTCCTTAGCGTCGCTCTCTGGGTTAGCGGAACTCTTTTGTTTCCCTCCCGTTGTGCCAGTGAAGAACTGAGAAGGGGAGAGATCGAAGGCTGTGAGCTTCGCAGACGTGGCCTGGGATAGTGGGGTGTCTGCGTTATGCGGGGTGCACACGTGTTCGTTAGCTGGTGGGGATTTCTGAAAAAGGAAAAGATGGGTGGCATGGGCAGGGCCTTGTGTCTGACTCGCCTTCACTCCTGCCCCAGATTGATTCCTCCCTCTCCAGGTCAACCTCACTGAAATTCCTAGCTGCTTCCCCCTGCCACATTCCTCCAATGGCCTATCAGAACCCACTGTAAAAAGTTCGGGAGTGTATATACCACAGTGGACGGCATGCTGCATCACTTGGAATTCCAACCAGCTCTCTACCTTCGGAGAGGCAGTCCCACTTAGGTTACACCTCCAAATTTAACTCATCCTTCAATGCTCTCAAATGCTACCTCCAGAAATTCCCCCTGGAGCTAGGTTTGGTGGCTTACCCCTCTAAATCCCAGCGACTCTAGGGGCTGAGGCAAGAGCATTCAGGTCCAAGGCTAGCCTCAGCAATTTAGCAAGGCCCTGTTTCAAAAAATGAAAAAAAGGACTGAGGATATAGTTCAGTGGTAGAGTGCCCTCAGTTCAATATTGGTGTGGGGGGGTCTTATGAATCCCTTCTACCCTATGCTAGAACCCTACTCAGAACCATGGCTCTGTGTCTTATTTGTATAGTCATGAAGTTCTATACAATCTGCCCAGAAGATCTTCTAGAAACTTGTGCCAACGAAACTCATACCTGGTGTCTCTCTCCCTCAGCTTATTGAAAACTTAGAGCAGAAACTTCATTTTGATTCAACAGTGACTTCAACATGCAGAACATCTGCCCTGAATGGAAGAGATGCTCCACTTTCATTCAATTAGTACACAGGTAGTTTTGGTGGGGGTGGGGGGGGGAGTGGTACCAGGGATTGAACCCAGGGGAGTTTAACCACAGAGTCACATCCCCAGCCCTTTTTATTTTTTATTTTGAAACGGTCTCACTAAGTTGCTTAGGGCCTTGCTAAATTGCCCCAGCTGGCCTCGAATTCCTGCCTTAGCCTCTGGAGTTGCTGAGATTATAAGCATGTGCAACCATGCTCCGCTATGCACAGGTAATCTTAGGATAGGTTTCTTAAGTAATGAGTGTTTTCCCCAGGATTCTTAGACCCCAAACCACCTTCATCTCTTGGGTGAAGGAAGAATCTCAGCTGTGAGGCACAGATACTCAGGATCAATAGGAAGGCAGAAACCTGAAAGCCAGTAGGGACAGTGTACTGGTTCCAGCTAGAAGAGAGGATGTTCTGTTGAGCAAGAAACATCATCTACATATTCTTTGCTGCCAGTGTTACTAATTTCTGCTGACCTGAATTTCTAACACACACTAGAGCCTGAGATTTTGACCTTCTTCTCACGTAATTGGCTTTGAGGCTCCAGTGGTACCATGATCAGGCCACACTATATGAATCATTCAAACTTGAGGTCAGTGGCAGAGTGTGAATTCAAATTTAGGTTGGAGGTGTTACACCTTTCCATCTCCACTTCCCTAAGCACTGTAATAGTTGCTCCTATGATCCATCCTAAAATGTGTGATTGGCCCTACCTGGTAAGCCCCTCAATTGCCCAGCATAGTTCAGGGGTCGGGTGGCTCCCAGGGGCTAGCTACCCATCTGAATCCTTCTGCTGTTGTGAAGTTTGATGCTGTTACCTAAATGTAAGTAACCCTTGGGGAGGTCCCAGAGCAGGGTGTGGAATGGAAGATAGATTTTTTTTTAAAATCTTTGTTTAAAAAAAAAAAAAAACTACTTGTTTCTTTCTGAGTAGCCACTCAGGAAAAAAAAAAAAAAAAAAAACATTTAGAAGAGGCCAGCTGTCTGTATCCCAAACCTTCCCCAAACCCTCAATCTGTGCCAGGTTTCAAACACCTGGCACTCACCCAGCAACCTCATGGCTGTTCCCAAGTGTAGTCATGATTTGCCAAAATCTTCAGTCTGGCCCAGTTGGTACTGCATGGAGTGACCTTTTGCCTGTAGCACCTGTTTCTACCACAGGGAGTAACATTGGAACAGTGTTTTTATGTCTTCCTTTAGTGGGCCATACTTCAGTCAGAGGCTTACTGGGGGACCCAATGTTGTGGTCCCATGGCCCTTAGGGGCTCACCTCCAGGGGTGTGAACTCTGCTCCTGGTTCTTCCCTAGAAGGGTCCAGACCCCCCATAAGTCTTCCTAGTCTGTGGGTGACGAGTCACTCAGGGAGTGGGCACTGAGAGGTGACAAAATGTCATTGCTCTTAAGGGAAGTTTTCAATGTTCTCTGTGTCCTTCTGGGGCCTGAGAGACTGGGAGAACCAGGGCTGTTGGTGTAGACCCTTGGGAGCAACTCTACACCCTCACCCTTTCCAGCCCACTCTTCAGTCAGTCTTCCCTGCCCAAGCTCTTTTGTCTCCTCCTCAGTCTGCTGTGATCAACTCTTTATTTGCCCAGCTACCCTGGGTGTGGGGAAAAGCATCCACTAAGCAAAGTGTCAGGTGAAAGCTTCACAGCAAACTTGTTGAAGAGATGAAGTCTTTTCATGAAGCACGCGAAATGCTGTGATTGATTTAGCCTGCCCAGAGAAAAATACCAAGTCTCCCTAGGGCAGGGTATGTATGAAGGCATGTGGGAGCAGAGCTGGCAGTCAATAAATGAGAGGGAGGGCTGGGGCTCTAGCTCAGTGGCAGAGCACTTGTCTAGCACATGTGAGGCACTGGGTTTGATCCTCAGCACCACATAATAAATAAATAAAATAAAGGCATTCTGTCCATCTACAACTACCAAAAATATTTTAAGAAATAAACAAGAGGGAGTTTTAGGGTTAGAGATGGTGACACTTGTTTAAATAGAAGACCTGAGGTTGGGAGTGTGCTTGGGAAAGAAAGTGAGTTCAGTTTGTCAGTTTATTTTGTTTTTGCTTTTTGCAGTATTGGGGATGCTGATAAACCCAGTCTAATTCTCTCAAGATTGGGAGCCATCTCGTCACAAAGGCATGAAAAGTTAATTTCGGCTTTACTATAAATTACTGCAATTTCTAAACCTGCTTGGAATGCCTGCCCTTGCCTTGAACTCACCCATGCCTGGCTTTCCCTGACCAGATAACAACCCTCTCTGAAACATTAGTGGCCCCCATAAATTCTGGCTTTCCCTGGCCAGATAACCACCCTCTCTGAAACTCTAGTGGCCTCATAAATTCTGATGTTGGGATCTAAATTTACTCCTTAAGTGCTGAACCATTTAGACCATTAAATTATTATTATTATTTTTTTTTTGAGAGAGAGAGAGAGAGAGAGAGAGAATTTCAACATTTATTTTTTAGTTATGGCGGACACAACATCTTTGCTTGTATGTGGTGCTGAGGATCGAACCCGGGCCGCACGCATGTCAGGTGAGCGTGCTACCGCTTGAGCCACATCCCCAGCCCCTAGTCCATTAAATTATTATCTGCCTATGTATTATGCTTATCAAAATCCTATTATCTGTAAGTTCTCAAGACACTCCTCTTTTGCAACTTTTTGGTGCTATAAAACTGCGATCCTAGAGAGCTGGAGGGCTGTCTTCTATTCCCACGGGTTTTGGGAGAGACAGCCTGGGCTGATGGGAATTGCAAGCTTGCTTTAATTTGATTTAAATTGGAGTGGGTGGTCTTTTCTTTACATTAAGGTTTAACAATGGAACCCAGAGTGGCACACATACCTTCAAACCCTCTACCATTGAGCCATACCCATTCTCTAAGAGATCAGTTTGAGGCATGTGGAATTCCAGGTGCTTGAATGACATCCAGGCCTAGCCAGGAAGGCAGTCGACCTGTAAAGGTGGGTCCTGCAGGGAAGGTGGGGGGAGTATCAGCTTGCACAAGAGGGTTCTTCTGTCCTTTCTGAGACACTAGGCTAGGCTCGCTAGTGGCCCCATTACCTAGTGTGCCCAGAATTTTAGTCTTGAACAAGTTTCCAATAGAAAAGATTCTCTTTTATTTATTTATTTTTTAATTTTTAACTGTCAACATTGAGAAATGGCTGCTATCATACAATTTTGAGCTAATAACATAACAAGAACGGCCCAGAAAAGCAAACTAACTTCCCAACCCCAAAAGCACAGCGATCATCAGTTCGGGCCCGCAGCGACTCTCCGCAAGGGACCCGGCCTGAACCCAGATAGGGCAGCAGCTCCGCCCTCCGCTCGCGGAGTCCTAGCCCACCCGGCTCAGGGGCGCGCGGCGGGTTCTCGGACTGGCACTTGCAGCCGCCGCGGCCATTTTGGATGAGGGCTGGAAGACAAAGCGGCGGGGAAATACCCGGCTGGCATCACCGTGGGCATGACGGCGTGGGAGCAAAGTTCGAGAGGCCGTGTTGCCGCCATTTTTATGAAGGCAACTCCCGGTTCTGATTATGTATCCGTCGCTCTCAGTTCTCATCCACTCCAGTGGGCCCAGGAGAGGCCCGGTCTTGCCCTGTCTGGGTCCTAATTCCCGCCCTCCGAACCCTGAGCCCGGGCTGGGGAGGCGTTCTTAAGCGCGGGACGCTCCGCAGAGCCAGGTTCGGTAGGGGGAGGTGGCTGGCCTGTCGCCGGAGCTGGCAGTTTCCATGGCGCCGCCTCTGGCTCCTGTCCCGGCCCGGGAACCGAATGGGGCCGGGGCCGAGTGCAGGGAGCCCGGGGCCGTGAGCTTCGCGGACGTGGCCGTGTACTTCTCCCTGGAGGAGTGGGGGTGCCTGCGGCCGGCGCAAAGGGCGCTGTACCGGGACGTGATGCGCGAGACCTACCTCCACCTGAGCGCTCTCGGTGAGAGCCCTGCCTGCCCGCCGGCGCCCACATGCCCCCTGTACCCTGGATTCTGCCCGCGTAGTGGGAGGCCCCAGGTCGGGGAAGTCGGGACAGTGTGGGGTGGCCTCTCCACAACGCGGGGGTTTGCGTTCTTTTTTCCCAGGAGGCGGAGGCACCAAGCCAGCGCTCATCTCCTGGGTGGAGGAAGAGGCCGAACTGTGGCATCCGGATGCCCAGGATCCCGAGGTCGCCAAGTGCCCAACAGAAGCAGATACAGGTGAATATGTACTCAGGCTCAAGGGGACTTACCTGCTTAGCATTTTCTTCCCTGAATTGCGTCTCAGCCGAAACCATCATTCCTGGCCCCTGCCTGGCTTTTGGACTCAGCCTAGAAAGAGGCGGCTGGGCCCACCTGTCTCCACTCCTTTGAGCTCTCACACCTATTTGGTCACTAAGCTCTGTTGCTACCCCCCCCACACACACACACACATCATTACTCTGGCTTCTCTACTACCTGTGTGTTGCAGTTCATTTTCTCTTGGCTTTTATTGCTGTATTTCTTTAGTTCTTCAAGGGCTCAGCCTCCATTACTTTGTCATTGCTGGCCTCATTCATGCCTTTCTTTAAGCTGTTTCTGCCTCTGGGAACATCCATAAGCATCCATTCATCTTTCTTGATCCAGTCCAAATGGTACCTCTCCTGTCCTCAAGTGCCATTTCCCTATCCCTGAGGGACAATATACTGCTCTTCCCTCCCCTCCTTTCTGTCCCTAAAGCTGATGAAAGGTGTTCATTCAAGATCCTCTGCCCATTCTTCACTAAGTCCCAGAGACAGCCGTGGGTCCAGAAAGTGGTGTATGTGAGAGGTGTGTCACTGTGCAGGTTGTGGGATTCAAGGACTAGGATGAGCCTGAGTCTGAGCTCTTGCCTCTGTCTTCCATCAGATTCCAGAAACAAGGAAATAAAAAGGGAAAGGGAAGAGCCAGAAGCGCTGGAGAAGACACTTTCTGTGGATTCTGGAATTCCTGGGCAGAAGGTCCCCCAACCATCCTCAGCTGGGTTCCTTTCCGGCTTAGAGAGGCGGTCCAAGGTCCGTCACCGGGGTCGCCCTCCGCTCCGTGCCCACCCATCTGTCCCACGAGCAGATCAGCGTCATGGCTGCTATGTGTGCGGCAAGAGTTTCGCCTGGCGCTCCACACTGGTGGAGCATCTCTACACCCACACAGGAGAGAAGCCCTTCTGCTGCCCTGACTGTGGCAAGGGCTTTGGCCGGGCTTCCTCCCTGAGTAAGCACCGGGCCATCCACCGAGGGGAGCGGCCCCACCGCTGCCCCGACTGTGGCCGGGCCTTCACGCAGCGCTCCGCCCTCACTACCCACCTGCGCGTCCACACCGGCGAGAAGCCCTACCGCTGTGCTGACTGTGGCCGCTGCTTCAGCCAGAGCTCTGCCCTTCACCAGCATCAGCGGGTGCACAGCGGCAAGACCCCTTTCCCCTGCACAGACTGTGGCCGGGCCTTTGCCCATGCCTCAGACCTTCGGCGCCATTTGCGCACCCACACAGGCGAGAAGCCCTACCCATGCCCAGACTGTGGGCGATGTTTCCGGCAGAGCTCTGAAATGGCAGCCCATAGGCGTACCCATAGTGGCGAGCGACCCTACCCCTGCCCTCAGTGTGGCAGGTGCTTTGGCCAGAAGTCAGCCATGGCCAAGCATCAGTGGGTCCATCGGCCAGGAGCTGGGGTCCGCAGGGGTCGGGGGGCTGGTGGGTTGCTTGTGACCCTGGATCCTGGCCCAGGGGACCTGGACCCACCTGTAAGCTTTCAGCTTTATCCAGAGATATTCCAGGAGTGTGGGGGACAGGCAGAGGGTGAAGATCTAGACCTAGTCTGAAGCCCCAGATGAGCTCAGGGGCATGAACTTCTCTGGTGACGACCAGGGAAGTCACAGAATTTGTAATTAAAAGCTGAACCTGGGGACTGAGGATGGTCTTACAAGCCTCACCAGCTTCATCTGCTGATGCATTGCTCCCTGCTCCCCAGGTTCTAGAAGCTCTCCCCCTCTCATTTGAGGTAGGGCTGTATAACCCTCACTGGACCTCCCTCTGGGGGAAAAAAGGCAGTTTTTCAGCTCAGAAGTATCAAGAGGATTGAAGTCAAAAAGAACCTTGTTTGACCAATTGTCTCTAAAGAGTTAGAAGTTAAAACTCCCGGCTGCATCTTGAATCAGGGCTGACCCAGGCAGCATTTTCAGTGTTATAAATTAGCAACCCAAGATTTTTAAATCTCAAGAGGCTGAGGCAAGAGGATTGCAAGTTTGAGGACAGCTTCAGTAAGTTAGGGAGACCCTGTCTCAAACAAAAAATTGAAAAGGGCTAGCATGGGCAAAGTTCTAGTTTCAATCCCCAGCACCACATAATAATGATAATAAAAATCGGGGTATTTCACACAAAAATCTAGGTTTCTAGCTTCTCTTGAAAAGTCCAAAGATTTGGCAAGTTGACCTAACCTAAGTTCCCATTAAACCATAGCTGGCAGAAGCAGATCAACAGCTGCTTCCTCAGTGAAGCCAGAGCTCTATAAGCACAGCCCACACTCCTTATCAGCTCCTGACTGCTGATAAGCCATTAACCATGGCTTGCTTTTTAGTGTTTTCAGTGTTTTTCTTAAAGCAAAAAGATAAAGTAAATTGTTTCTTGAACCAATCAATGTCTTTGACAAAGCAGGTCTTCTCCCTCTGGACCTGCTGAGCCCCCAAGGAGTCATTTGAGTTTACAAACCAAGGTCTACAGTGTTTGGGTTTTCTTGAATAGCAATGAGTATATATGGGAGAATGTGGCAAGTGGGAAGTAACAGCAAGGATTGTATCAGATCTCTGCTTCTCTCCTGTTTTATGGTTTACAAAGTTCTATCTCGTCCATAAACTCATTTCACTCTTTTAACAGCCTAGGAAAGGAAGCATCTTGCTTGAAGGAGACAGCCTAGTCAGGATGAGGCAGTAAGGGCCGAATCAAACCAAGTGTGACATCTGCCATGCTACAGTACCACTCTCAGGTGATCAGCAGCTCCTGGTTTTTTGGTTTTGGTTTTGGTACCACAGATTGAATCCGGGGGTGTTAACCACTGAACCACATCTCCAGCCCTTTTTTATTTTTTATTTTGAGGCTGGGTCTTGCTAAGTTGATTGGAGCCTCAGTAAGTTGCTGAGAATGGCCTTGAACTTTTGATCCTCCTACCTCAGCCTCCAGAGTCACTGGGATTGTAGGCATGTGCCACCACACCTGGCAGGTCCTGGTTTTGAAGGGGAAGGCCCCAAGATTTCTTCCTAGTCCTCCTTGGACCTTTCTGAGAAACCCTTGGGGCTCAAGCCTTCTTAGCTACCCTAGAAGGCCTCCTCACACTTTATTATTATTATTATTATTATGTGTGTGTGTGTGTGTGGTGCTGGGGATTGAACCCAGGCCTTGTGCATGCAAGGCAAGCACTCTACAACTGAGCTATATCCACAGCTCTCCTCACACTTTTTAATTGAAGATTTATTTTTCTTGACCCTTTGCAATTGGGGACATTGGGATCAGGTGAGGCTACGCACCCTGCCCCCAACGTCACACATACACAGTGAAACTCCAAGGTTCTTAATTGTCCTTTTTTTCTTTCTTTCTTTTTCTTTTTTCTTTTTTTTTTTGGTACCAGGGATTGAACCCAGGGGCACTTAACCACTGAACCAAATCACTAGCCCTTTTGAATATTTTATTTAGAGACAGGATCTTGCTAATTGCTTAGGGCCTTGCTAAGTTGCTGAGGCTGGCTTTGAACTGGCAATCCTCCTGCCTCAGCCTCCGAAGCCACTGGGATTGGGAGATATGGTCTCACTATATTGTCCGGGCTGGCCCTGAACTCCTGGGCTCAAGCAATCTTCTGCCCCATCCTGCAGAGTAGCTGGGACTACAGATGTACACACTGTGCCTGACTGTTGACATTTTCATCATACCATTCATGTGTTCCTTGCCAACTTGTCAGTGAGGGTTTAGAGGCATCTGTCTGTTCCTTGTGATAACACCTAGGCACTGACCTGGTTGGGGATAGTCGATCCCAGTTATAAGATGGGCCTTAGAGAACAGCCATGTGACAGACTCAGGCAAGAGAAAACCCAGCCCAAGATGAGAGTTGCAAATCAACAAAAGCAAATCTTGCATCTTCATTCTTTTGGTACCTGCCATAATGAACAAAGGGGGATGGGGTCAGAAGCCATGTGGCATTATGAAGGAACTGTACCATCTGTTTCCAAGCTTTGCAGAAACTTCCTGATCGCCCTGTGACTCCATTACCACCAATTCCTTTGTGGTTCAAGTCCAGCCTCACGCATGTGGCAGGGAACAGCCAGCATGGGTGAACCCTGACTTCCCTTGGTCAGGAAGACCCTTCACTTCATGGAGTCATGACAGGGCTTATGTCCTAGCTATCCTATGTGCACTTGCTTGTTCACCTGTCTTAGCCCTGTGATTGAGAGGAAGAAAGCAGGCCTGTCAACTTCAAGGAACTTCTGAAAAGGTAGAAAATTTGGAGAAAAGGCACTGTTCTGGTGAAGTAATGAACTCTACCCACCTAATCTTCAAATCTGACTCCATTAAGGTCTTCCTAATCTTAACCTTTTCTGGGGAGGATTGTTTTATGTGTCACCTTATCACAAGGGGAACCAGAGGTGAGAAGAGGCACCTTGGCAGTAGGAGCTACCTTTAAACCAGATTTTAATTCCCAGTTTACAGCCCCAGCCCCTCCCTGGGGCTCAGTGCTGCCTGGGGAAATCCCAGTTTGCAACACCAGTTCTCAGCTCAGATTCAAGCCAGATCTGGCCCCTGCCCTCAGCTTGCCAATTAAAGGTGCCATAATTGCAACTTAAACATGTTTGAGTGCTTTGAAGTTTGCAAAGCTTGCTCAGGGCTCAACTGAGAAAGAAACCAGACTCAACTCCTCTGTTTCCTGCTCTCATGACACGACTTTCCACTGTTTAATCAAGTCTTTAGGGTCATGAAACCCTTGGGCCTCAGCCCCATCTTATTCTCAGCTGCTCATTTCTTGGCACAAATACTTCCACCAAAAGTAGGGCTCCCTTTTCTGCTTTTGTGGGTCTTTGAGGCTCAGCTTCAGAAACAATTTAAACAAGGAAGAGGTGTTGTTTAGTTTTGTTTTTACTAGGAATTGAACCCAACAGTGCTTTACCACAGGGCCACATCCCCAGCCCTATTTTTTTTTTTTTAATTTTGAGATACAATCTTGCTAAATTGCTTAGGGATTTGCTAAATTACTAAGGCTGGCCTCAAATGCGCTCTGCCTCAACATCTTGAGTTGAGGGGTTTCCCAAGGTTTCACAGGTGCATTGGAAGAAACACTTGTCAGCACTAGACAAGATAAGCCCTCTGTGAAAAGCCAACCAGGGTGAGAAGTAAAAGCTACAGCCACATCACTCACCCCTAGCTTGACCAGACCACTTAAAATTTAAGGGCAGGTAAGAGCTTGAATTCCAAAGACCCCCTAAAATTCCTCAGAACATTTGTCTTTCTAGGAATAGGACACATAAAGAAATTTATGATCCAAAGAAGCTAAACCTTGCTCTAGGCCAGTACAGTTGTTTTCAAGGTTGGGGAATTGGTTCCAGGATCCCCATAGATATTGAAATCCACAAATGCTCCAGTCCCCTGTATAAAATGGTGTAGTATTTGCATATAACCTACACACATCTGCCTGTATACTTTAAATCATCTCTAGATTACTTAAATACCTAATACAACAAGTGCTACATAAACAGTTATACTTTATTGTGTGGAGAATACTGACAAGACCAAAAAAAGTCTATACATATTCAAAACAAAAACAGATGTATTTTTTTCCCAAATATTTTAAATCTACATTTGGTCAAATTAGTGGATGCAGAACCCACAGATACAGAGGGCCGATTATATTTCCAAAATAAGGGATCCCTGTCACAATTATCACATGGGGTGCCTTTTTAAAAATGTAGCAAGCTCCCTGGCTCTGGGCTCTGCCTCTAGCCTATTGAATCGGAATCTCCAGGGATGGAATTTTATGTCTGCTAAAGTTCAAGAGAACTACTCCTCTGAACAAAAGGTCATTTTCCAATTACCCTTTTTTTTTTTTTTTTTTTGAGGTGGTGCTGGAGATTGAACTTGTCTTTCCAGGGTCACTTTCTTCAGCATTCAAAACTATACCTGGGGCAGTATTCTTGGATTCTCTTCCTCTCAGCCAGACAGGACTGGAGAGTTCTTAGATCACTTAAAAGGAATTTCGTATATGCTAAGTGAGCACCCTACCATCAACTGCATCCCAAGCCCCTCACTGTTCTTAGTTTTGCAAGAATAGTGGCTGGTTCCAGGGTCTGTCCCAAATGTGTCAGGCCAGGGGATGACCTGCCCTGGTACAAAGACCACATTTTATTTTTCCGGTGCCTTAGCTGGTCTCTCCTGGGCACCTCAAATCATGTTGACTATATTGGGGCATCTCTTCTCATGCCTGACAGAGGCCTTTTAGAGGACTTGTCTTTTGCTTGCAGGAAGAGACAGTTCACGCAGAAGTCCTTCACACATTGAGAAGCTCTTTCTAGCATGGGCCCTGAAATGTTGTCCAATACTTTGTCCCTAAACTGAATGGTTCTGCCCCAGGCTCCTTTACCCTGAGTGGACAAGGTGGCCACTCAGCTCAGGACGTGCACAGGGTTCCTCACTATGGACACAGTGGTAGAACAAGTCTAGTGGACTCCTAAGTTTTCTATGCCTTGCAGTGAAGTTGTAACCCTTACTTATCAGAGGGGACTGCACCATCTGCTAGAACTTCTCACTCTGTGGGTGTGTGGCAAGTGGAGGCTGGATACCCGTTGAAGGCCCTTTGCATAGACAGGACCCAGTGTTGGGGGAGGTGAACTGGAAGTCAGCCACTCTTTTCCTCTAGGGACAAAGGTGGCTGAATTTCCCTGTGGAAATGCTGGTGCCAGAGCAGCTGGAAGTCCTGGCCTGACTTCTGCCACACTTTGGGTTTGTGACTCATGATAAGAAGAATGCAGGCAATGGACTGTGTCAGAGCTGTGGCTGGAGGACCTGCCACACATTTTGTAGAATTTGGTTGCTCTTCTGTGAATCTTCTGGTGAATAAACAAGTTAGAAGTCAGAGAAAAGTTGTAAAGGAAACTTTTGTTTCTTACCTGTGTTCGTGCTTTGGGGACAAGAGGTGGCCTCATGTATAGCTCTTCCCACAATCAGTGCACTTTGTAGGGTGTTCTGGCTATGTGGGCTCTCTAGTGATGCACCACACATATCACTCTTAGCAAAGATTTTAGAACAAACAGATATTGTGATAGGACAGAAGCATAGAACTGGTTGCTGTTTCCCTGGAGGGCAGAAAGGTGCCTCAATTTCACTGTGAAAAGATCTGTAATTCTATTTGTAAGTCTCTCTCTCTCTAGTCTTTTTTTTTTTAATTTTAAGTTGTAGAAGGACACAATATCTTTATTTTTATGTGGTGCTGAGGATCGAACCCAGGGCCTCACGCAAGAAGGCAAGCGCACTGCCACTGAGCTACAATCCAAGCCCTCTCTCCAGTCTTTTATTGTTAGACCATGATGCAAAGAAAGGACCACCGACTCTAATTTAAATAAAATTAAAGCAAGCTTATAATTTGACTGGCCGGGCTGTCTCTCCCAAAAACCGTGGGAACAGAAGATAGCCCGGCAGCTTTCTAAGGAGCACAGCTTTATAACACAGAAATTTACACAAAGGGGGGTTTGAGAACTTACAAATAACAAAATTTTGACAAGCATAACACAAAGGCTAGTTAATATTTTAGTTGGCCCCAACATCAGAATTTATGGGGGCCATTAGAGCTTGAGAGAGAGTTGTTATCTGGTCAGGGAAAGCCAGGCTCCGGTGAGTTCAAGGAAAGGGCAGGCATTCCAAGCAAGTTTAGAAATCGCAGTAATTTATAGTAAAGTCGAAATTAGCTTTTCATGCCTTTGTGCAAGATGGCTCCCAATCTTAAGAAGGAATTTATCATTACCACTTGGTATTATCTAAATAATTGTTCTCATCTCTTTTCAGGAATATTGGAAGATGCCATCTTTCTTCCCAACAAGTTTCTTACCTTTATTTGTTCAGTTAGGCAAGAAAACACACAATCCATGGCCACTGTAACATTCACACAGGACAATTTGGCTCCTTAATTGTCAAGAATGTTACCTAACTTGTTTCAGCAAGAAGGGCAGAAAAAGGACAAGATTGGATGATATTAAGTTGTCTTTTCAGGGTCACTTTCTTCTGCATTCAAAGCTACACCTGGGGCAGTATTCTCAGGTTCTCTTCCTCCACAAACATCCAGTCAAGCCAGACAGGACTAGAAAGTTCTTAGATCACTTAAACGGTCCTGTGGTTCTGTCAATTCTCTTCCTGAACTCTTCATTGTCATCCTCCCCTGCAAGAAATCCTGCTTCCCTGTGAGAAAATTCAGGTACCAGGGACTAAGGTTCCCAGGGATTGAGTTAAATTCAGGCTTTGAGGAGAGTAAAGGGAAGAGACAGGGTAATGAAAAAGAAAGAGGCTTCCTCTCTGCAGGAGGATCTCTGGACTGGTTCCTTCAGCACTTAGAACCTATGGGAAGAAGGAAACTGCTGAGAAAGGACTGCAGGGAGAGAGGGTAAGGAAGTGTATCTATCCTCACATCCCTTGGCTTTCATTCCTCAAAAAGATAAAACATAATTGAGGGCAAATGGGGGTGGAAAAGTTTTGAAAGCACGGGCCGAGGCGCCGGGCATCTCCCTCCCACTCACTCCCCCGGGCAATTCTGGCGGACAGAGGTGCAACCGGCCTGAGTGCTTTCAGCCAATCATAAAGATGCCTCTGGTTCCCTGGCGACCATTAACGCCAAGGCAGCCACCGAAGTCGGAGGAGGAGGGGCGGCGAATGCACTAGCCACATTGACCAATCGTTGAGCTCTTTGGGAAGTTAGGGGAGGTGCTTCTGGAAGCCGGAGGCGGGGCTGTCTCCTTGGCAACGATCCTAGCCTTCCCAGTAGGGGAGAGGGGTGGATTAGGAAGAATGGGGAGGGGGCCGAAGAGGAGTGAGGGTGGGCGCGCTGGTGTGGGGACACGGAGTTCGACGAGGGAGTCCCAGGCTCAAGAGCCGCGATGAGGTCAAAGGGGAGTCCGTCTAGGATTCCGAGGTGCGGCCGGAGCTGACCCGAAGGCCTGGGAGGGGAGGGGATTTAGACGCCGCCCCCGCTGGCGCCGGGAAGCGTCACTCCTTCTCACTGACCTTGGTCTCGCTTGTCGCCTCGCCCTTGGCCACACGCACTGAGGGACACAGGGCTCGGGAGATCGACAGACAGGCCCGTGGACAGACGGAGACCCAGGATATAGGCACACAACTGCCCTAGCCCCTTCCGCTGGCTCCAGCACGCTGCATTTCCCCTCGCCCTAAAGCCGGGGCCATCCAGCCCAGGGTTAATGCCAACGAGTTTCCACCTCCAGCCGCTCCTAGAGAGGCCGCGGCGCTAGCCAGCGGGGGGAACTGGCCGCGGACGGACACTTCCTGTGCGGGGGGAGGGGGTCGGAGAGCCGCAGCCCAGCCCCGGGCCGGGGGGCCAGACCGCGGGGTCTCGGGCGGGGAGCGGTGGTCAGGGGCGGCAGAGTTAGTCGTGAAGCCCCTCATCTCCGAGGCCCCGACGCGCGGGGGCTGGTGAGGGCCACGGGACAAGTCGAGACCTTGGGAGGGGGGCGGGGCCGCGGGTAGGGGAGGGGCTCGGCGGGCCGGAGAGGCCCAGGGTCAAGACGTCCGGCCTCGGGGGCCAGGGCTGGGCAGCTGGGTGCCCTGGGCGGCGCTGAGCAGGCGAGTGGCGAGGGCCCAGGTCCCAGGGCACTCAGGCAGGGTCTCAGGATCGTTCACCATCGCCACCGCTGCTGCACTGGGAGCTGGCGGGGATGGAGCGGGAGGCGTCGCCGTGGGGTCTGGAGCCCCGGGATGTGCAAAGTCCTGACGAAATGGGGAGCCCCGAAGGGTCCCTCAAAGGTGAGGGAGGGACCTTTCCTCCGAGGATTGTACCGGGAGCGGGAGAAGGGGCTTTGGTCCGTGGGAGGGAAAGAGGGTCGGGGGCTTGGACACCTGGGACTTGGTAGGGGGGTGCTGGGGACTGGATGTTCTGGGTCTTCTCTGAAGGGTTGGGAATTTCAGCACCTGCCAAAGGGTCAGCGACCCTGCTTGGGGCGCGGGGAGAGGTTTGTGGCAACTAATGGATCAAATGACCTTCCAGGTCCCCACACAATCTGGATTTTCTGTAATTCTCTTGACCCTGCAGGCAACTCGAGTGAGAATGAGGAAGAGGAAATTTCTCAGCACGAAGGCAGTGGGGACTATGAAGTTGAAGAGATACCTTTTGGGCTTGAACCCCAAAGCCCCGGGTTTGAGCCACAAAGCCCAGAGTTTGAATCCCAAAGCCCCAGGTTTGAGCCTGAAAGCCCGGGGTTCGAGTCCCGAAGCCCTGGCTTTGTGCCCCCAAGCCCCGAGTTTGCACCCAGAAGTCCTGAATCAGATCCTCAGAGCCCTGAGTTTGAACCCCAGAGCCCTAGGTATGAACCCCAAAGCCCTGGCTATGACCCTAAGAGCCCTGGTTATGAACCCCGGAGTCCTGGCTATGAACCCAAGAGTCCTGGGTATGAACCCAAGAGTCCTGGTTATGAATCCCAGAGCCCTGAATTTGAATCTCAGAGCTCCAGGTATGAATCCCAGAGCCTGGAATATGAACCCTCAAACCCTGGAATTGAACCCCAGAACCCTGGGTTCAAAACCCAAAGCCCCGAATTTGAGGCTGAAAGTTCTAAATTCCAGGAAGGTGCAGAGATGCTTCTGAACCCAGAGGAAAAGAATTCCTTGAGTATCCCCTTAGGAGTTCACCCCCTGGACTCCTTCACTCAGGGGTTTGGGGAACAGCCTACAGGAGCCCTGGCCCTGGGGCCACCTTTTGAAATGCCTACGGGGGCCCTACTGGCAACACCCCAATTTGAGATGCTCCAGAATCCCTTGGGTCTGACAGGGACCCTTCGGGGCCGGCGGGGCGGCCGGGCCAGGGGTGGGCAGGGCCCTCGGCCCAACATCTGTGGAATCTGCGGGAAGAGCTTTGGGCGGGGCTCCACTCTCATCCAGCACCAGCGCATCCATACCGGTGAGAAGCCCTATAAATGTGAGGTCTGTAGCAAGGCTTTTTCCCAGAGCTCTGACCTCATCAAACACCAGCGCACCCACACGGGCGAGCGGCCCTACAAGTGTCCCCGTTGCGGCAAGGCCTTCGCTGACAGCTCTTACCTGCTTCGCCACCAGCGTACCCACTCTGGCCAGAAGCCCTACAAGTGCCCCCACTGTGGAAAGGCCTTCGGCGACAGCTCCTACCTCTTGCGGCACCAGCGCACCCACAGCCACGAGCGGCCCTACAGCTGCCCTGAGTGCGGAAAGTGCTATAGCCAGAACTCGTCCCTGCGTACCCACCAGAGGGTGCACACCGGGCAAAGGCCCTTCAGCTGTGGCATCTGCGGCAAAAGCTTCTCCCAGCGGTCGGCACTTATCCCCCATGCCCGCAGTCACGCCCGTGAGAAGCCCTTCAAGTGCCCGGAGTGCGGCAAGCGCTTTGGCCAAAGCTCTGTGTTGGCCATTCATGCCCGCACCCACCTGCCAGGCCGCACCTACAGCTGCCCCGACTGTGGCAAGACCTTCAATCGCTCCTCCACGCTGATTCAACACCAGCGCTCACACACGGGCGAGCGGCCCTACAGGTGCGCCGTGTGCGGCAAGGGCTTCTGCCGCTCTTCCACGCTGCTGCAGCATCACCGGGTCCACAGCGGGGAGCGGCCCTACAAGTGCGATGACTGTGGAAAGGCCTTCTCTCAGAGCTCCGACCTCATTCGCCACCAGCGGACCCACGCGGCTGGCCGGCGTTAACCCGGGACCCATCAGGGGTGGGGAGGCGGTGGGCAGAGGAGAAGGGGACCGGGAGCTAGAGAAACCTTTAGAGAGATTAGTGGAAGGGTTGAAGGAGAATGGAAGAATTGAGCATCCTACAAGAGGGCCAGGGTGCAGGAAGTTACATGCCCTAGAGACTTATGGGAAATGGGCTATGAAGAGGGATTGGAGGGAGGCCAAACAGGCAGCAGGAGGCACTGGGAGAGATCCAGAAAGAGGTCAGCAGAGAACTGGCCTCAGCAGCATGCTCCTTCGTGGGTGCCTGGCTTGGCAAAGTGCTAGATGGGGAGGGGGGGAGGGAGAGGGAGGGCTAATTAGAGTGGGGTAGTTTAGATTGGTAGCTGCTGAGACCCTGTTGAGTTTGGAAGGGGTTAAAAGGGTAGGTAGGGTGGGGATTGGGGCCTTGGGGTAGGGCCTGGGCCTCTTGAGTGCAAACCCCAGCCTGCCTTGTCTTCCTCAGGCTTTGGAGCCCCTGAATTTGAGTTCAATAAAAACCTTATGTGATAAAAGAGACTTGTCCTTAAAATGAGTGTGTGGACAGTGCCCTGGGCATCATGAGCCACTAGTCATGACTATGAACAGCCAGTGAAGCCCTAGGGCCTTGTCTGGAAAGTGCTTTTATAAAGTTCAGTGTTTCCTTGGAATCTTATCTAAAATTCAGGAGGCATGATTTCCACCTAAGTTCTTGTTCCATGCTTTGCATGCTGCACAAATAGAGTGGCCCAGTGTGGGAGGTGTGAGGAAGCCTTCAACTTTATGGAGATTGCTCTTCCTAAACACAGGGTTTCCCCTTGGGCCAGAAAACACCCTGATTGTCATCTCTCCTTGGTTCCTAGCACTCAGTTGCTCTGTCCCTTAAGCTGCAATCTCCAGCCACTATCTTGTGCAGATCCTTTGTCCAGGCTCTGAGGCCAGAATAGGCAGCTGCTATCACAGCTTCACCCAAAGCACAGTGTATATTTGATCAGGTGTGAAGACTGGACCATTTTTCTTACTCTCATGACCCTCCCGCCACACTGGGCTGAATTTGCCACAATTCTGCTTCCTTTTTAACGCCCCCGTGCCAGTTGGTTTGGGACCACCCTGTCCCTGCCCCACTTTTGTGTTACTTTTCCATCCAGTCCTAGCCTTCTTAACACTTGGCCCCTCAGGAATGGATGGAAAGTGCCATCTGAAGTGTGGCCTCTTGTGACCTTTGCTGGAGAGGACAGATGTCACAACTCGGGGAATCACTTGCTGCTGGACACATTTTGAGATAAAGACTACTAAGGGCCTGATAGTTCTCTCTGAAGGTTTACTTATTTTATTCACAGATAAGAAAAGAACTCATAGAGCTAAGTGACTTAAAGTTACTCTGTGGCTAAGAGGCAGATGTGACATTCAGATTATATCTATGTGGCTCTGACTCTCTCCAGCAGCTTGGTTACACAGGCATATTTAAATCTCTTGGGTCTCTGGATCCAACCCCTTACCCATCCTCAGGGCCTTATAACTTGCAAAGAGCAAATAACTTCTTGGAGCACATTTCAGACCAGTCTCTCATTATCTGCAAGCTCTAGAGTTATGCAGTTCAGTTTGTTTGGTTTTCAAACTAAAATATTTTTGGAAGTAGGAGCTGGAGATTTTAGCTCCCAGGCAGAGTTTTTACTTAGCATGCAGAACACCCTGGGTTCAATCCTCAACGTGTGTGTGTGTGCGCATGTACACACACACACACACACACACACACACAACGTAAAACATCATTGTCAAATGAAATCTTAATAATAATTTCAAGATCTTTATGAATTTGTGTGTGTGGGGGGGAACTGGGGATCAAACTTAAGATGTCTTGCACATGGTAGATAAGCACTCTACCACTGAGCTACCTCCTCAGCCCCACCTTTATGAACCTGATGAATATATATATATATATATATTTTTTTTGAGAGAGAATTTTTTTTAATATTTATTTTTTAGTTCTCGGCAGACACAACATCTTTTGTTGGTATGTGGTGCTGAGGATCGAACCTGGGCCGCACGCATGCCAGGCGAGCGCGCTACCGCTTGAGCCACATCCCCAGCCCCTATATATATTTTTAATGGGGTTAAATGTTGCCCACTCAGCCCTCAAACTCCTGGATTCCAGTGATTCTCCTGCCTCAGGTGCATGCCACAGGGCCCAGCTTATGCAGACTTTTTGTATTGACATTCTACCACACATAATTTCAAATATTAAAATATTCCAACTACCACATGTAAAATAACTACGTAGCTATAAGTGTTTAATAGTACTGCACCTGACTACCTGACATATTTGTGCATTTATTTAACCCTTCAATTTCAATTCTATAATTTTATTTTTGTATTTTGAAGTTGATTTTGTATTCAGCTCCCAAACATGTCTATAGACCCTTGAAAACTGGAAGACCCAGGGCACAAGACCTGTGACATTTAATTACAAGTGGCTTGTATGAACAGACCTTCAATATTCATCAGTATCCATGGGTAATTGGCTCCAGGACCCCCTGAAGATATCAAAATCTGAGGATGGTCAGGTTCTTTATATGAAATGGCATACTATTTGCATATAACTTATATAATTTTCCCATACACTTTTTTTTTTGATACTGGGGATTGAACCCAGGGGTGCTTAACCACTGAGCGACATACTCAGTCCTTTTTTGTATTTTATTTTGAAGCAGGGTCTTGCTGAGTTGCTTAAGGGCCTTGCTAAGTTGCTGAGGCTGGCTTTGAACTCATGATCCTCCTGCCTCAGCCTTCTGAGCCACTGGGATTACAGGCATGTGCCACCTTGCCCAGCCACTTTAAATCATTTCTAGATTACTTATAATACCTATATATGTAATTAGTCATTAAACTGCATTGTTTTAAGGAATAATGACAAGAAAAAATCTGTACATGTTCAGTACAAATGCAATTTTTTTCTGAATATATATTTTGTAGTGCTGGAGATTAGACCCAGGGCATCATGCATGTGAGACACATGCTGTACCAGTGAGCTACATCCCCAGTGTCCTAAATATTTTCAAGCCACAATTAGTTGAATTGGCAGATGTGATAAAGTTTGTGGATAAAAGGTCCATTGTATATAAAAGCAGATGAAATAAGGGTGAGGATTTAGGTGATCAAACTCCACCCTTCTCTTCTATGACAGCTCCTGAGAAACTTCCAGAGTAGGGAAAAAAACCAGAAAGGGCAAGTTTCTTTCCCAAGATCACACAGCAAGCTAGTGGGAGAACTCCAACTCCAGATTAGGTCTCTCTATTTGGCTTTCTGCTACAGCCTGCACAAGGAAAACCATTGCCATCCACTACCATTAATAAGCATATATGGGCTAGGAACATTGCTAAGCAGTTTGCAAATGTCATCTCATTTAATGCTCACAGAAGCTCTGAAGTGTGTGTGTGTGTGTGTGTGTGTGTGTGTGTGTGTAATTTTTATTTCCATTTTACAGATGAAAAAACAAGTCCCAAGGACACAACTAGGAGGCAGCAGAGCCTGAATTCAAACCAGGTCTGACTGAAGTTTGACTATTTTCCTTAACAATATTAAGATGTTCTTTGTTCACTCTCTCTTGAAAATACAGCATTTTCTAGTTATGATTTGCAATGACATATGTCATTATTCTGATGGTTCATGTGGAGTATGGGCTTGGATGTTCTTATGTTTTAACTATTTTTTTTCCATTTTTATCTTCTAATTTAATAAATAACAATAGATATAACCATATAAAAATGGTTCTTTGGAAAATCCTCAATAGTTTTAAAAGCATAAAAGAACCCTCATATTAAGTACCGCAGAATTGGACACTTATGGAACAGCCCCTTGTGCCAGCCCTGGGGAGGAGCAGGTGTTGCTAAGACACAAATGAGGCTTTATCCTCCTTGCAGGACCTAACAGTTTGGAGAGAAGCCTGCTCAGAGGCAGCGTGATGGGCCCCAGTGAGGAGGAAGCTCAGTGCTGATGGAATCGAGTGAATGAAGAAAGCTCAAGTGCTTTGAAGTAAGGAAAATGGTATTGGACAGAAAAGAGGTAGAATCCAGGTGTGGTGGTGTGTGCCCATAGTCCCAGCTATTTGGAAGGCTAAAGTGAGAGGATCACTTGAGTCCAGAAGTTCAAGGCCATCCTGGGGAAATATAGGGAGACCCTCATCTCAAAACAAAACAAAAAAATTAAAAATTAAAAAAAAGAAGAAAGGAAAAGGAGAGGTGGAATGAGCATTTTGTGTAAAGTCATAAAGGCAGAGAAAGGCAAGTAGGGAGGACCAGTTAGAAGAGATTCCTAGATGCAAATGATGGCAGTTCTCATCCTGAAATGAGACTTGCTTTTTTGGTTCCAGACTCGATGAAAACAATCTTTTTTTTTTTTTTTTTGTGTGTGTGTACAAGTATGTCTCAAAATATCACCTCCTCAGAGATACTTCCCTGACCACCCCCGGCCTTCTGCATCACTCCCTAACCTGTTATCCTGCTTTCTTTTCTTCCTAGCCCTAATCACTACCTGAAGTCACCGTACTATTTTCCCACTGGAACAAACTTCTTGAGAACAGAGATTTGCCATTTTCATCACTACATCTTCAGATCCCAGGACAGAGCTGGACACAAAGCCCTCAAGACCTACTGAATGAAAAGAACCTGACTTACCTTTCATGAGCCCTGCAGATCATTTCCTGTGCTGTTCTTAGTTCTGCGATATTCTTGGCAGTTAAACATTTTCTCCACTCTGGGAAAATGGGTCTCAGTTCTTCCTTTCTGCTATCTTGTTTATGGGCCAGCCCCAGGTTCTTTGGGGGCTTGACCAGGAGAATGGGTGGTGAGGTTGGAGAGGTTAGGAGGCTTTGAATGACCATCTTGGGTCTTGCATGCCAGGCTTGGGAATGTTTATGTCATCTTCTCTAGGCAGAAGGGGGCAGTCACTGCCTGGGGAACCAAAATATTGCACCATGTTCTCTCTTCCCAGTGCTAGACCAGGAGCTGATCTTAGTCACTCAATATTTCCTTGGGGTCCTACTGAGCACAGGAAGACAGCAGTGACTGGCCCCCTCTTTCTCCTCTAAAGGAGGTACTCGAGGGCCATACCTCTTCCATCCTTGCTCTAAATAAAAGATGAGGAAGGTGTGGGGGATCACTGAACCCAGGGTCTCAAGCATGCACAAACATACCACTGAGTCCTTTTCTAATGTTTATTTTGAAACAGAGTCTCACTTTGTTGCTCAGTCTGGCCTTGAACTTGTGATCCTCCTGTCTTAGCCTCCCAAGTAGTTGGGATTACAGGCATGCACCATTATTACTGGATTATACTCCCATCTTAATAAATTATCAAATGCCCCTAACCTTGTCTACCTTTTCTCTGATTCAGTCTTTCCCTCCCACCCCCTCTCTCTTTGTCCTTTGTGGTGCTGAGGATTGAATCCAGGGCCTCATGCATTTTAGACAAGTGTTCTACCACTGAGCTACACCACCAGTGTCTCTCCTTTTTTAAAAAAATATTTATTTTTTAGGTGTAGATGGACACAACACAATGCCTTTATTTTTATGTGGTGCTGAGGATTGAACCCAGGTCCTGCTCGTGCTAGGGGAGCACTCTACCGATGAGCCACAATCCCAGCCCCTCTCCTTCTCTTTTTAATAAAACCTACAAGGTCAGGCACAGATCAGTATCTGAGGGTCACCATGGTAAAAGAAAAAAAAGAGGGAGGATAGGAAGGAGGGAGGGAGGGAGAGAGAGAGAGAGAGAGAGAGAGAGAGAGAGAGAGAGAGAGAGAGAGAGAGAAGGAGAGAGTCACAGAGAAGGAAGAGGCAGAGCTGACCATTTTGGTTCCTCTTAGGGAGAACTGCAACCTCTTAGGTTGAAAGGGGAATGTTTATCTAATTGAACCAGTCTGGAATGTTGCACCAGCACAAAAACAAAATTGGACCGAATCTCACATTTACTGGGCAAATATGTACAGGCACTGTGCTTGGTGGCAAGGCACCAGTGGAACCCATTCCATTTTGAGCTTGGCTTTCCTCTGAGCAGGCACTGTGGAACCAGGAGAGGGGCAGAACCTGTGAAGGCTGAGCCTTGACAGGGTTCCCAAGGGCCTGTCTAAACATTTTTTATATCTTTCCATAGGTTCCATCATGAATTTAATGAAATTGTGACAAACACCTGCTGTGTGCCCTACCCTGAGATAGCATCAATGATTCTAAGGTGAACGGGGACAGTTACTGCTTTCCTTACATTGATGGAGTTCACTATTTGAGAGATAAAAATTAAATAAATCATTAAGCAGTGAACACATACAACCTGGGGGACAAGGAACAGGTTCAGGATTGTGTAAGTGTGGACAATGTAGAGCTGGATTGAGCCAGGATGGGGGCTGCCTTGAGGAAATGACAAGTAGGCAGAGATCTGAAGGGTAGGAATGTTCCGGGCACAGGGGGCTGTCTGGGCAGATGCAGCAAGAGAGGAAGGAGCTTGGCAGCCAAGAAAGGCTGGAATAACAGAAGCCTAGAAAGCCCTAGAAAGGGAGGTAGGACATCTCCAGAACTGTAGGGACCCAATTCTGCAAGACCTTGATAGTCATCTTAAGGAAGGTGGTCTTTGTCATTTGCTATAGCAATGCAGTTACACGGATCACATTTGCTCTCTGGCAACAGAATGGGGGGGACTAACACTAGGAGGAGAGAGTACAGGGGCAAGTTCTGGCAATCTGAGGCCTCTGGACATCCAAGGGCAAAGGTGAAGGCCAGAGTATCACTAGGTTCTGAGACAGCGGTTCAAATTTCAATTTCAATTTAAATCAGATATTCTCTTCCAGGGGAGGAAACTAAGACAGGCTGGTGGGAGCCAGGACCATCTGAGGACCACAAGGCCTCACCTCTGTAGATTCTCACAGTGAATCTGCAGAAGAGACAGGCAGGAATGAGATCCATGCTCAAAACCAGGAAACTGAGGCCTGCAATGCAGGCAGAGGCTGACTAGCTCCAGGAATCTTAAGTTCAGTTCTGAGTCCTCTGTGCATCAAGCCTGGACCTCAGTCCTTGTCACCTCCATCCTGAGCCTCCTCTCCCTGGAGGGGCTTTAAACAATCCAGATCTATGGACTTTTCCTGAGATGCTTCTCCAGAGTCTTCTCCAGCGATTCCATTTGGAACATTTCCATCAGCTTCCATCTTCTCCTTCAGGTTCCTTTTGAAGAATCCAACCTGAAGGAAGACAGATACTGAGTGAATGAAAGTCCAGGCAGCATTTTGGACCAGTCAGCTCCAACAACGTGTGAAGACATTCTGTCATCTGCAAGCTTGGTTCTTTGGTGGGGGAAAATATATGACATATTAATCTTGAAAAAACTTTTTTTGTATTGGAGAATGTAACCGAGGGGCTCACAAGTTAAGCAAGTGCTTTACCATTGATCTACATGCCCAGCCATTCATATTGTTTGTTTGTTTTGTTTTGTTTTGTTACTGGGGATTGAACCCAGGGTGCTTTACCACTGAGTCACATCCCCAGCCCAATTTTTTTTTTTTTAGTTGTTGATGGACCTTTATTTTATTCATTCATTTTATATGCGGTGCTGAGAATCGAACCCAGTAACTCATGCATGTGAGGCAAGTGTTCTACCACTGAGCATAACCCTAACCACCTCAGCCTAATTTTTATTTTTTATTTTGAGACAGGGTCTTGTTAATAGCCCAGGCTGGTCTTGAACTTGTGATCCTCCTTCCTCAGCCTCTTGGGTTGCTGGGACTACAGGTGTGTGCCACCCTGCCTGGCTGGAAATACTTTTAAAAACTTTAAGTTTAGTAGTTCACTCTTTTTTTCTGCAGTGCTGGGGATTAAACCCAGGGCCTCATGAGTTCTAGGCAAGCACTTTACCATTGAGCTACAGTACAGCTACATCTCCAGCACTAGTACTTCATTCTTTTGGCTCATCAAAATGTCATGTTTCAATCTTTTAAATGAGTGTCTTTTTTTTCTCCCAGTGCTGGGGATTGACCCATGGCCTCCCACACACTACGCAAGTGCTCTATCACTGAGCTATTCCCCAGCCCATTGACCAGTTATTTGACAGTATTTAGTAACAAACATGAAGAGCCAACACTTATATAGTGTTTATTATATGTACACACTTGTTGAAAGCTCAAAACATACATATATTTTCCCCAGTGCTTTCACTTCTAGGAATTAAGTCTAAAAAATATTTGAATGAATGTGCAAGGATATTGGTAAAAAGAGTCTTTGTCACATTGGTTGAAACAGACGGGAATGAGAAACAATCCAAATGTTCATTGCTCATCAATAGGGAACTTGTTTAATCTTGGTGACTTGGGAGGCTTAGACAAGAGGATCATAAGTTCAAGGCCAGTCTGGGCAACTTAGCAAGACCACATCTCAAAATATTGAAAAACAAAACAAAACAAACAAACAAACAAACAAAACAAAACAAAAAAAAAAAAAAACAAAGAGGGCTGGGAGACTCAGTGGTAGAGCTTCTCTGGGTTCAATCCCCAGTATGAGAAAACTAAAAAACAAAATAGGAACTTGTTAAATAAAAAATGGGACATCCAGATATTAGAAAACTAGCCAAGTTCAAAAGCAGGAGGTAAAGCTGACGAACATCAAGATGTAGTATCAAGTAGATACCAGGCACAGTGGTGCATGCCTGTAATCCCAGTGGCTTGGGAGGCTGAGGCAGGAGGATTGCAAGTTCAAGGCCAGCTTCATCTGTTAGCAAAGCCCTAAGCAACTTAGTGAGCTCCTGCCTCAAAATAAAAAGTAAAAAGAGCTGGGAGCTGGGGGAATGTGACTCAGTGGTAAAGCACCCCTGGGCTAAATCCCCAGTACCCCCACCCCCGCCAAAAAAAATTATATATATATATATATATATATATATATATATATATATATATATATATAGAGAGAGAGAGAGAGAGAGAGAGAGAGAGAGAGAGAGACAGAGAGAGAGAGTTAAGTGGAAAACACAAGCTCCCAAGAAGTCTTTACAGTATTACTCCATTTGTGTTCTTCACCTATACACACATAAAATTTCTCGTCTCTTTGTTAAAATATTTTTTAGTTGTAGATGGACACAATACCTTTACTTATTTATTTATTTTTACGTGGTGCTGGGGATCAAACCCAATGTCTCACACATGTGAGGCAAGTGCTCCACCACTGAGCCACAACCCCAGCCCTTCTTTTCTCTTACACTCACATGCACACATATATTAACAATGAAATCGGAATTTGAAGGAATAAAAACAAAAATGGGAGTTTATGACAACCCTCTGGGAATGGAATTAGAGAGAAACTTTGATTTTCTGTGCTCTCTTTTCTGTAATATTTGAGGTTCTTTACCTGGATCATATGTCCTTCACTCTTCATCTCTATCTTCTAGTCATTCTTCAAATCCCAACAAAATGCCACCTCTCTTAGGAGGACTTCCCAGGCCCTCCCAGCCTGAGTGAGGTGCCTGTGTGACAGGTTCCAGAGTACACAGGTCCCCAGTATGGCACTCATTATGCCTTCCCTTTGGGAAGACAGGGACCATATTTTGGCATATGCCTCTGTACTATGGAACTTGGCACCAGGAGGCCCTGCTACATGGGCATCCTTGTCCCTCCTTTCTAGGGTACCTAGTCCTGGCTCTGCCAGTGCTGGACTGAGCAATAGTGGGAAAAAAACCTCACATGCTCTTTAAGACCTCAGTAGCCTTATCTGCAGAAAGAGGAGATAAGTTGACACCTTTTCTGGCTCTAATGCTCCCTGAACACAGTGGTCTCCTCCCTGGCTCCTGCCAAAGGGCATCCCCCAGTCTTGGCAATGCCCATTCCTCCCAGAAGTTCCTACCTTGTATAACGCTGCAAAAATTAGTAGCAGTAGTAGCAGCCCTCCAATGCCACTCAGCACATACAGATAGAGCATCTCCTTTTCGTAAACCACGTCGACCTTCATGAGGACCTGGGGGAGGAGGGGCAGCTGAGTGCAAGCCTTCCCATCCCTAAAAGCTCCCATACCACCCAGTCCCCAGTCTTACCATGTCCATCTGGGCTTATTGGAGCACTGGACTCTGGCTCTAGACCCCCTCTCTCAAATGTGTCACCCACTATAGTCACCACAGTGGCTTGGTCAACCCCACACCACAGTCTTCCCAAAGACTTATATGGCTTCCCATTAGCCCCAGCACACAGTGCCAGAATCTCAGCTCAGCATTCAAATCTGAATCTGACTTCTGCTTCTGCTTTAAGATTCATCTGTGGGGCTGTCTACACTTCTCAATGATCACTCTCTGAACCTCTGTACTGCTCTGAACACCCTCTCTATGTTCACTGCTGGACTGGTGACCCTTTGCTAAACTGCCATCCGATTGATCTTTAGCTGACACCTGAGTCTACCTCATCTCAGAGGGTTGACCTTGGGGTCTGCTTGCACACAAGTGGGATGGATGATTCCCCTGGGCAGATGATTTTGACTGGGGTTGTGGGTGTGTGTAGCTGGCCTGAAAGCCCTCTGCTGCCTGTTCCTGGAACTTCTAAGCAGGTAGATACCTGGGCCATGGAGGCGTTGCTGCCATACAGGTGGAAGTGCTTGCTGCTATTGAAGGAGATGGAGAGGGAGCTGCAGAGGCTGAACGTGGTAGAGGCCTGTTGGAAGGGTGAGGAGACATCAGTACCAGGAGAACAAGGACGGAGAACTCACAGACTTCTGCCCCCACTTCAACACAAAGGGGAGAAGAGGGGAGTGGGATCAGTGGGGTGACCCTCCTCTACCCAGTTCTCTACCATGGGCACCTCCTCATTGCTGGAAGGGAGGTTTTTCCCATCAAGAACATCCCCTTCCGTAGACTCACAAAAACAGCCCTGCAAATATCAAGCAAACCATAGTTCTCTTTCATCTGCGACTGTCTAAACTTGGGGAATTTTTCATCCAGACAGAAAGAAAAATAGAAGTAGACATTTGGGGGAGTTCCCATGCACTACCACCACCCACGGAGGCTCCTAGGCCCTGACTACTCCCCATCACCAGTTTTGAGTAGGTGGTACCTCAATCTCGCCCACCAGCTCCATGGTCCCGGTAACATGGACGAGGATCTCCTGACTGAAGACAAATGGGCAGTGGAACAGGACTCTTGGGAGACAAGGCTGACGGGGTCAGGAATACAGGGGTATCAGAGAGGGCTATTGTCTCTTTGCATACTACCCAACCACAGACTGATTTCTTTCCTTTTTTTTTTCTTTTTTTTTTTTTTGTACCAGAGATTAAACCCAGGGGGCTTTGCCACTGAGCTACACCCCTACCCCACCCCCATTTTTGTGGTACCAGGGATGAACTCAGGGGTTCTCTACCACTGGGCTATATCCCCAGCCTTTCTTATTTTTAAAGTTTTAAAAAAATTTAAATTTGTTTTCTTTCCCTTGCTATTTCTTTTTCTGGGGGGGGGGTGGGGGAGCAGTACAGGGGATTGAACCCAAGGGTGTTTAACGACTAAGCCACATCCCCAGCCCTATTTTATGTTTTATTTTATTTATATTTCATATTTGTAAAATTTATAAATTTATATTTATTTATTTACATTTTGTATTCACATTTTATTTAGAGACAGGATCTCGCTGAGTTGCTGAGAGCCGGTTCTGAACTTGCGACCCTCCTGCCTCAGCTTCCTGGATTACAGGAGTGCACCTCTGTGCCTGGCCCCAGCCCAGTTTCTTAGCTCACATGCTCATACCTCAGCTGCACTGGGCAACTTTCTCAGTTCCTCACGATGGCAGGAGACAGGAGGATCCTAGGAATGAAGATGTGGGGTCTCCAGTTGGTCTGGGGCCTCTTTCCCACCCGAGTAAAGACATTAGCATTCCAGTTTTCTTCCCCAACTGGCCCTTAGTTATTTTAGACATCGCTGAGTCTATGGGACTTGGATCCCTCCATCCTTACCCGCTTCCCATAACCAGCTCCAAGCTTTGAACCCAGGACAAGTTCACCCACAGGCCTGGGCAGCCCCCTTCCCTGGGCAGCACTCACCATCTGTACGTGCCACTGGTGTGTGATGGGCCCCTCGCTGTGAGGCTGTGGCACTCCAACCAAGGCCTCTAGGGTTGGCATGTTGTGATCATGAACAGAAGGCTGGATCCTCACCTGGCATAGAGGACGGGGACTTCAGAGACTGAATACCAACCACGCCAACTGCCACTCCACCCCAGTGCCCTGCGGTCCTCACTGGATGAGTCCACTATTTGTGGGCACTGGGCACTGATGACCCACCCCTGGCCCGCTCTCACAGCTTTTCAGTGTGGCTTCTCTGCTCTTCACATGGCAAACCCTCACACACCTGCTAGGCCCTGCCCCATTATCCTCTCTGAAGGTTTTACTGCTACCCCAAAGAGAGGGCAGTTTCTTTCTCCTGTGTCCCACAGCACTGGTCATCCCTGGGAGGATGGCAAAGTTTCTGTTTCTGTGTCTCAAACTCCACTAGACCTTGAACTTCCTGACTACAGAGGCAATGTCTTATTTCATCTCCTATTCCTTATTGCTTGACGTGGTGTCTAGTACTTAGCAGGCTGAAAAAAAAAAAAAAGGTAGTTTTGTGCTTTTGTTTAGGTGCTGGGAATTGAACTCAGGGCCCTGCACATGCTAAAATATATGTTCTTACCACTGAGCTAGCCAACCCCAGCCAGAAAAGTAGGTTTTTTTTTTTTTTTTTTTTGGTGTGTGTGGGGGGATCCTGGGAATTGAACCCAGGGACTTTACCACTGAGCTATTGCTAAACCTAGCCTAATTCATTCTTAAAATTAGGAGCCATCTTGTCAAAAGTTATAAAAGAATCATTCTGTTTTCTGTAAAATATTAGGATTTCTATTTAGCCTGGCCGTATTTTGATGTTTTAAACTGGCTTGGAATGCCTGCCCGAGCCTTGAACTCGCCCAGGCCTGGCTTTCCCTGAACAGATAACAACCCCCTCGGAAACCTTAGTGACGCCTCATAAATTCTGGCTTTCCCTGGCCAGATAACCACCCTCTCTGAAACACTAATGGCCCCTCATAAATCCTGATGTTGGGATTTACATTTACTCATTAACTTGCTACCTGCCTTTGTATTATGCTTGTCAAAATCCTGTTATCTGTAAGTGCCCAAGACACCCCCCTTTTGCAACTTTTTGTGCTATAAAACTGTGCCTAGATAGCTGGAGTGCTGTCTTCTATCCCATTGATTTCGGGAGAGGGACTGTCCCAGCTAGTCAGAATTACAAGCTTGCTTTAATTTGATTTAAAATTGGAGTCGGTGGTCTTATCTTTGCATCGTGGTTTAACACTACATCCCCAAATCTGTTTTTTGGGTTTTTTTTTTTTTTTTTTTTTGAGACAGGGTTTCATTCAATTGCTTAGGGCCTCACTAAATTGCTGAGGCTGGTTTCAAACTTGCAATCCTCCTGCCTCAACCTCCGGAGTCTCTGAGATTATAGGCAGGAGCTGCCTGGTTTAGATTTCGGGTGTCCCAAATAAACTCAGGTATGAGACAATACAAGAGAGTTTGAGGTGAAATAATTGGGTTATGAGAACTTTAACCTAATCAGTGCGTTAACCCACTGGTAGGGATGACTGTGGTAACCATAGGCAGGCAGGGTGTGGCTGGAGGATGTGGTTCACTGAGGGTGTGCCTTCAGGGTATATATTTTGTCCTCGGTGAGCAGAGCACTCTCTGCTTACTGACTGTCAGGTCCTGGGTTGCTTTCCTTTTTTCTGCCTTGATCTTCTGCCTGATCTTGGGCCCCAGGACAGTGGAGTTGGCAGTCTACTGACTGAGACCTCTGAAACCGTGAACCCTAAATCAACTTTTCCTTCTCCACTTTGATCTTGTCTGGTCTTTTGGTCACAGCACCAAAAAACGCTGACTAAAATATCTGGCTTTTATTTAATTATTTTATTTTATTTTACTTTTTAGGTCCTGGGGATTGAATATCTAAGTCCACTTTAGCATGGAGCTATATATACCCTGGTCCTTTTTTAAAAAATTTAAACTTAAAATTAAATTTGAGACCAGGTATTAATTTGCTGATGGTCTTGCTAAATTGCCCAAGCTGGTCTTGAACTTGTGATTCTCCTGCCTCAGTGTCCTGAGTTGCTGGGATTACAGGGATTAGAGGTGTGTGCCACCATGACCAGCTCTTGGATACTTTTTATTTAAAAAAGCTACCTGTACTAGGGCTGGAGACCCAGAATGTATAAGAAAGTGACACAGAAGTGGCACCAATATGTCTCAGGGAGGTCAAGCAGGGAAATATATATCCAGTATGAAGGGTTCTATTGTTTATTCATTCAACAAACATTGGTGGGTACTTAAAGTATCAGTTAAAGTAACTCGAAAAGGCCTAATGTCAGAGGCAGCAATTGAACTTAACTCTGAGAGTCTGCCAGGGTTTTCACAGGTAAAGATGGGAGGGTATGCAGAAGGAGAAGATACGGAGAGTTAGAACTGTACCAGGTGAGTGTGATTGGTTGGAGAGTGGAAAGGAGACATGGGGAGAATCCTGCCATCATATTGGGATCCAACTATGGGACCCAGAAGGCCTGAGCATGAGGAGTCAAGGTACTGTCAACTAGATGATGGAGAATCATGGTGGTAGCTGAGGAAAGAGTAGATTGAAAGAGGCATAGAATGGAAGAAGTTCAGAAAGGCAGGTCAGGCCCCATGTAGGGCCTGTCTCAAATTTTTATTTTTAATATATATTTTTTAGTTTTTTTCGGCAGACACAGCATCTTTGTTTATATGAGTTGCTGAGGATCGAACCCGGGCCGCATGCATGCCAGGCGAGCGCGCTACCGCTTGAGCCACATCCCCAGCCCCTCAAATTTTTAAATTTTTTAATAATTCTTAATGCTGGGCTATTTAGGCCTTACTAGCCACATTGAAATTGTATGCAACTTTATTTATTTTATTTTATTGAGGTGCTGGGAATAGAACTCAGGGCTCAGCATATGATGGGCAAGTGCTCTACCATAGAGCTCTATCTCCCTGTCTCAAATCTTAGGGCCTGTTTCAACAGTCCAGTTGCAAGAAGATGAGAAACTGAGTCTGAGCAGTATCAGGGGGCAAAGAGAAAAGGGATACAGACTATAGAACAGTGGGACTAGGCACAGAGGAAGAGAAATTCATGCAGACTTGGCAAATCTACTTGAGGAAAAGCTGGTGCTTTAAAAGGATTCCGAGCAAGTCAGAGGAAATGCTGACTTAGGGGAAGATGACAAATTTGGCTTGGAACATGTGGAGACCAAAGCTGCAAGATAGCAATTGTATGCAAAGTTTACTACACTCCTCTGCACGGTACTGTACTGGATTATATTTATCCTAAAAAGTAAAATGAAAATGCTCTTGACTTAGTCAATGCCTCCTACTCCCTTTGAGGTCACCTATAAGGAAACCCTAAATGGGGATGGTGGGGGGTGGTGAGGGTTCGGGGTGGGAATCACTGCCCGGCAATGACCATATTGCAGGAGCAATGACAAATCATGAATTTGGAGGTTTAGCACATGGATTTGGGTATTCAAATGCAAGCCTGAATCCAATCGCTTCCCCTAGGAGCCGTGTGACTTGGGCAAGTACTGACCTGTCTCATCTGTTCAATAAAAATGGCAATGACTATCAAATAGGGCCTTATAGGCTGGAGTGTGAGTGACACAGGTGTATGAATCAGGCACCAGTCGCAGAACTTAGGCTTGGTGATGGGCAGGGACCCAGCACCAAGCAAGGTACCTAAAGTAGAACAGCAGTTCATTAAATGCTTGAGCAAAAATATAGGTTCTCTCTCAGAGTCCTAGTTCTCAAGTTCTGATCCCATAAATGATGTGTCCAGTGGTGGAAAGGCAGTAGTGAGCCTGCTGCTACTGGTGGAAGCATTTAAGTAGAGGCTGTGAAGCTCTATAGGCAGGATGACAGACTTGGATCCACTGAGGATAGACTGTGTCTAATTGGCTTATGCAAACTTCATCCCCAGGGCAGGCCTGAATGAATATGTTCAGGTCTATAAGGACCCTTCCCCCTTTGAGATTCATACCTGGTAGATGTGCTGGACTTGGTGAATCTTGGGACCTTTGGGGGTGAAACTGACATAGAGGGTAGAGTTTTCCTGGCTGTAGAGAGAGAAGAGCAGAAATTGAGGGTGGAGGAGACGTCATCCAGAACTCTAGGAAGCCTCTAAACGGTCAGCAAGGGGCTAGGGATTACAAAGGCACCATCTCATTGAGTTCTTTGGAAACTAAGGCCAGCCTCTTGCCCAAAGCCCCACAGTGGAGAGATAGGACAGGTGCCTAGTGGGCAGGGCCATGCTTTGGGGGCTGTGGTCTCTGTGCTGAGTGTCACCTCATCAGTGTCTCCCCAATCCTCTGAGCTCTGCTTATCTTGATAACCACGTCAGCCTCTGCACCCCTCCTCCACCCCATGTTTCCAGTGCATGTGGCCGGCTCTTCCAGATATCTCTCTGATCCTGATGCTACTACTCAGAACCGGTCCATAGCTCCCTGCTGCCTGGGAGGATCAGGGCCAAGCTCCCATGTCCAGACTGCCTTCCTTCTGCTCCCCTGCACACCTCATCTTCATCAATCTTTTGCCTCTCCCCCACTTACCCTGACCTTGAGTGGCTCATAATTTTATATCAAGTTGGAATTTATGGCCAAAAGTATCAGAGACCTGAACTCAGATACTGCACCTGTCCTTATCTCACTGAGCCAATCTGAAAAAGCCCCTCAACTTTTCTGATTTTCTTCTCTATAAACTAGAAAGTCCAACTAGAGTTCCCTGTGAGTCCTTCCTGCCCCAGCATTCTAAGATTCACTGGTTCTAGGGGTGCAGGAGTTTGGTTTCTCTGGCTTGACTGTAAGCTCCCTGAGGGCAGGGGTCATGGTGGGGACTTTAATCTCTTCCAGCACTGCTGAGCCCAGGAAGAGAGAGACTCTAGCACAGCTAATACCAGCTAAGAGCTGTGGCTTTGGAGCCAGACAAAGTTGAGACCCTGGCTCCAGTGCTTCCTGGCTATATGACCTTGGGCAAGTGCCTTTCTTCTCTGAGCCTCAGTTTGTTTATTAGTCGAATGGAGAGAGGTACAGCTTCCCCATGGAGGTGTTAAAAGCTCCAGGGAAAGCAAACAGCCATGCAGTGCCTCTGGCATAGCATCTGACACCAGGCAGCTGCTGTGAAGTTTTAAATTCCATCAATTAATGCTGACCTGAGTTCTTAGAGGACCCTCCATTTTTGGAATGTGGAAAACCACAGGGGTTGTGGCTGGGATCAGTTCTAATTACTGTGCTGCCCCAAGCTCTAGAAAAGGAAGAGAAGCCAGGCACAGTGGCATATGCCTGTAATTCCAGCAGCTTGGGAGGCTAAGGCAGGAGGATCTCAAGCTTAAGGCCAGTCTCAGTAACTTAGAGACACGGTGTCTCAAATTAATAAAAAGAACTGGGGATGTAGCTCAGTGGTAGGGCACCTCTGAGTTCTATCACCGGAATCAAAAAAGAAAAAATAAATAAAAGAAAAGGAAGGGTGCGTGGGCAGGGAGCTCATGGGCATCAAGACTGGGTGGGAAGGCTGAGGTGGGAGTGGGGGCAACACAACACAGAAGGACTCACTCCTTGATGAGCACGTTGATGGGGTACAGGACAGGGATGCTGGTGGTGGCCGAGTTGTCCTCCAGGAGGAGCGGGTCCTCATTCTCACTACATCAGGGCAAGGCAGAGGGAGTTAGATGGGCTTGGCCAGGCCTGGGTGGGGGCGATGCTGGCAGGGACCCACTGAGGACCTGCTCACCAGTTCACAGTGGCGTGCAATTCGACAAAGTCCTCCCAGGAGCTGTTCAGCAGCGTATTAAACATCACCTGGATACCAACCTAGCAGGGAAGGACAGGGGGCCTCAGGAGCAGTCTGAACACCTCATGGCCCCCAGCATAGTCACCACGACTGCAGTGACCCCTGCAGGTGCTCCCTACATCCCAAACATTTGGCTAAGGACTTCATCCCCATTGTACAGATGAGAAAACCAAGGATCCAGATGGTTCAAAATGCCCATGGTCACAAAACGAATAACCCAGGCCCATTTTGTCTGCGTCCAAGGTCCAGGCTTTCTAACATGACAGAGAACAGCTCCTACACATGCCCCCTGGGGTAGGGACTGGCTTCCTGGCTAATCACCTGCCCCCTTCCTCAGAGCCAAAGTCTACCTCCCCTCCTCCAGCTCAGGGCCCCCTGGCTGCTGGGTTTCAAGCACACACTTCACTCACCGAGCTGCCTGCTTTGAAGATGGGAGAGCTCACGTTGCACAGAAGGGTCCTGGGCAGGAGTCTGGATTCCTCCGGAAGCTCCTCACAGCTCGCAGGCATCTGGCTGTGCGGCTGGGAGTGAGAAGGGAGACCAGGGGTCAGGGTTCCCCAGGGGTCATCAACCTCCTCCAGGACCCCTGCTCTGTCAGGGCAGAGTCAGATGCTGGTGTGTGCTGTAGTTTTTTTTTTTTTTTTTTTTTTATCTACCCAGGAATCTGAGGCAGGAGACTGTTAGAGACCAGGAGGTGGAGCCGAGCCTGGGCAACACAGTGAGCTCCTGCCTCGAAAAAACAAAAACCAACTCCAAACAAAAACATTATGCTAAGTGAAATAACCCAGACCTAAAGGGCAGAGTCATATTGTGTATATTTAACACCATAAAAAATTTTTTTAAACATGGGCGGGGGAATAACTATGTGGAGGGCAAAAATGTCAATTAGTTAAAACAAATACAGAAAAAGTACCCAATGTGGGGGTGTAGCTCAGTGGGAGAGCACTTGCATAGCATGCAGAATGCCCTGGGTTCAATCCCTAGTACCACCAAAAAAAAAAAAAAAAAGAATAAGTACACAGCACTGTGTATGTGTATAAATAAACAGATAATATATAATAAACACCTATGTACATATGCATATATGAAACTATATATAGAAAAGTAAAAAGGATGAACACTAAAAGGTTAAAGTATTAATTGGCCAGGCATAGTGGCACACACCTGTAAGCCCAGTGACTCAGGAGGCTGAGGCAGGAGGATCACAAGTTCCAAGGCCAGCCTCAGCAACTTAGTGAGACCCTCAACAACTTAAAAAGACTCTGTCTTTTTTTTTTTTAAAGAGAGAGTGAGAGACAGTGAGAGAGAGGGAGAGAGAGAGAATTTTTAATATTTATTTTTTAGTATTTGGCGGATACAACATCTTTGTTTGTATGTGGTGCTGAGGATCGAACCCGGGCCGCACGCATGCCAGACGAGCACGCTACCGCTTGAGCCACATCCCCAGCCCCAAGACTCTGTCTTAAAATAAAAAATAAAAAGGAAAGAAAATGTGGTATATATGCACCATGAAATACTCCTCAGCCATAAAGAAGACTTTATGATATTTGACAGTAAAGGGATGAATCTGGAAACTATCATGCTAAGTGAAATAAACCAATCCCCCTAAAACAAGGGGTGAATATCTTCTCTGATATGTGGAAGCTAACTCACCATGCTGGGAGGGGAAGAACAGAAGTTCAGAGGATTAGAATGAAAGGAAGGGAGGGAGGATAGCAATAGGAAAGACAGTGGAAAGAATCTGACATAACTTTCCCATGTACATATATGAATATACCACAGTGACGTACGTCATGTATATCCACAAGACTGGGATCGGTCCTAATTAGAATAAGATATATTCTGTGAATGTATAATTTTATCAAAATGTCTCACTAAAAAGAACCAATACAAAAATAAATAAAAAGAGCCGGGGATGTAACTCAATGGTTAAGCATCCCTGGGTTCAATCCCTGGGACAAAGGGGCGGGGGAAGGGTAGCAATTGCTGAGTTGTAGAAGTAGATATCATGGTCTTCTTTAAACTTCTCTGTAATTTTCAAATTTCCATTGTGATCATATATTACTTTTATTATGTCAAACACTCCAGGACATTGCTCAAAATCACTCTGATAGCCTCTACCAGGGAGGCGGATCCATCTCACTCAACTGTCCATCTTGCTCACCGACTGCATGGGGGACATGGCCCCTGAGTCTCTTCCACATGCTCCTTTTGTATGACCCTCTCACTAACCCCCTGAGTGTCCCCAGTCTCATTTTTGGTTGTGGAATCTGAGGTTCAGAGAGGGTAAACTTTGTACCTCCGATCACAGAGCTCAAGGGGGACCATCAGGCTGGGAACACAGATATGACACTCACGTCCTCCTCTGCAAGCTGCTGCCAACTGCTCAGGATGTAGGATGGAGTAGAGGCGGTGGGAATCAGAGCAGCAGGTAGGTGCTGCCCTCAGGCTCACCTTGAGCACCTTCACCTTCCGGAAGGAGAGTCCCCTGGGGAAGCTCAGGTTCAGCTGGACCCAGTAAGCATCTTCTCCCGAGTTATTCAGTGTCCACCCCACAGTCAGACTGGCAGATGGCGTCAGACGCAGGACTGTGGGTCTGAGGGTGAGGGGATCAGAGAAAAGTTATAGGAACCAAGATTGAAGGAAATAGGATCGGGGTGGGGACTTTAGAACTGAAAGATTTGTAAGGCCACACAAAATGAGCTCCTATGCACTTGAGTTCTCCACAAGGTACCCGCATTTCTCAGAGGCAGTGTGCAGGAAGAGGGGTGTCTTAAGTCCAGTGTTTTTTCCCAGCACATGGGAGCTGCTGCATCAGAAAGATCGAGAATGTGCCCAGGAGACCGCAGCGGTGCACACCTGTCATCCCAGCAGTTCGAGAGGCTAAGACAGGAGGATGGCGAGTTCAAAGCCAGCCTTAGCAATTTAGCAAGGTCCTAAGCAACTCACCAAGACCCTGTCTTTAAATAAAATATTAAAAAGGGCTGGGGATGTGGCTCAGTGGTTGAGCACCCCTGAGTTCACTCCTTGGTACCAAGAAAAGGAAAGACACAAGACGGAATTGAAGGGAAGGCTGGAGGTGGGAGTGGGAGGAAGTCTTCCAGACCTGTCAGCGGAGGACAGCTCCAGGTTAGCCTCACACTTCTTGTCCTCCCCGCAGTTTTTCTCAAAAGGGATCTGAAAGGCCAAGAAGAAAGGACTGGGAGGCTCTCTGGCTCCAGACCCAGCTGGAGCCCGACCCCAGGCCTTGGCATCTGCCCCTCCTCCCCTCTTACCTCCTTGGTCTCAGAGTGTGGGGCGGGTCTCAGAATGGGCTGCAAGTCCTTGTCCTGCTGTGCACAGAGGGAGGAGGACAGGGGAGCTCAGTTGAAGCAGCAGGACTAGTAAAGGTGGGACTGGCCTCACTCCAGCCTCAGCCCTTGCCTGTGTGTGCAGCTGTCTGGCGGCAGCTACCTAATGGGAGCCAGAGGCTCGGGGTGACCCGTTCCCTCCTATGGACAAGAAATCGAGGCCAAAGCAGCCTCACCATTTCTTCCTTGACAGGGGATCCTGGCTGCACAGCCCCAGAATTCACCTGCCTGCCAATCTGAGGTTCAGAGAGGGTAAACTTTCTTGGGGTTCTCCTCTGCCAATTCCTTCTCCCCCTAAAGTGACTCTCCAGCTCTTAGAAGTTCAAGGCTGATTTTTCCAACATTTTCCTCGTTTCTACTCCAGACCTGGCCCCATGCTGGTCACTGGTTATATACCAAAGGACAAACAGACATGCTGCCTGTCCTCCTGTTCTGGAAGGAGAAACGCCCCGCTTTTTTAACTATGAGTCAAAGTTATGACCAGACAAGTTCAGGGTATGTTCAGAGCGTGGAGAAAGGACTCCTATCTCAGACTTGGGGATCAAGGAAACTTCCTGAAGTTCCTGAAACTTCCTGAAACTTGCATTCTGACTGAAATCTAAATTCTATAGTGTAGACCTGAAATGTCCCCCAAAGGCCATGTGTTAAAGTCCATAGAGCAACTGGGGGGCGGTGGAACCTCTAAGAGGTGGGACCTAGTTGGAGGCAGTTAGGTCACTGGGATTGTGCCTTTGAAGGAGATATTAGGATCCCAGCCCCTTGTCTCTCTTTCTTTGATTCTGGCAATCATGAGGGTAATAGGTCACTCTGCTGTGTGCTCCACCATGATGTGGTACGTCACCCCAGGCCCAAAATAACAGGGTCAACGGATCAGGAACTGAAACCTCCAAAACCACAAGCCAAAATAAACGTTTCCTCTTTATAAGTCGATTGTCTCAAGTATTTGTTACAGTAATGGAAAGATGACTGACACATTAAAGGAGGGAGCCAGATGGAGAGAATGGAGAGGAAGAAAGCATAGTGTATACAAAGGCCCAGAGGCAAGACAGACTGTGCTCCTTCAAGGAGCGGAAAGGTGCTCAGACTTGCTGGAGTGCCATGCATCAGAAGGGCAGGGAGGCAGAGCCTTGTGGGCCATGGTAGAGTTGGGACTTCATTCTAAAGGTAATGGGGGCCCCAGAAAGTCAGCCTCCTCTGACTTCAGATCACCTGCCATGAAATCTCTAGATTCTTCCTTGAGGGTCTGGGGTCCTAGTGGTCTCTGCTGACTGCTCCCCATATACCCTCAACATTCACACACAGCTCTCCACCACCCATTTGAGCCATGCGCCAAATGGTGGTCTAGACCTTGAACTTGACCAGCTGCCTTTGTGCCAGAAGTAAAGTCTATCTCTTCATGTCCTTTGATATCTCCACCATACCTTTCCCCTCTTCTCCATCTACCTAAAGTTTACTCATTTGCAAGACCCAGTACCAATGTCATTTCCTCCAGGAAGTCTTTTTTTGACTTTGACTGACCTCATGTCTCTTTTTCCCTGAGTATCTATACTACATAGTTTGGCATTTAATTAATACCTATGGCTGAGGCTGCTGGTGGTACCCACATATCCTTCCTCACCTGTTGCTTTTCAAACAGAGCCTCCACTTTTTGTTAGATCACATGGCCTAGTTCCAACCAATGAGATGTAAGTGAAAGTCTTTTGTGGTTTTTGAGGAACTGTTCTTTTTTTTTTAATATTTATTATTTTTTAGTTCTCGGCGGACACAACATCTTTGTTGGTATGTGGTGCTGAGGATCGAACCTGGGCCGCACGCATGCCAGGCGAGCGCGCTACCGCTTGAGCCACATCCCCAGCCCGAGGAACTGTTCTTAAAGACATATTTCTTCTGTCTTCCTTGGCAAGTCACAAATGGGATGGGTAGAGTCCATGCAACTTTGAGCACATGAAGGCACAAAGAAGGTGACGAAGAAAGAAGATGAAGATGCAATTCAGAAGGAACCGAGGATGCTGACTTAGAGAAGGAGTAACTGGATTATAACAGGAAGGCCAAATCCTGCCCTCAATGTTCAGTTAATAAAGTGCTTCAGAACACAGACACACCCACTCATTTGCCTGTTGTTTATGGCTGCTTTGATGCTATAAGGGCAGAATGGAATAGCAACAGAAACCACCTAGCTTTCAATGCCAAGGACATTGATGGTTTGGCTCTTCCCAGATAAAGTCTGAGAAGTATTTGTTACAGTAATGAAAAGATGACGGACACATTAAACTCCTGATTTAGAAACTCAGAACTGCCACACCAACTCCAACCTGTCTTTTATAGGAAAAAGACTTTTTAAAAGGTACTTTCTTTTTTCTTTATGTAGTTGTAGATGGGCAGCATGCTTTTATTTTATTGGTTTATTTTTATGTGGTGCTAAGGCTCAAACCCAGTGCCTCAAGCATGCTAGGTAAGTGCTCTGCCACTGAGCTACAGTCTCAGCCCCTTAAAAGGGGCTCTTGATCTCAGTGGAACCAGAGATTTACTTTCCATGTAAATTTCTGTGTTTGCAGCTGAGCTAATTTAATGGTACTTTGCCTCTGCTGATAATGAATCCAGTTGCCTCTTGGATGATGCACAGACCCCAAGTGTATCAAGTTCAAAGAAGTTCAAAGCTGAACTCTGCAGCTCACCTTCCTGACATATCTGTGTTCCCTTCAGTGTTTCCTTTGTGGGGCAGGCTCCGTCATCCACCCAGATGCAAGTCAGATATGAGTATCATCTTCTGCCTCTCTCCCCACATCTCAGTCTCTGACAATTCTGCCTCTTAAACTCTCTTGAATGCATCTCTTCCTCTCTACTTCCACAGAAAATGCCATGGGTCAGAGCTTACCATCCCCCAGTGGGACCAATCATTAGAGCAGTCTCCCTGATCCCAGGTTCAAGTCCTTGCAAGGGCTTTGATTGTCCCCATATATCCACCTACTGGGTACACATTCTACCCAGGCCTAGTCCAACAGATTAGTTTAGGGGTGTGACTACGGCCAAGGTTATGACCACAAGATTTCTGCTTTCTACTTGGAGTTGCCAAGTAGTGAAGATAACCTCAGACAATGAAACCAACACAAAGATAGTAAGTGATGATATGAAGAAAAACAGTTCCTGAATGCCCACCTCTCTACCTGGGGACTTCCCGGTCACCTCTGTGGGCAGACTTTTCTTATCCCCTCAAATCTGCTGTCCTGAACCTAACTTGACTGTGGCATCATGGCAGTATGTTGTCACTGCTGATCCCCCAGCTTCTCCAACAGTGGACTGTGAGCTTTTCAATGGTGGAGTCATGCCTATTGGTTTCAGTAGAACCAGTGCCCAGAAAAGGTCTTAGCACAGGAAAGGGGCTCAGTCAGCTTTGCTTAGGTGCGTGGTGAGCATCCGGTAGGCAGGGCTTTATTTCTAGTGAGCACACCATCGGTATCTTTAAATCTCAAGTGGGCAGGGTGCTCTGCTGACTGCTGCCAAAAGCCACAGGAACTTGCAGTCAGCAACGAGAGGCCTCCAGCTCTGGAAGGGGCCTCACAAGGTTGGACTCACCTCATAGGTGGGGAAACAGTCCCAAGGAGGGACAGAACCTGTTCATGCTTGTACCAGGAAAGAAAGCCACATGTTCAGGCTCCCAGGCCCAGGTTCTATCCTCTAGATGCAACCAAACCATCCATTGAGTGCCAAGGATCTCAGAAAAGGACATCAGGCTCTTGGCACTGGGTAGGGAGTGTCTGATCTGGGAATGGAGGGTGGATATTGTTGCCCCCAACTTCCCAATTTGACTTTGAGGAAACTGTCTGTCCCCAACTGAACATGCATAGGTGAGAAGGTTAATCAAGGTGCTCTGTTCTTTCACCAATAAGGGACAAGCCTGGGCCCAAAGCTAGGCCTTCTGAACTTCTCTCCCCGGAATTTATAGGTTGAACAGTGTTGGAACCTGGTGTAATCTGGAGCTGATACCTTGTAGGGACCCAGAGTAGATTCACTGAAGGGGACCTGGAGAGTCTATCCATTATCTTCTCCTCTTGAGAGCACCCAGAGTCACTACCCAGACCCCCTTATTCCAAGAGTTGTGTTTTGAATTTTTTTAGATATCTATTTTAAAATTCCTTTCCTGCTTGAGTAAGCCATATTTGGTTTATGTTGCTTAGAATCACAAACTCCTATATAATCCAGTGACTTCTTGCTAAATAGAATTTCTTCTCTTCCATATTACCCATTAATATCCCCAGCCAATCTCTTCTTACCACACTTTGATTCCTCTGTGTCCCTTCTTCTTCCCAAAGAGAGAAATTCAGGGAGACATTGATGGGGGAGATAAGGTCTTGAATGCACACCTGAAAGTGAAAAAAGAGCACAATCTTTGTCCTGAATCTAACATTTCAATTGAGTGCATTTACATGCCTTGTTTGCATTTTACCAAGAATCAAATGCTAGTAGTTAGTTGTCTAAGACCTTAACAGAAGTCAACATTTTTTTTTCACTGCTTACTAGTAATAAATAAATATGCCATATAGCATATGTTGATATTGTGCTCAGGGTACTTCTCAGCACAAATTTCTAATTGCCCAGCTCCAATTCCATGGAGACATCACTAATCAGTCATAGCACTGTTTGCCATTGAGTCCTAATGAAAGCTACTGAATCTGTCAAACGGTTCTAGGTAGTCATTATCAATGTTTGCCCAAGAATATTCTAGAATAAGCTGAGCATGGTAGGACACACCTGTAATTCCACTCATGAGGCTGAGACAGGGGGATTGCTACTTGGAGGCCAGCCTCAGCAATTTAGCAAGGCCTAAGCAACTTAGTGGGGCTCTGTCTCAAAATAAAAAATAAAAAGAGTAGATGTGGCTCAGTGGTAGAGCATCCCTGGGTTCAAGGTTCAATCTCTAGACACATACACACACATACACACACACACACACACACACACACACACCAAAAAGACAGAGAGAGAGAGAGAGAGAGAGAGAGAGAGAGAGAGAGAGAGAGAGAGAGACTATTCTAGAATAATAGGACTATCCTAATTCTAGAATATTAGTCCCTTGGGAAGTTTTTTTTAAATATTTTTTTAGTTGAAGATGGACACAATATTTTTATTTCATTTATTTATATGTGGTGCTGAGAATTGAACCCAGTGCCTCACACATGCTAGGCAAGTGCTCTACCACTGAACTGCAGCCCCAGTTCCAAGGATGCGTTTTAGTCGTTTGTAATTACCAGTGCCTGACACTGGCACTTCACAGGATGTAAATCATACTTCTCCTAAAATTCTTACTAATTTTGAGAGGTAGGCATTATTATTTTTATATTCAAAATGAGGAAAATTAGCCTTAAAAAGGTGATCCAATTGCTCAAAGGTCTAGAACATGGAGTGACAGAGCCAAGATATGAATCCACATCTGTCCAAAACCAAAGCCAAGGACTTTATGCCATCTTCTCTGGCAAATTAAAGTTCAAGTGTTCAGCTCTTGTAAGGGCTGGGAGGTGAGGAGGCGGAGGAGCAAGACATGAGTGAAATAAGACTGAGTCGACACTGTTGGAAAGCTACCAGGGGATCATTAAACTATTTGCTTCTACTTTCAGGTTAGACACTCCCCATAATAAAAAATGTAAAACAAACTTCAAAATCTCTTCACCCCCACCCTATCTTCAGCCCTTTTTGAAACATTTAAGAGGTATAATAATTTGATGTCAATTCCATTTTTGCACAAGACAGCTATAAGCAAACTGCATTTGAGTATTTCAGTACTTGTTCAAACTAATATAAAAAAAAAAACTTTCTGCAGCCCCATGCAGTGCCTGTAATCCCAGCTATTGGGGAGGCTGAGGCAGGAGGATCATAAGTTCAAGGACAGCCTGAATTACTAAGTGAGATGTTGTCGCAAAAAAAAAAAAAAAAAAAAAAAAGGACCATAGATGTAGCTTAGTAGTAGATCACTCCTGGGTTCAGTCCTAAAAACAAAATAAAGAGACAAAAACACAAAGAATCTTTTTCTTGGATAGACGTTAATAAATTATTACATGTATCTGACAAATAATGACATACCATGATGACTGAATGTTCTCTAGTTATTAAAAATATGAAAGAGCAGTGGTGCACACCTATAATCCCAGAGTCTTGAGAGGCTGAGGCAGACAGAGGTGAAGTTCAAGGCCAGCTGGGAAACTTAGCAAGGTCCTAAGCAACTCAGCAAGACCCTGTCTCTAAATAAAATACAAAAAAGGGCTGGGGATGGGGCTCAGTGGTAAAGCACCCCTCCTCGTACAAACAACAATAAAAAAAAAAAAACTGTGAAAGCTGAGTAGCAGCATGAATATAGGATGTGAGAAAAGAACAGGGAAAAATGGTAAGTGCATTACAGTCATCACCATGTTAAAAATGCTTATGTGAACATAGTCAGGACCAGAAGCAAATATGTGTTAGGGTATTATCCCCGCTATTGCACAGCATAGGAAATGGTAGTACTGAGGATCAGCACGACTTGTCACCCAGCTGGACAACAGCAGAGCTGAGCGCACACCCTCTCACCACAGTAGGCTCATCCACACCTTTCCAGAACACCAGCACTAGCTCCCTTACCGGGAAGTGAAACCAGAAGTTCATGCAGGACTTGGCTGGGGTAACCAATGTGTTTCCAGTGAGTTCAGGTTTCCCTCCTGGGAACAAACCCCGGCTCCTGGTCCTGTGGCCATCGAGCTGCAGAATGTAGGTGAGATTGGCAACCAGGGGACCTGAGAGGGTAAAAGAGGCAGGAGTTAGACTATAGAGGATCCTGAGGTCATAGCTGGGATTCGGGGCGGGTGGGAGAACAGCACTGACCCTGGAACCTGGGGATGAGAGACTTGAGCTGAAAGCAGACTGTGATGTTGACACCTTCCTTCTTCTTGTGACTGGCTGAGTAGGAGCACTCCACTTCGTGCACTGGGATCTCCGCCGGGGAGAAGGATATCACAGTGATAACGTCTACCACAGGCCGGGAGCTGACAGACAGAAAGCCACCAAGTCTCTCAAAGGACTCTTCTTCCCTAAACTGAACTCTATGTCATTGTCACCTCTCAATGATAACAACAATGACCATGACAATTAATTAGGCCACCCTAGTTTGCTTCTGGTAGCCCTGTGACCCATTTTCTATAAAGAAAAGTGAGTTATGTCAGGCTCAGTGGCTCACCCCTGTAATCCCAGCAGCTCGGGAGGCTGAGGCAGGAGGATCACAAGTTCAAAGCCAGCCTCAGCAGATTATTGAGGCCTTAAGCAATTTAGTGAGACATGGTCTCTAAATAAAACATAAAAAGGACTGGGGATGTGGCTCAGTGGCCAAGTGCCCCTGAGTTCAATCTCCAGTACAAAAAAAGTGTGAGTTATAAGAAGAGAAATCACAGCAGCTGAGGATGTAGCTCAGTGGTAAAGTGCTTGCCTACCATGTACAAAGTCCTGGGATTGATCCCCAGCACTACAAAAATAAAAACAAAATGAAAAGAGAAATCATATTGAGCTACTTCCATGCATATAACTGTCCAATGATGACATGTGATATTTAGAATAAAATTCAGATATTTTACAATCACAGCCATACTTCCTGTATCACCAATCTTATCTCCCTACTCTTATCTCTAACCCTATGTCCCCTGATTCTGGGCTGACCACATTCGAGCCACATCAGTCCACTTTTGACTCCTAGGGCCCTGACACACCCTGGGCTTTCTACACAGAATGCTCTTAACCTAGATTTTTGCAAGCCCAGTTCTTTCTCACCTTTCAATTCCAGGTTCAAATATCACCTTCTCAGAGAGCCTTATTTGGCCATCCAATCTTCAAGAGGCCTCCTCCACTATTTTCTCCCATAGTGTCCTGTTCATTTCTTTCACTACACTTACCACAATTTGTAATTATCTATTTATTTGTTTACTACTTTTTTGCAATACTGGGGATTGAACCCAGGGCTGCTTTACCACTGGACTACACTCCCAGCATGTTCTATTTTTGGTTTTGAGGCAGGTCTCTCAGTTGCCCAGAGTGACCTCAAACTTGTGTTCCTCCTGCCTCACCCTCCTGAGTTGCTGGGATTATAGGCATGAGATACCACACCTGGCTTGTTTAATTTATCATATCTATCACTACTCAGAAACTCTGGACCCAATGTCAGGCTCATTGTTCAAGACATAGCAGGTGATCAATAAATAGCTACCATCCACACAAAGAGAGGATAAGGCGGAAAATGTCACCACCACTTCAAATGTGAGAAAAGTTAGGTCCCAGAAACCCAGGACACCAGGTCCTGAAGCCATGTCTTTGTCTATCACATGTGTTGCTTCTCTAAGAAGTTTTAGATAGACAGGTCTTCCCTAGGAAGTGTCAGATAGGACTGAGTTCAAATCGGTTCTGTTGCTGAACGGCAGCTGTTGACTTGGAGTAAGACGTGAAGCCTCTACAAACAGAACCCAGCCAATCACAGTGGAACATGCCTGTAATTCTGGGGACTTTGGAGGCTGAGGCTAGAGGATCACTAGTTCCAGGCCAGCCTGGGAAATTCAGTGAGACTCTGTCTCAAAATAAAAAGGGATGGGGGTGCTGGGGTTGTAGCTCAATGGCAGAGCACTTGCTTAGCATGTGCAAGACACTGGGTTCGATTCTCAGCACCACATATAAATACATAAAGGTCCATTGACAACTAAAAGAAATATTTTTTTTTAAAAAAAGGATGGGGATGTAACTCAGTGGTAGAGTACCCTTGGTTTTTCTTTCTTTCTTTCTTTTTTTTTTTCGGTTGGGGGTATTGGGGATTGACCCCAAGAGGTACTTTATCACTGAGCTACATCCCCAGCCTTTTTTATTTTTTATTTTAGAGATGGGGTTTCACCAAGTTGGTTAGGGACTTGCTAAATTTGTTAAGGCTGGCTTTAAACTTGCCATCCTCCTGCCTCAGCCTCTCTAGCTGCTGGGATTATAGATAAGCATGTACCCCTACACCTGGCTGCAACTCTGTGTTCAATTCCTCAGTACAGGGAGAAAAAAATGGAGAACCCATCTCCCAGGGTTGGGGTGAAGACCAAATGGGCCGGTGCTGTCAGGCATTCAGCATAGTGCACAGTTCACTACTCAAAGGATAAGAGCTGAAGTTATCAGAGGGACTCAGGAATCCATCTTACCGCAGCACAATCACCTGGCCCTCAGCCCCCACAGCCACATCTGCCAGGCCATCCCCTCCAAGGTCCTTCACCCCATGAATGGAGCGTCCAAACCAATGAATTCCTGAGAACATCTGGGACCCTGCTATACGCTGTAAGCAAGAAAAAAATTCATGCTAAAATGGGAACAGGGTCTGTAGAGGCAGGCTGGGGATTCAAGGCTTCAAGGTGCCCGGGAACAGAGTTTGATGGGCAAGTCGGTATCTCACCTGACTCGGCCGGGAGCTGAGTCCACTGTTCCTCCCATTGAAGATGTAAACAGCCCCCTGCTCCTCCAGAGGGGCTCCCACAGCCACATCCATCAGCCCATCCCCATTAATGTCAGTCAAGGCAGCAATGGTGGCTCCAAACTGCCCAAGCGGGTAACCAGGATCTCCCTGAAGTTCTGAGACCATTTCAAACTCCAGCTGGAAAGGAACAAGGAAACAGATCGCAACTCCATCACGGCATTGTGAAGAACAGTTTAGTGGAAAACACTAAAGAAATGTGAGATGTGGTCCCTCACAGTCAGAATGATGCTGTCAAACGAATCTGGCCCTTAGTGCCAGCTCCATCTTGTGTGGTCTGTGTGATCTCATGGCTCCGGAAAGTTCCCTGGTCTCCCTGAAATAGCCTCCGATTTATAAAATAAGGCTTGCAGGATCTCAGGAGGTGATGAAATAAGGTCATGTATATAAAACATCTGGCACTGGGCCTTGCACACTGTCTACCCCCAAGTAGTGCTAGCTGTTGTTTATTGTTCTAAAGGTTTGATTTATACATGATCAGACAGGAAAAGCCCTTTGGAATAATTAGGACCCAGGTAGGCCTGAGAATCTCTGCCTCTCCACTTCCACCTCGCTCAGGGTCATGATTCTCACCTTTTTTTTCTGGTAGATAAACACCCGGCCACCTCTCTGCTCCCCATAGAACAGGGGGGCTCCAATCAGCAGCAGCTCTGTCTCCCCATCTTGGTTCATGTCGATGCCACATAGCTCCCCACCAAAATAAGAGCCAATCTGTAGGGAGAGGAAGATGTTAAAGGAAGAGCCCATAGGGACAGCAGGAGGTGGCAGGTTACCTCCCCCTGTAGTTGCACCATGTCCATCTTCTTACAAGCTGAGTTTGGGAAAGTTCAGTTTCTTAAACTGTAGAGACACAGGGCTTACCTCAGAGAGTTTTATGATAGGGTCTGCCACACAATAAGGGGATGAGAGTTGAAAGGACATAAAGAACATCATTCATGTCCCTATCCTGAAGATGCCTCTTGGCCCATGCTCACCTGGGTCCCATTTATTTTCTGCACCTGGCTCCAGTGTCCTCTGTCCTTTGATTCTTGAAACAGTAGTACTCTCCCCACATGCTGGTATCGAGGGGCTCCTGCAGCCAGCAGTGATGTGGGCCCCCGGGAGGACAGCCAGGTCACAGTGTAACCTGAGGAGAGAGAATGAGGAGCATGGAAATGCAAAGGAAGCTGGAGTCAGGAAATAACCCCAAGGAAAGGGCAGAAGCTGTTCTCAGAAATTGAACTTGAAGCAAAGATGCATCAAAGTGGCCAGAAGACCTTCTCCTGAAATGAAAAATAAACAAATAAATAAAAATGGGAAAAGTACCAACTTCATAGGGTAATTTTGAGCATGAAATCAGGCCAAGCATATAAAATGCTAGCACTTTGCTAATAACTAAAATAAGAGATAAAGGTGAGTAGCAGAATAAACATTCAATGCTATATATATATATATATATATATATATATATATATATATATATATGTGTGTGTGTGTGTGTGTGTGTGTGTGTGTGAGAGAGAGAGAGAGAGAGAGAGAGAGAGAGAGACTAGTGATGTGCCTGCCTCTTTTTCTTCTTTTTAAAAAAAATGTTACTTGGGATCAAACTCAGGGGCACTCTACCTCTGAGTTACATCTCCAGCTCCATTTTTAAATTTTGTTTTTGAGATAGGATCTTGCTAAATTGCAGATGCTGGTCTTGAACTTGCAATCCTCCTGCCTCAGTCTCCCAAGTCCCTGGAATCATGGGAATTCACCACTGTGCACAATTTGACTGCCTCTTCTTTAGTGAGCAAAGTTGCCAAGGATTTTACAGTATATTGAAAAACAGGAAATCCCCTTGAAAGCAGTAATGTGTCGTGGTTTATAGAACAATCTACTTGAGTTCCCCTACTAGTAATGTGACCCTGAGCAAGTTATTTAAACTGTTGTTGACTCGATTTCTTCATCGAGAAATCATAAAAATACTTTCTTGGCCTTGGGAGGTAGCTCAGTGTGTGTGTGTGTGTGTGTGTGTGTGTGTGTGTGTGTCTGTCCCTGCTTTCAATCCCCAGCACCACAAGAAACAAAAAATATAACAAAATAAAAACTCACTTAATAAGTTCTTCTCATCGTGTTGTTGTGAAGATGAAATGACATAAAGTATGTTAACATAATATTTGTTCAGTAAAGACCGTCCAAAAAAAATGAAAGAAAAATAATCACTGCAGGTAACCTGATATAAGATAAATAGCACTAATTTTCTGAGAAAAATTTAATAAGACATTTGTGTTCTGAGACTTTAACAAGGATGGATCCATTTCTAAGCAAAGGGCATGGATGAGAGAGTGTGGAAGAATGTGGTTCTAAATCCCTGAGAAGATCAAACTTGGAAGCAGTCCTATCCCAGGCTCTTGGAGCCAGTTCATACCTTGGGGCATGCTGACTACATGAAGCAAACAAAACAAAACAACAACAACAAAAAAACTACAACCTCAGAGCCCAGGGATTAAGTCTGAAAATGGCATCACTTAGGTAGACTTGCACATACAGAACTGTGCAGGCCCAGACTTCAACAGCGACACCACGTGGCAGAGATCAGCAGCAGCAATTGTGGATTGAGCAGACTCATTTCCTCTGTTTAGTATGATAATAATAAAAAAAAATCTTGAAACGGAGTAAAACTCTAGAATTCTTCAACAAATCAAGAAAAGGAATTCTTGTAAAAAGAACAAGTAGTCCTCCTATTAATAAGGCAGGTTGTTTTAAAATAGACCTGGGATTTAATGTTTAGTTACTACTGAATGATGACAGAGAGTCACTGACATTGAAAGAAGTTTCCTATTCGTTTCCTCAGAAGCAGGAGGTACTGCTCACCACAAAAGAGACAGTGGAGAAGCATCAGCTCAGTGAGGAGGCAGAAGGACCAAGATTGTGGTTTTCGTGGGAAGGAAGGGGAAGAAGGGTTTAGGATTGGACAGACTGAGGAATTTTGGTAAGCTCAGGGGATGTAGAGGTATTTTCTAGTGGTCTGGTACCTGACTGAGGCAATTTAGGGCAGGGGAACTTTTGGCTCGGTGTGTGAATTTGGATAAAATAAGTGATTGGTGCTCTGGGCCCTGGATGGCTGGTATGCATATGAAAGTCATGTTCACAGGCAAGAGTTCACTAGCTCTAGGAATTAGCCAGCCCTGGGAGGGGCAGTTCCTTCAGGATTATCCAGGCCCCAAGAAGTCAAAGCACCAAAAAAATCAAGAAAAAAAAAAACAGATAATTAATACACAGGTAAAAGGTGATTAAGGGGGAAATTAAGAGTGTTATAATCATACTTAAACCCTGAGTTTGCTCAAGCTGGTTGCTTAATTGCTTTCACTATTATTTGGAAAGCCAATCTGAGTTACTCTCAGCATCTCAAACAGAAGAACCCATCAAAAAAGAGAAATACTTACCCAAATATCCTGCTCTCACTTCTGGTGTCAATGGTTCATTTCCAACAAATATGTCATCCTGCAAGTCAGCCTTCAGGTCTAGAAAGCCTCCAGCCCAGTCCTTGGCCCCAACTGCCCCCACAACTGCATGGCCCTGCTCAGGGAAGGAGGGGAATCATGTCAGGACCCTCCCTGATCCAACTCCATCCCCACATCCCTCTGTTCATTGCTTCAGGCCACCAAGCACCTTGCTGAGGTCTGCGCTGATCCCACTGGAGGACAGCTCCATGTTGAAGGATGTCAGGTCCTGATGGTTTGTGCCTGAAGGACAAAGTAGAGGAGATCAGGCCGAGACCCAAAGAGCAGTAAAAACAGTGACACTCGGGAGGACTCAGAAGAAGCCCAGCATTCACCTTAGTGCAAAGTAGAAAGCATGAACATCAAAGTGGGACAGATTAGGGAAGTGGCCTGATGCTCTGAGTCAGCTCTCTCTGTACAATGCCAGGAGCCTAGTGACTCTACCTGAGCATGTCTTGGTACAGCTTAAAAAAAAAAAAAAAAAAAAAAATATATATATATATATATATATATATATATTTATTTATTTATTATTGGTATTGAACCCAGGGGCACTTTACCACTGAGCTATATCGAAAGCCCTTTTTATTTTTTTTATTTTGAGAAAGGGTCTTACTAAGTTGCTTAGGCTGGCCTTGAATTTTCGATCCTTCTGCCTCATGCTCCTGAGTAGCTGGGATCACAGACCCACTGCTGCTGGATAAAGTCAGCTCTTACTTTGTCTTACTTTGCTCTTACTCAGGCTTCCCCCAGTCAATGATGAACATCCCTAACTCCCTAGGGAATAATGCTAAGAAACCAGGAATCAACCTTGATTCTTCCTTTTCCCCCTGTATCATCTCTAAGAATCACCAAATCGTGATGGTTCTGCCTCAAGATAACACCTCCCCCTCTGAAAAGTCTGTACTGACACCACATGGGTCCAAGCCATATTCATCTTTTGCCTAAATGATGTGCAGTGGTGCATGCCTATAATCCCAATGGCTCAGGAGACTGAGGCAGGAGGATTGCAAGTTCAAAGCCAGCTTCAGCAAAAGTGAGGCACTAAGCAACTCAGTGAGACCCTGCCTCTAAATAAGATACAAAATAGGGCTGGGATGAGGCTCGGGGGTCAAGTGCCCCTGAGTTCAATCCCTGGTACACCCCCCAAAAATTATGTAACACCTTACTGATTTGGTCTCTGACTCTATTCTTTCTGTGTTTCTTTCCACAGAGCAAGCCAGAGTAATCTATTTTTTTTTCAAAAATGTATATCAGACCCTATCTTGATATATGATAAAATAGTGCCATTGCTTGTCACACTGAAATCCAAACTCTTTCTGAGTGGGAAGAGAGAGAGAGAGCACACCTGAGACTCTTTTTATTGAGGAGAAAGTTCCATCCAAATGAGGCAAGGGACTGGGTTTCAGGGTGGTGTAGCCCAATCTCATTGGGTGACACCCACTCCCAGAGCTTCATTCCCCTGCCAAGCGGAGGTGAGATCCACCTGCTTCTGCCAAAGTGGAAACCAGTCTCACACCTCCATAGCTCAAGGCTAAGGGTGCTCAGCTCCTATGTGTCAGCTCCAGACAGTGGACCTTTTTTCTATTCCTCCAACATGCCAAGTCCTTTCGCATCTCCTGGCTTTGTGATTGCTCCTCTTTCTAACTAGAATGCTCTTCACCTACATTCCTCAATTGCCATTTGATTCTCATCCTTCATGTCTCAGCTTGAAAGTCATTTTAGAGTGTATTTTAAACAATTTTAAAAAGTCATCTCAACTATGCCTGTAATGCCAGCAACTCGGGAGGCTGAGGCAGGAGAATTGCAAATCTGAGGCCAACCCCAGCAACTTAGCAAGACCCTGTCTCAAAATAAAAAATAAAAAGGACTGGGAATGTAGCTCAGTAGTTTAATTCCCAGTACCAACAATAAATAAATAAAGTCATCTTGAACAGGCCTTCCTCTGAAGTGGCACCCCCTTTCTTCACTGAAAAGTCTTAACTGGGCCTCTCCAGAAATCTTCACCATGGCTGCCTTTAGGACTGTCAGCAAAAGAGTTCAATGTAGATAAACTTCCTATTTTCGTGTCGCCCTGTTTTATTTGGCCACTGGCTGAGAAAATACCAGCACTCCAGGTGCTGGACACCCCTTACTAGTTTTTCACAAACATATCCAGTAGTTCTTTGTAGAAATGTGCAAACAAGGCTTCTGGCCTGGAGCTGGGCTTCACAGAGAGATGTCTACATTTTTAAGATAAGTTACAAATGGGCTCCATGGTAACAGCTGGCAGGGGAGGAAAGAAAGGGGAAAAGAGGCTCTCCCCTTCTCAGGTGTTGTCCTTGAAGAGTTAACTTGCCCAGAACAGTGAAAGAAAAAGCTGCTTTTATGTGAACTTCTGCAGACTGTGAACTTCTGAGCCCCTCCCCTTACACACTGGGTATAAAATACTGAAATTCCCTGAACTCGGATTCAGGGGATTGATTGATTACAGCAAAAGCTGTGTCCTCTGAACCTGGCTGCAGCCAAATAAAACTGTTTCCTGCTATCTTCGGTGCCTTGCCTCGTTTGTCCCTACAACATCTCCAAAAGCCAATCCAAAGTGGCAAGTGTTCTACCATAGAGCTCTACCCCAGCCCAGCTTCCTATATATAAGTCTATCTCATTGCTTTTTTTTTTTTTTTTTTGGAAGTACTGGGAATTAAACCCAGGGGCACTTTACTACTGAGCTGCACCCCCAGCCCTTATTTATTTTTTTATTTTGAAAAAGGGTCTCACTAAGTTACTTGTGGCTTTGCTAAATTGCTGAGGCTGGCCTGGAACTTGTGATCCTCCTGCCTCAGCCTCCCAAACCACTGGAATTACAGGCATGCGCCACCACACCCAGTTTATCCCATTGCTTTATTCATCCTTTATAGAGCAGTTATCACAACCTTTAATGATCTCATTTGTTCAATTGATCACTGTTTTTTCTTTATCCAATGGAAATATGAGTTCTACTTTCAGAAAATCCCTGTCTTAATCACCGAGTCTGGTATATAGCTGTTGCAAGCATGAATCAATAAAATGGAAATAATAACATCAGCCTTACAATGATGCTGAGATAAATATTTAAATATTGTAGCCAAAGGGCCTGTTTCATGTAAATTTTCAAGAAACATGGCAAATATTATGATCATTCATTCATTAATTGAATAAGTAATTAGCAAAACTAAGTATCTGGCACCAGGGATATCAGTGGTGAGAAAGCAGACACAGCATTTGCCATGACAGGTACCTCAGAGGGCAGTGTCGAAGACAGAAATCCACAAATTTAGAAGCCAACATATGCTACAGGGGCCAAGGCAGGGAGCATGCAGCAGTTACAGTAGCACACAGCACATAACCCACACTTGTGACATCTAATAGGAGGAAGTGAAATCTAAACAAGAGCAGAAGGATGAGCAGGAGCAGGTTAAGATAGACGATGACAACTAGTGATAAGAGCTATGACTTATGCACAAGAAAAAATATAGGGCTGGGAGCTGGGGTGCATGCCTGTAATCCCAGAGACCCAGGAGGCTGAGGTAGGAGGATTGCAACCTCAAAACCAGCCTCATCAAGTTAGTGAGGCCATAAGCAACTTAGTTAGATCCTGTCTCAAAATAAAATATAAAAAAGGTTGGGGATGTGCCTCAGTGGTTAAGCACCCCTAGGTTCAATTCCAGCACCAAATAATAATAATAATAATAATAATAATAATAATAAATGGAAAAAAAGGAGGTACAATCTACAGAGAGCCCACAATGTACTGGGTACATTACTAAATTGAGGTTAGGGGTTGAATTATGTCCTCCAAAAAGATATATTGACATCCTAATCCCCAGTACCTCAGGATGTGAGCTGATTTGGAAATATGGCGTTGATAGAGGTCATCAAGTTAAAATGAGGACATTAGGGTGACCCTAATCCAATATGACCGGTGTTCTTATTAAAAAGGAAATGTGCAGAGATGAAAATTGACATGAAGAGGCACAAGAAAAGGTGGCCATGTGATTGGAATGATGTACCTACAAATGGAGAAATGCCAAGGATTGTAGGCAGACACCAGAAGTGAAATTGTTAAGGAAGGGCTTTCTTCTAGAACCATCAGAAAGAGCATCTCCCTGCTCTTCTGGACTTCAAGCTTCCAGAATATTCAGACAATAAATTTCTGTTGTGTTAAGCCACCTGGATTTTAGTACTTCATTACGGCAACTAAACCTTAGAGCACTGTTAAGACTGGTGTTATTATCCCCCCATTTAACAAACAATAACAAGCCTTAGAGACGGAAGTATCCTGACTGAGGTCACACAGCAGGTAAGAGGTAGAGTGAATTTTTTTTTTTTTTTTTTTTTTTTGTACAGGAGATTTAACTCAGGGACACTCAACTACTGAGCCACATCCCCAGACCTATTTTGTATTTTGTTTAGATACAGGGTCTCACTGAGTTGCTTAGCGCCTCCCCATTGCTGAGGCTGGCTTTGAATTTGCAACCCTCCTGCCTTAGCCTCCTGAGCTGCTGGAATTACAGCTGTGAGTCACTGCACCCAGCTTTAGGCAGAGTGAATTTTGGATCAAGTCTGCCCAGCTCCATTCTAGCCATCATATTGCATCTTCAAGTGAGCCAGACTCCAAGGCTGTGTCCTGGCCTAGGGGACTTCCCCTTTGAAACCACATATCTGGAGGCAGAGTAGTCTTCCTGAGGTAATGCCCTTTTATGACCAGTCCTCCATCTAATTACTGCAATAAGAACTTTCTTTTATTCTAGGCCAAGGAAGAGCATCTGTGGGTTCCTCACACTTTGTTTCTACTAATTTAACCTTTTTTTTTTTTTTTTTTTTTTTGGTACCAGTGATTGAATCCTAAGATACTTAACTATTGAATCACATCCTTAGCACTTTTTTTTTTTTTTCCCATTTTGAGATAGGATCTTGCTAAGTTGCTTAGGGCTTCGCTAAATTGCTGTGGCAGGCCTCCAACTTGTGATCCTCCTGCCTCAGCCTCCTGAGCCTCTGGGATTACAGGTGTGTGCCACCATGTCGCACTTTGCCCATCTTAAGTAAGGTGGGGCCTACGCTAGGTGAAAATGAAAGAGTTGACCAAGAGGAGAAAGAATTTAGACGGAAATCCTTCAGGGCTCCCATGACCCCAGATATAGGTCAGATTTGGGCTCCACTTTGAATCAAGCTGAGCTCCCAGAGGAAGATGGAATTTCAGAGAGAACTATCTTATCAGAGCCTGCTCCTAAGTTGCAGGTCTCCTAAATTCCTTCCTGTGGCTGTTAATTGCTTGTTGGTTTAGGAGAGCTCCTAGCACCCTGTAGGATCTCCAGTGCTCTTTATTGTTCAGTGTCTTTTATCTAATGTCCTGGGGAGTTCTTGAATACATCCTCTCAAATTCTCTCCCAGGGACTATCACTCACCCTCTATGTCATAGATCTTCTTTTGCAGCTCAGTGAATAGATCTTTGAGCTTCTCAAATGTGTCCAGAATCTTTACAAACTCCTTTGTGGGGTTTGAGGCAAATTTGTGGAGGCTCTCCTGAGTATTCTTGGTCTTGAAGCGCTTTCCAATCTGCAAGGGAATGTAGAGTGAAGAGCTGGCACCCCCAAACCTCAGACCAAGACTTTGGCCCCAGGGAGAAAAGGAATCAGGTGTCAGGAGTAGAAAAGGAAAGGGGAGAGGTAAGAAGCAGATAGAGCCCAGGACCCATACCCCAATGACATAGCGGATGATGTCTTTGGCCTTGTCAATGTTGCCAAAGTCAGTAGCCTCCCCGTCGGTGATGATGATGAGCACTTTGGTGGCATCTGGACGGGCCCCCTTCTCTTTCCGGAACACCTGTGTCCTGTGTCCAGGAGAGGGGGATGTTAGAGATTTCCCACAAACCAGAGCTTGAGGTCTCCCCACTGTTCTGCTCATCAGTTATGCAAAAGCCCTTCTTGAATCTCCCAGGCAGGTACCCAAGCATTCAACATTCTCTTCTAAACCTTGACCTCGTCTTTCCTGCCACCCATTCTCTTTAGACTAGTAATCTTTACACTGCTCTATTCTGGGCAGCCTGGTGGGTGTTCCAGAGTCCACAGGGGAAGTTTTGTGCAGGGTGACTCAGGGCTTCCTACCCTCCATTTCAACCATGTAGCAACCACCCTTTCATCAGCTAAAGACGTTGATCTAGATGATATCCCATGTGACAAAAGAGCTGCACAAAGAAAATTGGGAAGTCACTTTCAAGAGCAAGCTCACACAGCAAGCAGCTCCTCTGCCTTCTTTCCCTACCTCCCCCAGGCTATCTAGAAAGTTCCACCATAGCAGATAACCTAGTGAATTTGGTGACATGTTTCTGTGTCAGTTTTCGCCCTGCACCATCAATATTCATGGAAAGGACCATATTCATCCACTACCCTATTTATGGCACCCAGTACAGCATAGAGGCTCAATGTGTGTGAGATCAAAGAATCAAAGAAAGGAGCCCTGTGTGGTGATACACGCCTGTAATCCCAGCGGCTCAGGAGGCTGAGGCAGGAGGATAGCAAGTTCAAAGTCAGCCTCAGCAACTTAACAGGAACCTAAGCAATTTAGCAAGACTCTGTCTCAAAATGAAAAGTAAAAAGGGCTGGGGATGTAGCTCAGTAAAAACACATCTCTGGGTTCAATCCACAGCCCATTAAATATTTATTTGAGTTGTAGTTGGACACAATATTTTATTTATCTTTATGTGGTGCTGAGGATCGAACCCAGGGCCTTGCACTTGCTAGGCAAGTGCTCTACCGCTGAGCCACAACCCCATCCTTTCAAAGCACATGTTCAAAAAGGAAAAGAAAGAATTGTATATTTGGCAAAGTTCAAAGTTCTGCCACATCCACAGCCTCCTTCTGAACAAGTCAGCTTGCCCACAGCTCCTGCTACAATAGCAGCTCTTTGTGAACCATTTGACCTGAGGATGCCTGCGCTTCAAGACCTCTGGTTCTATCTTGGATGGAAAATGTTTTTCAACTTTCATCCACATGTCACTTATTTGGATTTCTCAGTAGGCTCATACCGGGCCTCTCTTCTTCTACCCTGGTCCCCTCTGTTGGCTTTGAACTTGTGATCCTTCTGTCTCAGCCTCCTGAGCTTCTAGGACTACAGGCACACTTTTCTTTTTATAGGTTAATTATCTCAGGCATTTGTCACAGTTAAAGTGACAGAAAACTGAGTAATACAAAGTTTGTGTACACCTCCTTCATCAAGTCTCTGCTCAGAAGTAACCCCCTCCTTGATCTGCCTATGGAATATTGCTTTATTTTTCTTTGAATAACTTATGTCTTCTACTGTATTATCTAATTTGCTTATTTATCCTGTTTGTGACATTTCTCTCCCCTACTAAAAGGGTAGCTCTAGGAGAGTAGGGATTTTTCTCTGTTTCATTCACTGCTAGTTTCCCAGTATTTAGAACACAGCAAACAATAATCTGTGGTCCAAATTCAACCTGCACCTTGTTTTGTATGGTTTGTATATTTTTAAAGAATTATAAAATCAAGCAAAGAAGAATATTCAACAGAAGCCATATGTAGCCAAAAATGTTTAAAATATTTACTCTCTGGCCCTTTCCAGAGAGTCGTCAGATTCCTGATAGAACACTGCCTGGCACAACGGGGTGAGATTTAAATGAGACAAAACTGTTTATGACAGGGAGGGTGTGGTGGCGCACAACGCTAATCCCAGAACCTTGGGAGGCTAAGGCAGGAGGATCAAAAATTCCAAGGCCAACCTCAGCAAATAAGTGAGGCCCTAAGCAACTTAGTGAGACCTTGTCTAAAAACAAAAAAGGGGTGGATATGTAGCTCAGTGGTCAAACATCCCGGGTTCAACCCCCAGTACCAAAAAAAAAAAAAAAATGTTTATGACAGACATTTTCATGACTTTCTTTTTGCTCCCACAATTGATCATTTTAGAGGGTCTACTCATTGTATGGTGATCTCTTTCTCTAAGAATTTAGAGACAAACTTTCTAAGACAAATTCCTGCAGAGGCGGGGCTCTAGCATTCATGTTTGTGCCATTTGCTCTGGCACACTACTATAAAGTAGTTCCTGGTCATAGCTGCGTGGAGAATCTCTGCTTTGGACCCAGGAAATCAGGATATGGTAATTTGATTCTCTTTTTTTTTTTTTTTTTTTTTTTTTTTTTTAGTACTGAGCATTGAGCCCAGGGCCTTACACATGATAGGCAAGCACTCCACACACCAAATAATTTTATTTGGAGACAGGGTCTTGCTAAATTGCCAACGCTGGCCTTGAACTTGACATCCTCTTGACTCACCCTCTCCAGTAGCTGGGATTACAGGTGTGCACCATCTTGTCTGTGTAAGATATGATTATTTATTTTCTGTGCTCTTCTCTCTCCCTCTCTTTTTTCTTTTGTGTCTCCTTGGTGGTATTGGGGATTAAACCCTAGGCAAGTGCTCTATTGCTAAGCTATATCCCTAGCAGATATGGTAGTTTCTAATGTGGGACTTGAGTATATCAAATTTTATGAACAATTCAAGAAATTCTTCAAGGATTCTTTTTTGAATATTTGAGGTTTTTGTTCATATATTGATTTCCAAAGCTGATCCCCATCTAAGATGTGACTCTTCATGACTGTGTGTTTCATAATTATTTTCCAAGTCCTGGTTTTAGTCCCTCATGAGATCTAGAAATACTTCTTATTCCTGTATCCTCTCAAGAATTTTTCTTCGGATTTAGTAAGTACAGAGTAGATTACTGTTACTTATAACCAAAGACTAGACTGGACTAGGACTGGGGTTGTAGCTCAGTGGTAGAGTGCTTGCCTAACACATATGAGGTACCGGGTTCGATTCTCAGCATTACACATAAATAAATAGATAAATAAATAAATAAATAGATAGATAAATAAATAAATAGATAAATAAATAAATAAAGGGTTTTGTGTGTGTGTGTATTTAAAAAAGAAACTGGACTAAAGTTGCTCCGCTAGAATCCCTACAATAAACTGCCCCTTGTTGTACCTATCTATTGAGTTTCCACACCTTGAAAGCTTGCTCCCACAGAACAGATGAATGGACATGTTCTCCCCTCAAAAGGGAACTCACGCGACATAGTTGATGGCACCAAAGGTGTTGGTCAACTCGCGCATGTGTTTCACATGGGCTAATAAAACATCAGGGTCCTTTAGTCTCACATAATCCGAGAAATTAAATTCTGTTTTGTGTCTTGTGGAAAACTGAACGGCAGCAAACTAGGAAAGGAAGGAAGAAATGATATGTAGTTATGTATCCCTTCCCACTTGTCCCCTCTAACCTCTACTTCTTATGCAGGACCTGGGTAACCCAACTCTGCACCTCTGCTTAAAATCATTCTTTTGAAATGAAGCAATAATATGTAAATAAATGCAGACATAAAACAAAATAAACCTCTGCTTTCTTTTGCAGTGTGGTATGATGAACTCTTGTTCTTGGGCCTGACTACCTCATCAGTAGGATGGTTCCTGGTAGCCATATTTCTGTGGAGTGAACCTTGCTAAAGGGGATGTATTAATTAGAGATAGTATAATGATTTAGATGTAAAGTGTCCCCAAAAGCTTATGTGTGAGATAATGAAATAGTGTTTAGAGGTGAAATGTTGGATTATGAGAGCCTTAACCCAATCAGTGAATCAATCCCCTGGTAGGGATTAACCGAGGGGTGACTATAGGCAGGTGTGCCTTTGAGTTTTAAATATTGTTCTTGTTGATCAGAGCTCTTTCTCTGCTTCCTGGGTACCAGGTCCTGAGCTGCTTTCCTCCACAACACCCTTCTGCCATGATGTTAGGTCTCATCTAAGACACTGAGGAATGGAGTTGGCCATCTGTGGACTGAGACCTCTGAAACTGTGATCCCCAAATAATCTTTTCTTTCCCAAAGCTGACTAAAACATATGGCCACCGAACTGACTCTAGGCCAGTCAGAATCTCTTCTCTGAAAATTTAGAATTTTCAGAGTGAGCAGTTGGTTGAGAGGAACTTTAACATGTGACTTGGGAGCTTTCCACAGGCCCATTGGCTCACGTGATCCAAAAAAAGTTAGTTTATGGACACAGCAAGAAAGAAAAGAGGGAAGCTAGAATACAGAAAGAAACAGGAATGAAAATTAGGGCCTGGGTTGTGGTTCAGTGGTAGAGCCTAGCATGTGTGAGGCACCAGGTTCTATTCTCAGCACTGCATATAAATAAATAAAAAATAAAGGTTCATTGACAACTAAAAACTTAAAAAGGAAAAGAAAAAATTAGACAGAATACTAGAAGCTTTCTACTCCTGGGTTCTTGTGCTTTCCAGAGGCTAGTTATAGCCATGCCCATAGGCTAGAGAGAGAGAACTCATACCAAATTTTCCTTTAATGACTTAGCTGGGTCAGGTAGGCATCCACTGCCTATAACCAAGAATTCTAACCAGCATATTTACCTGGTAGGAAGAGTTGCTGAGTTTCCTCATCACATCCTTCATGAATTCCACAATTTTCTGAAATTCATCTGGCTGCAAACTCCCTGAGCCATCAAATAGGAACACCAGGTCTACATTCCCTTTTATACATTCTGCAGAGGCCAGATGGAAAGGGGTCTGTTGAAGTATCTCCAGCATTGGGGCCACCATGCCAGTTTCCACGGAGGGGCAGCTACTTAGAGATATTTTTTTACCCAATGGGTCCCCAGTTCATTTACCCTGATAACCAGGATGCCCTTGTAGCACAGGTTCCCCTAGACTTGGGGGAAAGAGGTAACATAGGCCACTCAGATAGGAATTCTGGTCACATGTCCGAGACAACCCAGGGTCACAGGCCTGAAGGAAACAAAAGCAAAAGGGTTGGGGTTTCCTCTTGCTATGTATCTTTTAGGTTTCATCACGATGAATAAGAGCCTACAGAATCCTGTACACCTCCCTCACTCTCTACATCCAAATAGTTACTCCAAAGCAAAGGAATTCTCCCTCTGCAAGTTCTCTCATGTCCATCTCTCCATTCCTATAACTAATACTCTATGCCAGTGGATAGTCACCACCTATGAAATAAAGTCTAAAAGCTTTAGTTTGGCATTCACGCTATGTACAGTTGGGCACATTTCCAGGCACATTCCTTCCCATGCCCAATCACACATTCTGTGTAAGCCCAAATCACAAACTCACTACTCCCAGAATATACAATACTGCCTCTTTTGTTTATGACTATCTTTCCTGCCAGACTGACATTTTCAGACAGGGCTTGGATCAGATATCAAGGTCAACTTTCTATTCACTTTCCTTTCCCCTTTAGAACCCAGCACAATGCCTGATACATAATAGCAGCTCAGTAAACTAGCTACAGTTAAATAATGAATCAGTATGTCACCAGTCTATCTAGCTCTCACACAGCCATGTCAGAAGGATGTTGCAAAGGAAAAACCAGAAAGAACAATAGAATTGAAATCAGTTGAGAATTTGATTGATCTTAGCTCTACTACTTTGCAGCCATGTGATCTCAGGTAAATTTCTTAATTCTTTGGGTTCTCTTTCCTCACATAAAAAATATATATACATATACTGATCCTTATCTCATTCCAAAGTCTTGAGGGTTAAAAGAAATGAAGCAATGCTTCCCAACCTTTAGGCATTTGTATAACACTTTATGATTTCTAACATTTGGCATACTTATTTATTGCTTTCTTTTAAACTTACAATTTTTTTAAACTTTAGCTTCCTCCTCTATATTTATTTATTTATTTGGTACCAAGGATTGAACCCGAGCATTTAGCCACTAAGACAAACTTATTTAAAAATTTCCAATCCTATTAAAAAAAATTTTTTTTTTTTTGGTTACCAGGGATTAAACCCAGTGGCACTCAACCACTGAGCCACATCCCCAGCTGGTTTTTGTATTGTATTTATAAACAGGGTCTCACTGAGTTGCTTAGGGCCTCACTTAATTGCTGAGGCTGGCTTTGAACTTGTGATTCTCCTGCCTCAGCCTCTAGAGCCACTGGGATTACAGACGAGCCCAGTTTATATATTTCTAATAAGCAATTGAAATACATGTAACTGGGCTGGGGATGTAGCTCAAGCGGTAGCGCACTTGCCTGGCATGTGTGGAGCGCTGGGTTCGATCCTCAGCACCACATAAAAATAAAATAAAGATGTTGTGTCCACCGAAAACTAAAAAATAAATATTAAAAAATTCTCTCTCTCTCTCTCTCAAAAAAAAAAATACATGTAACTACTAAAACATTAAAAGTAGGTATACAGGGCTGGGGATGTGGCTCAAGCGGTAGCATGCTCGCCTGGCATGTGTGCGGCCCAGGTTCGATCCTCAGCACCACATACCAACAAAGATGTTGTGTCCGCCGAGAACTAAAAAATAAATATTAAAATTCTCTCTCTCTCTCTCTCTCTCTCTCTCTCTCTCTTAAAAAAAAAAAGTAGGCATACCACTAAAGGTCATATTATATATCAATAGGCATAGATATTTCATCTTTGTAAAAGTAACTGAAGTAAATAGGTTCTTGGAAATAACTGATTTATAACTGGTTCTCGATAAATACGCATAGGATCTGAATCTCTGATGCCTTTAACATTTTATGGAATCTTTCATCCATTTTCTTTCCCCCTCTTTTCAATCTCTCTCTCTTCTAACATATTCTCTGAGATCACCACTATACAAAATTCTTACCAAAAGGCTTCCACCTGAGGGGTCTGTCACCAAGGTCATTCCCAAGTACTTGGAGGTATAGTTGGAACCTGTAAGCACCAGAAGGTTGGTGTGAAGGAACTCAGGCAATCCAGATGTGTTGGGGCCAGCCTCAGTTTCCCTAAGATCCCATTCTTCCCTGCTCCCTTACCAGCTACTCACCTCTCAGGCTGACTGGCTCGCAGTGTCCACTGCTCGTCTGGCACTGATAGAGGCTTCCTGTGCTGTTCCCCTCACCTGGAGCTCCCACAATAACCCTGGTGAGAAATATCATTTGTGAGATGGAGCTGTCCAGGTCTTTACCCACCCACTCCTGCCTATTAAGCAGGATCAGATCCCACTATTATCTCAAAGCCATGTGACCACACCCCTCTGGGGACACTCCTCAGCTCCCACCTCTTCTCTCCTGAATCCCAGAGAAATAATTCCTCACGCATGAATGCTAGAAGATCAGATCCTTTCCATTTACAGTCTAGAAAACTTGAGGCCCAGAGAATGATCTCCCAGAGTGTCACTCATTCAGCCATCCATTCAAAAGTCATTAATGGCTTACCTACTGTGTGCTAGGCTGGAGAATGTACTAGAAAGAGGGGGAGGGACAAAATCTCTGCCTTCAAGGAGTTCACTGTGTAGTCAGAGAGAGTCAAAAGCCCAGGATGGGATGCAAAGTGTTTTAAGGACTGTAATGTCTCCCCTGTTAGGTACTTAGGTGGAGCCTTAATGATTGTCCCCTTCCTACTATTTGATAGCCTTGCTCCTGTCTCCAGAGAACGCCTTCAGAAAGGAGACCTGCCTTGTTTCATTGACTGGCCGGCAGGAGGTAGGTGAAGCATCCCCCAGAGGCAGGGGCAGTCTCTTGGGGGGCACAGAAGCACCTGGTCTTGTGTACTGTGCCAGGCAGGGAGGATTTGGCAGGGGTGGGGGGGATATCAGCTCACCCATTTCCAACCTGTAGGACGCGGTACCCAAAGTGCCTCCCGGCGTGTGGGGTGGAAAAGTGCTGCACATTCTGCACGTCCAGGTTGTAGCTGGAGGCCGGAGCTAAGGGAGGCAAGGGTGCTCAGTTGCTTCTGACCGGGCCTCCCACAATGTCCCCCACACATCAAGAGCCTAGGAACTGACTGGCCACTGATCATACTTCTGGTCCCCAAAACTCGGCCCACCTTCCCCAGGCCACCAATATCCAGACAGAACTAGACAATGTTCTTGGATTTTCCCTCAAAGTCCTTGACTCTGGGGAACAGGAAAGCAGCACACTCTGCCACCCAGAGTTCTGGTAGTTCTTCCCAAGGCGTGAGAAGGACACCACTTCCCTTTTGGCCTGTCAGCAAAGAAGGAAAAATGAAGAGGTTGAGGCCCGTGAGAGAGGAGCAGGTCAAAAGGGGCCCCAAGGTACAGGGGTGCCTAGGCTTCTAGGCAGGAACCAAGATGGGGATTTCCCAAAGCAGGCTGTGCCTCCTCACACACCCACTTCTCCCATGATCAGGGGCCCCAGGTACCCAAGAAAGACCAGCCTCGGGAACTCAACATCTTCTGAATCCTCATCTCAAGCTCCCCAACCCCACCAGAGATGGGTCTCTTCCTGAAATGCTCTGTCTCAGATTCCCCCCCAGCCCATCTCCCCTATCAGGCAACTTGGCATCATCTGCAAACCAAATGGTTCTTTCCCACCCTGTTTTCCTTACGGGCATCAGAACTAGTTCACAGCATCCTGGGATGTCAGGGAGGCTAGTACCTTTGTTTGTTTAGATGAAGGGATAGAGACCCACCAAGGAAAAGGATTTGCCCGAAGACCAGGCATAGCAACTGAATTCCACCGTCTCCTTTAACCCCACATGCCCTTTCTAAGGCTGCACTCTCCTCCTCTCTCACTGGGCTGCCTTTGTCACCTCTCTCTGTCTTTGTCTCCATATTTTGCTCCTACTTTGGGCTTTGGCCTTATTTCTCTTTCTTTCCCCCTCTCACCCTCTCAGATTCCTGGGTCCCACGTTACCTATGGCCAATCCCACCCTTAGAGCAACTCCTCTTTCCCCCCCTTCCACAAACTCTTTCAGTTTCCCTGGTCACAGACACATGTCCCTTCCCCCATCCCTCCCTACTTTCCTACCAAAGAAAAAGGGTCCAGACAGCAGCAGCCTCATTAGGATGATGCAGGAATTCTTCATCTTTCCCATGTTGGAGGGACCCCCCCCAGGTCCAGGCTCAGTCTCCGAAGGCTCTTGGGATTTGCTGACAACCTCCACGGGGTGAAAGAGGGAAATGATAATGCCTAAGGGGCCTCTTGCAGTGGAACTTTCTCACAGAGGCACCAGGCTGGTGACACTGGGTGGGAGGAGGGTGAGAGGGGGTGCCTTAGGGGTTGTGAAACCTCATAGGTTCAGAGAGGAAGTGTAAGCGGGTTAGAGACATTTCCTGTGCCTACTTGCATTTTCACATCATCCAAAAGCAGACAGCAGAGTGGTTCGGTTGAACAGCTGCATCATAGTCTCTCACCAGCCACCAACTGAAGACTCTTCAAAAAGCTCAGCAGAGGACTGGTCAAACAAACTGTGGTACAACCGTTTGTGACGGAATGCAGTGTCGCCATGAAAAAGAATGGGGGCGGAAAAGATAAATGAAGAGAGAAATTTGAGGTCGTTTTCTTCTCGACATTGGAAGATGTTCATGATGCACAAGTTCATGATAGCACAAGTTGCAGAGTGGAGTATTTAGTAATTACTTTTGGTCCTAAAAAGCAAAAAATAAAATCCAGAGATTGGGAGAAAATATTTTCCAATCACATATCATGTATCATATCTGATAAGGCACTTGTATCCAGAACATATGATTCACAACTTAACAATAGACAAATAATCTATTTTTATTTAATTAAATTAATTGATTGGTTGGCTTTTTGTGGCGTTGGAGATTGAATTGAAGGTCTTACATGTTGGGCAATTACGTTATCACTGAGCTACACCTCCAGCCCTTGTTATTCATTCTCCAAATAACCAATTTTTTTTTAAATGAGCAAAGGTTTTGAATGGGTATTTCTTTAAAGATGAAATATAAAAGGCCAAGAAGCACACGAAAATATACTTAGCATCATTAGTCATTAAAGAAATGCAAATCAGGTACTGGGGTTGTAGCTCAGTGGTAGAGCATTCACCTAGTATCTTCGAGGCCCTGGGTTCAGTCCTCAGTACCACATAAAAATAAACACATTCTGTCCATCTATAACTACAAAAAAAAGTATTTAAAAAAAATGAAAATCAAAGCCACATAAGATACCACTTCACACCAACCAAGATGACTAGAATTTTTAAAAAAGGAAAGAAAGGAAGGAGGAAGATAACTGTTGGTGAGGCCAAAATTGGAACCCTGGAACACTGCCAATGGGAATGTAAAATGATACACCTGCTATGGAAAACAATGTGACAGTTCTTCAAAAGAGTTAAAGATAAACCTGGTGCAGCTATTCTGGAGGCTGAGGCAGGAGAATTGCCAAGTTTGAGGCCAGCCTTAGCAGTTTAGCAAGACCTATTTCAAAATAAAATACAAAAGTCTGGGGCTGTAGCTCAGTGATAGCCCCTGGGTTCAATTCCTAGTACCACTAAAATATAAAATAAAATAAAATAGAAAGGGCTGTGGCTGTATGTAGCTCAGTGGTAGAGTGCTCCTGGGTTCAATCCTCAGCAACATAAAATGAACAAAAATAGAGTTACCACATGACACAGAAATTCTTCTCCTAGGTATGTATCCCCCCAAATTGAAAACTGAGCTGGGTGTGGTGACTCACACTTGTAATCCCATTGAGAGGGATTACAAATCTAGCCTCAGCAATTTAGTGAGGCCCTAAGCAATTTAGACCTTGTCTCAAATAAAAAAAAAAAATTAAAGAGATGGGGATCTAGCTAGGGAGTAAAGCATTCCTGGGTTCAATCCCCAGTACCACACACACAAAAAAGGGCACACTTTTTTAAAAAAATATTTTTTAATTGTAGTTGGACACAATACCTTTATTTTTTTATTTGTTTTTGTTTTTATTTTTTTATGTGGTGCTGAGGATCAAACCCAGCACCTCCCACATGCTAGGCGAGTGTTCTACCGCTGAGCTACAATCTCAGCCCCCCAAAAGGAACATGTTTATACAAAAACTTATACACAAATTATTCATAGCAGCCTTATCCATAGCAGTCAAAATTTGGAAATAATCCTCATGTGCCACAATTAATGAATGAATAAACAAAATATAATATATCCATATAATGTAACATTATTTACCCATAAAATTGAATGCAATACTGCACATGCTACAATATGGATAAATCATAAAAACAGGCTAAGTAAAAGAAGCCAAGCACAAAAAATCCCATAGTATATGATTTCATCTAAGAGAAAGATCCAGAATAGGGAAATCCATAGAGACAGAAAGTAGATTAGTGGTAGCCAGGGATGGGGGACAATAGAGAATGGAGGGTTGACTGTTAATGGATATAGGATTTCTTTTTTGAGGTGATAAAATACTCTGGAATTAGATAGTGGGGATGATTGTACAAGTTCATGAACGTATTAAAAACTACTGAATAGGGCCAAGGATGTGGCTCAGTGGTAGAAACTGGCTTAGCATAGAGATAGCCCTGGGTTCCAACCCTAGCCCCACAAAACAAAACAAAACAAAACAAAACAAAACAAACCACTAAATTGTGCAATTTGAATTTTTTTTTCTTTTTCTTTTTCTGTACTGGGGATGGAACTCAGGGCCTCACGCATACTAAGCAACTGCTCTGCCTCCATGCTACACACCCAGCACTTCTTATTTTTTATTTTTGAGACAGAATCTTACTAAATTGCCCACTCTGGTCTGGAGCTTATGATCTTCCCACCTCAACCTCTGAGTCACAGGGATTACAGGTATGCATTCCTGTGCCTGAGTGGAAATGAAGATTTTTATATGTGAATTATATTTTAATAAGTAATAATAATAATGAAGCTGTATGTGTATGTATTTTAAAAATCTAAAATGATATACAACCAAACTCTAAATAGTGGTTGTTTCTACAGAATGAGGTTTATTTTATGCATATCTGTGTGTGTGTGTGTATGAATTGAACATAGGGCCTTGTGCATGCCAGGCCGGGGCTCGAACACTGAGCTACAGCCCCAGTCCTTTTTAAATTTTTATTTTGGGACAGGTTCTCACTAAATTGTCCAGGCTGGGCTTGAATTTGTAATCCTCTTGCCTGAACTTCCTACGTAGCTGGAATCTTAGGTGTTCACTACCACCAGGGTTTATACATTTTTACATCATCTGAATTGTTTCTTAAATGAGGATGTATAGCTTTACATTCTTAAAAAAAGCACAAAAATATTAAAAACACAACAGAATAACAGGAACTATATATGTTATTGGGCAAATGGGAAGAACTTTCAGTTTCTCCCTGTGCTATGAGGAAATCCTACTCAATCAGCAAGGTTAGTTGCAGGGCCACTGCCCAGGGGAAGGAAGGCAGAAGGAAGGCAGACAGATTATCTGTAATCTCTACTGCCAATTAGTTATGTCATGACAAGTTGCCTCCTGGTAATTAGATGATGTCAAGCTCTTTAAAATTTTTCAGTTAAGATTACGTGATTCAGGCCGGTGCTCACCTATCATCCCAGTGGCTTGAGAGGCTGAGGCAGGAGGATTGCGAGTTCAAAGCCAGCATGAGCAATTTAGCCAGGCCCTAAAAAACTCAGTGAGACACCCTGTTTCGAAATAAAAAAATTAAAAAAGTGCTGGGAATGTGAGTCAGTGGTTAAGGCCTCTGGGTTTAAGCCAAAAAAGATCAGATGATTCAGATTGATTTCTTTCATTTTCTGTATAGCAATTCCTATTTACAGCTAACCAAATTCTATGCTGAAATTTCAGAAAGAATATACATTTTAAAATTCAAACACTGTGGAAGTATGCAGAAAAAAAGGAAAAAAAAAAAACACTTTTTAAAGCCCTTCCCCACACCATTCCTAAGTCCCAAGAATAACCATTGTTAACAGTTGGAGCCACACATTCTCCATGAAAACTAAAAAAGGTTCATTTTAATAGTTAACTCTACAGGTTTTACTTGTTTGGGAAAACTGCAATGATCTCACCACAGAACATCTAAACCAAGAATTGATAGTCAACTTAGCCATCCCCAGTGTGAAAATTTTCCTTAAAGCCATCTTTGAAATGCTTGGATTAGGGCTCTGAATTTATAGAAATGTTAAGTGTTTAACTTCAAATGTTTACAAACATTTAAGCAGCAATGAATAAGACAGCTGGGATAAAAGGAATTCAATAAATGATCCATTGCGTGGATCACAATTTAAGTATATGTTATAGCAGGCAAGTGTACTCATTTTTTTTAAATATTTATTTTTTTAGTTGTAGTTGGACTTAATATCTTCATTTATTTATTTTTATGTGGTGCTGAGAATTGAACCCAGAGCCTCGCACGTGCTTAGGCGAGTGCTCCACCACCGAGCCACAACCCTAACCTAAGTGTACTCATTTATAAATTTATCGTAGTTGGTTTCAGATTTTAAAAAAGCAAAAGCCGCTGGGCATGGTGGTACATGCCTGTAATCCCAGCAGCTCGGGAGGCTGAGGCAGGAGGATTGCAAGTTTGAAGCCAGCCTCAATAATTTAGTGAGACCCTAAGCAACTTTGTGAGACCCTGTTTCAAAAAAAAAAAAAAAAAACATAAAAAGGGATGGAGATGTATCTCAGTGGTTAAACACCCCTGGGTTCAATTCCCAGTACAAAAAGTAAGACTAATACTATTTCAGTCCATTTCAGCTGCTGTAGCAAAATCTTTTGTCTGATGAGGGCTTTTTCTGCTTCAAAAATGGGGCCTTCTTGGGGCTGGGGATGTGGCTCAAGTGGTAGTGCACTCGCCTGGCATGCGTGAGACACTGGGTTCGATCCTCAGCACCACATAAAAATAAATAAGTGAAATAAAGGTATTGTGTCCAATACAATGCTGTTGCCTCCCAAAGGTTGAGCCCCTAAATACTATCGCATTAAGGATTAAGCTTCAACATGAATTTTGGATGGATATAAACATTCAAACCAAAGAGTTCCACCCCCAGGTCCTTTTCACTTCAAAATACATTCATTCCATCCCAATAATCTAAAAAGTCTTAACTTGATTCAACATCAACTTTACAGTCTAACTCTAAAGTCTCATCTAAATGTCATTTAATTCAGATTTGGGTGAGACTTAAGATAGAATTCATGCTGAGGCAGATTCCCTCTGCAGCTGTCATCCTGTGAAATCAAACAAGTTAAGTGACAAACGCAGCCTAACTCCCTTTTAAGATCAAGAGCCATCTTGTCACAAGTTATAAAAGATTCATTTCTGTTTTCTGTAAAATATTAGGATTTCTATTTAGCCTGGCCATATTTTGATGTTTTAAACTGGCCTGGAATGCCTGCCCCTGCCTTGAACTCACCCAGACCTGGCTTTCCCTGACCAGATAACAACCCTCTCTGAAACTTTAATGACCTCATAAACTCTGGCTTTCCCTGGCCAGATAACGACCCTCTCTGAAACTCTAGTGGCGCCTCATAAATTCTGATGTTGGGATCTAAATTTACTCCCTAATGTTAAACCATGACACAAAGAAAAGACCACCAACTCCAATTTAAATCAAATTAAAGCAAGCTTGAAATTCCCACTGGCTGGGGCTGTCTCTCCCGAAACCCTTGGGAATAAAAGACAGCCCTGCAGTTCTCTAGGAGTAGAGCTTTATAGCATAGAAAGTTGCAAAAAGTGGGGGGTGGGGTGGGGGGTAGGGGGGGGTTGTCTTGAGAACTTACAGATAACAGGATTTTGACAAGCATAACACAAAGGCAGGTAGTAAATTAATGGTCCAGCACTTAGGGAGTAAATTTAGATCCAAACATCGGAATTTATGAGGCACCATTAGAGCTTCAGAGAGGGTGGTTATCTGGCCAGGGAAAGCCAGAATTTATGGGGGCCACTAATGTTTCAGAGAGAGTTGTTATCTGGTCAGGGAAAGCCAGGCATGGGTGAGTGAGTTCAAGGCACAGGCAAGCATTCCAAGCAAGTTTAGAAATCGCAGTAATTTATAGTAAAGCCGAAATTAGCTTTCCATGCCTTTGAGATGGTTTCCAATTTTAAAAGGGAATTAGGCCTGGTTTATCACCCAGGTGCTGAACCATTTAGACCATTAACCTACCACATGCCTTTGTGTTATGCTTGTCAAAATCCTGCTATCTGTAAATTCTTAAGACACCCCCCCCTTTTTTTGCAACTTTCTGTGCAATAAAGCTGTGCTCCAATTACAAGCTTGCTTTTATTTGATTTAAGTTAGAGTCGGTGGTCATTTCTTTGCGTGTGGTTTAACATTAAGGTGCTTCCAAAATACAATGGCAGCATGGGATAGACATTCTCATTTCAAAAATGAGAAATAGAAAAGAGAAAACAGTGGGATGCAAGGCTGGTTCAATATACGGAAATCAATAAATGTTATCCACCACATCAATAGACTAAAAAATAAGAACCATATGATAGTCTCGATAGACGCAGAAAAAGCATTCTACAAAGTACAGCATCCCTTTATGTTCAAAACTCTAGAAAAATTAGGGATAACAGGATCATACCTCAACATTGTAAAAGCAATATATGATAAGCCACAGGCCAGCATCATTCTGAATGGAGAAAAATTGAAGGCATTCCCTCTAAGATCTGGTACAAGACAGGGATGCCCTCTCTCACCACTTCTGTTCAACATAGTCCTCGAAACACTGGCCAGAGCAATTAGACAGACGAAAGAAATTAAAGGGATAAAAATTGGAAAAGAAGAACTTAAATTATCACTATTTGCAGATGATATGATTCTATACCTAGCAGACCCAAAAGGGTCTACAGAGAAGCTATTAGAGCTAATAAATGAATTCAGCAAAGTGGCAGGATATAAGATCAACACGCATAAATCAAAGGCATTCCTGTATATCAGCGACAAATCCTCTGAAACGGAAATGAGGACAACTACTCCATTCACAATATCCCCCAAAAAAATAAAATACTTGGGAATCAACCTAACAAAAGAGGTGAAAGATTTATACAATGAAAATTACAAAACCCTAAAGAAAGACATAGAAGAAGACCTTAGAAGATGGAAAAATATACCCTGCTCATGGATAGGCAGATCCAACATCATCAAAATGGCGATATTACCAAAAGTTCTCTATAAGTTCAATGCAATGCCAATCAAAATCCCAGCTGCATTTCTTGTAGAAATAGATAAAAGAATCATGAAATTCATATGGAATAATAAAAGACCCAGAATAGCAAAAACAATACTAAGCAGGAAGTGTGAATCAGGCGGTATAGCAATACCAGACTTCAAACTATACTACAGAGCAATAGTAACGAAAACAGCATGGTACTGGTACCAAAACAGGCGGGTGGACCAATGGTACAGAATAGAGGACACAGTAACCAATCCACAAAACTACAACTATCTTATATTTGATAAAGGGGCTAAAAGCATGCAATGGAGGAAGGATAGCATCTTCAACAAATGGTGCTGGGAAAACTGGAAATCCATTTGCATCAAAATGAATCTGAATCCCTATCTCTCGCCTTGCACAAAAGTTAACTCAAAATGGATCAAGGAGCTTGATATTAAATCAGAGACACGGCATCTGATAGAAGAAAAAATTGGTTATGATCTACATACTGTGGGAGCAGGCTCCAAATTCCTCAATAGGACACCCATAGCGCAAGAGTTAACAACTAGAATCAACTAATGGGACTTACTCAAACTAAAAAGTTTTTTCTCAGCAAAAGAAACAATAAGAGAGATAAACAGGGAGCCTACATCCTGGGAACAAATCTTTACTCCACACACTTCAGATAGAGCCCTAATAACCAGATTATATAAAGAACTCAAAAAATTAGACAATAAGACAACAAGTAACCCAATCAATAAATGGGCAAAGGACCTGAACAGACACTTCTCAGAAGAGGACATACAATCAATCAATAAGTACATGAAAAAATGCTCACCATCGCTAGCAGTCAGAGAAATGCAAATCAAAACTACCCTAAGATACCATCTCACTCCAGTAAGATTGGCAGCCATTAGGAAGTCAAACAACAATAAGTGCTGGAGAGGATGTGGGGAAAAGGGCACTCTTGTTCATTGCTGGTGGGACTGCAAATTGGTGCAGCCAATTTGGAAAGCAGTATGGAGATTTCTTGGAAAGCTGGGAATGGAACCACCATTTGACCCAGCTATTCCCCTTCTCGGTCTATTCCCTAAAGACCTAATAAGAGCATGCTACAGGGACACTGCTACATCGATGTTCATAGCAGCACAATTCACGATAGCAAGATTGTGGAATCAGCCTAGATGCCCTTCAATAGATGAATGGATTAAAAAAATGTGGCATTTATACACAATGGAGTATTACTCTGCATTTAAAAATGACAAAATCATAGAATTTGGAGGGAAATGGATGGCATTAGAGCAGATTATGCTAAGTGAAGCTAGTCAATCTTTAAAAAACAAATACCAAATGACTCCTCTGATATAAGGGGAGGAAACAAGGACAGGGTAGGGACGAAGAGCTTGAGACGAAGATTTTCATTAACAGGGTTGAGAGATGGGAGGGAAAGGAAACGAGAAGGGGAATCGCATGGAAATGGAAGGCGATCCTCAGGGTTGTACAAAATGACATATAAGAGGAAAGGAGGGGTAAGACAAGATAATTCAAATGGAAGAAGTGATTTACAGTAGAAGGGGTAGAGAGAGAAAAGGGGAGGGGAGGGGAGGGGAGGGGGGATAGTAGAGGATAATACAGACAGCAGAATACATCAGACACTAGAAAGGCAATATGTCAATCAATGGAAGGGTAACTGATGTGATACAGCAATCTGTATACGGGATAAAATTGGGAGTTCATAACTCATTTGAATCAAACTGTGAAATATGATGTATGAAGAACTATGTAATGTTTTGAACGACCAACAATAAAAAAAAAAAAAAAAGAAAAGAGAAAACAGATCCCAAGCAAATCCAACAGGACAAACATTAACTCCTAAGGTTCCAGATTATTGTGTGTGTGTGTGTGTGTGTGTGTGTGTGTGTGTGTGTGTGTACCAGGGATTGAACCCAGAGGTGCTTAGCCCCTGAGTCCCAGCCCTTTTTATTTCTTATTTTGAGACAGGGTCTTGTTAAATTGCTTAGGGCTTTGCTAAATTGGTGAGGCTGGCTTTGAATTTGTGCTCCTCCTGCCTGACCCTCCCAAGTCACTGGGATTACAGGCATGTGATAGCTTGGCTGGCAGAATATTCTTCTGTGTCTTCATGTGCCACCTTTCAGACACAGGGAATGGATGTTGGGGCCCCATGGCTTTGCTGGGCACAAGAATAGCAGCTCTTGGAATAGCAGCTGAAACAATATGCTGTGGTTCTACCAGTCGGGGCTCTCAGGGGTGGACGTACCCTCACAGCCCCATTAGGCATTGCCCTTGTGACTCTCTGAAATGGCCCAGTCCCTCAGCTTGCTCTCTGCATGGGCCTCAGGGATCTATGTGTTACCCTTTGAAATCTGATAGGAGGAAACCATGCCCCACAGCTCATGCACCTTGTTCACCCATGGATGTGGTACTTTGTGCATGCTGCCAAGGCCACCTGGAGCCACTTTAGTCACAGCTGGGGCAGCTAAGGAGAACTGCATTGGAATGCATGAAGCAGGACCTTGAGATTATAACAACAAATCCTGAGGTCTCATTGGTACCCTGGGCCCTTCCCTTGAGACCAGTTTGCCTTCAAGGCCAGACATGCGATAGGAGTGGCAGCATCAAAGGTCTCCAGAAATGGCTTCTAAATCCTTCTTCCATGTCTTGATGAATATCATGTCTCCTTCTATCCATATCAATCTCCTTTTTAAATGTCTTCAGTGTTCTTTCATAAACATGGTATTCCATTCTTAACATGGCCAGGCTGAGAATTTTCTAAATCTTTAAGTTCTGCTTCCTTTTTTGATTATAAATTCTGTCTTTTAAAAAAGTTTTAAACATTTTTTTAAGATGGCGTCTTGCTATGTTGCCCAGTATGGCCTCCAACTCACAAGGGATCCTCCTGCCCCAGCCTCCCGAGTACCCGGGACTACAGACACATGCCACCACGTCCAGTAATTCTGCCTTTGATTCATTTCTCTCTTCTTAAATTTTACTGTAGTCAAGAGGAGCCTTGCTATATCCTTAACACTTTGCTTAGAGATTTCTTCACTAAATATTCCATTTCATCTCTGTTAAGTTTGCCTTCCACAAAACACTAGGTCCCAAAAACAATTCAGCCAAATTTTTTGGCCTTTTATAACAAGAATGATCTTACCTTATAAGGCTCTATGGTATTTGGTATCTGTTAAGTACTTTCTTTATTTTTCCAAAGAAATGGCTCCTTCTCACTGTATCCTTTGGGTAGCAGAAAGCCAAAAGGAACAGATTCTGTCCTCGAGCCCTTTTTTGAAGACACTAACTCCATTTTTTTTTATTTTTAAATTTTTCTGGCACCAGGGATTGAACCCATGGGCAGTTGGCCACTGAACCACATCCCTAGCCTTATTTTGTATTTTATTTAGAGACAGGGTCTCACTGAACCTTGTTTGACCTTGGACTTCCCAGCCTCCACAAATATAAGAAATAAATTTCTATTATATATAAATTACCCAGACTAAAATATCCTATTATAGCAGACCAAACAAACCAAAGCAGAAATTGGTACTGAGAAGTCGAGTACTACTGTTAACAACTACCCAAAACTGTGGAAACAGCTTTGAAACTGGGTAAGGGACAGAGGCTGGAAGAGTTAGCGTCTTGCTGTTGCTGAGGCTGGCTTTGAACTTGCGATCCTCCTGTCTCAGCCTATCGAGACACTGGTATTACAGGTGAGCACCACCGTGCCTGGCTCTCCACCCCTTTTTATGTTTTATTTTTTATTTTGAGACAGGGTCTTGCTAAGTTGCTTAGGGCCTGGCTGAATTGCTTAGGCTGGCTTTAAACTTGCAATCCTCCTGCCTCAATCTCCCAAGCCACTGGTATTACAGATGAGCGCCACCATGCCCAGTCACTAATCCCATTTATGAGGGTAGATCCCTCATGCCCTAATCACCTTCCAAATTTCTCCTGTATGTGTTTGTGTTTGTGTGTGTGTGTGTGTGTGTGTGTGTGTGTGTGTGTGTGTGTGCATGTCCATGCACACTGGGGATTGGGCCTTATGCATGCTAAACATGTGTTTTACCTATCTATATCCCCAGCCTAGGCCTCATCTTTTACTACCATTACCTTGGTGTTTAAGTTCCAATATATAAATTTTGGAGGAACATATAATTCAAACAACAGCAAATACCTCTTCTTTCTTTCTTTCTTTTTCTTTTTTTTTTTTTTCCTATTTGAGAACTTTATGGCTAAGGAAGTTATGAGATTCAAGTAAGCCTAAGGATTAAAGGAAGTCAGGATCTTAAATGTGTGACAGTAAGTAATTCCCCTGAGGAACTGGGCTGCAAAGATCTCAGGCTGGGATCACGGGGGAAGTCCCGAGGCAGGATGTCTCTCTCTCACACCCACCCACACACAGAAATTCTCCTTAGTCACTGGCCTTGATACCTCTTAACTCAGATTGTCAGTTCTCAGGTGTCTCTCAATTCCATTCCTTCTGAGTGAACTTCCGCCACTTCTCACCGGAAGTATTCATTGTCACTGCAGCTCATCCCTTGCTCACTCTTCTCCCCAACGGGTACTGCCAGATTACCCTTGAGAAGAAACCTGAGCATGTCTCTCTCAAGAGAGAGATTCCTCTTGAAATTTCAAGATTTCTCTTGAGCTGGACACCATGGTGCACGCCTGTCATCCCAGCTGCTCAGGAGGCTGAGGCAGGAAGATCACAAGTTCAAAGCCAGCCTCAGCAATGGCAAGGCACTAAGCAACTCAGTGAGATGCTGTCTCTAAATAAAATACAAAATAGAGCTGGAGATGTGGCTCAGTGGTCAAGTGCCCCTGAGTTCAATCCCTGGTTTCCAAAAAAACCAAACAAACAGATTTCTCTTGAAATCCTCTGATGATTTCTCTTTTATGCACATAAGATCAAGTCCAAACTCCTTGGTGTGGCTTTCAGGACCTTCAGTCATTATTTCTCTGAACTCCACATGTAGCTCGACCACACATCTCATCAGTGTTCAAATAGGCCACGTGTCCTGGAGAACAGTCCAGTCCGGTCGGAGCATTGGCCATACTGTCCTCTTTCTGCAGAGCCCAGTAGGGGATTTTCTGCATGACGTCATCTTGTCTGCTGCAAATGAATAGTCTGAAACTCACCTGCTGGCGTGGCTGCATGGTTGTGGCTCACAGGACCCAGCTCAGTGTCTGAGGCAAAAGGAGCCACACGTAGTCTGAACCTGACAAATGTTAGTTCTCTTCAGAATGGCTTCCTTGCTTTGCTTAATATGAGTGGTGACATATAAGATCATGAACATGGGCCCAATCATATGGTGTCACAGGGGGAATGAATAACAAGTGACATCCTTGACTGGGAAGTTTGAAGGTTTAGAGAATCTGTGCAACTAGGATGGAGCCCGCATCCTGGTTGTTCAAATCCTCTGTGTCCTCTGAGTGAGGTAAAATGATCTTAATTTTGTCTCCATGTCCTGAAAATACTTAGAGGGGATTTTCTTCTGTCCCACTCAAGAGAGCACACAACACTTTATGTCCAGCTACTTCTCAACTTCACTTGTGATCCCTGATTCAAGCCACCATCATTTTTTTTGCCTGGATTTTGTGATGGTCTCTTAAGAGGTTTCCCTGTTTCCAACCTTGACCCTGCTCCAACCAGCAGTCAGAGAGATTTTTTTTTTTAAATATACAAGTCTAGTTGGGTGCAGTGGTGCACACCTGTAGTCCCAGAGGCTCAGAGGCTGAGACAGGAGGATCACAAGTTCAAAGCCAACCTCAACAAAAATGAGGTTCTAAGCAACTCAGTGAGACCTTGTCTCTAAATGAAAAATACAAAATAGGACTGGGCATGTGTCTCAGTGTTTGAGTGCCACTGAGTTCAAACCCCAGTACTAAAAAAAAAAAAAAAAAAAAAAAAAAAAAAAAAAAAAAAAAAAAAATTCCAATTCAGCAAGTCTTAGATGAAGTCTTAGGATATTCTTTCCTAACAAGTTCTCAGGTGCTGCTGCTGCTGGGCCAAACTTTAAGAATGCTTGATCAGGTGGCACATGCCATAATCCCAGCAACTTGGGAGTCTGAGGCAGGAGTACTGCAAGTTCAAAGCCAGCCTCAACAACTGAGTGAGGCCCTAAGAAACTTAGTGAGACTTTGTCTCAAAAAAAAAAAAAAATTAAAAAGAGGGACCAGGTGCAGCACACCTTTAATTCCAGGGGCTCAAGAGGCTGAGGCAGGAGGATTAAGAGTTCAAAACCAGCCTCAGCAATTTAGCAAGGCTCTAAGCAACTCAGTGAGACCCTGTCTCTAAATAAATTACAAAAGAGGACTGGGGATGTGGCTAAGTAGTTAAACTCCCCTGAGTTCAATCCCTGGTACCAAAAAGGGAGGGGCTGGGGATGTGACTCAGTGATAAAGACCCTTGGATTCAATTCCTGGTGCCAAAAAAGGAAAAAAAAAAAAAAAAAAGCCCAATCTAGACAATGAAGTTAATTATACCTGTGTTTAAATCCTAACCCTGAGCTGGACCTGTGTCACACACTTGTAGTCCCCGTTTACACCCAGAGTCTGAAGCAGGAGGACCCCTTGAGCCCAGGAGTTTGAGGCCAGCTGGAGCAACATAGCAAGACCTTCCTATAATCCCAGCAGCTCAGGAGGCTGAGGCAGGAGGATCATGAGCTCAAATCCAGCCTCTGCAAAAAGCCAGCTACTAAGCAGCTCAGTGACACCCTGTCTCTAAATAAAATACAAAATAGGGCTGGTGATGTGGCTCAGTGGTCAAGTGTCCCTGAGTTCAATCCATGGTATTTCCCCCCCCCCCCAAAAAAAAAAGCCATAGCAAGACCTTGTCTCAAAACAAAAACAAACAAAACCCCAAAAACCTCACTTTGCCACTTGGTAGCTGTGTGACAATGAGTGATTCGTTGCAGAGCAGACTGAACAAATGTTAGCTGCAGGGTGAGCTGAACACTCCACCCCATCTGTCTGGTTCCTTATCGCTTGTTTGCCTCAAGGCTGAACACTCAACCCCACTCAAGGCTGAACACTGGACCTCCACCCATCTGATGCAAAGGGAACCCATATCTAGCCCCTGCCTGGTCTCCCTAAGGGCAGAAGATGACACCCTTAGCAACTACTGTATGATCCAATCACTGTACACCCAGAGACACCATTAGATTTTGGTTATAAAAACTCTCCCCTCTCCGCCCCCCCTCTTTCTTCTCTTACTCTCTCTCTGTCCATGTACTTTGCTCTTCGCTCTCTCTCTCTCTCTCTCTCTCTCTCTCTCTCTCTCTCTCTCCCCACCCCCTTCCTTCCCTGTTAATCTGATACTGCAGCAATAAAGATCTCTTGGTCCCTCTCCAAGTGTCGGGGTCACTTCCCTTTCAGGTGAGTTCAATAAAGAGGCTGAGCCTCACTTTCTTTATCTGCAAAAAGGAACAATAGCTGTCTCAAACTTCAGTTCAAAGGATTAAATGACATCATGAACTAGAAGCTCCTGACCGGACAGTGGGGCTCAGGGGACATTGTTCTTCACTGACTGTCGAGTTCCACGACTAAAACACTCAGGGCCACTCCAGGTGAACTGGCACGAAATAATCACACAGAGACAGAGAAATGTCTTTTTCTTTGGGTCCTGTGACAGCTCCTCTGACCTTAAGGATCTATGGAAAGAGAGAGGAGAATGTGCTGAACCCTTATATTGATTGGGGAGAACCCATTTAAATGAGGCAAGGGGTAGGATTACAAAGGAACAGGTGAGTGTAGCTCAACTCCCTCCGGGTGCCACCTCCTCCTAGGGCCACACCTTGTTATTTGAGCGAGGGAAAAGCCCAGGTCACCACAGTGATCTTTCATATCCCTGTGGTGTATCAGGACTTCAAGGTGTGTGCATTTGGAGTGGCTCCCCACAACTGACCACCTTTGTACAGTCATTTAAATGGTCCTTGAGTCAAAAGGAAGATCCATGAAAGTTTAACAAATAGATTAGAATGGATACTGCCAGGTGATCACCACCCACTCAGAGGAGGGTCCTTCTGGAACTTTCCTTTTGGACTGAGGTTGTAGCTTGGTGGTATATTGCTTGCCTAGCATGTACAAGACCCTGGATTTGATATCCCCATCACTGGGACAATAAATAAATAAATAAATAAGGATAAAGATCCCTTCAGCAGAGATTTCTGGGATTCAGGCCCAGCTACTGGGAACATTGCTGATGAGATTCAAATGTCTTTTAGGGATACTTAAGGGGGGCTTGAGAGCTCATTAAGAGAGAATGGTCAGGGCTGGGGTTGTGGCTCAGCGGTAGAGCGCTCTCCTCGCATGTGTGAGACCTCTGGGTTCGATCCTCAGCACCATATAAAAATAAACAAACAAAATAAAAATATTGTGTCCATGTATAACTAAAAAAAATATCTATTTTTAAAAAAAGAGGGGATGGTCATAGGGAGAGCAGCCTGGCACCCAGGAAATGCCTCCTAAACCCACCCCCTCTCTCCAGCACCACCCTTCACCTTGATCCAAGTCCTCATCGATTTTCCTCTGTTGTTACAACTCCCCTACAGTTGGAGCTGATGAGCTCCAACTCTTTTTATCTATTTCCACAATCCTTTTCCCAAAGCAAGGAACAATCATGTCAAGGCCTGGACTCTGGCACCTGACTAATCCCACCACTGCAAAGGCATCTCACGAATGACTCTGGGAAGTTCTCCAAACCATCTCATTCTCTCTTTCCTTCTCTGTAAAATGGGGATCTGAATGCCTTAACCCCTTCGGTAATAAACATAGTGGGCACTTAATCATACCCATGTCCTTTGTCCTCTATGTAAGCACAGATCACATAGAGATTGCATAGTCCTCCTACTCAAAGCCCTTCAATAGCTCCCCACTGCCTAGTTGTTTTAGTCTGTTTTACATGGCTATAACAGAATACCACAGACTGGGTAAATTAAAATCAACAGAGGTTTATTTAGCTCGTGGTTCTGCAGGCTGGGAAGTTCAAGATGGAAGAACTGGTAAGGGTCTTCTTGCTGGTTTACAACGTGGTGGAAAGAATCACATAGTGAGAGAGGGTGAGAGGAGTTGGGAAGAAAGGGGCTGAGTTTATTTTTAACCAGGAGCCAACTCTCTTGGTAACTAACTCACTCCCCCAATAAGGGCATTAATCCATTCATGAGGGTACAGGGCTCATGGCCTAATCACCTCTTTTAAGTCTCACCTCTTATTGGGCGCATACCTGTAATCCCAGAGGCTCAGGAGGCCAAGGCAGGAGGATGGCAAGCTCAAGGCCAGCCTCAGAAACCTAATGATGCCCTAAGCCTCACTTAGAAAGACCCTGTCTCAAATTCAAAAATAAAAAGTGCTGGGGATGTGGCTCATTGTTAAAATACCCCTGGGTTCAATCCCTGGTACTAAAAACTAAATTTAAAAAAAGGTGAGAAGAGAACAGTGCAGACATGGAGAGAAATAGATGTTGAGATGTTCCAAAAACTTAACCAGGAGATCCATAAATGGGAAGAGTAAGAACTTGTAGAGTAGCCTCCATTCCTAATGGTCTCTTCAGTCCCAGTCTGATACTGAACTTTTCTTATGGCTCTTAGATCTTGAGTGAGCAAGGGTGTGGCAGAAGGGAGTTTCTTGTTCTGCTTGGGGACCAGTGAGCCTCTGACTAGTGTATGGCAGAAAAGATCTGTTCAGAAAAGCAGGCAGGAACTTCCCTTTGCCCCACACACCACCAGGTCCGATGGCCAAAGGCCAGGGACAAATTAGGGCTAAAGGTCTCTCCCCAGATGCACCCAAAAAGATGAGCTGGTACAGAAAGAACTTGACATCAGCTGCTGCCTCCTGGCCCAGGCTCCCTACCCACCACTTCCTCCTGGGCGTGGTGACACAGGCACATTGGTCAGGATGGATAGAGATAGAAGTATGTGGGTCACAACAGTGCTCCTTCCCCTTATTCTGCCTCCCCCCCGCCAAGAGGTTAGAAGGAGGCTGTACCTCACGGGAGAGGAAGTCACAAAAGGCCAGGGGACATCATAGTGGTTGAGGCTTGGAGGCCACCATCCTATTCCAAGACCCTTGTGATCTCAGGTGGGCCTGAGCATTCCAAAGTTCTAGAAACTCACTCTGGATTTTCTGTGGGAGGGCTGAGCTGAGCACACTCCAGGTAGGGATTTTCTAAGGGTGGAATCTCTTGGGCATTGTGGGGTCTTATGGCCATTGTGTGCTCTCACTCAAGGGCTGTGTATCCAAGACTTTAGTGTGAGGCTGATCTTGGGGGTGGTTTTGGCCAAAAGAGCATACAGTTCAGGAACCAATCATGGGTAATACCCTTACTGTGATATCTTCCCCCTCTCTGACAGTTGATGCCATCCTTCACATACAGCACAGACTTCTATAGGGATCACCAATCTGTGAGCTCAAATTGTATCACATTAACCTTCATGCTCCTTGTTATTGCCTTATTACCCCCGCATCTGCCAGTACAAGATCTCTAGTTCTTGCAAATCCCCTGTGCTATTGTGGAAAGTCTCCAGTGATATTTTACTTGTGCTTCATGTCCTGGTGTGTAATCTACCCAGGGGTTATACCTTGACTGCTATTCTTTTCTTTCTTTCTTTCTTTTTCACACTAGGGGATTGAATCCAAGGGTGCTTTACCACTGAGCTACATCCCCGTCCTTTACATTTTTTTTTATTTTGTGACAGGGTCTCACTAAGTTGCTGAATCTGGCCTTGAACTTGCCATCCTCCTGCCTCAGCCTCTAGAGCTGCTGAAATTATAGGCATGTGCCACCTGTCCTAGTTTGGCTTCAGTTCTAAGCCAAGACTTTAGAGAGAACCATGCTTCTTACTGTTGACCCTGAACCCTGAAAATGCCAGATTGTTGGGGGAGATCAGCTCTCTCTGCTTTGATTAGTTACATCATAGTAAAGTTGTCCCAAATCTACTGCTTGAGTTTCTGCATGTCCAGGCTGGTGATGCAGATCTTTTGGTTTTTATTGCGCTCTCTCTCTTTTTCCCTCCCTCCCTCCCTCTCTTGAACCCAAATTAATGTTCATAGGCTGAGCCAGACACATATTTGGTTAATAACTATCATACCATAAGAAGGATCACTATTCCCCTCTGACAACTAAGACTTTGCTCCTAGGTCAAGGCTCATTGTAGTTTTTTTTTTTTTTGTGTTGTTTTCCCTAGCCTCCAGCTTTACTTACTTTTGGTAGGACTGAAACAAGTGTACATCTTAAGTTCATTAAAGAATTTATTTTTCCTTTTAAATGTCCATGTAGGACTGTGCTTTTAGGCTGTACTCTCCTGCCAGATATTCAAGGCCATGTTGGTCAAAACTGACTTTGTTCCTATTTATTTTTAAGAGTCAACAGAGTTTCCTCAGAAATCACTCTTAGGGACCTGTGCAAAGCCTTCTGGTTTCTTTAGCTTTCCTATACCAGTGGTGCCACTTGCCAGAATGGGTCAGGGTCTGGTTGACCCCAGGACAAGCATCAGGGACATTTCTGTCTCCAATGATGATCCTCTTTGAAAAACGTGCGCTGGTTGGCTTCCTGTTCTTCAGGGTCCTCTTAATCTCCCTGATCAACAGATAGGGTGACTCACCAGAGTTGAGGGCCCAGAGAGGGGTCCTGTCATTCTCTGGGTCCAAGCTCATTATAGTTTTTCTGCTTTCTCTCAAAAAGGTCTTCTGCAAGGTCACCTCTTTTGTTTTCTAAACATGCTCAGGCATCCTGGAACTTTCAAAATAACCCAAACTTAAATTTGGCCTGCTCTGCACACTGGAGTATGGGAAAACCCTGCCTATTTTATCTCATCACATCAAGGACAGTGAGCTGTCCACCACCACTCTCTCTCAATGGGAAAAAAAGAAATGCATTTTTCATCTTCCAACCATGCAGCTTGATCCTATCTAGAAAACAAAGGAAGCTGGGCATGGTAGCCCATGCCTGTTATCCCAGCAGCTTGGAGAGGCTAAGGCAGGATGATTGAGAGTTCAAAGCCGGCCTCAGCAACTTAGCCAGGCCCTAAGCAACTTAGTGAGACTTTGTCTCTAAATAAAATATAAAAAGGGCTGGGGATATGGCTCAGTGGTTAAGCACCCTTGGCTTCAATTCCTGGTGCTTAAAAAAAAAATCAAGAAGAGCCTAGCAGATTTGTTACTATTGTAACCATGGTCCACTTTATGCTTTGAATATAGCCCTTGCAGCTCTGCCACTGCAACTTATTTTAAAAATAGACATGTTTCTTTATCTTCCTCTCTCCTCCTCTCTAATCTCAGGGGAAACAGGATTACCTTTCTTCTCCATCTCAGGCAGATTTATCTGTTCTTGAGCATACACCCAACCTTAGGAACGAAGTTATTAATTCAGACTTTGGGGATTGTACCAGAAGATCTCAGAAATGGCTATCTCCCAAATTAGCAAGAGAATTCCCACTCCAACAAAGAACTCGTGGACTGTAGCCTTTGAGTCACCTCTTTAAAAGCCCTCTGTTCCTGTTGATGGGCAGAATCACAGCCTCTGGGACAAGAGCCCACATATTTCTCCTTTGCTAGTGAAATAATATACCTTCTTTTTCCTTTTTCTCAAAACCATGTTCTCTTTATTGGATTGGCATCGGGGACAAGGACCAAGGTTTCAGCAACACTAGGATGTCACTGTCAAGAGGTGGAAAGCTGTGGAGAGGCACACAGCCTCTTTCCAATAGCCAAATGAATAGGAAGACCTCCTGCCTGTTCTCGCCACCTACTGGACTCTTTCTGCCACATCTCCTCCTGCTGAACATTCCCGAAGCTCCTTCAGGAGCTGTGACAGTTCCTTTCAAAGCCTTGTAGGACTTTCTATTACTTTAAAGGGTATTGGCCAAAGCTCATATTGTGGAACTCTATAGGAATCCAGTTGTGCTGTCCAAAACCAAAAGAATAAATTTGCTTAAAGGACATTATGGAACCCTTAGAAGAATCCAAACACAATGTGACCTGCTAGGTGGCTGGAAGAGGGCACTGCATCTTCTCCATCCTTCTCTCTCTCTCCTCAGGCCATCTTTCTCCATCTCTTCAACAAAGGGGGAAGATGGTGGTCCTTCCTAACTTCCTTCATACTTCACTGATAAGATCCTGGAGGCCAAGGCCTCAGCTTCCAACCTTAAGAGGGAAAATCTGACTGATTCAGATAGAGATAAATGTCCACTTTATGAGAATCTGCTATGGCCAAAAGAACAGGGTCACATGATTATACAAATCCGGTGTCTGGACACCTCACCTGAGTGGAGAAGTTGTTCCTAAGTAGAAGTTAGAGGGCTAGGGGCTGAGGATGTGGCTCAAGCGGTAACGCGCTCGCCTGGCATGCGTGGGGCGCTGGGTTGGATTCTAAGCACCACGTAAAATAAAATAAAGATGTTGTGTCCACCGAAAACTGAAAAATAAATATTAAAAAAAATTCTCTCTCTCTTAAAAAAAAAAAGTTATAGGGCTAGCAGACACATCAAACTTGTCACCCGAGGTAAAACACAATGATACTCCATTTTCCAATCTTATTCTGAAATGTCTCGAAAAGGCCATGTGGTCCCCAGCCTGTGGCACTATTAGGAGGTAGTGGAACTTTCAAGAGGTGTGGCCTAGTGGAAGGAAGTTAGGTCATCTGGGACATGTCCTTGAAGGGAATATTGGGACTGTAGCTCCTTACTATCTCTGCACTCTGGTGGTCATAAGGTAAACAGATGTCCTCTGCCATGTGCTCGTATCATGAAATACTGTGCTGCTACAGGCTCAAAGCAACAGGGCCAAGCCACCATGGAAAGAAAAACCTCTGAAATTCTGAGCCAAAACAAACCTCTTCTCCTTTTAAGTTGATTATCTCAGGTATTTTGTTACAGTGATGGAAAGCTGACTAATAACTCCATAACTTGACCCAAATTTTTCATTAGCCTTATGTCCACTTTCCTTCCTCAATGCCTCTGATCATTCTATCTCCTTAATCTATAATGTGTATTTCCCAACACCACTTGCTAAAAAATCCCAAAGCCTCTAAAATATCATGACAACTTCACTGTGCAATATTTTTAAAAATTTTTAGTTGTAGATGAACACAATACCTTTTTATTTAATTTTTTTATTTTTTTTTCAGTTGTAGATGGACACAAAATCTTTATTTTATTTATTTATTTTTATGTGGTGCTGAGGATTGAACCCAGTGCCTCACATGAGCTAGGCAAGTGCTCCACCACTGAGCTACCACCCTATTCCCCACTGTGCAATTTTGTATATACTTTGGCCTAATAACATATTATCAGAGTTGAGCTGGGTGCAGTGGCAGACATCTGTAATGCCAGTGACTTGGGAGGCTAAGATAGAAGAATCACAAGTTTGAGGCCAGCCTCAGCAACTTAGTGGGATCCTTAGAAACTTAACAAGACCCTATTTCAAATAAAAAATAAAAAGGACTTGGGAATAAAGCTCAAGGACAAAGCACCTCTGGGTTCAACTCCCAGTACCAAAAAAAAAAAAAAAAATACAAAACAAAACCAGAATATCAAGTTGAAAGGATTTCCAAATATCACCTAATTCCACCCTCCTCTACCTCACACGAGTTCCTCCAAATACAAGTTCAACCAACCCCTGCTTATACACCTTCAGAGACAGGATGCTCATGAGTTTCCATGCAGGTCTATTGCATCTCTTGCACCTCTGAAATCTTGACAGCCCCTGCAGAAATCTCGCCAAAGCTCATGTCACCCTTAGTCTCCTCTCTTCCTGGCTGATCATCTTCTGTTAATTTCCAGTAAGACCAATTCTCAAGTCCTCTGGCCACCCTAGGAGGGACAACTGTTCCATTTTCCCTCCTAAAATCTACTGCCTCAAAATGCATGCAACAAGAAGGCTCAAGAAACTATTTTGATACAGAAAGGAAGAAGAAAAAGGGCTGAAGATATAGCTCAGTTGGTAGAGTGCTTGCCTTGCATCTCGAAAGCACAAGGCCCTGGGTTAATCCCCAGCACCACAAAAAAAAAAAAAAAAAAAAAAGAAAAGAAAAAAAAAAGAAAATCAGTCTAGGAAGAATAAGCTGGTAGAGGCTGGGGATGTGGCTCAGAGGCAGAGCACTTGCCTAGCATGTGCAAGGTTCTGGGTTTCATCCCCAGACTGGAAAAAAAAAAAAATGTTGGTTAAAGCAATGAAATATGTCTGTTTTCTAGAATACTGTTCAATCTTGAACAAAATTTGTTAGACTTACATGTAATAGCATAGAAAGATTTTCATGATAATGTAAGCAGGAAAAAACAAGTTGCCGTGGGTATTACATTGTCTACTAGGCAGGAAGTCTGTCTCAACCTCCCAGTCCCATATCTCTTCTCTCTCTCTCTCTCTCTCTCTCTCTCTCTCTCTCTCTCTCTCTCTCTCTCTCTCTCTCTCTTTATTTTGATAAAACTTGCTAAGTTACTTAGGGCCTTACTGAGTTGCTGAAGCTGGCCTTGAACTTGCAATCCTCCTGCCTCAGCCTCCCTAGTCGCTGGGTTTACAGGTGTGTGCCACCATGCCCAGCCTTTATTGTACACATTAAAAGAGGAGGCTATTTACTGAACTCTAAATAAATGTTATTTGTAGATTCTAGAGATGTCTTGAGTTATCTCTAGAGTAGAAAAAATGAGGTTTGGGGAAACTTCTGTGTGAGATATATATAATTTTTATTCTTTTATTTAAATTTTTTAATTACATGTAATTTTTTAAAATTATATGTAATTTTTAAATAAAGAGCACATAGTAATTTTATAATCAAAAAGAATGATAAAGAAATCACAGTTCCAAATATCAGAATGTTGCTCTCTCCTTACCCACATTCTTTCTTTTATTCATTCAACAAACACTAAGACATTCTTTGCACCAGACCCCAGGCTGGGCCTTGTGTGAAGTATAGTTATAGCTATGAAGAGCTCACAGGCGTCAGAGGAAGCCTAGCATGGTAAATGCTAAAACAAAAGAAAGCTCATAGCTTTGGGATCCCAGAGGAAGGACTTTCTGGAGCTTAGAAGACCATAGTGTTTGTTGGGCACAGAAACAGTCATGGACTTTCAGGTGACAGAGCAGCTCATGCTGCCTTCTGTCCACTTCCTCTACCCCTACCAAACTCACTCCAGCCATCCCAATCTCCGCTGCAGCCTGTCCTTCCGGTCTACCCTCACCCAGCAGCCTGAGTGACCTTTCAAAACCAGGAATCAACCATGCCACACCCCTGCTTAAAGCCTTTCTGTACCTTTCTCTTGCATAAAAAGTTTAAAAATCCTTCCCATGACCCATCAGACTTCACATCCAATCTACCCAGAAATTCTGTTGGCTCTCCCTTCAAAATATATCCAGTCTGACCCCCTCTCATCATCTCCAGGGTGACCACCCTTGGACAAGCCCAGGACACTGCCCAGGACATCTGCAGGAGCGACCTCACTGTCTCTCTGCTTCCACGTCTCTCCACCCCACCACCCCACCCACAGCCAGAGGGCTCTCGGTCCTTCTTCTAGTCTCAACCCTCCTATCTTATCCAGAGTCAAGACCAGAGGCATCCCCTGGCCCACAAGACCCTGCGCCGCCTTGCCCTGCAGGTCTCTCTGACACCACCTCCTACCTTCTCTCTGGCTTCCTCATCACCTGCCACACGGGCCTACTCCTCAGTCCTCCCACATGTCAGGTCTGCTCCCACTGGGGCTTCACCATGGCCCTTTCTCACCCCAAATGCTCCTCCCCCAGATTATCTCACAAATCCTTCCTCACCTCCCTCAAATCCCTCCTCACCTCCCTCAAAGCCACCCTCTCCTTCTCAATATGTGTATCCTCTGTTCCCTGAGTGTCCATCTGAATTGCTTTGAGTTCTTTCATCCCTTTTCTCTTTCTTCTGTTCTCATGGAAGGAGATGACTGGCGAGAGCTGCTCGCATTAGCCCCAGATACCAAACTGAAGCTTTCTGTTGCTTAAGTTGGTGGAAGTTTGGTGAGGGTGTGAAGGCCATGGTCCTGGGTGTCAACCCTAAGTCCCCTTGAGGCATAGCCTGTTGCTGGAAGTCACATGGGCAAACTCAGGGGAGGAGGGGGTTGGAAACAGACTGTGCTGAGTCAGGCCCAGGTCAGGGACCAACAATGGGGACACTCATCTGGATGCTGGAGATCAGGTCGGGAGGGGGGGCGGTTCAGGCTGGTGGGAAAAGCACCTTAGAAGTATGTAACTCCAGAGTTTGACTGCAAATTGAAATCTCTATCAAGGGGGAATGAGGATGTAGCTCAGTGGTAGACATCTTGCCTGATATGCATGAGGCCCTAGGTTGTTTAATCCCAGAACCAGGAAAAAATAATCTGTAACAATCCCAGAGCAGTGGCGCACACAAGTGGCTAGGGAGACTTCAAAGCCAGCCTCAGCAACTTAGAGAGGCCCTGAGCAACTTAGAAAGATCCTGTCTATAAATAAAATATAAAAAGGGCTGGGGATGTGGCTCAGGGGCCAAGCGCCCCTGAGTTCAATCCCCAGCACTTAAAAAAAAAAAAAAATTTGTAACAAAGTCAGACCAATTGTGTTATATTTCCAGTGTTTATCACAACACCTGGCACAGAGAAATCTTCAGAAAAAAATTTTGAATGAATTCAGTAGGACTGTAGAGAACATGCTAGATTATTTTTGGCCATTATTTTATTTCTTATTATTTCTTACTACAAGTTGATCATCCTTTTTTTTTTTTTTTATTGGAGTGGGTGTGTACCAGGGATTGAACTCAGAGGCACTCAACAATGAGCCACATGTCCAGCCCCAATTTGTATTTTATTAGACATAGGGTCTGACTAAATTGCTTGGTACCTCTCAGTTGCTGAGGCTGGCTTTGAACTCTCTATCCTCCTGCCTAAGTCTCCCCAGCTGCTGGGATTCCAGGGGAGCGCCACTGTGTAGGGTGGGTTGATCATCTTTAATATAAAAAAATCCAGGCTGGGTGCGGTGGTGCAGGCTTATTATCCTGGCAGCTCAGGAGGCTGAGGCAGGAGGATCACGAGTTCAAAATCAGCCTCAGCAACAGTGAGGCATAAGCAACTCAGTGAGACTCTGTCTCTAAATAAAATGCAAAATAAGGCTGTGCATGTGGCTCAGTGGTTGAGTGCCCCTGAGTTCAATCTCCAGTACAAAAAAAATAAAATAAAATCCAAAATCTGAAACTTTTTGAGCATTGGCAATAACCACAAGTAGAACATTCCATCTTATGTACAAGGTATATCTTAAACATAAATGAATGCCCTGTTTAAACATGGGTCCCATTCCTAAGATATCTCATTATGCATATGCAAATATTCAAAAAATCCAGAAAAACCTGAAATCTGAAACAATTCTACTCCCAAGCATTTAGGTAAAAGATTCTCAAACTATAGAAATAAATGAGATAGCCAGGCATGGTGGTAGATACCTATAATCCCAGCAGCTCAAGGGGCTGAGACAGGAGGATGGCAAGTTCAAAGCCAGCCTCAGCAATTTAGCAAAGCCCTAAGCAGGTTCAAGAGACACTGTCTCAAAACAAAAAATAAAAAAGGGGCTGAAGCTGTGGCTCAGTGGTTAAATGTCCCTGGGATTTTTTGTACCAAGGATACAAAAAAGAAAGAAAGAAAGAAGGGGGGGGGAGGGAGAGAGAAAAATACAAAGATACTATTTTTGCTACAAAAGAAGTGTGCATATAAATACAGAGCATACAGGGCGCCCCCTGGAGCTCAGTGTGAGGTGGTGCCTGTGTCAACATACATGAAGGAAAATATCTAAAATACTATCCACTAATAATATGTCTCTCTTCCAAGTGGAATTTCAGGTTATTTTAAGTTTCCCTTTTTTACTAAGATGTGTGTGTCTATAAAAACACCAGGAGTATTTTATAGTAGGAAAAAATTGTCATTAAAAGTGTATTGAGGGGCTGGGATTGTGGCTCAGCGGTAGAGTGCTCGCCTCGCACATCAGAGGCCCTGGGTTCAATCCTCAGCACCACATAAAAATAAATAAAATAAGGGCACTGTGTCCAACTACAACTTAAAAAAAAAGAAATATCCTTTTAAAAAAAAAAAGTGTACTGAGAAGCTGGGTGTGGTGGCATATGCCTGTAATCCCAGCACCTGGGGAGGATGAGGCAGGAGGATGGCAAATTCGAGTCCAGCCTCAGAAATTTAGCGAGGGCCTAAGCAACTTAGCAAGATCCTGTCTCACAATTGAAAAAAAAAAAAAAAAAAGAGCTGGGCATAAAGGTGCATGCCTGTAGTCCCAGCAGCTTGGGAGGCTGAGGGAGAAGGAATTCAAAGCCAGCCTCAGCAAGAGTAAGTGCTAAGCAACTTAGTGAGACCCTGTCTCTAAATACAATAAAAAATAGGTCTGGGGATGGGGCTCAGTGGTCAAGTGCCCCTGAGTTCAATCCCTGGTACCACCAAAAAAAAAAAAAAAAAAAAAAAAAAAACTGGGGAGGAATGGGCTGGGAATATGGCTTAGTGAAAGAACACTTGCCTAGCATGTGTAAAGCACCGGTTTTGATCCCCAGCACCATGACAAAAAATATATATATTTGGTTTGGACATGCAGCTCAGTGGTACAGCATATGTTTAGCGTTTGCAGAGACTGGATTCAATCCTCAGCACAAACAAAAATGAAAGCAAAAAAGTACACTGAAGTTATATATATTTTGCCACAGTAAAAAAAAAATTAGTGTACTGAATCTTAAAATCTAAGTGTTATGACTCCATATTATTATCATAATTAGTCATACGCTTTATTAGCTAGGAAGCTGGCTTTGAACTCAAATGCTTTTTTTGTTTTCCTCAGTACTGGGACATTTTACCACTGAGCTACTTCCCTCTCCTTCTTTTCATTTTTTTTTTTTTTTTTGAGAAAGAGTCTTGCTAAATTGCAGAGGAGCTCCCTAAATTGCCAAGGCTGGTCACAAACTTGTGATCCTCCTGCCTCAGTTTCCTGAGCTGTTGGCATTACAGGTGTGTGCCACTGCACAGAGACCAAATGCTTTTTTTGTGGGTGAAAAACAAATGCGGGGCTGAATCTCAGATCATTTTATTCTTGAAAACTCCTTTGTCTTCCTGCACACCCTCACCCTCAGATTTAACTTTGCAATCTCTGACCCACATGCTTTACCCCAAATGAGAAACATAGTTCAAAGGAGCTCTCAGTGCAAAACAAACAAAAGAATAAAATGGATGCTTTCCAGTGCTCATGACGTACAGTCACAAACATCACTCTTGGGACATGCATAGGGATCACTTGCACAAGGACACATGAACTTGTTAGAATTTCTGAGTTCAGTAGATTGGTCAGTGGCCATGGCAGATCTGACACTTTCTTTGCACTGGTCTGTGTGAACACTGCTCCCATGTAGCAATGCCCTATCCATCAGGGAACTAGATGGATGAGACCTTGCCTACAAAGACCCTGCTTGCTTGAGGGGTGTGATGTGGGGATTGTTAGAATTACTACCAAGGCCCTGAGAGAGGGAGGTAGAGCAGGAGTCTGTAGGTCTGTCAGACTCGGGTTTGTAATCTCACTATGTTGCTTCTCACAATACTTTTATTTTATTTATTTATTTTGATGTGTTGCTGAGGATCCAACCCAGTGGCCTCACTGGTGGTAGGCGAGTGCTCCACCACTGAGCTCCAACCCCAGCCCATGCTTCCCAGCTTTTAACCCTGTTTGGGACTCTTCATTTTCAAGGGCCCTCAGTTTTCTTCTCTGTAAAATGGAACGAATAATGCCAAATTTCTGGGGCTGCTATGGAGATGAAATGGAAAGATCAACCAATGCATAATGTTTAGCACCATGGCTTATCCAATGTGCTCAGCAAAGCATATAAAATGATAAAATGATTGATTTTTTCATGCACATAAAATGCATAAAATGATTGATTCATTCAGCAAATGTTATTTCACCATATAAAATGATAGGGAAAACAAAGCAGCTTCTGCTGTGTGGAGCTTCTAAACTAGTGGGGAAGACATAATCATGACATTGTCACCTGAGTAAATAATTACACATCACAATCGAGAGGGAAAAGTCCAAAAAACTGAGAGCAAACAACCAGCAGCAGGACTTTAGTCATTTTTTAACTCAGGAAATTACACACATTATATAATGTGTTCCTTTTTCCCTTAGTCATATGAGCAATATTTCATCAGTACAATATGATGAACATATTTGTCAAGGTCATGTCTTTTTAAAATTTTTTTAACTTATATTTTTCAGTTGTAATTTGGACACAATACCTTTATTTATTTATTTTCATGTGGTGCTGAGGATTGAAGCCAGTGCCTCATACATGCTAGGCAAGTGCTCTACCGCTGAGCCATAATCACAGCCCTGTAAAGGTCTTTTCACAGCTGAAGTTTTCATAAGGTTCTCATGCCAGGTCCTAAGCAGAGATTATGATCCTCATTTTACAGAATTGAAAACTAAGTGCAGGGAGAAATAACTTTTTCAAGGTAACAGCTTGATTATCAAGCAATGCAGACATTGAGTTGAGTTGAGGTTATAGCTTTCCTTAACATGCATGAGGCCCTAGGTTCAATAGCATCACAACCCATAAAAGCATCTGGACTGTGAGTCCTAAATTTCAATCCTAGTTTTTCCAACACTAAAAAAAAAAAAAAAAAAAGAAAGAAAAGAAAAGAAAGAAAAAGAAAATTTTAAAGGTCTTTTAGCAAAAAGACATTTTTTTTCACTACATCATTTTTTTTTTTTAATTCTGAAATACAGCACACTTTCGGTATTCAAAAGTTAATTACAAGCTGGGTATGGTGGTCCATATCTATAATCCCAATGATTTTGGAGGCTGAGGCAAGAGGATCACAAGTTTGAGGCCAGCCTGGATCATTTAGTAAAACCTTGTTTCAAATTTTTAAAAAAATAAAATGGGCTGGTGATGCAGCTCAGTGGTACAGCAGTTGTAATAACCCCGAAAAAGAAAAAGAAAGAAAGAGATTATAGAAAGTATAAAAAGCATGGTTTTCATTTTTTTGGCACTGGAGATCAAACCCAGGGCCTCACACATCCTAGGCACACACCCCATCACTGAGCCACATCTGTAGCCCTGTATAATTTAAAGATCACACATATGCCGGTGATGGCATATGCCTGTAATCTTAGTGGCTAGGAAAGCTGAGACTGGAGGATCATGAGTTCAAAGCCAGTCTCAGCAAAAAGAGAGGCACTAAGCAACTCAGTGAGACCCTGTCTGTAAATAAAATATAAAATAGGGCTGGGGATGTGGCTCAGTGGTTGACTGCCCCCGAGTTCAATCCTCCACACTCTCCCCCCACCAAAAAAAAAAAAAAAATGTACACACCACTAGCCCAGAAAACAGAATTTAATGTAGATCAGAAGCTTCCCACGTACTCTTTCCCAGAAATAACCCCCATGCTAAATTTTATATTAATTCTCTTGCCTCTTAAAGGGTTTTTTTATAACTTACATATCTATCATTATGTCATTGTTTTGACTAGTTTTGAACTTTATTTAAATGATACCTTATTTTATGTATTTTTCTGCAACTTGCTTTTTTATTCCCAACATTTTGTTTTTAAGGTTATTCATATTGATGCTGCTTATAGCTGTAAATAACTTCACAAATAAATAATATTCATTGTGTGACTATACCACAATTTATTTTATTTTTTCATAATTTATTTATTTATTTTTAAATATTTATTTAGTTGTAGATGAACATACAGTATCTTTATTTTTTTGTCGTGCTGAGGATGGAACCCAGTGCCTCACGTTTTCGAGGCAAGCACTTTACCACTGAGCTATAGCCCCAGCCCCTCATAATTTATTTAAATCATAGTTGATAAGCATCTAAACTGTTTCCCGCACGTTGATATTGCAAACGGCATAGTAATAAATAAGATAAACTTTTACACACTGGTGAGTATTGTTAGATAAAATTCTAGACTTGGAACTGATGGATCAAAAGTATTTAGATACAGTTGTAATTTTAATAGACTTTGGCAAATTGCCCTTCATATATATACCACAGATTCTCACAAATATTAACTTAGAGAGATAAAGACGTTTTAGAAGGCCCAGGTGAGCTGTTCTATTGCAGAGATGAATCAACCTGACACCAAAAGTGATGACACTGTGACCCTAATAGCATCACAACCCATAAAGGTGTCTGGACTGTGAGTCCTAAATTTCATTAAAGTCCATATTAACATTTCATAATATCAATGCTGCAACTTGCTCAATTACTGGCAGTATCTTAATTTCTAATTTCTCATTTTCCCCGCTTTTTCCCTTGAGCTATTTTGCTATACTGGATCTTATACGCTGTCAAGTGACCCTGGGACTATTCTGACCTCCACGAGGTTTGTCGAGTGACCGATCTTCTTTAGCCTGCAAGAATTCTAGTCTTTGGTAAAGTGATTTCAGGGACGCAGTGTTCCTCCAACCACTTACGAAAGATTTTTTTTTTTTTTTTTAATATTAGGAGCGGAGCATACTAAAGCACGTGACGTTTCATAACCTCTCTGGGATCAGTTTGAAAGCGGGTGGCCAATTTGTAATGCACCTTTTGGAGTAAAGGAAGCACGCCTCCCAGAGGCAAGTTTTCATTGGATGGCGGGGCTGTCAATCACTAGACCTATAAATAAGAGAGGCCGGCCGCTTCTCACTCGGAAGCCGGGAAGGCAGCGTGTGCAGTGAGTTTTTCGGCGCGAGAGAAGCTCTTCCGGTAATATCTGACTGTTACTTAAAATTAAGCTTGAGTAGAAAATAAAAGGACCTTCTTCTCTTTTCCCCGCCCATCCTCCCCTCTCCCTGCTGGGTCCGCGCGATGGCGGAGACCGCGGTGGGAGCCTGCGGAGAAGCGATGGCGGCGTTGGTGACCGCGGAAGGCGCCTCGGGCCCGGCGGGCATGTCTCTCGGCCGGGGCTTCTCGAGCTACCGGCCCTTCGATCCCCAGACGTTGGGCTTCAGCCCGAGCTGGCGGCTGACCGGTTTCTCCGGCATGAAGGGCTGAGGCTGCAAGGTCCCCCAGGAGACGCTGCTCAAACTCCTGGCGGGACTGTCACGGCCGGACGTGCGGCCCCAGCCGGGCTCCGGCCTGGTTGGAGGCCAGGAAGAGGCGGCCCAGGAAGCTGGCCTGACCTCTGGGACAGGCCCCAGCCCAACTTTTCCATTCTTGAGTATTGGGATGGACTCCTGCGTCATCCCCCTGAGGCACGGAGGCCTATCACTGGTGCAGACCACGGACTTTTTCTACCCCTTGGTGGAAGATCCGTACATGATGGGGCGAATAGCTTGTGCAAATGTGCTGAGTGACCTCTACGCCATGGGCATTACTGAATGTGACAACATGTTAATGTTACTCAGTGTCAGCCAGAGTATGAATGAGGAGGAACGAGAAAAGGTAACACCACTCATGGTTAAAGGCTTTCGGGATGCTGCTGAGGAGGGAGGCACTGCAGTGACAGGTGGACAAACAGTGGTCAACCCTTGGATTATCATCGGGGGAGTTGCCACTGTGGTATGTCAGCCAAATGAATTCATAATGCCTGACAATGCAGTTGTAGGGGATGTGCTCGTGTTAACCAAACCCTTAGGCACTCAGGTCGCCGCTAATGCTCACCAATGGCTGGATAATCCTGAAAGATGGAATAAGATAAAAATGGTGGTCTCCAGAGAAGAGGTAGAGCTGGCTTATCAGGAAGCTATGTTCAATATGGCTACCCTAAATAGAACTGCTGCCGGATTAATGCACACCTTTAATGCCCATGCAGCCACCGATATCACAGGCTTTGGCATTTTAGGACACTCTCAGAACCTCGCAAAACAACAAAGAAATGAGGTGTCCTTTGTCATTCATAATCTGCCGATCATTGCCAAGATGGCTGCCATCAGCAAGGCCAGTGGGCGATTTGGACTACTTCAAGGAACTTCGGCTGAAACCTCTGGGGGATTACTAATTTGTCTGCCAAGAGAACAGGCAGCTCGATTTTGCTCAGAAATAAAATCTTCCAAGTACGGAGAGGGTCACCAAGCATGGATCGTCGGCATCGTGGAAAAGGGAAACCGAACAGCCCGTATCATCGACAAGCCTCGAGTTATTGAGGTTCTACCTCGTGGGGCCACTGCTGCTGCTCTTGCTCCTGATAATTCCAACGCCTCCTCAGAGCCTAGCTCCTGAAATGGAATTGCAGAAGTTGTTAGGAACTTAGAGCCTTTATATAAAATCATGGAGGATTCTCAAGAGTGGATATTAACAAACTTCCAAAGAAGGCTGCCTGCATAGTGGTTCCAGCTGCTTTCTCGGTGATTTGAATCAGCCAATCAGTAGCTGCCTTTATGTACATTCCAAGGCCAGAAGTAACATTTTGGACTTTGGGGGGGGACATGTGTTTATCTCTTGGGTGGAGGAAGAGCAGAAAAACCTTTCCAAAGCAAGATGAGGCTGTTCCAGTTTAAGGGATTTTTCTTTGCACTGGTTTAATTCATTTCTGCACAAGGAATGAGATTACTAAAATTACATACTCAAAAAGTAAATTGCAAAATGAAAAAAAATAGAAGCAATGAGTTTGGACCAAAACTGTTGATAAATCTAAATTGTTAAGAGAGATCTTATAATACAATGTCAAATTCTTTATTAGATTTTTATGAGGAACTGGCTCTTTCCTTCTCTGGACAAGAATTGAGCAGCTTGTCCAGTAACTGGGAAAGGAGAACCTGCAACCATCTGACTTGGTCTCTGTTAATGATGTCTTTCCTTCTAAATTCCACTAAGGATTGGGAAAGGCAGAGCAAGCCCTAGAGACCAGGATGTGGTGGTCATTAATATGTTAAATTTTGTGCTAAAAATTCCTTGTGATTTAATTAATAAAGAGTAATTTCTTATAGTTAAATAAAGAAGAGTAACTTTGTTGGAAAACTCTTCTGGCTAAAGTTTGGTTCTTTGGGATTCTAATTTTTTACAGTCATAAAATGCCATTGCTAAAAAAACAACAAACAAAAACCAACCATTGCTACATTTAGTATCTGGCAAAGTGAGAGTGTTTTTCCTGATCCTAGATGAAGGAATTTAACACACAAATTTGTCCCTGAGATGACAGGGAAGGATTCAATGGGCATAAACTCCACAAATTTAAGGGTAGGAGAGAAAATAGCAAAAGAAAGGTGTCAACAATTCTTAGAAGATGAAAAGGAGGAAGAAAGATTTAGCAGAAGCTGCCAAAGTGGGGGAATGCCAACAAGAAGCAAGGAGATATGATACATAGGACAGTGGGGGCAAGAGGTGGCAAAAAAAAAAAAAAAAACTTGAAAGTTTATATACAAAGCTGGGCACAGTGCTGCATGCCTACAATCCCAACTACTTGGGAGGCCAATACAGGAAATTCATAAGTTTGAGGCCATCCTGGGAATTTAGGGAGACCCTGCTCAAAAAGAAAAATTTTAAAGCTGGGCTTGGTAGCCCACACCTAAGTTGTAATCCTAATGACAGGGAGACTAACACAGGAGGATCATAAATTCAAGGTCTGCCTCATCAATTTAGCAAGACCTTAAGCAACTTACTGAGACCCTGTCTCAAAATTAAAAATAAAAGTCTGGGGATATAGCTCAATAATAGAGCACTTATTTAGCATGCACAAGGTCCTCAGTTTAATCCTCAGTACCATTTAAAAAAAAAAAAAGTTTACACATGGGGTAATTATATTTTTATGCTCCTCAAATCCATCCATTTCACAGTAGGTGAGTTACCTCTCACTTCTGCAGGGAAAGGGTCAGTCAGGAACTTTAGGCACAGCAGAGGACAAGGAGTGTGACTGAAAACAGAAGAATTTAAAACTTTAAAATGATACAGTCCCATCCCCTTTTCCAAGCTTAGTTGTTAAACTGGTCAAGGGACTGGTAGTGTAGCTCTGAAGTAGAGCATGTGCTTAGCATATAGTCAAGGCCCTGGATTCCATCTCTAGTATCAATAAACAAGCAACCCTAGCCAAGAAGCTTAAACCATTTCTTGTCTGGCACAGGTGAAATACTGGAGAATACTCCAGAGAAAATGAATGTGCCCAGAAAAACAGATGTAAACATTTAGGATGCTCCCAGTGAAAATCACTGTATTGTGACACCTCCTGGTTGAAAGGCTTCACTTGGTATTTTAAGCTTTTTAATGCCTCCTTAAATATGAGCAGTCAAGGATCACTAGACATTGAAGGCAAGCTTCCAACTTGAAAACAAGTAAACAGAATGAAACAGCTGGGCAAGGTGGCATACAACTATAACCCCAGCTACTTGGGAAGCTGAGGCAGGAGGAAAGCAAACTCAAGGACAGCCTGCACAATTTAGCAAGAACCTATCTCAAAAAGGGCTGGAGATGTAGGTCAGTAGCAGAGTGCTTTTCTAGCACCTACAAGTCTCTAGGTTCAATCTCTAGTAACCAAAACAAATAACAAAAATGCTTTAAGAGAACAACACACTTAGAATATAGAAAAACTAAATTTAAAAAAATTCAGGGCTGGGGTTGTGGCTCAGTGGCAGAGCACTTGCCTAGCATGTGTGAGGCACTGGGTTCAATTCTCAGCACTGCACATAAATAGATAAAATAAAAGTCCAGGGACTGGGGTTGTGGCTCAGTGGTAGCCTGCTTACCTTGTATGCATGGAGTGCTGGGTTAGATTATCAGCACCATGTAGATAAATGAAGTAATAAAATAAAGGTATTATGTCCATCTATACCTTAATTTTTTTAATATTTATTTATTTTTTTTTTTATTCTTGGCGGATACAACATCTTTGTTTGTATGTGGTGCTGAGGATCGAACCCGGGCTGCTCACATGCCAGACGAGCGTGCTACCACTTGAGCCACATCCCCAGCCCTAACTTAAATTTTTTAAAAAAAATCATAAAGGTCCATTGACAACTAAAAAATTTTTTTTTAAATTCAAGGCTGGGGTTGCAGCTTAGGGGCAGAGCGCTTGCCTAGCACATGTGAGGCACTGGGTTCGATCCTCAGCACCATATAAAAATAAATAAATAAAATAAAGGCATGATGTCCAACTGCAACTAAAAAAAAAAAAATTCAGCAAGAGTCAGAAAAATATAAAGTTAACTCTGGAAGCAGAATAAGAAGACAAAAAGATACACAAGAGAGGGGGAAATGTATGGAAATTAGAGGTGAGCTAGGAGGTTTAGCCTTGAAGAGGAGTTTCTGGAAGAGGTAATAAAGAAAATGGAAGAAACCCGATGTGGTGGCCCACATCTGTAATCCTAGAGGCTCAGGAGGCTGAGATAGGAGAGTTCAAAGCCGGCCTCAGCAAAGGCGAGTCAAGGCACTAAGCAATTCAGACCCTGTCTCTAAATAAAATACTAAATAGGGCTGGGGATGTGGCTCAGTGGTCAAGTGCCTCATTCAATCCCCGATACAAAAAAAAAAAAAAAGGAAGAAATTAAAAAGAATAATACATGTTTCCTAAAACTTAAAATCTTTAAGTCACCCATTTCTTGAATTCCCAGAGCAGTGAATTTTAGAACATATGCAAATTTCATTAAAGTACAAAATGCCCTATTAACAATAATACTGTTTTTTCCTTTCTCTGTCTATGCTGTCTATGAAGAGATGTGCCTTTGTCAACTCTGACAAACTTTCATGTGTATCTCTGGAAAAAAAAAATAGCAAATGATTAAACAGTATGTACTTTGCACCAGGCAGTATTACGTCCTTAATATATTTTAACTCAATCTTCCAACAACCCCACTGTGCACATGAGAAAGCTGATACACAGGGAGATTAAGAAATCTGTCTAGGGCTGGGGATGTGGCTCAAGCGGTAGCGCGCTTGCCTGGCATGCATGCAGCCCGGGTTCAATCCTCAGCACCACATACAAAGATGTTGTGTCGGCCGAAAACTAAAAATAAATAAATAAATAAACAAAAATTCTCTCCAAGAAAAAAAAAAATCTGTCCAGTATCAGACAGGCAATCTGACTTCAGAACCCATGCTTCTAAATCACCACAATAATACACAAAAGTTTGAGATATCAGACTTCTCAATATCCAATTGGAAGCTAAAAGTAGTATCTTCACAATTTTGAGGGCAAATGATTTTGTAATGCAGAATTCTATGCCAAGCTACATTTTAAAAAATATTTTTTTAGTCATTGATGGACCTTTATTTAATTTATTTATTTGTATGTGGTGCTGAGAATTGAACCCAGGGCCTCACACGTACCAGGCAAGCACTTTACCTCTGAGCCACCATGATAGCCCCCCAAGCTACATTTTTCAAACAAGTAGAATAAAAATATTTTTAGTATATGCAAAGTGTAAAACTGGTTTCATCCCATACACTTTCAGGAAACAACTGGAAGGCTGTGGCTAACCTCAATAGTAGAGTACCTGCCTAGTATACATGAGGCTCTGGGTTCTATCCCTGCACCTCCAAACAAAACCAACCAACCAACAAAAATCAAAAACAGCTGGAAAATATGCTCCAGCAAAAAAAAAAAGGGGGGGGGGCAAACTGAGAAAGAGTAAAACATGGGAGCCAGGAAATGGAACCCAGCAGAGAAGTGAAGGCAAAGCTGAATGGCTGGCTTAGAGAGCAATCAGTCCATACCGGACCTAAAGATCTTTGGGGAAAGAGAAAAATGGAACTGATAGAACATTGGTACATTAAATTGTTGAAAATTTATTTTGAAATAATAATGGACAATGTAAAAAGAATTAGTGGTACATGCCTGGGTATGGTGGTGGTGCATGCCTGTAATCCCAGCTACTTGGGAAACTGAGGTAGGAGAATCCCAAACTCCAAACTGGACTGGGCAACTTAATGAAACTCTTTCTCAAAATAAAAAATCAAATTGGCTGGGGATGTAGCTCATTGGCAGAGCAGAGACCTTAGGTTTGATCTCCAGCACCAAAAACCAAAACAACCAAGGAAAAACTCCCCAAAAAGTCATCTCTGACCTCCCAGCCAACACCCAGCTACTCTAAAATTTATCACCCTATTTGCTTCACACCTCTTATCCTAATCTGTAATTATCTTGAGAATGTATTGATGTGCTTTAAAATTATCCCCTGCTATGTAAGCTCCAAGATGGCAGGGATGTTCAGTATTCCTAGCACCTACAACAGTGTCTGATCCAGAGTTAATGATCAGAATATATTGAATGAATAAAAGAATGAATGAATGAGCAAATGAAGTAGACCTTTGGGACCTTAACACCCTTTCTTTTCCCACTTTTCTAGTTCTTGGTGTCTCATAGTGGTGGAAGCTGGCATCATCATCAATCCATTGACAAGTCTGGCTAGGCACAGAGGCACACTAATCCCAGCAACTCAGGGTGCTCAGTAATTTAATGAGACCCTGTCTCAAAATAAAAAATGATAGGCTGAGGATATAGCTCAGTGGTAGAGCACTTGTCCAGCATGTGTGAGGCCCTGGGTTCAATCCCCAGAACCACCAAAAAGAAAGAAAACTGCTAGGAATGAACATGTCTTAAATCTCAATTAATTATATTCCTTCCCACCCAACTCCCAGGTCTTCTATGTCTTCATTTCAGCAAATACCAAAACTACCCATCTAGTTAGTCAAGCCAGAGCTATCCAATACCTCTCTTTTTTTGTTGTCTGTTATATCCAATCTGTGTTGCCTAATCCAGTGGCTAATTCAGCACTCTCATTTTGCTCATCAGTTTAGCAGCACACAAATCAAATGCCCATTTATTTTGAAACACTTTCTCTGTATGTGTGTGAGAGTGTGTGTATGCTCTGTGTGTGTGTGTGTGTGTGTGTGTGTGTGTGTGTATGCACATGGAGGAGGGCAAAAAGTAGTAACCAATAGTGCTTATCACCTCTTTCCTGAACCACACAATCTGCAGATGCCCCTAATCACTTTTCATAAGTGTTATTTTTTTGGGGGGTATGGACAATGTTGAAGATCAAACTCAGGATCTCATGCATGCTGTCACATCCTCTTCACAGTGTTTTTTTTTTGGGGGGGGTGGGGGTGGGGGGAGGAGGGTAATAGGGATTTAACCCAGGGCACTGTATTTCTGAGCTATATCCCTATCTCTATTTTGTTTTATTTTGGGACAGGATCTCACTAAATTGTCAAGAACTTGCACTCCTGTTGTCTCAGCCTCCTGGGTCATTGGGCTTACAGGGTTGCACCGCTGCTACTGGCTTGCTTTATTTTTATCTAAAAATATTTTTAAACACTTTTTGTGGTATTGGGGATTGAACCCAGGACCTCATGCATGCTAAGCAAGAGCTCTACATCCCCAGCTATTTTATTTTGAAACAGCTCACTAAATTGACCAGATTGACCTTGAATTTTTGATCCTCCAGATCACAGGGATTACAGGTATGTACCACTGTCCCCAGATTTACAGTGTTTTAACTATGGTAACATTTAATTTTTACCTTAATATTTGTCACAATTTCAAGTATTATAGCACAGGTGCTAATAAAACTTGTGCCTAGTGGTGGAATTGCAGTACTTTGGGGACTTATTTTTGTTTATTTATTTTTTGGCACTGGAGATGCTAAGCATACACTCTATTGCAGAACTACATCCTTCAGTTCCTCTGCCCTTTTGGAATATTAATTTCTAAAATCTGTCTTTTCTTCCACTTTCTTAGTCTTTCACTTCCATTAAACTGTATGCCTCATTGAACTCCTGGAGAACAGACATAGCGACCTTAATAGGTATGTGAAAATAAATAATTCTCTATAAAGCTTGGATTCGACAAAATTCAAGTTCCTGTGTTTCACAAAGATCTCTTTTCTCTGCGTGCAGTGGCGAACGCCTGTAATGTCAGCAACTGGCAGGAAGATCGCCAATTCGAGGCGGACTGACAATGTAGTCAGAGCCAGTCTCAAAGAATAAAAAGGGGTAGGGATGTAGCTCAAGGGTAGAGTGCTCTTGGGTTCAATCCCCAGTGCCGAGAGAGAAAAAAAAAAAAACCTCTTCCCTTGGTCATATATATAACAACTCAGCGGGTCTCAGCCAAAGTAACAATTCCATGATCACCTCATAAATTCCCCAGCAAGCTTGGTGGTTTTGTGTGTGGTATGGCCGCGATAGAGACACATGAGTCTGGAGAGGTGGCAGAGGCCAATCTGTAATGGGTCACACATTTCAATGTCATGTAATCTACGTTGCGGGTAGGGAGGAGGACAGACTGGTTCCTTGAGACAGAAATGGGGGTTAACTCCTTCCAACCACAGCAATCAGCCGGGGCTGGGAGCAGAAGTGGGACAAAAGACCTAGGTCGTGGTCCCGACTTTGTTCCATTCTTTCCCTTCGATCGCATCCAACTAGTGTGGAGGCTGGTCTAGAGGATCTTCAGAGTCCCTAAACCCTGACGAATTTAATGCAGGCGGAGGGTACATTCACTTATGGAATTTCCCGCCAAACACACCCTCGGCCTCCTAACCTAGCATTTTGCTTTGGCGCCATCTGGCGCCCACAAAGGAGTAAAACGGCTACGCCCTCTCCTCCCGCTTCCCTGTCCTTTCCTCCGTGTCAAATTGGTACCGCGGACTTCTTAGGCGGAAGAATTCTCCGAGGTAAGGGACTACAGGATTAAAGCTCCTCAGATTGGTCCAGTCCTGATACGGGGCGGGCTGTAGCAAACTCCACACAGGTGATTGGTTTCTCCGCCGGCACTACTCCGTGAAGCAATCGAGCTCGCCCGTGATTGGTTAGGGGCCCTGGAGGCGGGCTCCCAGCGTGGCGCGGAGTTCTGTGCAGTGGCGTCTTAGTGGGTTGTGCAGCATGTCTAGTGCCGGAGGTGATACCCAGAGGGACGCTGGGAGAAAGGATACTGCTGCTGCCGCCGGCTCATTCAGCTTCAGCCCGGAACCCACGCTGGAGGACATGTAAGCAACCCACGACCAGGTTCGGGTGGAGAGATTGACCCCTTCCTCTATGCCATGGGACGGGTCCTCCCACGTGGTGGGGAAAAATGACCAGCAGTAGTGCTGGCTGACCCCTGGTGAGCCTCTAAACCTCTCAAGCAAAGTGGGCTCAGCAGTTCACAACTAAAGCGGGGAAATTGCCCCAGGAGTCTATACTGCCTCCGCCCTTCCGGAGTGGGTGTACCACCCAACAGGGGCAGATGAAGTGCGGAGAGGTAGGAAACATTAATTTTTGCTGGAGGAAATCAAAAAAGCTTCTTAGGGAAAGTGTAAAATACGCAGGACTTAGATGTGCAAAGATAGGGATATTCCAAGTGGAGGAAACTTCAAAATTAGCAATGGAATAATAAAGTATTGTTAGGTACGGCTAGAGGTTAAAGTGTCTGCAGGGGCACGCTGAATTTCAGATGCGAAAACCAAGTCTCATAAAGAGGAAATTACTTATTCAAGACCATCCACGGATTTAGTTGCAGAATCCTCTGACTCCAAGCCCCCTTTACGTATCACTGGGGTACCTGCCTGGGCTCTGCAGCTCCTCCCCCAACCACTAACCCTGGGAATTGGGCTTCTACTCCTTTATCTTATTCCAGCCGGCGTCTCCATGCAGAGTTTGCTGCAGAGCGGGACTGGGACCAGTTCCACCAGCCTCGGAACCTCCTACTGGCCTTGGTCGGGGAAGTGGGAGAGCTGGCAGAACTCTTGTGAGTAGATGGGAAGCTTTCTGGAACAGTCTGTTGTGGGGGATGGGAGAAACTGTGTGATCCTCAAACATTCATGGATTCAGTTTCCCTCCTCACTGCTGGTCTCTGTGCCTGGTGCTGGGGTTGAGATGACTCCCAGGTATCAACCCTCTGGGAGCACCCAGTCTCCAGGGAAAGAAAGTGTGAAAATACAAGATAGACCCGGATAGTAAGGAGGAGTTGTGGTAATAGCCCTTTACCTTTGTCTCTGGGGCTGAAAACAAGGTTTTCTCTAGAACACATATGTATAGTATTCCAGACAGGAGTTTGCAATGGTAGTGAGGCCAGAAAAGGCAAGTTAAACTTGGAGAGAATCTCATCCTCCTCCAGTATCATCTTCCCAAGAAAGATAAGGGATTTTGTATCTATTTTGTTCTCGGGTGTGTCCATTTGCCTGCACATCATAGCCATTTGGTAGTTATCCAGATGATGAGTGATAGAGCTATGCAAAAGCAGGGCTGGAGATGAACCCAGAAAGGTAGGATTGGGGCTTGAGAGTGATGAAGTTTGGACAGAAGACCTGACCACATTTGAGTAGTAGAAAGATAACTGTACCTGCAGGATGAATTAAATCACTGAGAGAATGAGACAGGGAGACCATTAAAGAGGCTAATTAGTATCAACCAGTCAATTAAAATCAAGACATGAGCCGGGTGCAGTGGCACATGCCTGTAATCCCAGCAGTTTGGGAAGCTAAGGCAGGAGTTCAAAAGCCAGCCTCAGCAATATAGCAAGGCCCTACCTAAGCAACTTAGTAAGACTCTGGCTCAAAAGATAAAAAGGGGGCCTGGGGTTGTGGCTAAGCGGCAGAGCACTTGCCTCGCACATGTAAGGCACTGGGTTCCATCCATAAATAAAAATATCTTTATTTTGTTTATTTATTTTTATAAACAAGCTTTGTTTATAAAAATAAATAAACAAAATAAAGGTATTAGCCAGACGTGGTGGCGCACACCTGTAATCCCTGTGGCTTGGGAGGCTAAGGCAGGAGGATCGAAAGTTCAAAGCCACCTTCAGCAATGGTGAGGCACTAAGCAACTTAGTGAGACCCTGTCTCTAAATAATATAAAAAGTTGGGCTGGGGATGTGGCTCAGTGGTTGAGTTCCCCAGAGTTGAACCCCTGGTACCAAAAAAGAAAAAAGAAAATAAAGATATTGTGTCCATGTATAACTTTATATATATGTATATGGGGTGTGTGTGTAAGTAGGGCTGGTTCAATAGTTAAGGTTCAAAAACAGAATCAAGATATATGACCTTGAACAAAGCAGACAACCTTCACAGTGGAAGGAGACTGATGATGATGATAAATTAACTAATTTTAAAAGATCTAGAATCGTGACGTCTTTTTTTTTTTTTTTTTTTTTTTGGTACCAGGGTTGAACCCAATTCTGGGTTATCCTTGGAGGAACTTTCTGGGAGATGGGAGTTCATTGCTGCAGGGACTGAGAGTGCTCCTTAGGGAGATAGAGCCCATTGTCCTAGCTAGAAGCTATATGTGATTGTCTTTGTTTTGCCCCCAGTCAGTGGAAGTCTGATGCAGAACCTGGCCCCAAAGCCTGGCCCCTAAGGGAACGGGCAGCCCTTCAAGAAGAGCTTAGTGATGTCCTCATCTATCTGGTGGCATTAGCAGCCCGTTGCCATGTGGATCTGCCCCAAGCAGTGCTCTCCAAAATGGATACCAACCGGCGACGTTACCCCGTTCATCTGTCACGTGGCTCAGCCCGCAAGTATACAGACTTGTCCCATGGGGCCATCTCTGAAGACCAGACTATGGGTCCTGCAGACCTTGCCCATGAGTCCTCAAGCCAGACCTCAACATAGAAACATGGGATCAGAACCTGCAACTCAGCATGGCACCTGAGAAGCAGAGGGTGGCCTGGCTACAGAACTTATTAATTAGTCCTTTCCTAACAAATCAGGGCTTAAGGGTCCCATTTCCCAGTTTTCAAGGCCCAAGAGCCTCCAGAAGATAGCCTTCTGGTGTTTTCTCCCCCAATAAAATGGTTTTAACTTCTCGATTCTTCTGAGGTGGCTAGGTAGGCTATCAGTAGCATTGCAGAAGGGCACCAGGAGTGTCTCTGAGCCCAGTCCTCACAGTTCTCTATTTTACCTTCTATCTGCAGGGCAGTGATCCAGTTGTTAGTAAATTCCTACAGGAATTTCATGCAAGTCTTCCCACTTCTGGACCTATAGAGGACATCAGAGGCTATATACAGTGTTGGTTAACAGTTCATATTCAGAACCAGGTTCTCTGGGTTCAGATACTTAGGGGCTGGATGATAGTCATCATTTTACTTCATCTCTTGTAAAATGAAAATAATAGCCTAGTACACAGTTTAAATAACTGTTAGTTTGTAGTTCTATTTTGCCTTTTCAACTCAAAGCTTTCAGGGGTCCATCAGAGACACAAATCAGGGCCAGATCTCTGATGTAGAGCAGAAGGGAGCTGCTGCTTCTCATGGCCACCTTCATAAAATTGAAGACCACATATCAATTAGGTCAATTTCTTGTTCTTCCTCTCCAAGTAAATTACACTGTTGAATTTGTACAGTTTATCTGTTGTGTAATCTTGGCACGTCACTTTCCTATCTGAAATACCTATGGCCTACATCTCACAGAGCAGGGTAATACAAAGAAAAGCACCTTTAACTACTTTTTGTGGCTAGGGTTATACTAAAGTGTACAGTACTTGCCTGGCATGTGCAAGGCCCTGGGTTCAACCCCCAGTATTGCCATTAAAAAAAAAAATTGAGATTTAACAATGGTCACTGACTTGCTATCCCTCTCATACGAAGGCCCCACTCTCCTGTCCTCTTATCCAGTGAATCCTTCCCAAGTAAAACAGAATCCATCAGATTGGAACTGCTTCAGCTCTACGTCTCTGAGCCCACCTTTCCTGTCTCTATCCAGTGATAAGAGGAATCTTATTAATAGTTTCCAATTTTATTCCCTCTTCTTCTTTGGTTGGTGCCAGAGATTGAACTTGGGCACTCAACCACTGAGCCACATCCCCAGCCCTATTTTGTGTTTATTAGAGACAGTCTCACTGAGTTGCTTAGCACCATGTTTTTGGGGCTTTGAACTCACAATTCTGCCTCGGCCTCCAGAGCCACTGGGATTACAGGAGTGCGCCACCATGCCCAGCTTATTCCTTCTTTATTATCTCCTTCCCTTTTATGTAATCAACTTTTTGGAAGAGGGAGTACTGGAGGATGAACTCAGGAGCTCTTCACCACTGAACTACATCTCCAGTCCTTTTTTTGAGACCGTATCACCAATTGCTTGGGATGGCCTTGAACTTGTGATCTTGTGGCTCAGCCTCCCAAGTTGCTGGGTTTATAAGCATGTGCCACAGTTCTCAGCTGTCTTTTTTTTTTTTTTTTTTTTTTTTTTTTTTTTTAAGAGATGGGTCACATTGTATTGCCCAGGTAGGTCTTAAACTCCTGGGTTCAAGTGTTCCTCCTGCCTCAGCTTTTTGAGCAGCTGAGACAATAGGTGCCCACCCTTTTACCCAGCTTTTTTTTTTTTTTCATTAGCCTGCCCCAATAGTACATAAAGCATATTTGAATCTTCCCCTTTTGACAAAACTAAATCATCAAACCTCCAGCTACTTTTCCTGTAGTTTTGTACAACAGACCTTCCTGCACTCACCTGCACTACTTCATTCTCCCACAGACATCACACACAAGATGAATGCACTTGATATCACAGCAGCATCTAGCATCTGACCACTCCCTCCTTCATGAAACTTCACCTCTTCATCTCCCAGACAAAACTTCCTTTTGGGAGATGGACATGGTGTCAAGGCCACCTAATCTGGTGTCTTTATTTTCAATGACCTCCCTGACCCTTCCACATTTACTTCATACTAAACATGTCCAGACTGGGGTGTGACAAATGTCCCCACTCCAGTTTCTATCCTGCCCTTCATCCCAATGTCCCTTCTCAGGGACACTGCCATGTGGTCACACAGCTAATAGTCCCATCTTTCCTTTCCCTCAAACCTAGGACCACCCTTTGTCCTGAATTATAGCTCTTTGTTTTGGATGTTTTTTTTTTATCAAACCCAGAGCTTCATGCATACTAGGCAAGTGCTCCACCACTGAGCTACCCCTGCAGCCCTGAACTTATGGCTTCTCAGGGATGTCAAGTTCATCCTTTCCTGATCTTTCCAGGCTTCTTTTCTGCCTTAGATCCTTTAACCTGGTTTCCCTCAGTCCATCTCCCACCAACCTCCTTGCTTTTTGTTCCTAACATTCTAACCCAGGGGATGTTTGCAAACTGTAATGAGTGTTGCATGCAGTTTTAGGGGCTTTCTCCATGTTCCCCAGTCCTAATTTTTTTCTTGACCTTTAAGACCCAGCTTTAACGTTTCCAACCATGAACCTCTAAACTGCATCAAACTTCAGTTGAAACCAAACCACAACTATTGAACCAGCCTGGCAACTTGTCCCTGCTCTGCCATTTGCTCCCTATATCTGCAAAAATCGAGACAAAAGGATGTTTTAAGGGTGAAAGTGAGCTAACACAAAATACTAAAAATTTTAACGGGTATACTTTTTCTTCCCTCCCCATACGCCAAGGTCATGCCTTGCTTACCAAAACTTTGCAGAACGCAATACTATTTGTCTGGAACTTGCTCTATGCATCCTTTCAGATCTGAGGTTATGAGAACATGATAACCAAAGGCCAAGTGTGGATGATTCCCACCCCAGCCCAATTCCAGGAAGCATCTTTAGCCTTATAGCCCCACTTAGTTCCACAACAACCAGGAATGGAAAACGCTCCAATCTTCCACCTCTCCCCACCCACTCCACTCACAGGCACGGGTGGAGTGAAGATATAATACTTTATTCACTAATACGGGCCAAGGGGATGTAGTGAGTGGGAGGTGGGCACCATTTCCAGGGACCCTGGTAGGGTACTTTCCTTGTCTCCCAGACCCACGATAGCCAGGCCGGCCAACCCACCCTCTCCCAGACCCGGCTGCCGGGGAGGAGCCATCCAGGTTAACACAGCCAGGTTGAAGTTCCAACGTGGCCCTCCCCACTCGGACGCTTCCAACCCCACGCTGGCTCAGCTGCCCTCGCACTCTGGGCAGCGCTCGGTGGCAGTGGCGCCCGCGGGTAGCTTGAAGTCCCGGCCACAGCCGGCACAGATAAACAGGCGGCGCCGCATGTGCGCGCGACGGTGGCGGATGAAATGCGAGCTGAGGCGGAAGCGGCGGCCGCACTCCGTGCACGGATAGGGCCTCTCGCCTGTGTGCGTGCGCGCATGCTCTGCCAGATTGGAGCGATGGCCGAAGCGCCGTCCGCACACAGCACAGCGGTGCGGCTTCTCGCCAGTGTGCACGCGCCGGTGCTTGGCCAGTGCTGAACTCTGCGCAAAGCGCGTGCCGCAGTCGGCGCATGCGTAAGGCCGCTCGCCCGTGTGCGTGCGTCGGTGGCGCGCCAGGCACGAACTTCCGCCAAAAGCTCGTCCGCAGTCCGGGCACGCGTACGGCTTCTCGCCCGTGTGCACGCGCAGATGCTGTGCATAGTTGGAACTCTGCGCGAAACGACGGCCGCAGTGTGCGCATGCGTACGGCTTCTCGCCAGTATGACGCCGTCGGTGCTGCCGCAGGTTCGAGGCGGCAGAGAAGCGCTTGTCGCATTCTGGGCATTCGTAAGGCCGCTCGCCTGTGTGAGTGCGGCCGTGTTTGGTCAGCGCTGACTTCTGCGAGAAACGCCGGCCGCACTCGGTGCACGCAAAGGGCCGCTCGCCCGTGTGCGTGCGTGCATGCTTGGCCAGCGTGGAGCGGCGCGCAAAGGCGCGGCCGCAATCCGGGCACGCGTGGGGGCGCGCCGGGTCGGCAGACGGCGCTGGCACTGGCACTGGCACTGGCACTTGCACCTCGCTGGGAACCTGCAGGGAGAGGGGGTACACATCAGCCCTGATGAGCAAGCCTCCAAGCCAGAGACCTGGTCTCCTCTCACTACCTTTTTCTCAGCCTCTGTTCCCCATCTGTGAAATAGAAAACGCAAAAGTGCCTTCCTCAGAGTATGGTTGTGTGCCTTAGATGAGGTAGTATACATAACTCACATATCACAATGCCCAGTGGCATTCCAGTTATTTTTATTAACTTAGCCAATATTCCCTGGGCACGTGCAATGTGCTAGACTATTCTAAGCACTGGGAATTCAGCATTAACTAAAAATAAGTCATTAAAAAAAAATCTCAGAAAGAATAAATAAGGACTGCCCATGTTGGAGAGATGTTGCAAATTTAAATAGAAATGTCAAGATACCTTACTGACTCGGCAAGCTGGGGTTGGATGTTTGCAATTCAGCCACCAAAAGAGCTAGGGGTGTAGTTCAGTGATAAGAGCGACCCTGGGTTCAATCCCCAGAAGCAGGGCAGGGATGACAACACCTTACTGATACTTGAGAGGGAGAAAAATGGATGGAATTTTAAAAGTGGAGGGGATCTCTTAGCTTAGGGCCCAAGGCCCAGTTAGTACTTTGGTTTTTAATATTTTAATGTAAGTGAGATGTGGAACCACTAGAACAGTGGTTATAAGCAAGTAAGCTACCTGATCACACATTTTAAAAAGGTTCCCTCATGCTGCTGGGGTTGAGAACCCAGTGAAGGGGAGGGAGGAGAGAAGAGGGCAGAAGCAGGAGCCCAGTGAGGATACTACTGTCATCTGGCAAGAGAAGATTGTGTCTTAGATCCAGGAAACAACTGAAAAGTAGAGGTGGTGAGAAGTGATCTGCTTCTGGACATATTTATCAATTTGAGACAAAAGATTTAATTATAGATTAGATATGGAATATAAAGAAAGAGGAATCAAAACGACTTAAAGGTTTGGGGGCTTAGAGATTGCAAAGGTGGAGTGGCCATTACATCCTCACTGAGTGAGGAAGGTGGAAGGAGCAAATTGAGAGGTGAGATCTGTATGGGGCTATATGGAGAATTCTTGACACATCTGGAGCTCAGAGGCAAGGCCTAAGCTGGAGATGTTAATAGAAAACTGTCAACCTACAGACTGTTTTTCAAGCGTTAAGACTGAAAGGCGTTCACCCAGAGAATGGGCAGAGACAAACAGAAGAGGAGCAACCAGATGCAGTTAGAGAAGGAGGCAAGGCAGCTGGGCCAGGACCAGGTCCAGGATCTTTAATAAACTTTTAAGAGCAAGCACCTATCTTTTTTTTCTTTTTTTTTTTTTAAGCTGTGAAGAAAAAGCAAAACAAAAACAAAAAAAACCAAAATGCTATTTTGAGCCCTAAGTGGGAAAAAAAAATAGAAAATGAGCCTGTTTCATGAAGTCTGAGCTTCTAAAGATAAAATCAGAAAGAGGAAAGAATGCTTTGTAAGAGACAGGTGAAGGGAAAACATTTTGTACTAATAGAGTGAAGAGTAATATTGAGGGCACGTTGCTCCCTTCTTAGCAAAGAGAGTGCTCACCCCAGCAAAGCTGATGTCGAATATCTACTGTAGGCCAAACAATAAAGAACATTAATTCAGCAGGTGTGGTGGTGCACCTCTGTATTTCCAAGCTACTCTGGAGTATGAGGCAGGACGACTGCAAGTTTAAGGCCAGTCTGGCAACATAACAAAATAAAGGGCTGAGGATGTAGCTAAGTGTAGAACACTCCTGGGTTCAATCCCCAGTACCATAAAAAAAAAAATAAAAAAAAAACACTATCAAAGGAAATACCTGGTACATTTAAGAACAAGACAGTGTTACCTTCTCCTGTAATCAATCTATCACTATTCCCATTTTAAATAATCTATATTGGGATACCGATTAAGAGAGGGTAAAAGTGACAGTAAGAGAATAGTGGGGCCTTCTCTCTCTGAAGCTGCACAAGGGCAACTTCAAGGCCTTCCAAATCCTTTGTCAAAAGAGAACAGCTTTGCCAGGCAGTGGCACTTGCCTGTAATTCCAATAACCTGGGAGGCTGAGGCAAGAGGATTGCAAGTTTGAGGTCAGCCTCAGCAACTCAGCAAGACACTGTCTCAAAATTAAAAAAAAAAAAATTAAAACAAAAAAAGGTCTGATGATGCAGTTCAGTGGTAAAGTACCCCCAAGTTCAAACCCCAGTACCTCCACTTCCAAAAAAAAGAACATCTTTGAATTCAAGCTGAAAAACAGGATAACTTGGAAAATTTAGCAACAGCCATAGGAACTCTGGACAATATATTGTTATAGTTGTTCTATTTTATTATTGTCGTTAATCTCTTATGGTGCTTAAACTTCATGTATGTATCTGAAAAAACACAGAATATTCAGTACTGTCCAAGGTTTCATGCATCCACGGTGGGATTGAGGGGTGTCTTGTAATATATTCCCCAAGATAAGAGGGACTACTGTAATCAACATCATAATGTTAAGCTTTGACAACAGTACTGTATATACATTATTGTATTAAATCTTCCTGTCACCCCCTTAATCAAGTGTGACTTAACAGAGAACACTGAGACACAGGGAAACTAAATTCACAGGCCAACGGTGGGCGGGACAGACTGAAGTGCTTACTCTCCACCAGGAGGCTGCACTCTCTGCCCTGAATTCACACAGCCAAGACATGACAGAGGCTGGACTCCAAGTCCCTGGCTTTCCCCAAGAGAAATTCAAGGTTAAAATACAACTTGATACTTAAATCAAGAAACTCCCCACAGCAGGTCTGGCACAATCTGGAGGCAAGGTCACACATTCCAATTTTGCTCTGGTTTTGATGTCTCTTGGGTTATTTCAATGTGTCAGCCATGGTGGAGACAGCATTTTTCATTATAGCTACATTTTTTCTGGACCTTTTTTCCTTGGCAACCTACCCCCCTGTTTTAAAATTTTTTTGTACTCAAGATCGAACCAACCCCCCCAATTTTTAAAAATTTTTTGTACTCGAGATCGAACCCAGGCCTTGAGCATGACAGACAAGTACTCTTGTCACCAAGCTAAAAATCCCCAGCCCTTGGCACCTTTCTTTAAGGTGACTTTGGCCAGCCCAAGGACTTGCTATATTGGCTTCACCAAATTCTTCACACAAGCATCCTGGCTATATACAATCGAGGAGGGGAGGCTTTGGGCATCTGCCATCCGAAGATTTTTTTTTTTTTTTTTTTTGGCACTAGGGAGTGAATCCAGAGGCACTTAACCACTGAGCCACAACCTCAGCCCTTTTTAATTTTATTTAGAGACAGAGTCTCACTGAGTTACTTAGGGCCTCACTAAGTTGCTGAGGCTGGCTTTGAACTCACAATCCTCCTGCCTCAGGCTCCTGAGCCACTGGGATTACAAGTGTGCGCCACCGCCACCACGCCCAGCTTGAAGAAGAATCTTGGTGAGCAGCTGAGTCTAACTCATTAAGAACCCGGGTAATGGCTGGGGATGTGGCTCAAGTGGTAGCGCGCTCGCCTGGCGTGCGTGCGGCCCGGGTTCGATTCTCAGCACCACATACCAACAAAGATGTTGTGTCCGCCGAGAACTAAAAAATAAATATTAAAATTCTCTCTCTCTCTCTCTTAAAAAAAAAAAAAAAGAACCTGGGTAAGTCACTCTCTTTCCCTGCCTCACCATCCCAAGAAGGCTAGGTAGGCTGAGTAAGAGCAAACCTTCCCAACTGGGTCTGGGATTCTGGCTCAGTGGTAGAGCGCTTGCCTCAAATGTGTGAGGCACTGGGTTCAAGTCTCAGCACCATACATAAACAAAAAACAAAGGTCCATCAACAACTAAATGAATGAATTTAAAAAAAAATTCCCAACTTGAGGCATGCACAGCACAAGACACAAAGAGTATTCTAAGTGGTATGTGGGCAAATTTTAATCTTATTATACTCATTATGTGTTTTCTGTATAAACATTAGAAAAATAATATATCACATAAAACCCATAAGTTCATAAATATTATTGTTTAGATGAAGGCAAATTTATTTCAAAAATATTGTGGATCTGTTTTTAAAAAGTATTACTAAATAACGTGAATACAACATGTATGTGATATACATGTGACTGGAACTTGGCAAATACCAGACTAGGCAATCATTAAAGGCCTATGCAGTTCTCAAATTCTACAACTATTGTATTAAAAATTAAAATAAATAATATTTGCCCTGTAATAAGAGGAGCCATGGAGATACAATATAGTATAATGTAATAATCCAGGCATTTGAAATTAATTATTAAGACAATTCCATGCCTAATTTTTTTTTCCAGTGCTTGGGATTGAACCCAGAGCCTCCCTCACACATGCTAGGCAAGTGCTCTACCAGTCAGTCATATTTCAACCCCTTAAATATTTTTTTAAATTCTTTTTTAAGTTGTAGATGGACACAATACCTTTATTTTATTTATTTTTTATGTGATGCTGAGGATTGAACCACTCAGTGCTTCACACATACTAGGCAAGTACTCTACCACTGAGCCCTAACCCAAGTGCCCCTTAAGTATTTTTTAACCAAGGCAAATATCCCAGTTTCCTCCTTAGTCACTACTTTTCTAATTATTAATAATAACAACTATCACTTATTGAATATTCACTATATGCTAGGAATTGTACTAGGAATTCTTACCCATGTTCTCATTTTTTAAAGCACTTTATAAACTATATATATATATATATATGTGTGTGTGTGTGTGTGTGTGTGTGTGTGTGTGTGTGTGTGTGTATGTGTATGTAGTTTTGGTTCTTTTTTTTAACAGTAGTGGGGATGGAACTCAGGGCCTTGTGCATACCAGGCAAACCATCTACCACTGAGTTACACCCCCAGTACTCCATGTTCTCATTTTAAATTCTCACAACTCTTTGGTTATGTATCTTAGCCCTCTTGTATAATTAAGGAAATAAGATTTAGAAGTTAACTGACCACTCAAGGCCATAGAGTTATTAAATTGAAGAACCAAGGTCTGAACTAGAAGTCTGACATTGTCCAAAACACCTATTCTCTAAATTTTAATCTTACTAACTTTTGAGGTCACCTGCACAGCTTGACTCCCTCCTCTGGACCTTTTTAGTATTCAGAATCTTTCTTCTTTTGGAACAAAGTATAAAACAATCCCCATCCTCTAGTTCTTTGCTATAGGAAGTATGGTCCACAGACCAGCTACATCAGCATCACAAGGAACTTGTTAGAAATGCTCAAGCCCCAACTTAGATTTTCTGAATCAAAATCTTATTTTAGGATGGGATGTAGCTCAGTACTACAGCAACTGCTTAGCATGCAAAAGGTCCTGAGTTCAATCCTTATCACTACAAAAAAAAAATTGTTTTAACAAGATCCCTAGGTAATTTGTATGCATGTTAAAAATTAAGCAAGCTGCCAGGTGTTGTGGTACACACCTGTTAATCCCAGCTATTGGGAGGCAGAGGCAGAAAGATCAGAAGTGTGACCAAGGCCAGCCTGGGCAATGTAACATGACTCCATCTCAAAAAAAGGAAAAATAAATTAAGCAATTTGATATGGAAGAGAAAAGAGCTACTCGTGGAGAAAGGAGATAGAAAGATGAAGAGGGTTTTATAGGCTGAAATCATATGAGTAAGACCTCATAGGTGAGAAAGGGTTATGTCAGTTTAAAGCTGCACATGGGATGAGTGTTGAAGAGTTAGAGAAGCCAGAATGACATGAGATCACATGGTGAGGAGCTTTGAATGCCAGCCTTAGAAACGGAGACTTCATCCTAGGGAAACAGAAAACCCTCCAGGGTTCAAGCCAGGGCAAGACAGCCATGGATGTGTAAAGAGGCCTGAAAAAATCTTTTCTACTCCTTAAAGACAGATTAGATTTAGATAGGCAGAACGAACACTCTTGGGCTGGGGTTGTGGCTTAGTGGTAGAGTGCTCGCTTAGCACGGGCAAGGCCCTGGGTTCAATCCTCAGCACCACATAAAAATAAAGATAAAAAAAAAAAGAATACATTAGTCCCTTTAAGGTCTGTTCTGGTCGTTGATTGGTCATGGATCTGACTGATAGCTAAGAGTCACAGCATTGGAAAGCTCTTTTTTTTTTGGTACTATGCATTGAACCCAGGAGTACTTTACAACTGAGCTACACCCCGGACCCTTTTATTTTATTCCGAGACAGGGTCTCACTAAATTTCTGAGGCTGGCCTTGAACTTACAATCCTCCTGCCTCAGCCGCCTAAGTCACTGGGATTACAGGTATGCACCACTGCACCCAGCCTGGAAGGCAATTTTGAAATCACTAACATACAAAAACGAGACTCTGGGAGGTCACACAGCAAACCACTAAGCTATCTTGTGAGCAGAGTGCTAAATGTTCATGGGATATGTGTACTCTGGCATTCAAAGATCTTATATAATTATCCCATTTTACAGATGAGAAAGCTGAAGCAAATTTGATAAATGGTAGAGCTATTGATACCACTTACAATCTGGCCCAACATACCTTTGTGACTTTCACACCAAACCCTCCCTATACCCCTCAGCTCCAGCCAAAACTAGTTGGGGTTTCCAAGTATCCCTTTCTCTCCTTCACTGCCACTACTACTTTAGAGCAAGTCACTAGCCTTACCTGGCCTGGTGTTCCCATAGCAGCCAATCATTCTTCTGAATAGAAATCCAGTCAGGTCCCTTCCCTGATTTAAGGCTTCCAATGGCATCACTTAACCTAACACATAACCTGCAGGTGGCTACCCTGGCTTGTTTCAATGCCTTTTATGCTGTGGCCCCACCTACCTTTTTAGTCTCAACACCTCTGAAGCTTATCTTTTGTAGTTTCCTCTTCCTGGAGTGCTCTTCCTCCTCCTCCATTTGTTAAACACCCACTAAGCCTAAAGGCCCCCATCAAACATTATCTCTGTGAAGTCTTCCCCACTGCCTGGGTTGTCTGCCTTCAGTCCTCCATCTAGGCCTCCATGTTGGTTGCTCTGTTCATCCCCAGTCCTCAGGGTTCAGCCCAGAAAGTCCTTTGATAAAAATGAATTGGAAAATCTCCTAAAGGACAACTGAGCCCAAGGTACTGAACTTCAGGGAGAAGACCAATTAATAATAATAACTACTTACATAATGTTTATTATGTGCCAGTTTTAATTCTATACACATATTCATTCAATCCTCACAACTTCAAGAAGTAAATGCTATTATGGCTTCCCTTTTACAAATGAGGAAACTGAGGCATAAAAAAGTTACGAAACTTGTCCAAGGTCACATGACTGGTAAGTGATGGAGTTGGAAATCCACCTTAAGTTTAGGACTCTATACTTAACTTACAGGCAAAAGGAGGAGATCAGGGATTCACAGGGCAAGAGAAAGCAGGCTGAGCTAGGATGATGGGCCTGAAAAGCCCAAGAAAATAGAACTAGATAGTTATTTAAACTGGAGACCCAGGGAGCCAGTCCCCCTCCCCTTAGGATCCACCATGCCCACTAGGGGGCAGTAGAACTTCCTTTCCCTGATAACTGAGCCCTGAGAGTGGCAGTACAGGAGCCCTCCAGCTAGATTCAGTGATACTCAGACTTGGGGTAGCCAGAGTACTGTGCACCTCTGGAAAGTGAAAACATACCTGATGGCAGCTAGTGTCTTCAGTGGGAAACTCAGTTCACTCTGTTGTTCTTAAAAACCTTCATATAGCCTCAGGATAAAACTTGGACTCCCTTTGTGGCCTGACAACCAACCTACTCTTATCCATGCTACAATTTGATGGAACTACCTGCCCTCGTTGCTCAGAGTCCGGCTCCTTTCGCTGCTTCCCTAATAGAGCCAGTCCCTCTGCCTAGGGATAGTGACCCAATTTCAGCCCTCAGCCTCTTACTGGTCTCAGATAAGCCATCCCTTTCCTAAATTTGAGACCTTGGCAAGTTGCCAAACTGTCTCCCCTGTAAAATGGAATAAATACTACCTGTATCATCAAATGGAGGTGTTTGGAATTGTGTCTGGCAGACAGTAAATTGAAGAGTTAGCCATTGTTACTGTTGCCTAACCTGACTCCCCCTCCAACCCCAAGTCTGAATTAAGTTCCCACCTTGGGCTTCATCATCCCCTGTGCTTGCACCCATCACACAAGATTGTGACTACATGGTTACTTGTTGGTCTAACCTCGCCAGACACCAAGTTCTATGGGAATCCTACGGTAGAGTTTACTGTCCAGTACCCAGTATGGAGCCTGGCATACACAAGGAGCTAGATAGACATCTATATGATGGCAGATGGCCAACCCCGAGATTTTGGGTTTGAGAGTCAAGGGAGAGTAGGGCAGGATCCCTGATTGCTGCCTGGGGAGGTTGAACCTGGACTAGATTTGGGGGCTGTGGCCCCAGGGTGTGTGTGTGTGTGTGTGTGTGTGTGTCTGTGTGTGTGTGACACATACCTCCTTGTTGTCCATGGGGATCTTGAGTTTCACCACCTCATACTTCTCCTCACCCTCCTCCTCCTCACCCTTCACCAGCAGCACCATCTCCTCCTGCATCTCTTCCTCCTCCTCCTCCTCTGCCTGCTGTTCGCCAGGCATCTTGGTGTCCTGAGGCAGGGAGCTGGATCAGAGGCTCAGGACCCGCCCCCCCAACATGGCCCTGGCCCAGGCAAGGCGGTGCCGTGGCTTCCCCCGCCCTGCCCTGGTCTCCGAGTATGGCCCTCTCCCATTCACCCCTGCCCAGCCCACGATCCAGCACTGTCCAGTGACCAACCCCGGAGACACCCACTCATCCCGGCATTCAAGGCCCAGAGCAGTTCGAATCTCCAAGCCCCCGCGAGTCGCCACCCTCCTCGCGCTGAGTCACTCCCCAGAGCCTGGGTCGGCGACCTGGAGCGCTAGGGCAAGGGCTGGAGGCGGGATTGGGCGGAGACCCTAGGGAGAGGTGCGCACTCACCAGCGGGAGGTTCGGCGCTCGCGCTGCCCCAGGCCTAGGCGCGGGGCGGTTGGGCACTCTGCGAGGCCGCGGCTCCGGGGGCGGGGCGGGGGCGGGGCCCCAGAAACAGTCGTTTATTGGTCCGAACTCAGAGCCCCGCCTCCAGGGGAGGAGCCCAGAGAACCTAGGCATCCGGCCCAAACCGCCAAGGGAGGGTGGCGAGCTGGGACCTGGATCCCTCCCTAGAATCCTAACTGTTAAGGACCCGGAGCCACCCAAGCCCAGCGTTCAGGGTCCTCGCCACCGCTACCTACCCTCAAGGCTAGTCTCCGGGCCTGGCTCGTTAGTTTTCTCTACGCCAAATGTGTCTGCACCGCCCGAAATAGGCCACGTGCGCTCCCACCCCGGCCTGGGCCTCACGCTGGCACCCCGCCTGGAGGGCGGACCCTGTTGCCTCCTCACCTCTTCCCTCTTTCTTTCCTTTGCCCTTTTTTCCTTTCCCCGCATCTCCTTTCCTTATCCTCTGGCCTACGGGATACCTTACTTCTTGAATACATACTACCCGAAGCAACAACCATGCAAGTTACCGCTGCCATTTATTGAGTGCTGTGACTACTATGCTCCAGTTATGCTAAGAGTTTTTACACGCTTGATTTCCTTTGATCTTCACAGTAAGGATCATGGCCCGTTTTACAGATGAGCTAAATGAAGTTCTGGGAGGTAAATTGCTTTGCCTAAGTTACACGGTAGGAGTGTCATAGCATTCCTGACAATTGGTAGCCCAGAGGGAAAATTAGAAGCTCTCGGGATATTTTTCTTTCTTTTCTTTTCTTTCTTTCTTTTTTTTTTTTTGTGTGTGTGCGCGCTGAGGATTGAACCCACAGGCAAGTTACCACTGAGCTACATCCCCAGCCCTTTTAATTTTTTATTTTGACACAGGGTCTCACTAAGTTGTTTAGAGCCTCCCTAAAATTGCTGAGGCTGGTCTTGAATTCACGATTCTCCTATTTCAGCCTCTGAACAGCTGGGATTATAGGCCATGCTACCACACCTGGCAACTTTTAAAAATTAGTTTTGTGAACGTGGTGGCCCAGGCCTATACCCCAGAGACTCTTGAGGCTGAGGCAGGAGTATCTCAAGTTCAAGGCCATCATGGGTAACTTAGTGAGACACTGTCTCAAAATATAAAAAGGGCTCTGGATGTAGCTCAGTGGTAGAAGATCTTTGGATTCAAACCCCAGTATCTCTCTCTCTCTCTCTCTCTCTCTCTCACACACACACACACACACACACAAAGTTAGTTTCAAAACAGAAGAGAGATCTTTTACAAATTTTAACTTACAACATTTAATATGTTGGGGATATGGGGGCTGAGATTGTGGCTCAGAGAGGGCTCGCCTACCATGCATGAGACACTGGGTTCTATCCTCAGCACCACATAAAATAATATAAAGATACTGTGTCCACTTATAACCAAAAAAAAAAAAAAAAAGTGGGATAAGGGAGCGTAGCTCAGTGGTAGAGCATTTGCATAGCATGACTAGGTTCAATCCCCAGCAGTAAAAAAGGAAGAAAAAGTTGGAATATTACATATAGAAATTTCCCACTTCTCTTGAACAAGCCATATGTACCTAATTCTCCCAATTTATGAATGGGGCATCCAAGATTCAGAATGGAAGAAAAGAAATAACATGCAGTAAGTATTTACAATGTTGTTTCTTTACAATAGTCCTATGGGGATCAATATCTCCATTTTACCAAGGAAAAACTCAGCCCTAAGTAATTTGCTCAAAGTCTCACATCTCGTAAGCAGCAGAGTCCAAGTTTGTTATTCTATTGCATTAAATTCTATCTTGGTAATGAAATTATACCAAGGAAATTCATGGCAGATTCAGGACTCAACTGGATCATCCATCTGCAAAGCCTGGGGCATAATTTGGAGTTCTTCCACAGTACATGTACAATTTTAGTTCTTCCACAGAGCTGAGAGAAGAGGGAAAAATGTCCAAATATCACATGCGAGATTCCTCCAAAACTACTTTGTGTTTTTTTCCTTTTTTTTTTTTTTTTTTGGTACTGGGGATTGAACCCAGAGGCACTTTACCACCGAACCACATCTCCAAGCCCTTTTATTTGCTTGTTTTCAGGCAGTGTCTCAATAAGTTGCTTAAGGCCTTGCTAAATTGCTGAGGCTGGCCTTGAACTTGCTATCATCCTGCCTCAGCCTCCCGAGTTGCTGGGTTTACAGGCCTATACCACCAAGCCCAGCCTTGTGTTCATTTTCTATTCAAGTATTTAATGAGTTCTACTGTGTACCTGAAACCATTCTAGGCATAGTAAATAAAACAAAGAAACTGGTTTATGTGGCATTTAAAAAGGTGTAAAAATTATAAACATGTGACGTGACAGGGAGTGTAGCTCAGTCATACAGCACTCACCTAGCAGGTGTAAGGCTCTGGATTCCACCATGAAAAAAAAAGGTGAATAAGCAAATAAATATGATAATTTATGAAAAAATAAGGGCAAGATGATCCAATAGGGAGTGGCTATGGTTGGAGGGTTTCTTTAATGTGGCATCTCTGAAGAAATAATATGAACCTGGAATGATTAGAAAGGTTAACCATTTGAAAATCTGGAGGAATGTTTGAGACAGAACTGCAGAGGCCTTGAAGCATAAAGTTGGCATGTTTAAGTCAGGTACTGAGTTATGCACCTATAGTCCCCATCCACTCAGGAAGCTAAGGCAGAAGGATTGATTGAACATAGGAGTTCAAGGCCAACATAGGCAACATAGCAAGATCTGTCTCAAAAAAGAGAAAGGAGGAGCTGGGGCTATATCTCAGTTGGTAGAGTGCCTGCCTTGCATGCACAAGGCCCTAGGTTTAATCCCCAGCACCACCAAAAGAAAGAAAAGGAAAAGGAACTCTATATGCCTCAGAAATAGAAGATTTGTGTTACTGGATCCGAGTGTACTAGCAAGGGTAAATGTAGTAGACAAGATGCAGTAAGTAGGGATCAGATTATAGCTGCATCTCCAACAAAGGCAGAGAGAATCATTGAGGAGACTCAGCAAGTGAAAGGAGGCACCTACTGTTACTAACACAAGGAAAAGGGGCTCCATCCAATTGCTCTGCAAACATGTTTGCAATCACATGTGGTTTCTGCTCTTGAGAGTCTCATACTCAATAGAGTAGAAGATTGTGATAGGGCTGTAGCTGTAGCTCAGTGACAGAGTTCTTTCCTAGTGAGATCCTGGGTTCAATCCCCAGTAACTAAAACACACACAGTCACATAGATTGTGATAAAAATGCTTAGCATGTGCAAGGCCCTGAGTTTGATCCCCAGCACTGTTAAAAATTGATATAATTATGAATCATCTATGAACACACAAAAAGGACAGTAGGCAAAAGGACAATAGGTCTTCTGGCAGAAGAGTAGTGAAATGAGTGAACAACTCCCTGAGAGGAACAGGCATTGGGTGCAGGCCTCTCTGAGATAAATGCCAAGGGGATAAATGTGAAGGGCCTTCAAAGAGGGAGTGCAACAGATGGCAAGGAGTTTGTGGGATTGTAAACTCTTATGAAGAGCAGATCATGTTTCAGGGATACCCTTCACAAAAGCATTTAGTGAAGTCTATAGATGCTAGGTCCTTCCTAGGACTAGGAGTAGAAAATTGAATTTAGAACTTGACTTCATTCTTTTATTATTATTTTTTAAATTGTCAATGGATCTTTATTTTATTTATATGTGGTGCTGAGGATCAAACCCAGGGTCTTACACATGCCAGACATCTGCTCTACCACTGAGCCACAACCCCAGCCCTTGACCTCATCTTGAATCCCTGAGGATTTCGTGCGTTCTTTTTATTCTGCATAAAACAAATCATCTCCCATAGTTTTGTTTTTCTTATTATTATTTGATTTTTTTTCTTTGAGAGATGGGGTTTTGCTTTGTTGCATAGGCTGGCTTCAAACACCTTCAAACACCTAGGTAAAAGAGAACATCCTGTCTACAGGCACCGCCACCGCACCTAGCCTACCACTGAGCCACATCCCCCAACAAAGGAAACAAAATTTAAAAGGCACAGAGCTGAAACCACACAAATGTTCAGCCGTGAATGCCAATCAAGTGTTAAGCTTTACAGAGAGGGAATGGGAAGATAAGGCAAATGTTTTCCACGGCGGGGGCGGGGGATGTAACTTGACCAGATGTAGTTTTACCAAGTTCACTGAAATTAGCTTGGAAGCCGAACTGATAGAGTAAAAAGATAGGGAAAACAGCAAGGATGATCTTCCAAAATCTCCGAAAGACTCCATTCAGGCCAATGGATACCGGTGCACCTTTAGCCGGAAGTTGCTTAGAATCCCCGCCCTGGACGCAAAGTTCTGGGTATTCAGCGAGTGCACTTTGGCAGGGGTGGAAGGATCGGTAGGGCCCTTCCTACAGTAAGCTTTCACTGGTTTCTAGGGCAGCGTGTCGGGTGGCTAAAATCTCGCGTGAACTTCCACCCAGGACTATTCTCGCTCGACCATTAGCAGAGAACCGGACTGGAGAATTTGCAAAGCAATCAAATATTGCTTAAAAGGATGAAGGGGCGTAATGTTTTTAGTTCCCAGCCAATCAGGGGAGTTCCTCTATTTCCTTCCTCCCTATTGGCGTTCTCCTTGGAACGAGTCAGGAATCGGAGCCCTGCTCCTGAGGATGGGATGGGTGCTGGTAAATTCTGTTGTCCTTTGCAAGGGATTAGAAAGCAACCTGTTTAACCCTCCCTTTGGACTTCGCAACCAGATGATGTTTCTTGATACATAAAAGGGCCCCAGGGAAGCTAAGTTTCCCAGTGTCCCCATAGGCCGTGCATCTGTGTTGGGACTTTCTGGGCTACGTGGGTCTGCAACACTTAGGCAGGCTAAAAGCCACTTCTCACCTATTCCCCGTAGCTTGCCCTCCCTCCCTCCCTCAGCGTCGCACAATTTTCCTTTTAAGTATCATGTTCCAGGCTGGTGCCTATGGGCTGTTAGACCTTAGGCCTCTGGCATTTGTTGACGAATCTGAATCTGGTGGCCCTTTTAAAACCCACTGTGAAAGGTAGAAAGTGGCTGACTCTGCCAGTATAACCTATTTAATGGGACAAAGAGCACAAGGGACCTGCACAAGTTTACAAATCCTTTGAGGGTTTTGCCTGTGGTGTCACATTTATACTCTTTCAACCCTTGTCCTGCATGTACATACATGTGTATACACAACCACACACCCCTACAGAGTCCAAGCCTCAGACAAGAAACAGTTTATTAGTAAGGAGACACATGAAAATGGCTGTCAGGCCTTGCAGCATCCCTAGCCTCTGGGGCTTCTCCTCTCTCTAGTCCTGCCCTTGCCCAATCAGCTGGTTTCTGCTGATGGCCACCAGAACCTGGATGTAGCATTCAGGATGCCATGAACACTCCTCCTGCTATTTCACCAGTGACCAGGTGTCAGGGTGGGTCCAGGTCCTCAAGGGACATAGATCTGGGTTCTATCCAAGAGTGCTCTTCCTGGCTAAGACCATGTCCAGTGACCCAAGGTTAGGAGTTGATCTACCTACCATACAGCAATACTGTCCCCATCATGATGATCAAGATGCCCTGCCTCATTTGACACCGTAAATTCCAGATTTCCCTTTGCTGCACCTCATAGGGTCAAACAAATTGATTCAGGGTGTTGGTCTCCCATGGCAAGTTTGGGAGGAGTAGTTCTTATCAGTCAAGCAGCAGGAATTTGGAGTTCTTTAAAGAGTTTTCAGGCTAAGGCCAGTTTCTAAATTTCAAATTAGTATTTACTGAGTGCTTACTGCGTGCTAGGCAGTGTTCTAGAATTTGAGGGTGTAGCCCATACTGGCAAGGTCCTAACACCAAGCCAGGACAGTTTCCTGAGCATCAATGTTATGGTCTCCAATTTCTATCTATTCATTCCTTTCTCCCATTTCTTCCCCTTCGTTTCCCTCCCACCACCTCCCAGGCCCTTTCTACTCTGCTTCAGCAGCAGATAACCCTCCCTTTGGTTTCCTGGGCTTCCACCTTCCCTGGACCCTATCATTCTAGTCCCACTGGTGGTTCCTCTTTGAGAGGCCTTGCCCGACCATCCCCTATCCCAAAGGGCCTCAGAACCAGGTGCCCTCGCTGGTGCTTGATACGGGCAGAACTGTCACCAAAACCCTTGCCACACTCTGCACACTTGTATGGCTTCTCCCCAGTATGTGTGCGCCTATGTTTGACCAGATCTGAGCTCCGGGGGAATTCCTTCCCACAGAAGCCACACACGTGGGGCTGGCTGGGTCCAGAGGGCTGGGCCCGGACTCGAGGTCGAGGAGCCGTGGGTGCTGGGCCAGGTGGGTTATGTGGCCGTAGGAGAGTAGATGGTGGTGGTGGCCGGGCACGTTCACCACGGTGGGTTCGGAGGTGCTTGACTCTGGCCGAGCTGTCAGCAAAACCCTTGCCGCATTCAGGACAGAGGTAGGGTTTCTCCCCAGTGTGTACTCGATGGTGTTTCACCAGGTCAGAGCTTCGGCGGAAGCCCTTGCCACACTCGGGACATTTGTGAGGCTTGTCACCAGCCAGTGGTGGGGGTGGCTCCCCAGCCTGTGGGCCTCCAGGCTCAGACTCCAAGCCAGGCAGGCCAAAAGGCCCATCGCCAGGGTGTGAAGGGCTTCGAGGTGTCAGTGGGGGGCTGGTGCCAAGAGGAGGTGGAGGTGGGCTGGGGATCAAAGGGGCTACAGGGTAAGCTGGAAAGCTGAAGTCCTGGGGCTCCATGTGAGTGAGGCGGTGGCGAAGAAGTGTGGAACTGAGGCTGAAGGTGCGGTCACATTCTGGGCAGGCATGAGGTCTCTCGCCACTGTGTGTGCGGAGGTGCTTAACCCGGGCAGAGCTGTCAGCAAAGCCCTTGCCACATTCAGGGCACAAGTAGGGCTTCTCTCCTGTGTGCACCCGCAGGTGTTTCACCAGATCGGAGCCCCGGGCAAACTCCTTTCCGCACACATCACAGCCAAAGGGTTTGGGACCCAGGTGACTGCGTTGGTGGCTCAGGAGGCTGCAACTTAGCACAAACCGTTTGCCACAATCAGTGCAAATATATGGCTTGTCCTGGGCCTTGGGTCCCTGTGCAGTTGTTGTGGCTGCTCGAGATGGCTGCCGGCGGGGCACCACTGGCCGGGGGGCTTGCTCCCCCCGGTGTGTCCGCTGGTGTTTTATGCGGGCAGAACTGTCACCAAAGCCCTTGCCACAGATGGCACACTTGTAGGGCTTCTCACCAGTGTGCGTTCGCTGGTGTTTCACCAGATCAGAACTCTGCCGGAAACTCTTGCCACATTCACCACAGATAGTGGGGCGCTCACCAGCAGGTATCCGAGGCCGAGGAATCTTTGGGGGACCCTGGGCTGGTGGCCGGGCCCTATAGGGTTTCTCACCACTGTGAGTTCGCTGGTGTTTAATGCGGGCTGAGCTATCTCCAAAGCCCTTGCCACAGACCCCGCACTTGTAAGGTTTCTCCCCTGTGTGAGTCCGCTGGTGTTTTACCAGATCTGACATCTGCCGGAAGCTCTTGCCACACTCACCGCACACCGCAGTTCGATCACCACTAGCCTGGCCCCAGCGTGGTTCTCCCAGGACCCGGGGGCCTCGATTCCGAGGCTGAGGCTTTCCTAGTCCCTCTCTCTGAACCCATAAGTCATCCCAGGTCTGGATACCTTCAGGTTTGAGAGAATCATTTCCTACTTCATGACCTGAGGCCAAATCTTCTTCTTCCTTGAACCCCAAGTCATCCTCCTCTGGTGGGGTGTGTTCAAACACATCTGACTGAGAAATCACCACATTCTCACTCCCTAGACCTAGGAAAAGAAAAAGGAATTGTAGCTCTCAACCTTTTGACTTAGCCTCTTTGGTGTGTGGTGCGGGGAGCGGGAAGTGCTGGGAATGAAACCCAGGGCCTTCAGCAATCCTTCTATAGCACTGAGCTACACACCCCACCACCTCTCCAGGAAGACTTCCTTGACAATGGATCTCTTTCTCCTCTGAACTTTTGAAGCACTTATTATCTGTGCCTTTCAATAACAATGGTAATGACTTCTTTTTACTATGTCCTAAATATATGTCAATATATTTAACTATATGCAAATACATATAACTAAGTAATACTGTATCCTTGCAAACAATCCTAGAAGGTAATACTATTATGTTACTATCCCCATTTTACAATCATGGAAATGCAGAGAATATAAGTGATTTGTTCTAAGTTAGAAAGTAGCCAAGCCAGCTTTTAACTCAGATCTGTCTGAACCCAAAAACGTTTTATTGCCTTTATATGGAAAACTTGGTATTTGCTCTTTCTATTGTACTTTGTTATATTAGCCTATTCTGTAATTTATTACTTCAGTCTTCCTGTGTCTTCTCACATACATCTCTCAAGATGCTTAGGGGTGGTGGGAGAGATAAAGTATCAGTAATTATAACTGTGGGTTCAGAACAATTATAGGGCTTCTACAATTGCTGTGCGATGTCACAGCAGAAAAAACAAGGAGACAGAGAATGGCATTCACAGCAAAGAGAAAATCGTGGAGAGGAATGGAAGATAAAGCTAGAAACGGTTGTTGGGACTAGTTTGAGCATGCAAGATTTGGATTGAACGCTAGGCTAAGTATAAGGCTTTAATTAGTAGCCAGGGGGGAGCTAGGAAGGTTTTTGAGTAGAAAGACAGGATTAGATCTGGAATTGGATCAATTTGCCTGCAGAGTGCATCATTGGAGAGAAAAGGGCAGAGGTGAAGACTGTGGGGGAGGGGAGGAGTCCTTGAGAAGATGCCCATAAAGGCCTGGCACACAGTAGGTACTCAGAAACGTTGGCTCCTTCCTTTGGTTTTTGCTCCCCTCCCCCTCTCTCCTTGGAGACACAGCTTACGTCCAATTTTTCTCGGTGGGGCAGAGCCCAGCACTGGAGTCCCCACCCAGCTATTACCTGTCTGTGCAGCGCACGGCCGCGGCTCTCACCTGTGCGGGCGCTTCTTAACCGCTCCCTCTCCTCTGGGCCACGGAGATCCGAACCCCAGGGTTCTACGGCGCGTTCCATCGCCAGTACGCCGCCCTGGGCAAGGGGACAGACACATAATCCTGTGGTCACCACAACCATGTGCGGCCCGCGGACCTTGCCGCTGCCCTCTGTCGGCCGGCGCGGGCACCCGACACCGGGCGCGGTTCCCGGTAACTCCCGCCGGCGCCACCGGCCACCCCTGCACCTGCTGCTCCTCCTCCCAGCACACAGCCGTCCCTCTCACCTCGTCAGCCGCCTCCAGCTCAGCCACCCGGTGCCCTCCCAAGTTCCTCTGCAGGGTGCGGGTACCCGAGCCACCGGCGGCTCCGAGATGCGGGATCCGCACCAACACGGGAGGGGGCCCGGTCCCAGGCGTCCCGGGGGCGGCCGCCGGGGGCGGGGACGGGAAGCGGAAGCGCTGGGGCGTACAGAGCCGCTCTAGGATCTGGGAGGAGCTGCACGCCAGTTAGGGATGCCGGTGTTGGCGGGAGCTCTGTGGCCCGCGGGTGGCTGCGTGCAGCCTGGTGGGCTACTCTAAGCCGAAGATAGTGGCCCGAACTCGGTGGTATTAACCGTGTGCCTCCTGGGCTGCAGCTGGGTGATAAGGGCTGAAGACTCTTCCTAAATGTCGCTGTGTCTCTGGCCACCGGCGCAGACCTCGGGGGCTGGCGGGCAGCGCCAGCCACCCTAGCCTGGGAGAGACAAAGAAAGAGGAATCCGGAGACGGACCCAGGGAAAGGATTGGGGGAGAGACCAAGGCAGACAAAGGGCGGCGGAGACCCCAGACGGGGCGGGGCGGGGCGCTGAGACACGGGAAACAAAGCACGGCTGGTCCGAGAGGCCGAGTACCGCGGTGGGGGCTGGGCTAGGGGAGACCGAGGCAGGAGCAGGGACTAGAGGGGAACGTCTGGTAAATGCTGCTAGGGAGAGGGGGCAGATGCAATCAGACCTGCAGCTCCCAAATAGACCCTGAACCAGACTCACACAGTCTTAATGTAAAAGCCCTGAATCAAAAAGGGCTCGGCTGATCAAAAATACAGGGGCAAAAGATTTACCACCAGAAACAAAGAGATGTAGAAAGAATAAGAGATAGCTATAAAGGCATTGAAGCAGTCTTAGGAGCCATAAGAAAAAGAAGCAAGCAGCGTGGAGGGAATCAGACCCAGAGTCAGAGAAACAAAGGACAGCAGTCAGTGAAAACAGGCAGAGACAAAGACAGAGACACAAAGAAAGAAGCTGCTAGAAAGACTGGGGACAGGCTGACAACCCTGCAAAAGCTAAGCCCAAAAAGAGGCTGAAGAAATAAACCCTTTTTGCATGCTGGTGGGGCCCTGGCTAGGGCTATGTTCTAGTTAGGGGACCCAGGACCCTGGAAACATGCTTCCAGGATCTGCTTTTGTAGGAAGAGAGACAGAAAAATGTCTTCAGCCCCTTTGCCAATGATGAGGAGGGGTAACCACTTTTTTTTGTTGTTGTTTTAAATTCTTCACATGAGCCTTAGTGCTCAACTAGATGATTGGCATAAGCAGTTGACAAATTCCAGATCTGACCTTGGAGTACTATCAGTTTAAATGGGCAAGCACACAAATCTTTAAAAATAAAGAGAGTTTGCTTAGCATGCAATCAGATTGGATCCCCAGGACAGGGGGGTGGGGGGTGTTAGAGAACTGTAAGGGTGACAGTTATACCAACCTGTTCAAGATAGTGTAGGAGAGCTGGAAAAGTTCTAATACATGGGTCTTTGTCTGATAAACATGGAGGCTCTATATTGATCATAATCCCCAAAGACAACAACCACCCCCATATTTCTGATTGTTGAAGTCACAAAAGATCAAAATCCCTAAAGTCTAAAATCCTAAAAATCAGGGCTGAGGATGTAGCTTAGTGGTAAACTGTTTGCCTGGCATGCATGAAGCCCTGGGTTCCATCCCCATCAATGCAAAAATAAAGAAATAAACAAAAATAAAAATCTGAAAATAGCAATCCTAAAAGATTAAAATCCAAGATATTGAAATCATGAAAGAAAGTGGAAATCGTGAAAACTGCAATGCCAATTTTAAAAAGAGCCAGACCTGGTGGCAGACACCTGTAATCCCAGCAGACTGGAGCAGCAGGATCGAAAGTTCGAGGCTAGCCTGCCAATTTTGTGAAATCCTGTTTCAAGATATACGTAAACACTTAGTTGATAGAACAGTTACATCGCATGCACAAGGCCATGGGCTCAGTCCTCAGCACCAAAAAAAAAAAAAAAAAAAAAAAACAGGATAAAGTGCCCCTGGGTTCAATCCCTAGGACTGCATTAAAAAAAAAAAAAAAAAAAAAAAAGCAGTGAAATACTGAATTCTGGGAAGGAATTAGTGTGTTGTTTTTTTTTTCCTAAGAGACCAAGTTTCAGTGTGTTATACAGGCTGGCCCCAAACTTGGCTCCAAGGAACTTATCTTCCTCATCATTCTACTGGGTAGGTAGAACTATAGACATTCACCATTGCACCCAGTTTTAGGTTATAAGCAGGATAGCTGCATCATGTTGAGCAGAAGAACACCTAGAAACTTAGTAAAGCATTATTTTGGGTGTGTCTGTGAGGATGTTTCCAGAGATAAATGTGTGAACCCAAGTGGACTAAGTGGGGAAGATCTGCCCTCAAACGTGGGCAGGCCTCATTCCATACATAGGCTGGAGGCCTAGAGAAACAAATACAGAAGGTGAGTGATCTCTCTCAGAGCTGGGATAGAGTTTTTTTCTTCTATCTAGACACTAGAAGTCCAGACTGGCTGACCTTTGGACCCTAGGACTTAACACCAGCACTTCAGGCATTCTTCAGGTGTTCAGCCTCAGAAGAGTTCAGGTGGTTAGCCTCCAATTGGGAGTCAGTGTCTCTGGTTCCAAGATGAAGCCTCTGGACTTAGACTGAACTATGCCAATGGAATCCTAGGGTCTCTAGACAGCCTGTGGTGGGACTTCTCAGCCACCACAATCATGTGAACCAATTCAATTTAAATCCCAAACCATAATGACAGATTTGGAATTAGGTGGGATCAAACATTCTAAAAGTGAATTTCAAGATGTTACCAATAACGTTCATTTTTTCCATTCATACCAATGCAGAAAAGTCAGATGGGTAGATTGATAGGCCATGTAATATGGCAAGGAAGGAAAATTTGGTTTAAAAATCATTTGTCTATATTGGCATTCCTTCCAGCTAATGAAATTCCATGAGTTCTCTCTCTCTCTCTCTCTCTCTCTCTCTCTCTCTCTCTCTCTCTCTCTCTCTCTCTCTTTCTCTCTTTCTCTTTCCCTCTCTCTCTTCCTCCCTCCCTCCCTCTCTCCCTCTCCCCTTCCTTCCTCCCTCCCTCTCTCCCCCCCTCTCTTTCTTTCTTTCTCCAGGGATTGAACCAGGGGCACAATCACATCCCCAAACCTTTTACTTTGAGGTGGGATCTCACTGTGTTGCTTAGGACCTCACTAAGTTGCTGAGGCTGGCTTTGAAATTGTGATCCTCCTGCCTCAGCCTCAGAGCCACTAGGATTTCAAGTGTGTACCACCATGCCTAGCCCGAGGAGCTCCTAATGAATTAAAGTTGTATTTGCTTGAAGAAGCTAGTTAAGTTTCACACTGACGTGTTTGAAAATAATTATAAGAGCTGGGGGTACAGTTCAATGGTACAGTACTTGCTTGCCACACATGAGACCCTAGGTTTGTTCCCTAATACCACAAAGACAAACACAAAATTATGTTTAAAGCAGGATAAGAAGTATGGGTGTTGCTGTTCACTCATCAGTATTGTTTCTGCCAAATTTGTGGTCTGCTATGAATACATTCAGAATGGATTTCTGCATGCCCCAAAACAACACAGAAGCATCACATGGGAAAATTTAGTAGATAATGACTGTGTTGGTGTCTATCAAATCATAGAATGATTTCAAAAAGATCAGTGCTACATAGAAAATGAATGTGAAGTAGCTGTGCGACGGGGTGCATGCCTGTAATCCCAGTGACTCAAGAGGTGAAAGCAGGAGGATCAAAAGTTCAAAGCCAGCCTCAGCAATTTAGCGAGGCCCTAAGCAATTTAGCAAGATCCCGTCTCAAAATAAAAAATAAAAAGGGCTCAGTGCTCAGTGCTATGTGGCTCAGTGTTTAAGCAATCCTGTGTTCAATCCCTGGTATCCCCCAACCCCGCCACCCAAAAATAGCACAGAACGTACATACAAAGTGGCAAAAACGGGTCTTCTAATTTTTTTCTGGGTACTGGGCACTTTTCCAAACTATATCCCCAGTCCCTTTTTATTTTGACACAGGGTCTTGCTAAATTGATGAGGTTGGCCACAAACTTGCAACCCTTGTGCCTCAACCTCCTGAGTTAAACAGGTATGTGCCATCATGTGTGACTTGCATGCTATTTAAAGGCTATTCAATAATTCTGGGAAGGGCTGGGGATGTGGCTCAAGCAGTAGCACGCTTGCCTGGCATGTGTGGGGCGCTGGGTTCCATCCTCAGAACCACATTAAAATAAAGATGTGTCCACCGAAAACTAAAAATTAATTTAAAAAATAATAATAATTCTGGGAAGATCAGAGTCTGAACTCAGGGCAGGGGTTGGAAGGTATGGAGAAAAGGAGACCAATTTTTTTTGATGGAAATCAACTGGATATACTTGTGGAGGGTGAGGATGAGAGGAGTTCAGAGTGATGTAGGGTTTTTTTGTTTTGTTTTGTTTTGTGGTGCTGGGGGTGGAACTCAGGGCCTCCCAGATGCTAGGCAAATGTTATACCACTGAATATATTCCTAACCTCCCAGAGTTTTAACTAAGACATTGGGGCTGCTCAGTCTGATGAGAAATGGAGGAGGAGGGGCTGTGGTAGAGTGGGAAAGATATAATCATCTCTTCCCTTTATATCTAAATACTGTTTCTCTTCTGGCACTTTTAGCATGAATGCTGTGAGTCACACCTACTTGTGGCTGTCTCTCTCCCCAGAGGACTGAAATGCTGACTTAATTCACCCTGTCTGGATCCTTGGCAACTAATCCACAAGAGCAGTCACTGGATATTAGCTGGCAGAACTACTATATCGCTCAGCTCATGTAATAATAATAACTAGCATTTGCATGAGCTCATCTCATATGCCAAAGCACTATTCTAAGAGTTTTGTGTATTAACCCGTATTAACCCATGTGCTGCAGTCTGTCTTTTCTTTTTTTTGCAGTACTTGGGATTAAATTTAGAGCACTTTACCACTGATCTACATTCCCAGGGGCTTTTTTTTTTTTTTTTTTTTTTTTGATAGAGTCTTGCTAAGTTTTCAAGACTAGCCTTGAACTTGGGATTCTCTTGCCTCAGTCTCCAAAGTCACTGGGTTTACAGGCCTGTACCACCAACGTCCGGCTTGCTGTAATCTTGGTCATGTCCCATGAGGGAAATTATTTGTTTATTTATTTAGATACTGGGGATCAAACCCAGGGTGTTTTGCCACTGAGATACATCCCCAGACCTTTTTAGAGGAGTACCGAGGATTGAACTCAGGGGTACCTAACCACTGAGGAACATCCCCAGCCCGTTTTGAATTTTTTTAGAGACAGGGTGTCTCACTGAGTTTCTCAGGGCCTCCCTAAATTGCTGAGGCTGGCTTTGAACTCTTAATCCTCCTGCCTCATCCTCCTGAGCTGCAGGAATTACAGGCATGTACCACTGCACCCAGCCAGACCTTTTTCTTTATTGGTACCAGGGATTGAATTTAGGGGTACTCAACCACTGAGCCACATCCCCAGCCAATTTTGTATTTTATTTAGAGACAGAGTTCCATTGAATTGCTTAGCACCTCACCATTGCTGAGGCTGGCTTTGAACTCTCAATTCTCCTGTCTCAGCCTCCTGAACCGCTGGGATTACAGGAGTGCACCATCAGCCTGGCTTCCAGCCAGACTTTTTTTTTTTTTTTTTTTTTTTTTTTTTTTTTTAGTTATAGGGAGACACAATATCTTTATTTTTATGTGGTGTTGAGGATCAAACCCAGTGCCTCAAGCATGGTAGGTGAGTGCTCTACCTCTGAGTCACAACCCAGCCCCCAGCCAGACTTTTAAAATTTTATATTTTGAGACAAGGTCTTGCTAATTTGTGAGGGTAGCCTTGAACTTACAATCTTCCTGCCTCAGCCTCCCAAATGAGCTTCTGTGAATACAGACATGCACCACTGAGCCCAGCTTAAGGGAGAATTATTAATGGTACTGTTGTACAGATGAAGAAACTGAGTCACCAAGAAGTTAAAGTAAGACATCCAAGGTCACATAGCTAGTAAGGTCACACAATTCTAAATAACTGCACGTCTCTATAGTCATATGTACCTTGAAAAACCTACAAGGAAGTTCCTGTGAGAGAAAGATCCAGAGAGGCAATTTTTCTTTTCTTTTTGGTGGTGCAAGAGATTGAACCTAGGACCTAGCAATGCTAGGCAAGCATTCTACCAGAGTACACCCCCAGACTGAGAAGCAACTTTTCTATGGTTACATAAGGGAAACAGTGTTAGAAATGAACTTTAAGTAAGGATAAAGTAAACACAGGGCAGCTGGGGATGTGGTTCAGTGCTTGCCTAGCATGTGGAACTCTGAGTCTGAGCTTCAGGACCATTAAAAAAAGAGAGATAAAAAAGATATATACATGAAGATCTGGGTGAATCTTTTTTTTTTTTTTTTTTTTTTTTTGGTACCAGGGATTGAACTCAGGGGCACTCAACCACTGAGCCACATTCCCAGCACTATTTTGTTTTTTACTTAGAGATAGGGTCTCACTGAGTTGCTTAGCACCTCACTTTTGCTTAGGCTGGCTTTGAACTAAAGATCCTGATCCTCCTGCCTCAGCTTCCCAAGCTACTGGGATTACAGGCATGTGCCACCTCTCCCAACACCCCCAGCACTCACAGGCATTCTGATAGCAAAACTTAAATATGTGTAATTCATTTTACACAAGGAAACTGGAGTTCAGAGAGGTTAAGTAACTTGCCCAAGTTTGTACACCAAGTAAATATTAGGCATTGGGGTTTGGGGAGTTCTTTCTGACTTCCAGGTGAGGTGCCTTTTACGTGTCCTGCAGTCCCCCAGCCTTTGCCTCTGACGACCTTCATTTATTCATTCTTTCAAGAATCCATGCATCTAGTATATCATTCATCAGTATCTTTTTAAAGACACAGGGGAATACAGAAATTGGGAAGACATGATCTCTGCCCTCAGAGAGCTCAGTTGGGAGCAGAGACAGGTAAGCACAGGTGGTTTTTAAAAAAATGTTTTTAAAAAAATAGTTGTAGATGGACAGCATGCCTTTATTTTATTTTATTTTTTAATGTGGTGCTAAGGATAGAGCCCAGTGCCCCACACATGCTAGGCAAACACTCTGCCACTGAGCTACAGTCCTAGCCTTTACATGTGGGTTTTTAGGGGCCTCTGAAAGGTGCTGGGGAGTCTAAAGGAGGGGAAGGACTCTGTCTGGAGTAGCTGGGGCAGATTTTGTACAGGAGGCAGAGCCCCTTGAAAGAGGAAGAGGTGTTTCCCTGGTACAGAAAATGTGGGCAGGGCCAGTATGTTTGGGCCACTGAGATGGAGTGATGAAGACTGGTGGCAGAAACTGTCTGCCAGGCCAGAGCTCCAATTTGATTCTGAGGTCACTGGGGAGTCTCTGAAGGGTTTGATCAAGGGGTTCTTTGGCCAAAATTCTGAAGTAAGTTTTCTCTGACAGTGGTGTCCAAAGACCTGGAGTGTTTTTTTTTTTTTTTTTTTTTTTTTAAAGAGAGAGCGAGAGAGGAGAGAGAGAGAATTTTTAATATTTATTTTTTAGTTCTCCGCGGACACAACATCTTTGTTGGTATGTGGTGCTGAGGATCGAACCCGGGCCGCACGCATGCCAGGCGAGCGCGCTACCGCTTGAGCCACATCCCCAGCCCCCTGGAGTGTTTTTTAAGGTTTTTTATTTATTTTATTTTTTTTAAGGTTTATTTATTTATTTAATTTTCGGCGGAAACAACATCTTTGTTTGTATGTGGTGCTGAGGATCGAACCCGGGCCGCACGCATGCCAGGCAAGCGCACTACCGCTTGAGCCACATCCTCAGCCCCTTTTAAGGTTTTTTTAAAAAATATTTTTTAAGTTATTGATAGACCTTTATTTAATTTATTTATTTATATGTGGTGCTGAGAATCAAACCCAGTGCCTTACACATGCCAGGCAAGTGTGTATTGCTGAGCCCCAGCCCCAGTCCTTAAGAATGTTATTAAGGGGGCTGGGGTTGTAGCTCAGTGGTACAGCACTTGCCTAGCATGTGTGAGGCACTGGGTTCGATTCTCAGCACCACATATAAATAAATAAATTAAATAAAAGGTACATCAACAACTAAGAAGAAAATCTATTAGGGGAATGAGGTAGAGCTCAATGTTTAGCACTGAATTTGATCCACAGCACCAAAAACATCAAAAAGTCCATGGGTTCTAGCTCAGTGGAAGAGTACTTGCCTAGTGTGTGAGGTCCTGGGTTCAATCTCCAGCTTTGCAGGAGGAGAAAAAGTCTAATACATGAGCCAAAAAATTGATGGCCCCTTACTTTCAATATTGTTTGTTTTATGGTGCTGGGGCCCCTTTGTAATTTTTCCTCCTTTTTCATTGGGTATTAAATGTCGGAGTGCTTTACCACTGATCTATATTCCCAGGAATTTTTATCTTAAATTTTACATATATGTGTGTATAATATATATATATATATATATATATATATATATATATATATATATATATATATAATTTATTTATTTTGGTGGTCTTGGGGATCAAACACAGGGCTTCAAGCATGCTAGACAAGTGCTCTTCCCGAGCCCTTATTTTATATTTTAAAATATTTTTAGTTGTATCCCAGCACCACATACAAAAATATTTTTATGGGCTGCGGATATGGCTCAAGCGGTAGCACGCTCGCCTGGCATGCGTGCGGCCCGGGTTCGATCCTCAGCACCACATACCAACAAAGATGTTGTGTCCGCCAAAAACTAAAAAATAAATATTAAAAAAAAAAATTCTCTCTCTCTCTCTCAAAAAAAAAATAAAAAAAAAACAAAAATATTTTTAGTTGTAGATGAACACAATCCCTTTATTTATTTATTTTTATGTGGTGCTGAGGATCGAACCCAGTGCCTCATACATGCCAGGCAATCGCTCTACCACTGAGCCACAACCATAGCCCTATTTTTTATTTTTGAGACAGGGTCTCACTAAGTTGCTGAGGGTCTTGCTAAATTGCAAGACTGGCCTTGAACTTGCTACCTACCCTTCTGCCTCAGCCTTTGAGTCACTGGGATTACAGGTGTGCACCATTATCTGATAGCCCCTTCTACTTCTAATCCCATTATGGGTTTTGGTCCATCAGAAACCCTAGGAACATTTTTGTTATCTTGATTCAAGACTTTGTCACACCTGCTAAAGAGAGCAGCCTGCTTCCTTCCTCCCTGCCCATACCTCACCTGGCACCCTGGTGACAAAGGGGCTTGGAATAAAGGCATGTAGAGAACGGAGGGGTTGAAGCTGTGGGTCTAGGTATTCCTGGATTTGGCTTTCCCCACCTCTCTGGTCTGGGCTGGTTTGAGCATCTCAGCTTCTTACAACTGCCCGCCCCCTTGTTTGCTGCATTCAACTTCCTGCCCTACCAGAGGAAGTGGGGAGTGATAGCAGGTGCAGAGACAGCTAGCGGAGCCATGGTGAGTCCTTGTGCCCAGGAAGCTAGGCATCCCCAGCCTAACCCCCTTCTCCCACACAGTCCCCAGACCCGGGTTGACCCATAATAGGCTGACTTTTCCAAGTCTTTGGGTTCAGGTGATACTGAGGTCCTGCCTGCCACTCTCAGGAGTCTTATTCACCCCCACCCCCAACAGGACAAGGAGTATGTGGGTTTTGCTGCGCTCCCCAACCAGCTGCACCGCAAGTCCGTTAAGAAGGGGTTTGACTTCACACTCATGGTGGCAGGTCTGGAGGCTCTAGAGAGAGACTTGGGGTGGAGGTGTCTTCAGAAGACCCTGGCTGTCCCCTCATCTCATCAGTTGGCCTGTCCTGTCCACAGGGGAGTCAGGTCTGGGGAAATCCACCCTTATCAACAGCCTGTTCCTCACCAACCTCTATGAGGATCGGCAAGTGCCAGAGGCTAGCGGTAAGATCCTGCTGCCATCTCCAGGCAGTGCCCTTGACCCCCTTCCCTAGGTTGCATTCTTCCTTCAAGTTCACTCAGTGCCCACTGCTTTTCTGAGACTGTTTCCTCCCTTGAAAAGGGGATGGGGCAACTGTAACACTGGGAAAGGAAATTAGTCTTGCTTTGAGCCCTATGCTATCCTCTGTCCTTTCCCTGCCCCCACAGCTCGCTTGACACAAACATTGACCATTGAGCGCAGGGGTGTGGAGATTGAAGAGGGGGGCGTCAAGGTGAAGCTGACCTTGGTGGACACACCTGGCTTTGGGGATTCTGTGGACTGCTCAGACTGGTGAGGAGGAGGGAAAGGGACAGGGGCTGAGCCTCTCAAAGCAGCTACTGTGTGGAGGCCCAGGGGACAGTTGCAGGGCTGGTCTGACCTGGTTCCCTGACTCAAAATGAGGCACCTGTTTCTGGAAGCCATCTGGCCCAAAGTATGCTTCTTAACTTCACACCAACACCCCCACCAGTTTCCCTTGATATATGGATGGAGCCAAAGGAACTACTTCTCATCCCCATAACCTCGGCAAGCCTTGTCTCCTTGCCTGTCCTGTGGCTTCTGATCTTTGACACATGTCCTCTCTCCATACCCCAGCTGGCTGCCTGTGGTGCGCTTCATTGAGGAGCAATTTGAGCAGTATCTCAGGGACGAGAGTGGCTTGAACCGGAAGAACATCCAGGATTCCCGGGTCCACTGCTGTCTCTACTTCATCTCACCCTTCGGCCGGGGGTCTGAAGGGGGATCCTAAGGGTTGGGGGCCTTGGGGAGGGTACGAGGGAGGCTTTGTCGCCTGGGACTGGGCCCTGATTAATTTTGGGGTGCAGGCTCCGGCCCCTAGATGTGGCCTTCCTCCGGGCGGTGCACGAGAAAGTCAACATCATTCCAGTCATCGGCAAAGCAGATGCCCTGATGCCCAAGGAAACCCAGGCCCTCAAGCAGAAGGTGTGCGTGGTGTCCTTGGCCCCAAGTGAAGCCAAAAGTCATGACCGATCTCAGCTTTGACTTCTTTGATCTTGGGGTAGTCTTTTTGGAACATTGTGGGAGAGTTTTCGGGAAAGGTGGGCAGCAAGCTGCCAAAAGTAGCCATGTCTTTAGAAGTTTAAAACAGTCTGAGGGGTGGAGATATAGCTCGGTTGGTAGAGTGCTTGCCTTGCATGCACCAGGCCCTGGGTTTAATCTCCAACACCACACACACACACACAAGCCAGTCTGAAACAGGGCTTGGTGTCACACTAGAGGCTGAAGCAGGAAGATCTCGACTCCAAAGCCAAAAGCACTACTTCTCATCCCCATAACTTGGCAAGGTGAAGTGCCCCTGGGTTCAATCCCTGGATGGTGACAGGCTGGATATACAGCCCCAGGGCTAGATACTCAGCAAAGGCTTAAGAGCAAGGGCATGGACATGATGACCCCTGACATCCCTCTGGCCTTGTGATGCTGATGATCTCCTATCCTAAGCTCTTCAGAGCCTTAAACTACTGTTTCTCTCAGGTCTTTCATGGTCTGTTTAGAATCCTGTTTATCATCACTGTGACTTGATTTTGTTTTTATGTTATCTTGTATGTCTGTCTCTCACCATCTCTGTCATTCCCATCTTTCTGTCTCTCTGATTACCAGGTGTCTCTGTATCTCACTGTCTCTGGCCATGCAATGTCTGTCATTCATGGCCTGTGGATCTCACTCTCTCTGCATCTTTCTTCTCTGAGATACGGGACCAATTGAAGGAGGAGGAGATCAATATTTACCAGTTCCCAGAATGTGACTCTGATGAGGATGAAGACTTCAAGAGACAGGATGCTGAGATGAAGGTATGAGAGGAAGAGGAGGAAGGGGCAGAGCAGAGGTTAGGTGTGGAGATGGAGGCTGAGGTTTTTGCCCACAAGTAGCCCACGGTGACTCCTGATCCCTGCCCTCTAGGGAAGCATCCCTTTCGCAGTCGTCGGTTCATGCGAGGTGGTGAGGGACGGTGGGACCCGACCAGTGAGGGGACGCCGCTACTCCTGGGGGACCGTGGAGGGTAAGGCCAAACACAAGTTCTGAGGCCAGCAGCAAGCAGAAGCTGCACCCAATATGTAAAGTTGGGGCGGGTTCTAAGTCCTGGGAATTCCTAAAAGTCAAAAGAGGGATACTTGGGCTGCAAACTGAGGATCCTTGGCTAGATCAGCAGCAGGACTCCCGGGTGACTGAGGGTGGGTTTGGACCGGAAACTCCCTGACGCTCACCGATCCGCCCTCCAGTGGAGAACCCACAGCACTGCGACTTCCTGAACCTGAGACGGATGTTGGTGCAGACACACCTGCAGGACTTGAAAGAGGTGACACACGATCTGCTCTACGAGGGCTACCGGGCCCGCTGCCTACAGAGCCTAGCCCGGCCTGGGGCTCGTGATCGAACCAGCCGCAGGTGAGAACCAGGACCTACGATTTTGATGCTTCCAAATCTCCACTCCTGGGGCACCGTTCGAGACTGCACAGTTCCCACTCTTGACCCCGCCTCCCTATCCACGGCCCCACCCCCACCCCACCCCCTAGCTCTCTTTCTCCACCCACTTGGCCTCCGACTCTAACCTCCCAGACACGGCCCCGCCTCCTAGAGTCAAATTCCTCCGGCCTTAACCTACAATTTCAGATCCCGTCCCTGATTCCTGTCTCCCTTCCCTCTACCCTCTAGTAAACTTTCCCGCCAGAGCGCCACAGAGATCCCGCTGCCCATGCTGCCTCTGGCCGAGACGGAGAAGTTGATCCGCGAGAAGGACGAAGAGGTGAGCAAGCACCTCGCTTCCCCTCCACCCAAAGCTCCAGATCCTCTTCAAGGTCCCTCCCTGGCGTCTCCGGGTTTCACTGCCAATAATCTTGCCCCACACAGCTGCGCCGCATGCAAGAGATGCTGGAGAAGATGCAGGCCCAGATGCAGCAGAGCCAGGCTCAGGGCGAGCAGTCGGACGCTCTCTGAGGCCTCCGCCCGGCCCGGCCTGACCTTACTTCGGCTCCGCCTTCGGTCCGTTTCTTGTCCAATCCCGGGGCCCTAGACTGCCCAGCCTCTAATTCCGGAGCCTCCGAGTGGCCCACGCCTGCCCACTCTTGCACTTGCTTTGTGTAGGTTCTCGCGGCTAAAGGTTCAGCCCGTCCGGGAGTTTGTAGCTCCGCCCCCCACTTCGCCATGGGCTCACTTCCAGGAGCGGCCTCCAGCCCAGCTCCTGCCAGCCTCTCCCCACCTTGGGGTGTCGCCCCCCTTCAAACTATGTCTCCAATAAAAACTTAGCTTCCCGGGCGCCACGCAAGTCTTCTCACTGGCGGGAACCGGACTAGGGGGTGGAGCCTTCCCCCGCGGACTCCGACCCGTTCATTCATTTGTTGGACACTCCCTTCCTGCTGGGTAGTGTCTCCGCCCAGCCTCCTACCTGAGTCCCTCTCACAGAAACACAAGGCGCCGCCCATAAGAAACAAAGACCAGTTGAATTTTATTGGGAATCGGGGTGTGGGACGGACTGGCTGGAAGCCTAGGCCACCAGAAGCCTAAGAACATCCTCTACTCCTGGTCCTTGGCGTCACCGTGCGTGATGACGTAGCAGATGTTCTTGTAGTCTACGTTGCCGCCCACGTCAGGGGGGAAAGCTGCCCACATATTCTTGATCTGCGGGAGAACGCACGGGCATCTCGAACCAGTCCCAGTGCTCCCCCTCCCCCGTCCCATAGCCTCTCCCAACCACTCCCCAACTCACTTCCTCTGGAGTGAAGCGGTCGCACTGGGTGGTAAGCAGCTCCTCCAGGCTGAAAGGTGACAGGAGGAGTTAAGATTGGGTCCCTGATTCCTGTCCACTCCCTCTCACTTTATCCTCGTTTTCACTGGTTTCCAGAACACTCTGGCCTCCCCGATTGCTTTTGACCTTCCCCACTATTTGCTGTGAAATGTAATCCTATTGCTCAGTCCTATTTTTCCCTTACTGGCTTTCTGGATGGGAGCAACTGAAAGGGGCTACTTACAACTGCTTCTTGATGGTGCCCTTTCCCTCAGGGTCCAGGACCTTGAAGGCTCCAGTGATCACATCCTCGGGATCGGCACCTGAGGGGTCAGGGGGAACATGAGCCTGGAGGTTCCCTAGAGGTCTGGGAAGGGGCAGCTGGGGCCGTGGACCCAGGACACCTCACTGACCTTTGAGCTTCTCCCCGAACATGGTCAGGAAGACAGTGAAGTTGATGGGCCCACTGGCTTCCTTCATCATGGCATCTAACTCCTCATTCTTCACATTGAGGCGGCCTGAAGGGGGTTGGGGAAGCAGGGGTGGAAGTTGGGTCCTGGGGCAAGGGCTGTACATTCCCATAAATTTAGACCGTCCCGCCCATTTTTTACAACATAGATTGAAGCCCAAGATGGAGTTGATAGGGTTGGAACCCAAGGTCATTGAAAATTTCCCCTCCCCCAACCACCATCTTGAGTATTTGTGGGACTCACCCATGGCTGCAAAAGTGTCCCGAAGATCCTCTTTGTCAATAATGCCATCTCGGTTCTGGTCAATTACAGTGAAGGCCTGTGGAGGGCAGGGTGGGGAGAGATGAGTTCCCCCATGGCCTGGCTTCAGCATCCCCACCCCAGACATATCAGATTCTGGCCTCCTGCCAGCTGTTCTCTCCCACCCCAAGCAGGGAGGGGAAGAAGGAATTCTAAACCTTTTCCCTCCCCCTAACAGGTGCACATTCCAGGGAGGGGGTTGTGGGTGATGGCAGGGGTGCCTTTGGTCAGCTTTCAGCTTCCAGCCTTCCCTACTCACCTCCTTGAACTCCTGGATCTGAGTCTGGTCAAACATGGAGAAGACATTGGAGCTCCCCTCTGCTGCTGCCCTTCTCTTGGCCTTCTTAGGTGCCTGAGGGGTGAAGTTTGGACAAGGAGGTCCATTGGCCAGTCCCTAGACCTCTCTGGCAGGCAATGGATTAGATCCAGTGTTCACTGTTATTGTTTTGTTTGGCTATTTGAGATGGAGTATGTTACCCAGTAAGCATGTATAACACAGGGGTATGTTACCCAGGCTGCTTTCAAACTCCTGTGCTCAAGGAATCTTGCCTCAGCCTACCAAGTAGCTGAGACTACAGGTTTATGTCACCATGCCCAGCTAGATTCAGAGATCCTTGAATCCCTTCTTCTAAAGTAACTTTTCCCTCCCTTGGGACTTCTTGGCTGAGGGACTTGTTTTAGTTGTATCCCCTGAATTTCCATCTGCAGCTCCTGGGTCCCCATACTTCCATCCTACCCAATAGGTAAAAGCTTTCTCACTTCAGACTACCCCCAGCCTGCATCCTTCAATTCCTGGTTTGTTGTTTGGGCCTGATCCACTCATTTTCTTTGTCCGAACCTCTACTTTCTCATTTATAAAATGGGAGTGAGAATCCTCATCTGGCTGGTCCCAGAACTTTAGGAAGATGGAGTACAGGAGGTGATGGAGCTGGCTTTGAAAGGGCCTGGAAACCTAAGAGTGGAATATCTGGGCAGATTAGCATTGGTTGGATCCTTAAGGCCATCACTTTATCTGTTTTTCAATAGTGATACCAAGGAAGTGAGGACTCATTTTTTTTTTTTATCTTTTGTTGGATTAGAAAATTGCTACTGTTTTCCAAAGGGTGAGTCTGCCCTGAGTCTAATGGATCTGGCCAGGGGTTGGGGATTCTCACTCACCATGTCTTAGGTCTCCTGGGGGCAAGGCAGTGGCTCCAGCTGGAAAGAAGCAGAGAGTCAGCCTGGCGTAGTCCCTCTGGGGTTATATAGTCCTGCCCCAGGGAGCCCTTAGCATACCAGGGTAACCTTAGCCCTGCGGGTGCCCACCCCAGATACCAAAATAGCCCGGCTCAGAGACTCTCCTTTCTTGGAGGGCCAGCAGCAGCTGGAGCACACAGAGGGAGGAGGGAGTGGGTCTTGGGATGCAGGTCTCCTTAGGACCTAGGCAGGAAGGGATGATCTTTCTCCCAGAAGGGGCCTGGAATGTGTCAGAGTTCAGAGTGGGCCCAAGTTAAGGCTCAGTTCTGGGAGAGAAATGAGTACCCCTGTACCCCTCTGCCCTTGGATGGGGTAGACTCAAATCTAAAACCAGTAAACATGTATTGAGTATCTGCAATGTGCCAAATAGTGTGCTGGGCTTTGGGGATATGCTTGTTGCTTCACCCCATATCGTGGGATTCATAGTCAAGTGTATGGGTGTATGTGGGTGATGGCAGAGTTTAAAGTTGGGAGAGAGCCATCTGTGGAAATAGGAGTCTCAGGAAGCTCTCTCACAACCTTTTATGAAGAGGGGAGGCTGTGCATGCTGGCACACACCTGTAGTCCCAGCTACTCAGGAGGCTGAGGTAGAAAGATTGCTAGCTTGAGGCCAGCTTGGACTACTTAGCAAGACCCTGTCTCAGAATAAAAAATAAAAGGGGCCGGTGATTATAACTCAGTTGTATAGCACCCCCTGACTTAATCCTTAGTACCAAATAAACAAATCAATCAATAAAAGAAGAGGGGAAATTTTGTGAAAGATTCTCTGTGGTCTCAGGCTTTGTATGTCAACCCCCTGGGCCTTGGTTTCCTCTCTATAAAATGGAAAGAAACATAATTCTTATCCCACGTATGTTGCATTAAAATTAACAACTAGGCTCTGCCTTGGTGGAATCTGTAGTGTAGCTATAGGAATAAATGCAAAGAATAACATATCATCTGGTAAGGAGCCCAGAAGTAGAGGGCATAGCACCCTGTCTTAAGAGTATAGGAATGGGCTGGGGATGTGGCTCAAGCGGTAGCGCGCTCGCCTGGTATGCATGCGGCCCGGGTTCGATCCTCAGCACCACATACCAACAAAGATGTTGTGTCCGCCGAGAACTAAAAAATAAATATTAAAAATTCTCTCTCTCTCTCTCCTCTCTCCTCTCTCACTCTCTCTTAAAAAAAAAAAAAAAAAAAAAAAAAAAGAGTATAGGAATGGCTTACTAAAGGCCAGAGGAAGCAAGTCAGGTGAAAGTGGAAGGGTAGGCAGGCTAGACAGGAGACATGCCATGGGCAAAGGCCTGGACAGTGAAAGATCAGATGTTCAGGTTGCCACAGTTGTTATGAGGCTATACAGAGGATGCAAGGAGTTGGTGACCAGGCACTGGAGGACCTTCAATGCCAGGTAATAATGGAGAGCCTGGAGAGCATGGAAAGATTTGAAGCAGAAGGATGTGGTCTAGTATGACTCTAGATCATTTTTCTGGGTACCTGTGTAGAGGCTGGTCCTCAGAGGAGGGGAGTCAAAGAAACCAAGAGGGAAGCTGCCTACCACTTTCATTTCCTCCTAGGCAACTGGAATGGCCAGTGGCTTCTTTCTTCGTTCTAGGCAAGAACCTCCTTGGCTGACTGACCTTTCCCAGACCTCTAGGCCTCAGTGCCCAGTTCCCACCATGCAATGGATGGATGTCTGGGGAAATAGTGGTAGAGGAAGCCCCAGGTTTGGAAGGATACCCATTTCATACTCTTCCTCCTTCTTTAGGACCTGATGTCCTGAGGAAGGTGCCTCTGCCCTTCCCCCCTCCTCCAGCCCCATGCCAATGCCTCTAAGACATTTTCTTTTCTGGGCACCGGGGCCTACCACCTGTTGTCTCTAAGAAGGGAGAAGGAGCCACCCTAAACTTAGCAGCTGCCCTTGGCTTCCTGATCTGTTCCCTCCCCTGCTTCAGATGGCAGCTGACACACCTTATATGGTTACCATGGGGGTTCTGGCCAGGGAGGAGCCCACTTATTAGTAGATTCTGAGAGGTGAGGAATCCTAAAAGGGGATTGGTGGGGGTGGGGGGAGTACTCAGGAAGCTTAAGTCAAGCCTGGGAGGTTAAGAAGGAGATCAGAGGGCTGGGGATATAGCTCAGTTGGTAGAGTGCTTGCTTGCCTAGCATGCACAAAGCCCTGGGTTCAATCCCCAGCATCACAAAAAAAAAAAAAAAAAAAAAAAAAAAAAAGAGAGAGAGAGAGAGAGAGAGAGAGAGAGAGAGAGAGAGAGAGATCAGACACTGAAAGGGTGTTCACAGGTTCTGGGTCTGAGTTAGGAGTAAGGAGCCTCAGAAAACAAGAAATGGGAAATTGGGAGCTAGGTCTGACTGCAATTCAGGATATTAGATGCTGTATGGATATTGAGGCCATCTAACTCTGGGGCTCAGGAGAATGGTGGTCAGAGAGAGGTGGGTATTTAGAAGTTGGCAGGTTGGAGAACATAAGATTAGGTCTTCATGTTTGTGGTCTAAGGGCAACTTAGAGAAGCTTATGAGATTGGGGTTCTTAGCAGAAAACGAAGAACACAGATGAGACAATGAGGGAGAGGGATTGGGTAGGACTGGAGTCCTGGATTCCTCAAAGAATGTGAACACATGGGGGACATTATGATACTGGCGATTCATAGATTTGGGGGAGTACCCAGAGGGATGAGATCTGAGGAATTGGGGCCTGGGGAGGAGCTCAGATAGATTGGAGCTGAAGAGAGGGAGTTAGGGCTTGGGATTCCTACAGGAAATGGAAGGTGTAGAGAGATGGGCCTCTTGAAAAATTGGGAACTCCAAATAGTCGAATTAGAGATAGCGAGGTGGAGAGTACTGGATCAGGGCATTGGATCCATGGTGGGGCTCAGAGCCTCAGAGACCACCAGAGAGGAGAACTCAAGAGCTCAATGAATAATGGGGTCCCAGAAAGGACACAGGAAGGGCAGCGTGGCACTCTTATTTGTTAAGAGCCACACTCATTACCTCCCCCCGCCCCTTCTCTGCGCTGTCACCAACTGTTACCCCCCTCTGGCGCTTGTCTCCGGTTGTCACCGACTGTCACTAGGCTGGTACCGCCTGCTGGGAAACATCCCTGCCCCTTCAATGCTACCATTGGCTGATACAGCTATCTATCTTTCTTCACTGTTGGCAAAGTGGAAGAAAACAATTATTGGCTGACAAGGCGAATAAATCGCAAGCTTGGCCCGCCTTCCCTCAACTCTCATTCCTTCCTGACCATTTTGGGAGACCTAAAGAATTTCTCAGCTATTTCTATTGACTGTGGATGCTGTCTGTCACCGCCCAAATAGATGTCACTGTCAATTTGACCGCTTACTCCTCTTTTCATTGGCTCCCTTTTGATCATTCCTATTAGCCAGAACGCTGTCAGGCCCCTCTTCATACCTCACAGCTCTGCCTCCTTCCCCGCCCTTCCGTGGTCGTTCACTCTTCACCCATGTTTATTGGCCAGGAGGTTCAGGTCCCCGCTTTTCTATTGGTTACTTCATTGGTCCCTCCTATTTCCCTTACTCACCCTCTGATTGGTCTTATAGCCGTCTGCCTTCTCCGTTTCCTCTTTCCAGAATACCCACCCCCCTCCCCGCCTCCAACTCCACCCACTCCTCCATCTATTGGCAGGAACCCAGATCCTTCTCTCCTATTATTCGTCCAAGTCCTCTGAGGAGGCGGGAGAAAAAAGGGGCGCGATGGGCCGACCCGCGCGCAGGCGTGGAAAGCAGAGACGCTAGCGGCTCCGCCGGCTCTGCATCGTGTGCGCAAGCGCGGCGTCGGCAGCTCGCCCCTAGCAGGAGGGAGGGGGCGGCGGCGAGAGCGCGCGAGGGGGTGAGAGGGCACGAGCAAGACCCTGGCGCTGGGCGCCCCCAGACCCCTGCCCCGCCTTCGCTCTCCCGGCTGCTTCCCGCGCGCCGCCCCGCCTCCGGCGCGCGCCGAGCCGCGCCCTTCGCCCTCTCCCCTTTCCCTACGGGCGGCTCCGGCGGCCTGAGGGGCGGCGCCTTCTGCGGCCTCCCCGGCGGGGGGGATGTGAGGGGCGGCCCGCGGCTATGGAGACGGGCCGGGCGCCCCTGGTGGCCCCGCCGCGCCGTCATGGTGCCCCCGCGGCCCCATCGCCACCGCCCCGGAGTTCCCGGGCCGGGCCCGTCGTGGTGGTGGCTTCGGGACCGCCAGTGACTACGGCCACTTCGGCCCCTGTCACCCTGGTGGCCCCCGGGGAGGCGCGGCCCGCCTGGGTCCCGGGGCCGGCCCCGATCTTGGCTCCAGAGGTCGCAGGCAGCACGGTGGGGGTGCTTACTTTGGAGGCCTCACCTGAAGCCCCGGAGACGCAGGTACCCCCCGACCCAGAGCTCCCCATGCCGGCTGCAGTAGCAGGAGCCGAGACGTCCGTGGCTTTGGCCTCAGGTGCAGACTCTCCGAAGACGGAGGAGGCTGGAACCTCACCAGCTCCAGGACCAGGAACTTCCACTGGGACCCCCACCAGGACCCCTTCCAGAACGGCACCTGGGGCCCTGACCGCCAAACCCCCGCTTGCCCCTAAGCCAGGAACCACAGTGGCCTCAGGAGTGACTGCACGGGGTGCAGCAGGACAGGTGACAAGTGGACATGGAGGTGCAACAGCAACATCAGCATCAGCAGGACAGGCTCCTGAGGACCCCTCAGGGCCTGGTACAGGCCCTCCGGGGACGTGTGAAGCTCCGGTAGCGGTCGTGACAGTGACCCCAGCTCCAGAGCCTGCTGAAAACTCTCAAGATCTGGGCTCCACGTCCAGCCTGGGACCTGGCATCTCTGGGCCTCGAGGGCAGGCCCCGGACACCCTGAGCTACTTGGACTCTGTGAGCCTAATGTCTGGAACCTTGGAGTCCTTGGCAGATGATGTGAGCTCCATGGGCTCAGACTCGGAGATAAATGGGCTGGCCCTGCGCAAGACGGACAAGTATGGCTTCCTTGGGGGCAGCCAGTACTCGGGCAGCCTGTGAGTACTCAGTGGGCACCCTGCGGGACTACCTGGGGAAACAGGTTGGGGGAGGGGAAATGATACACCTTGGCCTGGCTCTGGCTGTCCAGCCTCCTCTGAAGATCCAGGGGGTGGTTAAAGGGAGCTGTGGCACCTAGAGCATCCTGGGATTTCTGTGACACTGGCATATTCGAGTTTTGGACCCAGGAGTCAGGACAGCTGAGTTTAAGCCTAGACCTTGCTTTGGTGCATTGTGTGTCCTTGAGCTAGTGGTGTCCCGGTTTCTGTGCCTCAGTTTCCTCCTCAGAAGGGTTGAATGAAATGATACCTAAACTCATCCCAGCTCCTTGATTTGAAACTCCAGCTACATACTATATATTATGGAAAGTTACTTGGGCAGGAGGTTTTGGTATTGACCTTTGGTCACTTATGGGCAGAGTCTGGAGGGATGCAGGCATTTTCTCCTTCTGCATAGTGAGGTGGGGAAGTCTGGATGGAGGGGAGACCTTGAAGGCAGGGCCCCTCTGGGAAACAGGACAGTCTGTCTTGTTTTCACTGAAGGAAAGGGGGTGGGGAAAGCCTCTTCCCCATTTCCTCATCTCCCCAGCCCGCCTTACTCTTTCCTAGTTCCTTCCAGGGGCCTGAGTCACTCCTGAAGTGGGGGTGTGATGGCTTCTGTCTTCTTCCTTCTCTCTCTGTATCCTGTCCCATTATTCCTGTGTCCCCTTAACCTGCTGGTCAGTTCACCTACAGTATTGCCTGAGCACACAGGTGCAAGGCCCTGTGCTGCATATTAAGGATAAAGTAATCCTTTCAAAGAGTTCATCTGGAGGTAGAGATGAAAACTTAAACAGTTGGTTTCAATATAATCAGGTTTAGCCCAGAGCTCATCATATGGTTTTGTAAACACCTGGGGAAGGTGCCTCTTACCTCGTTTGGGAATTCAGCTGAAAATGGTCTGAATCATGAAGAATGAATTGGATTTAGTCATGACTGTGGGTTGGGGGTGGGGGAAGGCTTTTGGGAGGGTATTGCAAACAGGATGTATAAGCTAACAAAAATCAGGAAACTTTTGATTAAGCACCAACATTCTTTGTCCAATGAGGGGAAGGTAACTGAAGTTTGACTTTGGTGCTTTCCAACACATATGGGTGCATGTTTGTACTCAGCTTATAGAGGAAGAAACAAAGCAGTGAGTAAATTCTCTCCCTCAAATAATGTAGATCTGTGTGACCAATGGTTCTTTCCAGGCTGTCCTAAGGAATTTGGGCTGAATTAAATTTTAGAGAGTTCTTTTTGTGTGCTAGGCACTGTGCTAGTTGCTCTTTCTCTGCTTTGTAATTTTGTCTTTCCAAAGTCTCTTCTTTCATGCCAGAGAAATCTTTCTCTTGGGGGCAAGGCTAGCTGTGGCACACATTATCTTGAAAGCTCTTCAAGTTTTTCATGGCTCCCTGTCATCTATAGGGTAAAGTTTAAGCTCTTCAGCCTACACATAGGCCCCTTATTGTCCAGCCACGCTAGCCTCTCTGTTCTGATTTCCCACCACTCCTCCTCAGGCACTTTGTGCTGTGGTACTGTTGAACTTCTTGTCATTTGTTTTCAGGCTGTCCTATCTGCTAGCCTTCATTGCCTGCTCATTTCCATTCAATCATGATTTACTTCAGATGTCCTCTCCTGCAGGAAGCCTTCCCTGATATCCACTGCTCCCACTGCAATTACATGCCTCTTGTGTGCATCTTTGTTATTGCATTTCCATATCTCCCCTTAAGGTGTGATGTTCTTGTGGGAAGAAAGGTATCCTCCTCTTCCCAGCTCTTAGTAGAGTTTGGAACTGCATACGATAGAGATTAATGAGAGATGTCCCTGTTTAGGAACTTCTGGAACAAAAGAAACTATAATGAGACCCTTTAACAGTATACTTTATATAAATTTTCTCAATAGTCTCCTCATAACTTTGTAGCTGGTAGCATCCCTTTTTATAGCTGAGGAAGAGACTCAGGTTAAACAGGTTATCATTGCCAAGACTCCCCAGCTTCTAAGTTCTGAGCTTAGGCCTATCTGTTTTCTAAGACTGGAGCTCTTTCTTGTATCTTCTGGTACTGGCTGCTACAAGTAACTGTTTCAAGACAGATGGGCACTTTAGTAAGAAACTCTGACAATGGTGAGCAAACAAGGCAATGAGGACTTTATTTGGGAACCTGGGGAGATTTCAGAGAGGTGGTGGTAGAGGAAATCCCAGGTGGTCCAAGGGATCTCAAGAGTCTGAAAGAATGAAATTCAGGCAGTTGCTCCTAAGGAGACAAAGAAGTACATATCTTGTGTTTTTATTTGATAGATAATAATTGCTATTATTTAGATTCTTGCTGTGTGTTATTTCATATAACCTTTCAACAAACTCCTTCAGGTAGATACTGTTATTCTCTCTACCTTATAAATGAGGAAATTGAGGCTTATAAAAATTAAGTGACTTGCCCAAGGTCACACAATGAATAAGTGGTAAAGCTATGCAAAATGTGACTTAAATATTCTATACTTGTTCCTCAAATTTTGACCTGCCAAAAATGGGTAGGCTTTGAACATGACCTCTGTATAGAGATCCTATAGGGAAGCAATCCCTATTAATATGACTAGGGCCTTGGATGGCCAAATGACCAAACATTCTGATTTTAGTAGCTCACAAGAAGTCCATTTTATCATTTGAGCTTAGTAAGGTGACCGGCTCAATTCTCCCAGTAGCTCAGGTTTTATACTATTGTTACTGACCCCTTCCATGCTCCCCTACCCCATCCTGCAGAGAGAGCTCCATTCCTGTGGATGTGGCTCGGCAGCGGGAGCTCAAATGGCTGGAGATGTTCAATAACTGGGATAAGTGGCTGTCACGGCGTTTCCAGAAGGTTTGAGAGGGTTGTGTGGTGGGCTGGGTAACATATAAGGGTTGGGGAGGGCATGTGTTCCTTGGAAGCTCAGGAAACTGATAATATGTGCCCCCTGGACCACATTGGGGATAGGTAGTACGTGGGCCCTGGGGGTAAGAAGAACTTTAAGTAGAAGGTCAGGCCTTAAGTAGAAGGTCAGGCCAGGTCCAGTGGAGTAAAATCTGACATTTGGAGGACTGTCTCAGGGAGTCTGAGGAAATGCTGGGGAAAGCTCGGGGGCTGTGCCAGCCTCTGAAGCTATCCCCCTGGCTGCCACTGTGCCTTAGGTCAAACTGCGCTGCCGGAAGGGGATCCCCTCCTCCCTCAGAGCCAAGGCCTGGCAATACCTGTCTAATAGCAAGGAACTCCTGGAGCAGAACCCGGGCAAATTTGAGGTGCGTGCAGCTCCAGGGTATGGGGACATGTGGCTATGCAAGGTGTGTCAGCTCCTCCAGATCCTGAGATAATCCCTGCTGTCCCACTACAGGAGCTGGAACGGGCCCCTGGGGACCCCAAGTGGCTGGATGTGATTGAGAAAGACCTGCACCGCCAGTTCCCTTTCCATGAGATGTTTGCTGCTCGAGGGGGGCATGGGTAAGGAGGCCTGACTATGTGGATCAGTCAACAAATATTCGTTGAAGGATCCAGGTAGATATAAGACTGGATTGAAAGCAGTTCTTGCCCTCCAGGACTTATAGAAGAGTCATCTTTAATGTTTTGGGTGTCAGGTCACGTTAAAGGAAGTCTCTCCTCCAGGAGGGAGACTCTAGTCTGATGTTGTTGTGTATTTGTGTGTGTGCACATCAAGGGCACATTGAAGAGGTTGCATTGAGCTTGGTTTTGAAGGATAGATGGGAAATGTGAGGTGGGGGTTTCCTGCTTGGGGGGTTGTGTCAGTTGTGTCTGGGCAGTGGGATTGGGTAGAACTGAGGCTGAAAAAGAAGTTTACGGCCAGATCATCAACAGCCAAGTTCTTAGTATTAGGCCAGAGCACTTGGATATTTGTTCTGTGGGCTAATCTTCCTCAAGATGATATGTATGCGCTCCCTAGTAGTATGCAAGAGATGCAAGAGATTCTCAGATGAACTTTTTTTTTTATCAATAAGTACATCTTTTTTTTTTTTTTTCCTCTTTGAGGTTAGAACCCAGGGGTGCTTAACCACTGAGCTGTATCCCCAGTCCTTTTTGAGACAGGGTCTCGTTAAATTGCTGAGGCAGGCCTTGAACTTGTGATCCTCCTGCCACAGCTTTCCGAGTTGCTGGGGTTACAGGCACGTGCCACCACACCTGGCTATAGGTCATCTTTTAACAATACCTATTGAGTTAAAACAAGCGAACAATACTTATTGTACTGTTCTAATCATAAAGGATGGAGGTGAACAAAAAGGCAAAAACTCTGGTCCTCATGGGGTATGTTTGTTCTAGTGGGAATGGGCACTATATCAGAAAAAGAAGGAAAGTGTACTATATGTGAAGTGGTGGTATTAAAGAGGAATTTAAAGCAAGAAAGGAGAATAGAGAATGTGAGTGGAGATGGGGTTACAAAAGTGATCACATCTGACTTAAATGTTTTAAGAGGATCATTCTGGTTGCTGTGTTGAGAACAGACCATACAGAGACAAGGGCAAAACCAGACCATCCAGGAGGGATGATGATAGATAGGATGGTAGCAATGAAAGTAAAGAGGACAAGTAGTTGGATTCTGGATCTATTTTGAAGGTAGAATCAAAAGGATTTGTTAATGGTTAAATGTGATGTGTGAGAGAGGAGTTAAGGGTACTCACTTGGTTTTTGGCCTGAGAGACTCCAAGAATGAAGCTGCTATTGACTAGCATGGATGGGGAAAACTGGAGGAAACATAGGTTTGGGGGCATATTAGGAGCTCAGTTTTGGAATGTTAATTTTAAAATACTCATTGGACACCCAGATGGAGTTTTAAATTGGATCTATAATCTATACAAGTCTGGATTTCAGGGGAGAAGTTTATTTATTTATTGGTACTGGGGTGCTTAACCAATGCCCTTTTTTATATTTAATTTAGAGACAGGGTCTTGTTGAGTTGCTTAGGGCCTTGCTAAATTGCTGAGGCTGGCTTTGAACTTGCAATCCTCCTGCCTCAGCCTCCCAAGCTGCTGGGATTACAGGTGTAGGCCACCATGCCCAGCCTCAGAGGAGAAGTTTAAACTGGAGATAAATTGGAAATTGAGAGTATCACCTTATGGAGAGGGACTGGCTCTTACCCATGGGATTGGATGAGGTCACCAAGGCTGCAAGTGTAGATGCAAAAGGATATGGTCCAAGAATTGAGCTCAGAAGCTACAGTGTTTTTGAAAATGGAAAGATGAGAAAGAAGCAGTAAAGGAGACTGGAACATGAAGCTAGAGAGGCAGGAAGAAAACTGGGAAAGTGTGATTCTTGGAAGCAAAGTGAAGAAGGGTTTCAAGGATCTGCTGTGAGAATGCTGCTGAGGGGTCAAGTAAGTCAAGCCTAAAAATTGACCTATCCAGGTCATTAATACTATATAGGTCATTAGTGACTTGATAGAAGCAGTTTTTCATGCAGCAGTGGATAAAAGCCTGCAGAGAGGATTAGGGGTGGGAGGTGGGAATTGAAGACAGTCTGTCTTACTGACTAGGTAAGGAAAAAAAAAAAGTGTGCTATTAGGAGGGACAGTGTGGTCAAGGGACAGTTTTTAAACAAGTAGAAATAATAGCATGTTGGGAATGGTTCAGTAGTGAGAGAAAAATTGATGATGCAGGAGAGATGGCAGTGTTGCTGGATTGATGGCTTGTGTAGGCGAATGGGGGTGGGATCCAGAACCCAACTGGAAAGGCTGTGCTTGGCCAGGATCACAGACAATTTACCCATAGCAACAGGGGAGAAGGCAGGGACACAGAAGCAGGCAGGTGGGTGGGTATAGAGTGGGAGCTTGTGGAAGTTCTGTGTTTATTTTAATATGTATTAGGTAAAATATCCATATCAAACTTGTCATTTCATGGTTGCTTTTGCAAAGTAGAGAAAAAATATTAAATAGTAGGAGTGCTATGCAGATAAGACAAATGTTATACATGAATGACTGGATTTGGGACAAAGATATTATAGGCAGTGTTAGGTCTATGTGTGAGACTGGAGGCAGTGAGAGGATCTGGGAGGTTGTTACGTTTTTCTGGGCAAGAGATGGAGGCCTAGGCTGGAAGTGGCTGTGGAGGTGGAGGGAGAGAGAGAGAACAGACATGAATGGAATTCAGGATGTAGCATTGCTCGGACTTGGTGACTTAGCCATAGGGAATAAGGAAGACTCTTTTCTGATGTAGCAGTGAGGGGATGGAATTCCCAGATACAAAGGGGCATCTGTAAGGAAGTGGAGCAGGTATAGGATAGAGATATTTTTTGATGCAGAAACAAGAGAAAGTTCTGAGGCACACTTAGCTTCCAGGCCTGCACCAAGAACCAGGACCTACTGGGTGTGCAGAGGAGAGTTGATGACATCCAGTGTGATGGGATAAGGCAGGCCTTGCTTCAAGAGAGCTCCTGTTCTGGGGTGATAAAAAACATTCAGATAGCGCTAGAGGAAGGCTGATTCTGTGGATGTTGAATGCTTCCTGGAGAAAATGACCTTGAAAATTGGTTGGTGGCAGATGGAGAGAACACAGCCTGTGCTGGGGAATCAGTAGAGAACATGTAGGGTGTGCAGCTGAGGGTGGAAGGCTGGTGCCTAGAATGTTGATTGTGGGCTGAAGCTTTGGTTTAAGCTTGTTAGGCAGGGCCTGGAAGGTGGATAGAGGAATGTGGTGGTAAAGCTCTAAGGTTCATCTGGAACTGGATGTAGGAGAGGTCTGGGCTGGGATTGTTGGGAGTAGGTTTGGTTTTGGACAGAGCTTCCGACTCCTGCAGCTGCCATCCTCTGCAATCCCCACAGGCAACAGGACCTGTACCGAATTCTGAAGGCCTACACCATCTACCGGCCTGATGAGGGCTACTGCCAGGCCCAGGCCCCAGTGGCTGCAGTGCTGCTCATGCACATGCCTGCTGAGGTCAGCACAGTGGTCCTGGTTGGGTGGTGGGAGGATCTTGGCCTATAGTGGTAATGGGGGAGCTGCCTACTCCATGCCTCTCAGGCCCCACTCCTCCCTCCTTATTTTTGCCCTTCTCAGCAAGCGTTTTGGTGCCTGGTGCAGATCTGTGACAAGTATCTTCCTGGTTACTACAGTGCAGGGCTGGTGAGTTTCTGGAGGCTGGGTGCATCAGGGCTGTCACTTTTCCTTAAGGCTGCAGGGAGCTCCTTGCCCTTCCACACCCTGGCCCTTCTATCCCTTTCCTCTGGGCCTCTTACCACTGAGATGAGGATCCCCTGTCAGGGTTGATTCTACTTCAAGGGTGCCATAGCAGGCTGGACTTCTTCTCATGGCTCTTCCCACCTCTAGGAGGCCATTCAGCTGGATGGAGAAATCTTTTTTGCACTCTTGCGCCGGGCTTCCCCACTGGCACATCGGCACCTACGGCGACAGCGCATTGACCCCGTGCTCTACATGACAGAATGGTTCATGTGCATCTTTGCCCGCACCCTGCCTTGGGCTTCAGTGCTTCGCGTCTGGGACATGTTTTTCTGTGAAGGTACTTCCATGGCCATCCAAGCTTATGAGGGAACTGGGGTTTGCATGGTGGCTACCAGATGGTCCTGTTACATTTCTGGCAGACCATTGACAAAAGGAACTTATTGCCCCAGCCTGGAAAAACAGGCCTGGTCTTGGTTAAGTTACCAACCTAGAGCCTGCTCTCCCTCCCAGGAATATAATACCCATTGCAACTCATTTCCCTTCTTGGAACCTCAATTTTCTCATCTATAAGGTTGACAGTAGACAGAGATAGGGTCTGTAAGTCCCTCATAATTGAGACAGGCTGAGATCCCAGGCCTGGATCCCCCATGTTCTCCTCTCTGATCTTGCAGGTGTTAAGATCATCTTCCGGGTGGCCCTGGTCTTGCTGCGACACACACTAGGCTCAGTGGAGAAGCTGCGTTCTTGCCAAGGCATGTATGAAACCATGGAGCAACTGCGCAACCTGCCCCAACAGTGCATGCAAGAGGACTTCTTGGTACACGAGGTAGGAATTGAGCCTCAGCACACCCCTACCTGCTTGAGCACATTCCCATGATCTTCATTATGGTACCCATTTCCTCTTTGTTTAGGTAACCAACCTCCCAGTGACGGAAGCACTAATTGAGCGAGAAAATGCAGCCCAGCTGAAGAAGTGGAGGGAAACACGGGGAGAGCTACAATATCGGCCTTCACGGAGACTACATGGCTCCCGGGCCATCCATGAAGAGCGAAGGCGGCAACAGCCACCCTTGGGCCCCTCCTCCAGCCTACTCAGTCTCCCCGGCCTCAAGAGCCGAGGCTCCCGGGCAGCTGGAGGGGTCCCCTCCCCACCCCCTCCTGCCCGCAGGGCCAGTGCTGGGCCTGCCCCAGGGCCAGTTGTCACTGCCGAGGGACTGCATCCATCCCTTCCCTCACCTACTGGCAACAGCACCCCTCTGGGTCCCAGCAAGGAAACCAGGCGGCAGGAGAAGGAGCGGCAGAAACAGGAGAAAGAGCGGGAGAAGGAGCGGCAGAGACAGGAGAAAGAGCGGGAGAAGCAGGAGAAGGAGAGGCAGAAGTGGGAAAAAGAGCAGGAGAAAGAACAGCAGAAGCAGGAGAAGGAGAGGCAGAAACAGGAGAAGGAGCAACAGAAACAGGAGAAGGAAAGGCAGAAGCAAGAGAAGAAGGGCCAAGGCCGGAAGATTTCACTGCGTCGAAAGGCAGATGGGCCCCCAGCACCCCAGGATGGTGGGGACAGGTCCTCAGTAGCTGAAGCCCGGCAGGATGCTTACTTCTGACCTCTGCCTGGGGCTGGACTGCATGGCCCCTCTCTTTTCCCCTCAGCCAAGAGAAGGACTGGCCTGGGGTGCTCCCCAAGCCCCTCAGCAGGTGTCCCTCTTTATGAGGAAAGTGGCTTGACTTCCCATCTCCTTGCCAGCTGCTGATACCTACATAGCCAGGACAGCCACAGTGCATGGGGCAGCTGTGACCAAGTCTGGAGACTCTTGCCTCCAGTTAGACCCAGCTGGGGTCTCTGTCACTCCTGCCAGTTCCCTCTGAGGTCCCCTCCCAGGTGCTGTCCTGATTGGCCTCCAGTCACCACAGGGTGATTCTTGGCAATAGCAGTTGGCAGTCTGCAGATTCTTACACTCCAGTGGCTCCCTTTACTCATGAGGTGGAGCTGGGTTCCTTTTCCCTTCTTTGGCCCTGCCTGTCTCCCCCACTTCCTTTCTGGGGGCCAAGACTCTCCTCATTCTACTTCTGAACATCTCTGTGTTGTAATTATGTACAGAGGACCGGGTTGGCCCAGGATGGGGGGTGCCCGCTCTGTCTTTTGTCTTTCAGTTCTCCTGCACTCCAATTTATTTAAGGGGACATGCACTGAAATAGGAAATGTCCCCCACTTCCCCTCCCATGCTCATTCTGCTCTCCTCCCTTACCCACCTTGCTTTATATTCTCAGGCCTCTGCTTTGTCTCACCAGGATCCCCCCACTCCTTCATCTTGTTCCCTTCCAACCCTCAAGCTCTTGAGTAAGGGGTCTTCCCTTGAGCTCCAAGGGGTGGAATCCAATGTTTACATTCTCTTCTGTCTCATCTCCCATCCCTTGCGACGCTTTGAGGAACCGGAAAAAGAACCTGCTGTTGTACCTGGGCCTGTGTCCCGCCTTGTTATTTGATGAAGGGGTTTGGGGGATAAGAATTAGGGAGGAAGGAGAGAGCCATGACCTGGGTCTCTGCTGAAGCAGTCTGCTGACCTTTGGTCCATCATTCAGTCACTGATCAACAAACACTGGTTAAGCTCCTGCTCCAGATTTGTTTGGGCTCTACTGCCTCCTTTGTCACTGGCCTGGAGCCCTCTATGCACTGCCTTCAGCATCCGTATCTCCTTCCCAAAGCGCTCGTGCAATTCCTGGAAGCAGGAGGGGGCACTGAGAGTAGCTACAAAGTCACGGTTCTTTAGGGGTGAGTTGGGTTTTTGGCCAGCTGCCTGGCACAACTCCCGATACTGGGCTTCCAACAGGGATAGCAGCCCATCCAGTCGCCTCCAGCTCACCCCAGCCAGGGCACAGAGCCAAGCCTCCAGCTCTTCCTGGTTTTCTGCTGCTAGCTTGTAGGCCCGCCCACATGCACTCTGTATCCCTGGGGTGAGTATGGTAAAGGCATAGGGTTCAGTGGCCTTAAGGCATGGCTGCACTTGGCAGTTCTCCAACAGGATAAGGCCCAGTGGTGTGTGGTCTCCCTGGTGTTCCAGGTAGAAAAGGAGGTTTCCCCGGAGGATAAACCAGCGGCGTTGGTAGCTGGTGTTTCGGGCTCCTTTCTTTAGCAAGATGCCCTCCTGGTCTGGTGCCTGTGTTCTGAACTCATGGAAGAAACTGAGCACAGATTTTCGGTGTAGTTTCATGGTGATCCAAAACGGAGAAAACCCTGGGGAGAGAGAAGTGGTCCACCTGGTTTGCCTGGAGGGAGCCTCATGCTGCTTTCTAGTTGCAGAAGGCTCTGCCCGGACAATCTAGGTCTAGGGAGATTGAGGCTCCGTCCTCAATAGCAACAGGTGTAGTCCTGACAAGATCCCTCCCACCTCTTCTTGGGGCCAGATTCCAATCACCTGGGCAGATGTGACCAGGCCTTGTTAGCTAAGGGGTGGGATGAGCTTCTTCCTGCAGCTGTAGTTACTGGGAACTGAACCCAAGGCACTCTATCACGGAGCTACATCCCTTTTTTTTTTTTTTTTTTTTTTTTTTTTGAGACAAGGTCTCGCTAATTTGCCCAGGCTGGTCTTCAACTTGTAATCCTGCTTCAGCCTCCAGCGTCGCTGGAATTACAGGCTTGCTCTTAACAACTGTTGTCCTTTTCTAGGCGTACCTGAGAGGAGAGCAACGGGGACTTCTGTCCAGGGATGGGGCACCGGTGCCAATGCCACCTCTCCTATGATGGCTCTTTCACCTAAGAAACCAGGAACTGGCCCAAGGAATAGGGGTGGGGCAAAAGACTTCCCCTGGGTCCTAGAGGGAGCTAGGTTCATAAAGTACCCCAAAGGTCATTAAAGCCCCGCAGGTGGGCTATTAGGTGAGCAGGGCTTCCGCTCGGACAAAAGCAAGGCCGCGGCTTTCAGACTATGAGAAGACTGACAGCTGGATGTTAGGAGTGGGAAGCCAGAGTATCTAATGAAATGGTGAGGGGCGCAGAGTCCTGGGGGAAGGGCGACTCGAACTGTGCCTGCAAAAATTTAAACTGGAGCAGGAACTCACTGTCCTTGCTCGGACTCTTGTCCTCCATCCAGACCCTAGGCGCCCCTGTAAGTAGAATGCGCTCTACGTTCTCTCCAGAGCCTCTCCTGTTGTAAGAGGGAACCAAAGTCTCTTCCGGTCGTCCCTCGTGCCGGGTCACGGTTTAGGCGTTCTTATATCCACTGTTCTGGTCTTTACAGCCACGCGGATTACGTCACTTCTGGCGGGGAAGACAGCGAGGGTGTCTTCCCTCACTCACCGCGCACTTCCGCCCGCTCTTGCAGTTAATCCACTGACTGGAGTGAAGCCACTTCCGGCCTCCTCGGGCGCCTTCCGCAGTCCTCTTCCGGGTGATAGAGGCCGATACCCCGGATGTATCCCTGGCCAAAGCATCTTTCCTTTTTTTCCTTTTTCTCCTGGATTCCCAGGTGAGCGCGAGCGGGTGAGACTGCCTGAATCCCTATGGCTCTTCCGGCCGACTAGTTTTTGGTGGGGGAGTCGCCGCGTGGAGTTCAGCGAGAGGAGAAACGGGGCGAGTAGGGCGCCAGGTCCTGGGCCCGCCCGGGCTCTGTGGACGCTGCGGGTGTGGGGACCGGGTGTCACCAGACAGTCGAGCCGGGTCGCGCTAGACTGATATGGGGATGATGACGTGGGGAGCCTGGCTCCTTTCATCCGGCATGGGGGACCCCATAGGGTCCACAGGGGCATCCTTAGCGCTTCCGTCCTTCTGTTTCTGCCTCACTAACTCTTTCAGAAGCCAAACCAAATTTCAAGGGGACGTCCTGGCTGCCAGCTCCCTTTCAACTCTTGATTCTGTACTTGCTCCCCTCCCAAACCCGACTTGGCATATGCCATTGAAAATTTTTTTTTTTTTTTTTTTTTTGCGCGGGGGGCCGACTCGCGCTGAGCTCCCCCCCCCCCCCCCCAGGTCCCTTACTTTCATATCCTTTCCTTTGGCTCAGCTGGACAAAGGTCCTTCTGCCCAATCATGCCAAAGAGGAAAGTGACCTTCCAGGGCGTGGGCGATGAGGATGAGGAGGATGAAATCAGTGTTCCCAAGAAGAAGGTGAGGTGACCAGACTCTTGTGTTGTGGGGAGGTATGAAGGGAAAAGAGGAACTAAAAGCCTGAAGAGAAAGAACTGGGGAGTGAGAAATGTCAAAAAAAAAAAAAAAAGTTTTTCCACATTCTTGAGGAATAGGTTTGGAAAATATTCAGCTTGGAACCATATCCTGGAGTATATGGGTAATTAGCCAGTAATCTGCATTTCTAACTTGCTGATTCTTGCTTACAGCTAGTGGACCCTGTGGCTGGGGCAGGGGGTCCTGGGAGCCGCTTCAAAGGCAAACACTCCTTGGACAGTGATGAGGAAGACGATGATGAAGAGGGATCCAGCAAATATGACATTCTGGCCTCCGAGGATGTAGAAGGTGAGCTATATCCAAGAATTGATTGTGTTAAAAAAAAAAAATTGACTCTATTGGAGGGACAAGTAGGGGCTTTTGGAGTGTGGAGCAAAGGGTGCTCCTGTCTTTTACACACATAGCATAGAGCAATTGTATCTTTGGTCCAGGTCAGGAAGCAGCCACTCTCCCCAGTGAAGGAGGTGTGCGGATCACACCTTTCAACCTGCAGGAAGAGATGGAGGAAGGCCATTTTGATGCTGATGGCAATTACTTCTTGAACCGGGATGCTCAGATCCGTGACAGCTGGCTGGACAACATTGACTGGGTGTGGCCTAGGGGCTGGCATGGCTGAGGCCTGGGGGTGGCAAGTCCTGGGCCTAAGCCCCCAGTGGCAGTTGGTGGGTAATAATTTCTATTACAGGTGAAAATCAGGGAGCGGCCACCTGATCAGCGCCAGGCCTCAGACTCAGAGGAGGAGGATGGCCTGGGACAAACACCAATGAGTGCCCAAGCCCTCCTGGAGGGACTTTTGGAGCTTCTCTTGCCAAGAGAGACAGTGGCTGGGGCACTCAGGCGTCTGGGGGCCCGAGGAGGAGGCAAAGGGGGCAGCAAGGGGCCTGGGAGGCCCAGTTCCCCCCAGCGCCTAGACCGGCTCTCTGGGTTGGCCGACCAGATGGTGGCCCGAGGCAACCTTGGTGTATACCAGGAAACAAGGGAGCGATTGGCTATGCGTCTAAAGGGGTTGGGGTGCCGGACTCAGGGACCCCATGACCCCACACCTACACCCTCCCTGGACATGTTTGCTGAGGAAGTAACAGAGGGAGAGCTCGAGACCCCGACCCCTACCCAGAAAGGAGGTGAGCTTGAAGGGCAGAGGAGGGGTATTGTGGGCAGGAGGCAGGGCACTTGAGGCCCAAATGGCTTTGCCTGTTATTTTAGAAGCAGAATCACCAGGAGATGGTCTGGTGGATGTGATGTGGGAATATAAGTGGGAGAACACAGGAGATGCCGAGCTATATGGGCCTTTTACTAGTGCCCAGATGCAGGTAAGCCCCTCCTACCTCCTTCTGCCTTGTCCCTCCCTTCCCTGACTCCTGTCAGCATTCTCCAGTTCTGTCCTCTCTTCCTGCAGACCTGGGTGAATGAAGGCTACTTCCCGGATGGTGTTTATTGTCGGAAGCTGGACCCCCCTGGTGGTCAGTTCTATAACTCCAAACGCATTGACTTTGACCTCTACACCTGAGCCTGCTGAGGGCCAATTTGGTGGTCCCTTCTTTCCTGGACTTGGTGGAGGTGGCCCAGCTGCCTCAAGCAGTGAGGATATTGAAGGCTGCTTTTCAGTTTCCCTTTCCCAATAAAAGTGTTGAGTGTGCATTAGGGCCTTGGCTGTGCTAATGGCCAAAAGCCAGGGGCCTTTTCCATAGCCTCCTTGGCCTTGCTTCAGTCCTTGAGTGTTTCCTTCCGTGAAGTTCCTCCTTGGAAGTTTCTGATATCTTAGACCACCTCACCTTTGTTTACCACCCTCAGTGGCAGAACTGGTACCTCAGGTGTCCTGTGGCCTACCCAGACTCTGCTCACCATGTAAGAATCTCTCACACTCTATTCTCCGGTCTTTTCTGGGGAGTCTTGTTCTGCTGTTTTTAGGTCTTTGACTTTCAGGACCTCAGATTCTCTGTCCTTACATCTCCCAGGTTATAGAGCCCCAGAACCAGAGATTTTAGGGCTGGAGGGGTGGGAATATCTGGAAGACTTTGGAACCGTATTGAAGGTGAGCAGGAAGTCTTACACACTGTCTTCCCACTTAATCTTCTTAGATGTCAGACAGAAGTGGGATGGGTAGGTCAGGATCATCCAGAGTCCCACAGAGGTAAGCACCAATACCTTTCCTAATCTGATTCCTCTATTTTTTGTAGCAGTTCTCACTGCACTTGGGTGAAGTGTGAACTGTGTACTGTGTGACGCTTATATGGCCTTTCAGGTTCACCTGGGCCAGTCATGCTTTATAAAGTCACAGAGAGGGGCAACAGCTTACTGGAAGTCATACAGTGAATCAGAAAGCTGGCCTAGACCCAATGGGCTTCTTTCCCAGACCTTTCTTGGCACAAAGCCTTTTTTGCTTGGCCTTTGAGACTCTATAGCTTACATTTCCTGGGCTCCCACATATGTCTTGCCCGGGACTAGTACTTAGAGAAAACAGATAACTGGGCTGGTGGGAGGAGACAGGTATCACTCTACTGCCTGGATATAATGACCTCACCCCCACCAGTGCTGCCTTATACCTCACCTCACTTGAACCAACTTAGATTGATTTTCCATTTTTCCACCTTGGCTGCCCATTGGAATTTATTGGGGAGTTGTAAAACACTTCTCCTCCAGATACTGATTGAGATGGCCTGTAGCCTAGGTGATTGGTCTTTTAGAAGTTTTCATTCAGCTGATAACCACCAGGCCTGACTCCTTGACTGAGGCATACTTGGAGAGAGGCCAGTTCCTCCACCCTGATGGGGCAGCAGAGCTGAGCATTGTGTGGCTCTGATGGAGTCTGTTAATTGCAAGGGATCTGAGCACAGGATAAAAAGCCCCAGGGTAGCAAGAACCTGGCTAAGAGTTAGAAAAGATAGGGGCCAGACTGGATGGGGATACTGGCTTTCCTCTGCCCATGAGGCTGGGGCATTGAACTCAGGGCCACATTACTAGGCACATGCTCTGCCACTGAGCTACACCCACAGTCCATTTAATATTCTCTCAAGCCCTCCAACTTGTACTATAAGGCCTCCTCCAGTGTCAGCTGAGATCAGAATTTCCTTGGCTCCAAGAAACCATTGGCAGTAGGATATTTTGAGTGTCAATAAGAAAGAAAAGATGCCAGTTACAGTTGTGTCATTGATTAAAAGGTAATTGATTTAAAAAATCTTCAGAAGTGAAAAGCAGGTCTCTTAAACTGTAAGAAATAGTATTCTCCTTTACAGGCCAATGGCTCCTAAGAGGTGCCTAGTCAGTATTTGATGAATATGTGGAGGCTAAGGGCAATTCTCTCTGGATGTCTGTAGGCACCTCAGACTCCAGCTATCCAAAATTGACGTCACCTTCCCCTTATAGCCTCCTGAATCCACCTCACTGATGTGAATTGGGCAGAATAATGGCCCCCAAAGTTAACTGTGTCCTCAACTCCAGAACCTGTGAATGTTACCTTACATGGCAAAGGGACTTGGACATGTGATAAAGTTAATTTGGAGAAGAGAGATTACCCTGAATCATTGAGGTAAGCCCAATGTAATCACAGTGGAATTTATGAGTAAAAGAGGGAAGTCATGAGGGTCAGCAAGAGAGAGGGGAGGACTTCATGCCACTGGCTGCAGAGATGGAAGAAAGGGCCATTTGTCAAGGGATGCAGGTGTCATGGAGAAGCTGGGAAAAGCAGAAAACATTCTTCTCTAGAACTTCCACCAAGAAATGCAGCCCCCTGACATGACATTAGCCCTGTGAAAACCACTCTGGACTTCTGACCTCTAGAACTGTAAGAATAAATTGGTGTTGTTTTAAGCCTCTGAGTTTGTGGTCAGTTGATACAGCCCCAGTAGGAAATGAACATGCACCCACCCAGCTGTATGCCTCTCCTGGGAAGCCATCTAATAGAGTTTTCCCTGTGGCCCCATACAACTCTGTTAGCATTTAGGATTGGGAAAGCTTCTTGCCATGTGGGCCTTGTATCCCAAGGTGCACACTGAGCACCCCTTTGCTTTAAACAAAAATGTGTGTGTGTATGTGTGTAATTAATTAAGGTATATAGCTAGTTAATGGCTATAATTTTATTTATTTATTTTTACTTACTTTGGTACCTGGGATTGAACCCAGGGGTGCTTAACCACTGAGCCACATCCCCAGCCTTTTTAAAAAATATTTAATTTAGAGACAAGATTTTGCCGAGTTGCTTAGGATCTTGCTAAGTTGTTGAGGCTGGCTTTGAATTCTTGATCCTCCTGCCTCAGCCTCCTGAGATTACAGGTGTGTGTCACTGCATCCAATGTGACTATAATTTTATTTGAATAAGTTTTGGGTTTTGTTTTTAAGAAGGGGCCCTCATTGTTGCCCAGGCTGATCTTGAACTCTAGCTCAAAGGATCTTCTTACCTCAGCCTCCTGAGTAGCTGGGACTACAGGCACATGCCATCATGCCTAGCTACCATTTTTTGTTTGGTGCATTTGGTTGTACATAATAATAGCATTTGTTGTTACATATTCATACATGCACACCCTATAACAATATAATTTGACCACTATCCCTTACATCCTCCTTCCTTCCCTCCAACCTCTTGGTCCCTCTCTGTAACTGATCTCCCTTTGATTTTTATAAAATGTTCCCTCACCTTTTCCTTTTTTTTTTTTTTTAGTTTCTGCATATGAGGGAAAACAATTTTCTTTATCTGTTCATACGTTGATGGTCATCTAGGCTGCTTCCATTGTTTGGCTATTGTGAATTGTGCTGCTATAAACATGGGTATGCATGTATTACTGTAGTATGATGACTTTAATTCATCATAACAGATACCAAGATGTGGTATACCTGGGTCATAGGGTGGTTCCACATCTAGTCTTTTGAGGAACCTCCTTACTGTCTTCTATAGTGGTTGTACTAATTAATTTACAATCTTACCAGCAGTGTAAAAGTGTTCCTTTTCCTCCACATCCTCTCCAGCTTTTATTTGTATCCTTTTTTTTTTTTTAAAGAGAGAGAGAGAGAGAATTTTTTTTAATATTTATTTTTTAGTTCTCGGCGGACACATCATCTATTTTTGTATGTGGTGCTGAGGATCGAACCCGGGCCGCAGGCGTGCCAGGCAAGTGCGCTACCGTTTGAGCCACATCCCCAGCCCTAATTTGTATTCTTGATGACTGCCATTCAGACTGGTGTGAGATGAAATCTCAGTGTAGTTTTGACTTGCATTTCTGTAATTGCTTGTGATATTGAACATTTTTTCATATATTTGTTAGCCATTTGTATTTCTTCTTTTGAGAAGAAGTGTATTATGGTAATCTATTTTTTTTTAAAGATAGAGACAGGAGAGAGAGAGAGAGAGAGAGAGAGAGAGAGAGAGAGAGAATTTTTTTAAATATTATTTTTTAGTTTTCAGTGGACACAACATCTTTCTTTGTATGTGGTGTTGAGTATCGAACCCGGGCCGCACACATGCCAGGCAAGCGCGCTACCACTTGAGCCACATCCCCAGAAGAAATCCTGGAACAGAAAACAACTAGGGAAAATGTTTAATTCATTTGCCTATTGATTAATTGGATTATTTGATTTTGGTGTAAAGTTTTTTGTTTTTTCCTTAGTTTTATTTGTTTATTTATTTTTATTCTAATTAGTTATACATGACAGCAGAAATGCCTTTTGCCATATTGGACACAAATGGAGCACAACTTCTCATTCCTCTGGCTGTACATGGTTCAGAGTCACTCCAGTAGTGTAATTGTACATTTATATAGGGTTATAATACCATCTCATTCTACTGTCCTTCCCATCCCTGCAGCTTAATTTTATTTATTTGTTTTTTATTGGTGCTGATAATCGAACCCAGTGCCTCAAATGTGCTAGGGGAGTGCTCTATCACTGAGCCACAACCCCAGCCAGGTGTAAACTTTTTTGAATTCTTTATATATTTTAGATATTAATCCTCTGTCAGCAGAGTAGCTAGTAAAGATTTTCTCCCATTCTATGGTTCTCTCTTTACATTCCTGTTTCCTTTACTATGCAGCTTTTTAATTTGATGCCTTCCTATTTATTAAGCTTTTTATATTTTAGAATAGTTTCTCGATTTACAGAAAATTTACAACAGTAGTCCAGAGTTCACTCAGTTTTTTCTTATTAACATCTTTTTATGAGCCACGCACATTGGCACACACCTGTAATCCCAGCGTCAGGAGGCTGAGATGGGATAATGGTGAATTCAAAGCCAACCTCAGTAATTTAGCAAGGCCCTTTCTCAAAATAAAATGTAGGGCTGGGGATGTGGCTCAAGCGGTAGCGCGCTCGCCTGGCATGCGTGCGGCCCGGGTTCGATCCTCAGCACCACATACCAACAAAGATGTTGTGTCCGCCGAGAACTAAAAAAAAAATAAATATTAAAAAAAATTCTCTCTCTCTCTCTCTCTCTCCTCTCACTCTCTTTTAAAAAATAAAAAAATAAAATGTAAAATGGGCTGAAGATGTGGCTCAGTGGTTAAGCACCCCAGGGTTCAAACCCTGGTACCAGTAATAATAATAATAATAATAATAATTATTATTATTATTATTTGCTTAAGACAAACCCAACATTATTTTGTGAGAGTTCTTGTTGGGGTTCAAGACCAGAGCCTCACACATGCTACAGAAACGATCTATTCCCAGCCCAGTATTACTGTTTTTGAGACAGGGTTTCACTAAGTGCACTGGGACTTAAAATTCATCTGCCTTGGCCTTCCTAGTAGCCAGATCTGTAGGTATGCTGTCAAACCACATTGAATTTATCCATTTAAAGCACACACTTCAGTGACTTTTTGTCTATTCACAGGGTTTTGCAACCATCACCACAATCTAAATTTAGAACTTTATATTTTGTACCATAAAAGAAACCTGCCCCATCAGTAGTCCCTCCCCATTATTCCCCTCTTCACCCTCCAGCACCCTCCAACCACTATCTACTTCCTGTCTCTAGATTGGCTTATTCTGGGCATTGCAGATAAATGGACTCAGACAGTATGTGGTCTTTTGTGTCCAGTTAGCACAATGTTTTCAAAGCTCATCTGTGGTATTGCATGTAAAGTATTCCATCCTTTTTTATTGTTAAATAATTGTCCATGGTATGGCAAATTACTGTTAACTAAACTTCATACTTTATTTCACTAGTACTAGATTTTCTCTATTGTTTTCTGTTCTAGGATTCCTTCTAGATTACCACATTACATTTAATTGTTATGTCGCCTCAGCCTCCTCTAAGAAACATTTTCTTAGACTTGACTTGTTTTTGCTGACCTTGAGAGTTTTAAGGAGTACTAGTTAGGTGTTTTGTAGATTATTGCTACAATTTCAGCTTGTCATATTTTCTCTTATTAGATCTGGGTTTTGAGAAGAGGGTTACAGGTGGTTTCCCTTGCTTTTCATTTAAAACTTTTAATGATGGGCTGGGGATGTGGCTCAAGCGGTAGCACGCTTGCCTGGCATGCATGCGGCCCAGGTTCGATCCTCAGCACCACATACAAACAAAGATGTTGTGTCCACCAAAAAAAAACTAAAAAATAAATATTAAAAAATTCTCTCTCTCTCTCTCTCTCTCTCCCTCTCTCTCTCTCACTCTATCTTAAAAAAAAAAAAAAAAAACTTTTAATGACTCCCTACTGCTCTGAAGCTGAGGTCTAAAAGCTATTAGCTGGGTTGAGGGTATAGCTGAGCTCTTGCCTAGCAAGTGTGAAAGAAACCCTGGGTTCAATTCCTAGTACTGAAAAGGAGAAAAGAAAAACGAAAAAGGCTGGGAGCTGACTGGGAAGCTCTTCCAGAACCTTGCCCAAGCCTGCCCTCCAGTCCTATCCGCCATTGCTTTCCTTCTTCCTCTTCCACCACACGCCAGCTCCATCCTAGTACTGAATGGGTGGAAGATTTTAGTTCTCCAGGCCTGGCCAGAGATCTCTTTCTCTCTTTTGATTATTTGGGAAAGGACCAATTAACTGCCTACAGTGGCTTAGTCCCCTTTTCTGGGATTCCTGCTCCCTACTTCCCAGCTTGATGATTGCATCTCCCGTTTCCCCTGTAATACAGATGTGTGACCTGACACCTAAAGTATCTTCTCCCTGTCTGGCTCCACAAGTAGTCTGGGACGAATTTAGTGCTGATGACTGGATAAGGAAATGAACCAATTCTCCCCTGTTCCTATGTGTTGGGGAGTTTCCTCTTGAGTCAGACCAAAAAGGAGGGCCTCTGGGATTTTTTGTTTAATTGCCAGGTTCTTAATGCCTTCCACACACCCACCACCCCTTCCCAGTGGAGTGGCCAGATCTGTCTGACTCCAAAGTCAGAATTTTTGGTGAAGTGTCAGTTCATTTTTTTTTTTTTCCTGTTTTAAAATTGGAGGGTTGGGATGTAACTCAGTGGTAGAGTGCTTGTCTAGCATATGTGAAGTCCTAGGCTTGATCACCAGCAATGGAAAAAATGGTGGGGAGGGGCTGGGGTTGTGGCTCAGTGGTAGAGTGCTTGCCTAGCCCATGGGAAACTCTGGGTTTGATCCTCAGCACCACATAAAATAAAGAAAGGTATTGTGTCCAACTACAACTAAAAAAAAATATTTAAAAAAAAGTACGGGGGGGAGTAATTTTCTTATTGAATTGTGAGAGACCTTTATTCCATGTATGAGTCTGTTTTGTTCCCCTCCCCACCAGGGTGGAGGACTGAACTCATGGCCTTGGGCTTACTGGGCAAGCACTCTTCCACTGAGCTAAACACCCACCTCTGGAGCCATTTGTTTTGCAGATATATTATTTCAGTCAAAGCTTTTCTTTCTTTCTTTCTTTCTTTTTTAAATCAGTCTTTCAAGCCTGGGACATAGAATGCATACCTAGTAATCCCAGCAACTAGGGAGGCTGAGGCAGGAGGATCACAAGTTTGTTTTTGGTACTGGGGATTGAACCCAGGGGCACTTAACCACTGAGCCACATCCCCAGCCCTTTTTATATATTTTATTTAGAGATAGGGTCTCACTGAGTTGCTAAGGGCCTCACTAAATTGCTAAGGCTGGCTTTGAACCCATGATCCTCCTGCCTCAGCCTCCTGAGTTGCTGACAGAGAAGAGGATCACAGGTGGTTTCCCTTGTATTTCTCTTTTGCTAAGCAAAAGCAATAAACCTTTTTCTCAAAACCATGTCCTTATTACTGAATTGGCACTGGGGACAAGGACCAAGCTTTCCACAACAAATTTGGCAACCCAGATGGGATCCAAGAGCAGCCCCCACTCCAGCTTGCTTGGGCAAGCCTGACTTTCCAAGGAACCCCACTTCCTTGCTGAGGGTGTAAGGTGAACTTTTTGAGAGCTGATTGCCAAAAAGTCAGGAGATGGGTGAATGTGGCTCAGGTCGAATCAGAGGAGCTATTCCTGTGTGTAAAAAGAGGGACCAAGGGACTGTCCCAGCAGCTGCTGAAGTCCCTTTTGCTTCAGGGAACTCCCGTTTTCTTTCCCTGAACTACCTGGATTGTTCCATCTGTTAGGTAGTAGCTAGCAATGAGCAGTGAAATGCAGGCAAGTTCTCAAGTGTTCTTTAAATTACTATAGGATCTTCTTTAAAATACTTCTAAAATAGATAAGAAAGCAAAGTGTGGTAGTTAATTTGTAGAAAATAAACAGAAGCAGAAGGAGCTTATCAGGAAATATGTCAAGAGAAAAGGATTAATAGAACTAACTCTTGATAGGGTCCATTGATGTTGACATAAAGCTAGGAATTATGGCTATAAGTGTCTCCAATTGTCTGGGAGGGAAGACTCCTTTAGTAGCACAAGCACACTAAGGTAATTTCTGACCAGCTATTGACCCCAGTGTCTACGTTAACATGGAATTGACTTGTAGATGAAGCTCCTCTAAATAGGATATCCACCATGACAGTTTCAGAGAGGACCAACTAAGATCAAAAACACCACCCAGGCTGGGATTGTGGCTCAGTAGCAGAGCGTCCACTTAGCATGTGTGAGGTCCTGGGTTCGATCCTCAGCACCACATAAAAATAAATAAATAAAATAAAGATATTGGGTCCAACTAAAGAATCAATATTAAAAAACAAAAACAAAAAAAGCCCTCATCATCCAATGTGAAGGAAGATACAGAAGGTGGTCCTCAGTTCTCCTGGTCAACATCAAACAGTGATAAAATTGGAGACAGCATTGTATTCTTAATTGTTCTCTGCTTGGAGATGGCCCATTCTCTCTCGAGAGTGGTTTTGTTTAAGTCTCTCTCTTCTTTTACTTTATTTTCACCTCACTTTCACTTCTAATAAAGTTCTCTTGTATGACTTTTGTTTTTTGGGGGATACCAGGGATTGATTGAACTTAGGGGTACTTGACCACTGAGCCACATCCCCAGCCCTATTTTGTCTTTATTATTTAGAGACAGGGTCTCACTGAGTTGCTTAGCCCCTTCCTTCTTCTGAGGCTGGCTTTGAACCCACTATCCTCCTGCCCCAGCCTCCACTGAGATTACAGGCACCCTGCCTCTTGCATGACTTTTGGTGTCTTGACTTTAAATCTTCTTTTGTCAGAACACAAGTACCAAGGTTTGGAGTTTTACCTCCCTGCTTTCCTGTGAAACATCTTGGTCTACTTTGAGAAAAAGGAAACTGAATGCAGTAAAGTCATGACACCTTGGCCATTTGCATGATCCCTGCCCTCTGTATGCCTTATCCAGTCACCTGCCATCTACCACTGTGCATCTCTGGACTTTTGCTCTGATGCTGAATGCCCTTAACTGTCCATACCCACCTGATAGAGAACAAGAACTTTTGTTTACTTCCCCCAACTTCACCCCCTTTCAGCAGAAGCAGTTTGGAGATATTGTCACCCATTTTTCCATAGAAATGGAATGTAGAAATAGACAGTGGGATAATGTAACAGTGGTCTACTTTATGCTTTGAATATAGCCCTTGCAGCTCTACCGCTGCAACTTATTATTATCATTATTATTTGTGTGGTGCTGGGGATTAAACCCAGGGTCTTGTACATTCGAGGCAAGCACTCTACCAACTGACCTATATCCCCAGCCCTACACTGCAATTTATTTTTAAAATGGATAGGTTTCTTTCTCTTCCTCTCTCCCTGTTCCCTCCTAATCTCTCCCCCTCACTAATCTCAGAGGAAATAGAATTACCTTTCTTCTGCATCATTGGCAGATTTTTCTCTCCTTAAGTACATACCCACCATAGGAATGAAGTAATCCAGACTTTGGGGATGGTACCAGAAGATCACAGAAATGACTCTCTCTCAAATTAGCAAGAGAATTACAACTCCAACAGAGAACATGTGGAATATATAGTCTTTGAGTCACCTCTTTAAAAGCCCCCTGTTTCTGCTGATGGAAAGAATCACAGCCTTTGGGACAGGAGTCCCTTGTGTTTCTCCTTTGCTAGAAAAGCAATAAACCTTCTTTTTTCTTCTTCTCGAAAATAAATAAGTAAATAAATAAAATAAATTCATTTTTGACAACTCTGCTAATGTTTCTAAAGCATTAAGTGATCACTCACAAATCAATGTCATGTCAAAGCCCACCTTAAGCTTTGTTAAGTTACTGTCTTTGCCAGGCATAGTGGCACATGTCTGTAATCCCAGTGACTCAAGAGCCTAAGAAAGAATTATCTCAAGTTCCAGGTCAGAGATGCTCAGCAACTTAGCAAGATCCTGTCTCAAAATAAAATAATATAGGAATATATCTTGGTGTAAAGAACTCCTGGGTTCAATTCCAATATTGTTGCTGAAATCTCAGTCCTTTTCCCTGATGCCAATCCAATAATAAGGATACAGTTTTGAAAAAATTGATAATTCCAAATTTGATAATTAGGAGCAAAGCCCCTAACTATGAAATCTGTAAGTGTAAGTTCCAATTAAAATAAGGCAGCATGGGCCAAAATGACCCAGAATTGCCTTGAATTTTTTCATGCCCAGTGGGATCTTGGAAGTCTGACATAATCCTGCTGTCAGTCAAAATTCAAGAGGCAGACCTGGGAATGATTCTTTGGAAATTTCCAAGAAGCCCCCAATAAAACTGGAGGGCATGAGGGGCACAAAATACCTCTCCTCTCTTGAGAGGACCCACACTCTTCCTACCCACATTTTTCCTATCCTTTCTAATAAACTCATATCTGCTACTCTGAGTGACATGTCTGAAATCTTTCTGGTATATTTGCAAGAACCAGTAGCAGAGGACCACCATGGCTGCTCAAGGCCCACCGTGGGCCCTTGGTCTATAGCAATATATTTCAGTGAACTTTTGCATGTGAATCACTTTTTTTTTTTCTCATATGGCTATACAATTGTTCCAGTGCCATTTGTTAAGATTATTTTTCCCAAATGAATTGGTGAACATAAATTGACCATATATGTCCTCAATTATTTCTGGATTATTTATTCTGTTCCAGTGATTTGTACATTTATCTCTAATACCATACTATTATGGTAATTATAGCTTTATAATGAGTCTTGATATCAAAAATAGGCATTCTCCAACTTTCTTCTTCTTTTCTTTCTTTTTTTTTTTTTGGGGGGGGGCATTTCAAGGATTGAACTCAGGGGCACTCCACCACTGAGGCACATCCCCAGACCTATTTTATATTTTATTTAGAGACAGGGTCTCACTGAGTTGCTTAGCACCTTGCTTTTGTTGAGGCTGGCTTTGAACTCACAATTCTCCTGCCTCAGCCTCCCGAACTGCTGGGATTACAGGCCTGCACCACTGCACCTGGCTTTTTTCTTCTTTTTAAAATTTGTCTTTGGCCAGAGGTGGTGGCCCTGTAATTCCAGTGACTCAGGAGGCTGAGGTAGGAGGATCACAGGTTCAAGGCCAGCCTCAGCAACTCAGTCAGGGTCTAAGCAATTTAGTGAGATCCTGTAGATGGTGGTAAAGTGCCTCTGGGTTAATCCCTAGTACCCCCCCCCCCAAATATAATATTTCTTTCCTAAATGTTTGGTAGAATTTACCGGTTGAGATATTTGTACCTGGAGTTTTCTTTATAGAAATGATTTTTTTTTGTTCTTATTTTGTTTTGTTTTTCTCCTATATTAGGGATTTAACACAGAGGTATGCTACAATTGATCTACATCCCAAGCTCTTTTTATTTTTTATTTTGAGAAAGGGTCTCACTAAATTACTGAGGTTGGCTTTGAACTTGTGATCCTCCTGTCCCAGCCTCCTGAGTTGCTGGGATTACAGGAATGTGCTACTGCTATGCCCAGTTTCATAGGATTTTTTTTCCCTTGACTATTTCCATTTATTTTGTCCAAGTTTAGTAGAACTGAAAGGAATCCAATCGACTTTATCAAGGTCTTTCACAAAATAATGATGAGAAATCCTGAGAGTGCATCCTTTCTTTCTACTTCCAAATAGTTAAAAGTGGGTTTATTTTTTAATGTTTATTTTGCAGTTGTACACAATACCTTTATTTTGTTTATTTATTTTTATGTGGTGCTGAGGATCGAACCCAGGGCCTCGCATGTGCTAGGCGAGCGCTCTATCGCTCACAACCCCAGCCCAAAAGTGGGTTTATGTGAACAAATTTGGGAAGTTTTTTGCTATTATGTTGTCAACTTTTTTTTTTCTGGTCTTTTCTATCTTTCCTTCCCTATTGGGACTCCTATTATGTTTGTGTTCCACCAATTTCTTCTTTTCCTCCTCCTCCCTCCTCTTTCATCACCACTTCCTCCTCCTCCTCCTCCTCCTCCTCCTCCTCCTCCTCCTCCTCCTCCTTCTCCTTCTCTCTCTCTCTCTCTCTCTCTCTCTCTCTCTCTCTCTCTCTCTTTTAATGTACTGGGAATTGAACTCAAGGTCACTCAACCAGTGAGCCACATCCCCAGCCCTATTTTATATTTTATTTAGAGACAGAGTCTCACTGAATTGATTAGCACCTCTCTTATGCTGAGGTTGGCTTTTACTTGCGATCCTCCTTTCTCAGCTTCCTGAGCTGATGGGATCTCTTTCTTCTCCTTCTTTTGATACTGGGAATTGAATATAGAGGTGCTATATTACCATATTACATCCCAAGACCTTCTTTTTTTTTTTTTTTGAAACAGACTTGGTAAATTGTTAAGCCTCAAGCTTGCAAACTTTTGATCCTCCTGCCTCAGTCTCCTGAGTCACTGGGTTACAGGCAGACATCACCATGACTGGCATCTCTTCATTTTTCTTTGCCTTTTCTGTGTCTGTTCTTCAGATTAGATCATTTTCTATTTTCTACTGATTCATCTTTAAGTTCACTGATTTTTTTTCTTCTTTCACCTCAATTCTGTTGTTAGGCCCCTCTAGTGATTTTTTTTACTGCAATTATTGTACTTCCCAGCTTTGGGATCCCTCTCTGCCCAAGTCCCCCACCTCACCCCACCTTTTTTTTTTTTTAACCATTTAAAGCCATCTTTCAGTGTTCATTTATGTGGCATTGAGTACAATCATAATGTTGTTCACCCAGTAACACTATCATTTTCAGAATTTTTTTTTTATTATAACCAGAAACTCTACCTATTTTTTTCCTCCCTTCAGCTCATGGTAACCCCCATTTTTTCTGTGTCAATGAATTTTCCTGTTCTAGATACCTCATATAACCGGAATCAAACAATATTGTCCTTTTTGTATTTGGCTTATTTCACTTAACATAATATTTTCTTTCTTTTTTTTTTTTTTCTTTTTGGTATTGGGGATCGAACTCAGGGGTTGCTTAACCACTGAGCCACATCCCTAGTTCTTTTTCTTTTAAATTTTGATACTGGGATTTTGCAAAGTTGTTCAGGCTGGTCTTGAATTTGATCTTCTTGCCTCGGCCTACTGAGTTCCTGAGACCATGCCTGGCGTAACATAATATATTTTCAAGGTCCACCCCATATAGTATGAATCTCAATTTCATTATTATGCCTCCTCCTCTTCCTCTTTCTCCTTCGTTCTTCTCTTTCTTTTCCTTCTCCTTCCCCATTCCCCTTCTTCCTCCTCCTTCTGTTTGAAGTTGGTCTAGGGATTCAACCCAGGACCTTATACATGTTAAGTATATCTCATCTACCACTGAGATATACCCCGTCCCTCCTTTGATTCCCCCCACCCCCAATACGGGGGATTAAACTCATAGTCTCTCATGCGAGACAAGTATTTTCACACTGAGCTACATTCCCAGACTTTGAGTCTTTAAACACAATTGATTTTAGTTCTGTGAACATATTTTAAATAATTGCTTGAAAGCCTTTGGTAAATGTGATACTTATGATTACCCCCTTCGCCTCCAAGTTTGGACCACCCAAGGGGTGTTTGTTGTCTTTGTTCTTTTTTTTTTTTTTTTTAAGGTGTAGATAGACACAACACAATGCCTTTATTTTTATGTGGTGCTGAGGATCAAACCCGGGTCCTGCCTGTGCTAGGCGAGCGCTCTACCGCTGAGACACAATCCCAGCCCCTTTGTTCTTCATTTATTAAATCTGCCTTCCCATTGGTGATCATTAGAGTCTCTGCTCCTCTTTTTTTTTTTTTTTGTAGGAATTGAACTCAGGGGTGCTCTGCCACTGGGCTACATTCCCCAGTCCTGTTTGTTTGTTTGCTTTTAATTTTACTAAACTGCCAAGCTGGCCTCAAACTTGCAATTCTCCTCCTTCAGCTTCCCAGGGCACAGGATTACAGGCATGTGCCACTGTTTCAGGACTTAATTTTATTTTTAAAAATTATCTATTTATTTATTTATTTTGAGATGGGGCAGCCAGTTGCGGGTGGTGCATACCTGTAGTGATCCTATGCCGGGGTCCTGCCCCAGCAAGATTCAGGGAGTCCTGAAGGAAAGTGGTTGTAACTTCAAGCAGTCTTCAGCAAGATCTGCTGCTCCCTGTGGAGCCTTTTATTCTTAAATACACTTTTTCAGATGGTTAACATGTGGCCTTGTGGCCTGATTTTCCTGATTTGCATATTTTCCTTGGGAGTTCCACAACCGCTAGCATGCATTCTACTTTTACATGGAACATAGATCACGCTTCTATTTTTGCTTTTCCTTTTGATCTTTTATAAACCATGGTTAACCTTTTAAACTGCTACAGAGTTTCTTTGTTCCTTGGTCAAGGTACACCAATTTTTGAACCTTTGTAACTTCTGACTAAAGGGCAGATTCCGCACGTCAGTCCATTTTCCATTTCCATTAACTACATGCCTTCCATTTTCATCATACATCCCAAAAATGGCAAGGGAGGGTCTGTCAGTGAGGGGAGTGTATTTTTTTAATATTTACTTATTTATTTTTAGGTGTAGATGGACACAACACAATGCCTTTATTTTTATGTGATGCTGAGAATCGAACCTGGGTCCCGCTCGTGCTAGGTGACCACTCTACCACTGAGCCACAATCCCAGCCCTGGGTGTGTATTCTTATTAGCTTCCCTGCCCCTAGGAGGGCACCATAGTCTTCCTTTAAATAAATAAGCTATAAATGGTGGGCCTTGCACTGTTCACACAATTCTTTTCCTGTAATTAGGTTTATGCACAGGTTGCGCTTTTGGATCAGGACAACTAGTAGAAAATGTCAACTGAGGAGCAAAAAGTTCTTGTAATCTAAGCTTTTCCCAGAAATCCTGGTCTGGGACTATGTATTTGTGTTTACTTATATTCTTGGTAATGTTAGTCTTAAAACAAATCTCAGGACATTTTTTGGTCATATTCTTAATCTCATTCTGGGAAATTTCCCGTACACTGTAACAACATATGTTTTTAGTTTGGATTGACATGCTTCCTCTTAACCACATTCGTATTCCCAGGATCAGAGCAGCCATAGCACCCCATGGTTTTGGTTTCCAGATGTGTCGGCATTGCTGCAACATCCCCCACGCTACCAATCCTACTGTCTTGGGAGGCTGAGGCAGGAGGATCATAAATTCAAGGCCAGCCTCAACAACTTAGAGAGAACCTTGGGAGCGTAGCGAGGCTGTCTCAAAATAAACAATAGAAAGAAACTTAATAGAAACTTAATTTTTTAAGTTTCTATTTATAGGAACACCCCGTGTTGATGTAGCATAATTGTCATCCATTTACTGACACCCTGAGCTAGTGAAAATTCTGTCCTCTGCCAACAGATCTACATGTGGGTAGGAGAGCACAAAGTTCAGACTGTTTTTTTTTTTTGGTATGTGTGTGTGTTTTGTTTGTTTGGTATCAGGGATTGAACCTAAGGGCACTTTACCATTGAGCTACATCCCAGCCATTTTTATTTTTTAATTTTCAGACAGGGCCTCTCTAAGATGCTTAGGGCCTTGTTAAGTTGTTAAGGCTGGCCTTGAACCGGTGATTCTCCTGCCTCAGCCTTCTCCCCAGTTGCTGGGATTACAAGTGTGCACCACACACCTGATTAGTTCAGGCTAGTCTGAACTGACCTTCTGCTGGGCCCTTGAGGATCTTTTCTGTGTAGGGAGTCTCAGGGTCAGTCAGCCCCATGTGGTAGCTGGGCTTTCTCTGCTCTCTGCTGCAAAAATACACAGACTTGCCCAGGAAGGTGTTTGCCTCAACCGCAAACACATCAAGTTGACTGAGCAAACCCACTGGCTCACCTCACTCTCGTCCCCGAGTTCATCATTTCCACTGACATCACTGGACACGGGTGTTATCCACATTTCCAGATCAAATGAGCCCCCACCTTCAGCAGTGAATCTGCTGATCCCCAAGGTCAGCACTGCACCTATTATGGCAGGAAAGGCAGAGAGGGAGTGAGCCCAGGGGAGACACCCCAGACTCCCTCTGCTTCTATTTAGAGTTGAGTAGAGATCAAGCATGTGGTCTTCTCAGATGGTTTTATGCCTTTGGTCCAATTCATAGCAATGAAACGGTTTTATCTATTTTGTCTAGCTTATTTTTTTTATTTTTGGTAATGGGGATTAAACCCAGTGACATCCAACCACAGAGCCACATTCCTACCCCTTTTTATTTTGAGACAGAGTCTTGCTAAGTTGCTTAAGGCCTCACTAAGTTGCTGAGGCTGGCCTGTGTCACGAGCCTTCTGTGGGCTATGTGTGGACTTTGTCACCTTGTAGCCTCCTGAGGCAGAAGTCTGCCACTGGGAACTCCCCGTGGCATCCCCACAGGGATCGACTGCCTGATGCAGGTGAACTTCCCCCTCAAGCTCTGCCTAAGATCCCACACAGCATCTGAGATGGGTGTGGCCTGCCAAGATGTCAATCAACCTGCTGACTGCAAGATATCACAAAGCAACACTCCTCCATTGAAACCTTACCCCTACCTTCGATGTACCCCCTTAAATAAACCACCAGAGCATTTTGTCTTTGTCTAATTCAAGAACCCATGTGGACTAGATCTATTAGGGACTTTGCTTTTGTAAATATATTTCGGAGTGTTTGTGTTTTATTATTTGCTAACTATTTGAGATATTAAGATATAGGGTGGGGCTGGGGATGTAGCTCAAGTGGTAACACGCTCGCCTGGCATGCGTAGAGCGCTGGGTTCAATCCTCAGCACCACATAAAATAAAGATGTTGTGTCCACCGAAAACTGAAAAATAAATATTAAAAAAAATTCTCTCTCTCTCTTAAAAAAAAGATTTAGGGTGGCTTAATTATTTGAGATATTAAGATTTAGAGTGGCTATTTAGGGTGGCTTGGATTCCTCTGGGCAGAAGAATCTTCCAATGAGATGCTGGCCATCTTCCCCCCAAAGGCCTAGAACTTACAATCCTCCTACCTCAGTCTCCCAAGTTGCGGGGTTAATAGGCGTGTGCCACTATACCTGGCTGTCCAGCTTTATTTATTTATTTATTTTTTGCAATGCTGGGGACCAAACCCAGTGTCTTGCACATACTAGGGAAGTGCTCTACCACTGAGCTACAATCCTAGTCTAACTTTCTATAGCATGTGTTGCTTACCAACAGAGGTACATTCTGAGAAATGCATCATTAGGTGATTTCATTGTCATGTGAAGGTTATTGAGTGTACTTACACAAACCCAGATGGTGTAACCTGTTACATGCCTGCTGAGTACTCCCAGGCTACAACCTTATCCAGCATGTTACTGTACTGAATACTTAACTCTGGAGGCAATTGTAACATAATGGTAAGTACTTGTGTATATAAATATATCTAAATATAGAAAAGGTACAGTAAAAATGGTAGGTGATAAGATTTTTTTTTTTTTTGGCACTGGGGATTTACCTAGAGGCAAGTTATCACTAAGCTACATACCCAGCCCTTTTAATTTTTTAATTTTAAGACAGGGTCTACCTAAGTTGCTTAGAGCTTCACTAAATTGCTGAGGCTGGCCTTGAACTTGTAATCCTCCTGCTTCAGCCTCCCGCATTGTTGGGATTACAGGCGTGCACCACCACACCTGGCTAATGATATGCATTTTTCAACTCTATTATAATCTTATAAGACCACTGTTATGTATTCAGTTTGTTGTTGATTATGATTGTGAGGATGGCCTTAGGCCTAAGCCTAAGCAACTCCATTTAAAAAACTCCAGTTTGAAACCTGCAGTCTCACTAGGAACACCTAACAGAGCCCTCCAGTATGGCCTCAGACATAAACAAGTCACTTCCCCTCACCCTGATAAACAGAATGAAACCTCTGGCAGGCTGTCCTCACCTGATAAGAGGGAAAGGCAAGAAGATCTGGAAGGAGACCAACAGATCAGATGTTTCTGACCCCAGAGTAAATGATGTCATGGAGAAATCTGGTGATAGCTGATAAGGATTGAAAGGGGGGGTCAAAAGCCCCCAAATTTAGAATAAATAATAGAGCTGATGAACCAATTCAGCCAGCCGAAACAAGGATTCACTTGAGCTTGAGAGCCTGGACTGACATCCCATCATTTGTCATCGTTTCCTGATCCTCTGTGTGATCCTCACTGCTCTCAAACTCTACCGCCTCATCTGGACCCTGGTGAGAGCCTCAACTTCTCCCTATGACCCTCTCCTCAACTGGTAGTCCACTCCATGCCAGGAAACGCCTGCCTTGGTTCCGGACCTGGTCACTGCGGTCTGAGTGAGTGTGCATCTGCTGGACTTAAAGCCTAAGGCTTGAGACTTTTGAACTTAGCATGCAGAGAGAATGTTTATCATTAGCCTGTCATGATTAAGTGTGTTTGCAGTGCTTAGAATTAATCTAGAATTGTTCGCTGTGAATTGATTATGTCTATTGTAGTGCCTATCATTAAAGATTGTCGTTTTCTTGATTAAGAACCTATAGGGTGAAATTGTATTGAGTGATTTGAGTGAATAAAGCTTTGAAAAGAGCAGAAGCGTGTGGACATTCTTTATTTCTCCCCCTCAACTTCATCTGTTGCAATTTTTTGCCCCTTGCGACAGTGATGCACATGACTATAGTTGCTTTGGGGGACAGGATTTGTAGATCTTCTCAATCAATCATAAATGAAAGTTGTCACTTTTAAATATTGTGAGCTTTGTTCTGGGAAGCAGTTAGGTTACTTGGCTGAGGTGTTGGGAACTCTTCATGTCTTGAAACCAGTTTGATCCTTCCAGGGTTTGCTTTTAAACTTTGTTAGGCAGGATGAAATTTGTCCCTAGTCTAGGGTTTTCTTGACCCTTGTGTTAGCTTTCTGTCAATATAGCTGAAATAATCAACTGAAAGAAAGAAAGGTTTATTTTGGCTCACCATTTCTGAGGTTTCAGGCCATGGTCTGAACATTTATGGGCCTCTGATGAGGCTGACATGGTAGAAGGGTGGGTTGGAATAAAGCAGCTCACTTCATTGCATCTGGGAAGCAGAGAGGTGGTGGTGGGGTGAGAACGTGTATTGAAGGGACCAGGGACATGATATGGCCTTCAAAGATACACCCCTAGTGACCTACTTATTCCAACTAGGCCCCCCTTCCTAACATTTTCATGACCTCTCAATGATGCTATCGAATTATGAATCCAGGTAGTGCATACCTATAAACCCAGTGACTTGGGAGTCTGAGGCAGGAGGATGGCAAGTTCCAGGGCAGCCTCAGCAACTTAGTGAGAACTTGTCTTGAAATAAAAAAGTAAAAAGTGTTGGGAATGTAGCTCAGTGGTAGAACACCTTTAGGTTTCTTTTGTTTTTGTTTTAGTTGTAGATAGAAACAACACTTTATTTTATTTATTCATTTTATGTGGTGCTGAGGATCTAATCCAGTGCCTCACACATGTGAGGCAAGTGCTCTACCACTGAGCCACAACCCCAGCCCCAAGCACTCTTAGGTTTAATCCCTAATATCACTACCACCAACAACAGATATTATGAATCCATCAATAAATTAAACCACTGATGAGATTGGAGCACTCAGGATCCAATCACTTCCTCAAAGCCTCACTTCAGAGGATTGTCACATTAGAGACCAAGACTCCAACACATGAGCCTTTGGGGGCCAGTCCAGATCCAAACTGTAGTGAACCCAGGTTCAGAGGCTCATCCCGTGGAAAAACCAGTGTCTGAGCAACGTGTCTTGGGAGGAAGAAAGTCTTTATTTGGTGGCCAAAGAATGGAGGAGAGAGGGTTTTGTTCACAAATCAGCTTCTCAACTCCAGGGAGTTGAGGCATAACAGAGGGACAGGCTAACAAAGGACATGACTATTCATGTCTTTGGGGGAATAGGCAGAGATCTTCCAGGAAATCAGGAGCCCCCTCTTTTCACTCCTTTCATGGTCTGCTGTTAGGCAGGCATCTTCACCTTCAGAGGACTAGGCAGGTCTAGGTCAAGTCAACCCTCTATTCATAGCTTTGAACAGAGCATTTCTCAAAGGATCAACTGGTCTACATGCACCACTGAGTCGAATCTGACCCAAAGGCTAAGGCAACAGAGGAGACAGACACAACGTGAAGACAGAGCTGCCACGCATTTTCATCCTCTTGCAATCACCCATAGGGACATCTGTAGGCAGGAGCCAAGAGGCAGTGTTTTGTGCAGAAGTGGCCTTGGGTCCTGGAGGGTAACCTAGGCAACCATTATCATCATAACCCACACATCAGAGGTGTGATCTACAGTAAAGCTCGGGGGAGACTAATAACATGTTACCCAGCTGTGTGACCTCCAAAATCAGTGCTTTTTAAGTCAATTACGAGCAAGGGAAGCTAGAGGGTTTACTTAGGTTTTGTTTGGTAACAAAACCATAATAAGTACGTAGCTCAGATGACATCCTGGAGGTGTGTGCAGTTCTCTCTCTCTCTCATTAATCATTACTCTGCTCTGTGAATTCAGCCGCCTCTGACTTCTGTCTTTTCAACTTGGTTGTTCCCTCTCCCAGTGCTACAGCAGCCTAGGAATGCTCTCTAGGCACTCAGCTGGGCAGTTGAGTTCAGTCCATTTCCTCTTCTCTCAGGGCTCACTGCCCTGAGGAGGTGGGTGTCCAGTGTTTGAAAGGCCTAGACTTGGTATGGCTTTTTTTTTGTTTAACTAAGTAGCTATATCTGACCCCTTTAACTATATTCTGAAGTTATAAGAACATAACATATATTATATTGGAATAATATAATATTGGAATTAATATTAAATTTATATTGGAGTATAATATTGGAATCCCCAGTTAGGTTTGGTTTGTTTGTTTGTTTGAGGATTGAACCTAGAGGCACTTTACCACTGAAGTATATCCCTAGACTTTTTTCTTTTTGTTTGAGACAGTCTTGCTGAATTGCCCACACTGGCCTCCAACTTAGGATCCTCCTGCCTCAGCCTCCTGAATTGCCGGGATTACTGGTGTGTGCCACCTTGCTCAGGTTTTTTTTTTTTTTTTCTGTTGTTGTTGTTTGTTTTTTGTGGTGCTGGGGATCAAACCCAGGGCCTTGTGCATGCAAGGCAAGCACTCTACCAACTGATCTATATCCCCAGTCCCTAGTTAGGTTTTTTGATTATACCATGCTGTGTCGTAACGGAGCCCAATTTAGAAGGGGTTTGGAGGAGCTTCTGGTTTTTCACAGATGTTCCTGAAGTTCTCCAGAGAGGTCAGCAGAGGGCTCCATTCTCTGTGTTCATTAGTACTTGCGCAGTGTGGACTACAGACAGGTTTTGGGGACAAGGAAAGAGAGCCTAGCATTCAATGTCAATCATGGGCTCCCTGAGATCCTCCAGCCACCAGCTAATCTGGGATCCCCATGGAGGAGGGACATTTGACATCAACCTGGAGCCCACTGGAGGTTTGTATTCTAGGGAATGCGTCTTGATCTGATGGTGTATGAAGCTGCCTTGGTGACTATACTAACATTTATTAAGCACTAGTAATGTGCACTTAGACACTAGGCTAAGTGTATGTTTTTTGTATGTTTTTGTCCTCATGATAAGGGGGACAGTACTTTTATTCAGTGTCCTCTTCTTCTCTCTGGAGTGTGGGGCCTTTCGGGGATTTCCTGAGGGAGTGACTAAGGTAGGGAGCACCTGAAGTATTGCTTGGGCCAGCAAATATTCACTGAGAGGTACAGGACTACTTCAGCATTTTAACAGCTGGAACCGCTGTACTAGTGTGTACCAGGTGAACCTGACTCCTGTGCGGATGTCACCAAGACGCTGGACTTTGTAGGTTCTAGCATGGTGAGAGCTTGGCAGATTTGCCATCCTTCCCTAACAAGGTCCTGTAAGCCTGTGCTTCCTTTTTCCATGACTACCCAGTGCCCTGTGCTTCAGTCACACTGAACTCCTTCTAGAAGCTTCCTTCTCACAGACTCTTTGTTTTCTCCAGGGCTTCACTACAGTTCTTCCCTCTTCTCTCTGCCTGGGTGACCTCCACTACTCATTTTTTTCAAGAGCAGGCATAGGCATCTTTCCTTTAGGACCCCAGATCTTGACCCCAGATTTGTATAGGGGCTCCATTTCCTGGCACCAGAGGTCCATATGCTTCCTCTTTGTGACCTATTGAGCTGCACGAGGGCTTGGAACCACGTGGAGGATATATATCCACAGCACTGAGTATCAAGCCTGGTACATAGTAGATGCTTAGTAAATATTTGTTATAAAGGGCTTAGAGGGGCTGGGGTTGTAGCTCAGTGGTTGAGCACTTGCCTCACATGCGCGAGGCCCTGGGTTCTATCCTCAGCACCACATAAAAATAAAATAAAGGTATTGTGTCCATGAACAACTAAAAAAAAAAAAAAAAACATTAAAAAGTGGGCAGGGCACTTAGAAAGGGATTCCAGGGTGGTAGATGGCTTTGAGAGGGTGCCCTGGAACAGAGGCCAGGCCTGCTTGGAATTGCACATCTCAACTGATAGATATCAGCCCAAGGAACCATGACAAATTGAGAATTGAAGTAGAAGAGGCCTCAACACACTTCTGTCTGTTCCAAATACTAGGAGCACTGAATCCAGCCTGTTTTCCACTTTTTCTTCCTTATCCCAGTCTCCAGCCCCAACACTACTGAGGCAGAAGGATCCCCAGTTCAAAGCCAGCTTCAGAAAAAGTGAGGAGCTAGACAACTCAGTGAGATCCTGTCTGGAAAGAAAATACAGAATAGGGCTGGGGATGTGGCTCAGTGGTCGAGTGCTCCTGCCTGAGTTTAATCCCCAGAAATCCCCTCCTTCCATCCTTCCTCCCATCCTTCCTTTCTTTCCTCCTGGGAATAGAACCCAGAGCTTCACACACACTAGACAAATGCTCTATCACTGAGCTACACCTTCAGTTCTTTATATTTATTTTGAGACAAGAGCTTGCCCAATTACCGAGGCTGGCCTTGAAATTGCAACCCTCCTGCCTCAGTCTCTGAGTGGCTGGGATTACAGGTATGTGTCACTGTGCCCAGCTAGAAGAGTTGGTTTTGAACTTGTTTTTTTTTAGCAGTAAATACCTTTTAAAAGTCATTTTTTATTTTTAATGTTTCTATTCAAATGACATGGTTTAAAATTGAGATAGGAACATTTCCAGTTCCCTCCTCAAGACTCACTTCTGTGTTTTGTATTTTTGTTTTGTTAAATGGTGCACGGATTGAACCCAGGGCCTCACACTTGCTAGGCAAGTGCTAGGACACCAAGCCACACCCTCAGCCCTCCATGTCTCACTTCTGTAGAGAACTTCTCTAAACTTTTTTTTTTTTTTTTTAGCTGTCTCTACTGGCATTTGATTTTTGATTGCATGTTTCTAATAACATACCATTTTTAAAAATTCATCAATTTTAGACATTATGTCTTTTTGTGTGGGTGGTGCTGGAGAGCAAACTCAGGGTCTTGCCAGCCTCTGCAACTTGGTGAGGCCCAATCTCTCAAAATAAAAAATAAAAAGGGCTGGGGATGAAGCTCAGTGGTTAAGCACCCCTGAGTTCAATTCCTGGTACTAACCAAACCAAAAACCAAACCAAACCAAAACCAGGGTCTTGTGCATGCAAAGCACACTCTCTACCACTGAACTATGTACCCCCAGTCATGTCTCTCTCTCTTTTTCTTTCCTCCCTCCCTCCTCCTCCTCCTCCTCCTCCTCCTCCTCTTCTTCTTTTCTTGTGTTGGGGATTAAACACTCAGGGGGTGCTTTAAAGCTGAGCTACATCCCCAGCCTTTTTAATTTTTTATTTTGAGTCAGGATCTTGCTAAGTTGCTGAGACTGACCTTGAACTTGTGATCCTCCTGCCTCTGCCTCCCAAGTCTCCAGGATTACAGGTGTGCACCACCATACCCAGCATTCCCAGCAATGCCTTTTCTTTTTTCTTTTTCTTTTTTTTTTTTTTAGGGGGGGATTTCTGGGGATTAAACTCAGGCAGGGGCAGTCAACCACTGAGCCACATCTGGAGCCCTATTCTGTATTTTCTTTTGAGACAGGATCTCACTGAGTTGCCTAGCACCTCACTTCTGCTGAAACTGGCTTTGAACTGGGGATCCTTCTGCCTCAGCCTCCTAAGCTGCTGGAATTACGGGCATGCGACATCGTACCTGGCTCCAGCTGTGACTTTTTTATAACAACTTTCTTGTCTATAATTTCCATGCCATACAATTTACATATTTAAGATGTATAATTTGATGATTTTTACAAAATTGTACAATCATTACCATGATCTATTTTAGACCATTTTTTTAAAAAAAATATTTTTTAGTTGTTCATGGACCTTTATTTATTTATTTGTTTGTTTATATGTGGTGCTGAGAATAGAACCCAGTGCCGCATGCATGCTAGGCAAGCACGCCACCACTGAGCCACACCCCAGGCCAATTTTAGACCATTTTTATTACGTCAAAACCAAATTCCCCTGCCCGGCTCCGTGGTGCATGCCTGTAATCCCAGCCACTCAGGAGGCTGAGACAGGAGGATCGCCAGTTCAAAGACAGCCTCAGCAACAGAAAGGTGCTTAGCAACTCAGTGAGACCCTGTCTATAAAGAAATTACAAAATAGGGCTGGGGATGTGGCTCAGTGGTCGAGTGCTCCTGAGTTCAATCCTTGGTCCCCCCCACCTCCCGCAAAAAAAAAAAAAAAAAAATACCCAAACCAACCAACCAAACAAACAACAAAGAAAAACCCAGACTCTCTCATATCATTTCTTCCCTAACTCTCTAGTCCCTGGCAACAACCAATTTCTATTTCTATGGATTTGCCCTTTCCAGAAATTTCCTCTAAATGTAATCATACAATATGTGCTCCTTTGTGATTTGTTCCTTTAACTTAGCAAAATAACTGTGGAACTTTATCCATGCTATAGCATGTATCAGTGGACTAATTAATACCCACTGCACAGATGCATATTTTGTTTATTCTCTTGCCTGCAACCTGTGCAGATGAGCCTAACTGGGTTTAAACAGGCTGGCTGCAACATTAAGCTAAGAAGAAGGGGAAGAAAAATCACACAACACAGAGACGTAATTCTTTTTTTAAATCGAGGGCAGGACAGATCTTTGACCTTAAGGGTCAGCTTCCTCGCTGGAAAGAGAGAAAGTGAGCCTGTGCTTCCTTTATTTTATAGTGGGAACATCAGAGAGGGATAAGGTTTCAAGGGTGAAGTCTTGCTTCATAACGTCTCTAGTCAGCAGATTGATTGACATCTTGGCAAGTCACACCCATCTCAGGTGCTGTGTGGGATCTCAGGCAGAGCTAGAGGGGAAGGCTCACCTGCATCAGGGAGTTCGCAGTGCCAGGCCTGTCCCCTCATTTGGCTACTGTACACAATAGTTCGCACACACAGCCCATGGTCGGCTTGCAACATACCCATTCATCAGCTGACCGACACTTGAAGCTATTTCTTCTTGTTGGCAATTATAAATAATGCCACATGAATACTTGGGTACAAATTTTTGCTCCTCTGAAAGTTTTCAATCTTTATTTGTTCACTTGTAGTGCTAGGGAATGAACCCAGGACCTTGTATATGATAGGAAAGCACTCTGACACTGAACTACTTCTCCAGGCCTTCAGTTCTCTAGAGTATGGACCTTGGAGTTGAATTTCTGGGTCATATGGAAACTCGGAGTTTAGCATTTGAGGAATTGCCAGTCTGTTTTCTAAAGTTGTTATACCATTTCACATTTCCATCAGCATGATGTAAGCATTGGGCATTATGTCTTGAGTACCTGTTAGAGTACTTGAGAATTGGTGGTGGTTTAAATTAGACTCCCAAATAAGTCAACCAGACAGAAGTGCTTTGGTTCTGATGGACTTGGGACATGTACAGTCAGTCCTAGCAGGAAACAGAATCCAATTCAGATGGTTCCAGAGCGGTGCTGTCCAATAGAAACTTCTGGGGTGATGGACATTTCTATATCTGTGCCATTCAAAATGGCAGCCACTAGCCACTTTGAACAGGGAACACAGTTAAAACGTGGCTAGTGCAACCAAGGAACTGCATTTTAAATTGCATTTAATATTAATTAACTTAAGTATAAATATTCACATGTGTCTAGTGGTTTAATGTTGGTAAGTGCCGTTCTTAGAGGATTCATATAGGGACTCCTTGTAGAAATATGAGCATGGATAAGAGAACCGACATATAAATAAATAAAATAAAGATCCATTGACAACTAAAGAATATTTTTTTAAAAAAGAATCTTGAACAGGGAGGGGACATGGGGGTAGGAAAGATGGTGGAATGAGATGGTCATCATTGCCTAGGGACATATATGACTGCACGAATGGTGTGATCCTGCTTTGGATGCCACTGGAAAAGTGAAAAAATTCTGCTCCATTTGTGCACAATGAATTGAAGAGCATTCTGCTGTCATGTATAACTGATTAGAATAAATAAATAAATTGATTAATTTTTAAAAAAACCAGAATCTTGGACTGAGGCTGGGGGTGCAACTTAGTGATAGAGCACTTGCTTAGCATGTGTGAGGCCCTGGGTTCCATCCCCATCACTACAAAAATAAAAAAATAAATAGAAAGAATCTTGGACTACTGATTGTGGGATGCCACCCATTAAGCTACTTGAGTGGTCTTTTACTTGGTACTGAGCCATAGGTGAGTTAGGTCTCCCCTTGGGAATGATTCCAGCTTTCCCGTGTGTAGACTGCACAAAGTGTGAGATCTCTGTCCCAGCTCTACTAGGGGGACAGCTGCTCAGGAGTTTGGGCATAACCCACTGGGAACTGGACAACCCACCTCCTACCTTATTTGGCAAAAGGTTTTGCCATGGAAAACCCTTTGCTGCTTCCCCCATATAAAAAAAGCAAACACGGGCTCTCGCTCTCTCTTTCCAGCATTGAAACTTAACCCCTAAGGGTCTAGAATCACTTCCTGTGTTTGGCAGCCAACTCGTTACACGCAGAGGAAACCCATATTCCACCACCTGTGCAGAACTGATCCCCAACTCTTCTCAAAAACCTAGCCAAGACACTACCTTGAGTTTCTGGACTTTATGAACACTATTAAGTCTTCTAAATATTCTTTTTTTTTTTTTAAAGAGAGAGTGAGAGAGGGGAGAGAGAGAGAGAGAGAATTTTTAATATTGATTTTTTAGTTCTCGGCAGACACAACATCTTTGTTGGTATGTGGTGCTGAGGGTCGAACCCGGGCCGCACGCATGCCAGGCGAGCGCGCTACCGCTTGAGCCACATCCCCAGCCCCCTAAATATTCTTAATTATAACCTATAGGTCCCATTAGACCAAAGAAGCCTACAGAGATTACTTAAATAGAGTACAAAAATGGTCTGAACTAGGACTTAAGTTTTGAATTCCGATTCTACTCCTTATCAGCTGTGAGGCCTTGGGCAAGACACTTAACTTCTCTGAGCTGTTATTGCCCTCTCTGTAAATAGAATAGTACCCAACACCCACATCAGCTTTGATCCTCTTCTCTTGACTCAATCTCAGGGTGAGTTCACCTGACTAAGAATCATGGCTTTAAATACCTCCCAAATGTTTGTGTCCCCCAAATTTTGACCTTCATTCTAGACTTCTTTTATTAAATTATTCTAAATTACTGGGAACTGCCCCTTGGGTGTCTAACAGGCATATCAAACTTAACGTGTCCCCAAATGAATCTTTTTATCTTCCTCCACAAACCTCTCTTCCCGCGGTTTTCCCATATCAGAGAAGAACAATTCTGTTCTGCAGCTGGTGGTCTGGCCAAAAACCATGGTGGTGTTCTCTGTCCTCTCTCTCACACACCCCCATATCTAACCTGTTAAGACACCCTGTGGGTTCTACTTTCAAAAGATATTCAGCATCTGACCTCTTCCCTCCACATCTCCCATCAGCCGAGTCCAGACCTGATCGTCATTCACCTGGATGGTGGCAGTAGCTTCTTTACTGATCTCCTTACTTTTGCCCCTTGATCCCATATTCTGTCCTCACTGGAAAGATCCTTCACCAAGTCAAATTCTTTCTGGGTGTGATGTGCACACCTGAAATCCCAGCCACTTGTGAGGCGGAGGCAGGAGGATTGCAAGTTCAAAGCCAGCCTCGGCAACTTTGCGAGGTCCTAATAAGCAATTTAGGGAGAACTTGTCTCAAAATAAAAAATTAAAAAAGGGCTCAAACAGTAATCAGAGGCTAAGGATATAGTTCAGCTGGTAGAGTGCTCACCTCACATGCACAAGGCCCTGGATTCAATCCCCAGCATCACACACACACACACACACAAAAAAAAAAAAAAAAAAAAAAAAGATAAAAGAAAAGAAAAGAAAAATTCTTTGACTGCCCCTTATTAACTCAGAGTAAAAGTCTTTATGATGACCTAAAGTCACTTGGATCTGCCTGACATCTGATTTCTTCTATGCCTGACATGAAGTTGGTATTCAGCAAATATTTGTGGCATAAATGAACACATTAATGTTTTGAGGTAGATTCCCTATTCCCTCTTTAAAAGTGAGGAAAACTGAAACCCAGGTACGTACCTGGGGGGCTCCCTGTTAATGAGTGGGGACGGCCTCCCATTGAGTCTGTCGGACGCACCATGCATGTCCTTACTGTGGGCTGATGCTCCTCAGCCCTCATCACAGTGACATCAGCGGGCACGAGGTATGTCCTCACATGAAAATGAAATACCAGAAACACAGTGGCCTCCTCTGAGAAACTTCTGTTTCTTCTTCTTTTTTTAACTATGAGAACTCATAGAAATTTCCCCTTTGGGAGTTAGTCCTGGGAAGCACCCAGCTAAATGTGGAGCCTGTCATTCTATCGGCCCTTCCTTAGGCCTCTCTCACCCTCTTTCATTCAGGTTGATTTCATCACCAGCTGCTTCCTGTTCCTTAGATGTAAGTTATGAATGACATTTTTGGGGTTTGGATGTCCATGGGTTCCTTGGGCAGGCATCTGCTGGGCTTTTCAGCGGAGGATGCTTGATTTCAGCAGATTGAGGTTGTCTTGTGATATTTCTGTGATTAGTCTCCTCTTCCCCTTTTCAATTCTCTCTTCCTGGCAATCTTATGGGTTGGATTTTGGGTCTCTGTGGTGAGAACTACTCAGTGTTCACCAAATTCCAAATATCTTTTCTCTCTTTGAGGACATGGCTGAACTACATTTCCCAGCATCCCTTGCAGGGAGCTGTGGTCAGGTAATTGTTTTCCCCAATACCATGTGATGGAAATCATCTATGTGACTTCCAGGCTTAGGCCTTAAGAGATCGGGCCACCTCTGTACTTACTTTTCCCTGATATCCAAACATGTGCATGACAGCAAGGCCCTAGTAGATGGCAGAGCAGTGACTATGAAGGAACCAGGGTCCCTGAATAATGTGACAAACAGAGCTACCTTGCTAGCCACCATACTCAACCTGGGCATGTTCCATTAAAGAGAAGTAATCAGGGGCTAAGGATATAGTTCAGCTGGTAGAGTGCTTACCTCACATGCACAAGGCCCTGGGTTCAATCCCCAGCACCACACACACACACACACACACACACACACACACACACACAAAGTAATCAGCTGGCTCTGTGACACAGCAATCCCAATAGCTTATAAGGCTGAGGCAGGAGGATTTCGAGTTCAAGGCCAGCCTCAGCAACTTATTGAGACCCTCTCACAAAATAAAAACTTTTAAAAGGGCTTGGTTGGTTTACTTTGGTGCTTTCCTTTCATGTTGCAGGGTTTCTTTGCTGGGGATGTAGCTCAGTGGTAAAGTGGCCTTGGGTTTGTTAGAAATAACCAGGTGCTGCAAGACATCAAACATGCTTGAAAGTGGGTGGGCAAGGCAAACTGTTACTTTTTTGAGAAGGGCTAGCTACCTGGCAAGTGCATCAGGGCGGGCAGTCTGGTGCATAGGCAGTCTCTAACCTATGCAGTGGGCATAACAATCTATGTAATTGGCTAATTTTAGATTTAGGGCTGTCAAAAGAGAAGGGCTACAATTAAAATGACTACAATTGTATCCAATTAAGGCTGAATATTATATTTTGAAAATGGACCATCAGACTTTCTATTTCTCACAGGTTCAATCCCTGGCACCCCAACCCCCAGTACACAGAACAAAGTAATCTACAGACCACCACTTCAGTGTGTCATGTTACAGTAGCCTGTGTTCACCTGAAGTAACACAGTTTCATGTATTGTCTGTTATATTTTGTCCCTCACCCCCACTTTTGGGGACCTCTCTTTTCCGGAATAGTTCCTTGACATATTTGTGCCAATACTTTTGGTAATTGAGTATTATTGTTTTAATTTCTAAGAATTCAGCCTGGGGCTCTATTTCTTTGTAAAAAACCCTGTTTTGGGGCGCTGGGGTTATAGTGGTAGCACACTCACTTTGCATGTGTGAGGCACTGGGTTTGATCCCCAGCACCACATAAAAATAAATAAACAAAATAAAGATATTGTAGGGCTGGGGATGTGGCTCAAGCGGTAGCGCGCTCGCCTGGCATGCGTGCGGCCCGGGTTTGATCCTCAGCACCACATACAAACAAGATGTTGTGTCCGCCAATAACTAAAAAATAAATATTAAAATTCTCTCTCTCTCTTTTTTTGAAATTTTTAATATTTATTTTTTAGTTCTCGGCGGACACAACATCTTTGTTTGTATGTGGTGCTGAGGATTGAACCCAGGCCGTACGCATGCCAGGCGAGCGCGCTACCACTTGAGCCACATCCCCAGCCCATCTCTTTCTCTCTCTCTTTAAAAAAATAAAGATATTGTATCCATCTACACCTAAAAAAAATTAAGAAAAAAAAGAAACACTGTTTTTATTTTAAGGAAGCAGTATCTTCTCAAATTTCTCTAGGAATATCAAATTTTTCTTTTCTTTATATAATTTATTTCCTCTAGGATTATTTTTTAAATTTTTTGCATACTTATAAAACTTTTGGCTACTAAGAGCTAAAAACCCAACTTCTAGGAAGCCCACAGAAGGGGACCAGTGGGAATCAAGGCCCATTGATCAGCTTTTGTGATGCTTCGATTATTTTGTGCTCTCTGTCCCCTTGCTCAGCCACCCACAATGTTGTCATCATCCTGGGGCATGGTTCTCTGGGTTGTAGGATGTGTCCTTAATCATTATGTCTGCTGGGAAAAGAGGTCACTGTTCCTAGTTGTAGCTCTTCTTTCTCCTTCCTTCCTTCCTTCCTTCCTTCCTTCCTTCCTTCCTTTCTTTCTTTCTTTCTTTCTTTCTTTCTTTCTTTCTTTCTTTCTTTCTTTCTTTCTTTCTTTTTTCATACTTCCAAGTAAACCAATAAAAGGCTAATTGGAGAACTGGGGTGTAGCTCAGTTGTGGAACACTTGCTTAGAATGCATGAGGTCCTGGGTTCCATTCCTAGTATCAACCAGTACCAAAAAATAAAAATTAAAAAAAAAAGACTAAATGAAGTTTGAACCTGTACATTTTTCTTTTTTGCTTTTATTTTTTTTTAAAGAAAAACTGATTGACATCAGATTTTTCACTGGCAAAATTATGTATCAAGATTCTAGAAGAAAGTAAGCCAATGCCTTCTAGATTCTAAGGGAAATGGTTATTTAGCTTAGAATTCTATCTTAAGTGTGAGAAGGAAATAAAGACACATTTAGGCACGTGATTACTTGAAAAGTGTACCTACTTCTTAGGAAGACCACTTTCTTAGGAAGTGACTTGAAGATGTGCTCCAGAAAAATGAATGGGGTAAGCCCTGAAATAGGAAGTTGTGGGGTACAGGAGACAGAAGATCCATCCAGGAGAGAAAGAACTGCTGAGCTCAAGATGAAACTGTGCAGCAACAGGGAGGGGTGGGGAGGGGTGGGCCACTCTGGAGCTCGGAATTAGGGAAAGTGATCAGAAAGTAAGAAAAATGAAAAGGTGTATCCCAAAGGATCAGTAGGAACCATAGCAAAGTTCTGACTGTGTATTGAGCAATATTCACATAATCCTTAGAAAGAAAGAAAAAAGGTTTTCTGTTACCAAGCCGTAGTTTTGAGGCTCATCCCACAAACAAATCAATGTTGAACAGAGAAATGTTGGGAGAAAAAAAGAAAAAGGCTTTATTTAGTGGCCAAGGAATGGAGACGAGACACGGGGGCTGTAACTCAGTGGTAGAGCACTTACCTGGCATGTGTGAGGCACTGGATTTGATTCTTAGCACTCCTTAAAATAAATAAAATAAAGGCATTCTGTCCATCCACAACTACACACACACACACACACACACACACACACACACACACAAATAAATAAATAGAAATAATAGAGAATCAAGAGCTTTGCTTGCAAATCAGCCTTTTGACTCCATGAGGTTGAGGGAATGACATGTCAGGAAAGGGGTAATAAGGGAGAGGGACTAGCTAACAAAGGAGAGAAATATTCATCTCTTTTCTGGGAGTAGGCGGAGATCTTTTGGTCATGGCGGCAAGTCGGCATCTTTGACCTTGAAGATTGGACAGTGATAGGTAACAGACAAACGTAAGCAGTGGGAACATGAGGTTAAGAAGATAATTCTATAAACTGGACCCACTCCGCTGACCCCATATGCTTTCTTTTAAAAAGCAACTTACCTGCAGCCCTGCCTGACTTAAGCCAATAGGATCTGTTGCATTTTTCATGAGAAAACCTGTTATGTGCAGGAGAAATGCCAGCCCCAAAGGCTCCACCCTGCCAGTAAGAACATGAATTACCAGAGGGACAACTTTGTGAATTTTACACAGAACAGTTTCCAAAATTCAGGGAGATATCATAATTAGAAGCAAGCTCCCTAACCATAAAATCTGTAAGAGCAGGTTTCAAGCAGAACTGGCCAGCATGAGCCAAAGTGCCCAGAGTTGCCTTGAATCCTTAGTGTGTCTCCCCACTATGGGGTAAGACCATATGCTGTGGGGCTTGGAAGTCTGATGCAGTTCTGCTGTCAGTCAAAATTCAAGAAGTAGAGCTGGATGAGACTGCCTGGAAACTTCCCTGAGATCCCCAGTAAAACTGGATGGCAGGAGGGGTGCATCATCCGAGGACCCACTCTCTCCCTTGAGTGTCCCTTCTAATAAACTCATGCCTGCTACTCTGAGTGACCATGTCTGAAATCTTTCTGGTATACTCATAAGAAGCAGTCACCAAAGACCACCGTGGTGGCCTCAGGATTGCAGTGGGCCCTCGCTCTGTCATAGGAAGACTAGGCAGGTCTAGGTCAAGTTAACCCTCTATTATAGCTTTGGACAGAGCATTTATCAAATGATCAACATGTCTACACAGCTGAGTTGAATCTGACCCAGAGATTCAGGGAATAAGGAATATACACAACATGAAGACAGAGATGCCAAGCATAGTCATTCCACTGTCACTCATAGGACATCTGTAGGCCCAAGTGAAGTCAGGGTATTCAGCAAAAGTGGCCTTGGGTGCTTGAGGAGTAACCTAGACAACCATTATCATAACCCACATATCAGAGGTGTGATCTACAGTGAAGCTAGGGGGAGACTAATAGGTATTGCCCAGCTGTGTGATTGCCAAAATTAGTGATTTTTAAGACGATTAAGAGCAAGTGAAGGGGCTGGGGCTGTCGCTCAGTGGTAGAGTGCTGGGTGTCCTAGCCAGAGCATTTAGGCTAGGGAAAGAAATAAAGGGCCTCCAATTTGAAAAAGAGGAGGTAAAATTGTCCCTGTTTTGCAGATGACATGACATACATAGAAAAACCTAAGGACTCCGCCAAAAAATTATGAGAATCCATAAATGAATTCAGTAAAGTGTCAAGATACAAAATCAACATCAAAAATCAAAAATCAGCTAGGTGCGGTGGCGCAGGCCTATAATCCCTGAGATTTGGGAATCTGAGGCAGGAGGATTGTAAGTTCAAAGCCAGCTTCAGCCAAAGCGAGGCACTAGGAGACTCAGTGAGACCCTGTCTCTAAATAAAATACAAAAAAGGGCTGGGGATGGGGCTCAGTGGTTGAGTGTCCCTGAGTTCAATCCCTGGTACCCACCCCCAACACACACACAAAAAAAATCAACTTAAAATGGATTGAAGATTTAAATACAAGACCTGAGGGCTGGGGATGTGGCTCAAGTGGTAACACGATCGCCTAGCATGCGTGAGGCACTGGGTTCGATTCTCAGTACTATGTAAAAATAAAATAAAGATATTATGTCCACCTAAAACTAAAAAATTAAAAATAAATAAATATAATACCTGAAACTATAAAACTAATGAAAGAAAATATAAGGGGAAGTCTTCAGGATATTTCTCTGGTTTAAAAAATTGGATAAGACTTCAAAAACTGGCTAGGGTTGTGACTCAGTGGTAGAGTGCTTGCCTCGCATGTGTGAGGCACTGGGTTCTTTCAATTCTCAGTACTGCATATAAATAAAATAAAGGTCAATTGACAACTAAAAAAAAAAATTTTAAAAAATACTTCAAGATGGGCTGGAGATGTGGCTCAGCGGTAGCGTGCTCGCCTGGCATGCGTGCGGCCCGGGTTCGATCCTCAGCACCACATACCAACAAAGATGTTGTGTCCGCCGAGAACTAAAAAATCAATATTAAAAATTCTCTCTCTCTCTCTCTCTCTCTCTCTCTCTCTCTCTCTCTCTCTCTCTCCTCTCTCTCTTTAAAAAAAAAAATACTTCAAGAACACAGACAATGAAAGCAAAAATAGACAATGGGATTATATCAATCTAAAATCTTCTGAATGGTAAAGGAAACAATAAACAGAGTGCAAAAACAGCTGATGGAATGGGAGAAAGTATTTACAAACTGTACATCTGGCAAGGAATTGATATCCAGGATATGTAAGGAACTCAATTTAACAGCAAAAAAAAAAAAAAAAAAAAAGCAATCCGATTTGAAAAATGGGCAAGACCAGGTGCGGTGGTGCACACCTATAATCCCAGCAGCTCAGGAGGCTAAAACAGGAGAAGCACAAGTTCAAAGCCAGCCTGAGCAATCGAGACCCTAAGCAACTTAGTGAGATTCTGTCTCAATAAATAAATAAATAAATAAATAAATAAATAAAATAACAAGGGCTGGGAATGTGACTCATTGCTTAAGTGCCCCTGGGTACAATCTTTAGTACTAAAACATACAATAAAGTGATAATAAAAAGTGGACAAATGATATAAATGGACATTACCCAAAAGACATATAAATATATTTCAGTTAAAATGGTTATTATCAAAAAGACAAAAAGAATATTAAAAAATACTGGAGAGGATGAGAAAGTGAATTCTCATACACTGTTGGTGGGAGTGTAAATTAGTACAGCCATTAAAGAAAACAGTATGGTGGTTCCTCAAGAAGCTATAATTACAAATACCATTGGATCTGACAATCAGGCCAGTGGGTATAAAGCCAAAGGAAAGGAAATAATTATGTTCAAGTGATAGTTATACTTTCATATTTATTGCAGCATTATTCAAAATAGGCAAGAATAGAATCAACCTGAGTGTTTGTCATTGGATGAACAGATAAAGGCAATTTAATATGTATACACACACACACACACACACACACATAAATACACATACCCACAATGGATTATATTCAGTCAGAAAAAAGAATGAAATTCTGTCATTTGCAGCAATATGGAAAAGCCTGGAGAGTATCAAGTGGGTTTTTTGTTTGTTTATTTGTGGTTCTGGGGATTGACTCCAAGGGTGCTTAACCACTGAGCCACATCCCCAGCTCTTTTTTATATTTTACTTTATAAAGAGGTGAAGGTGGGCATCCTCATCTTGTTCGGGATCCTAGAGGAGAAGCTTTCAACCTTTCCCTGCTTAGTATGTTGTCAATATGTTTGTCATGTCTGCCCTTTATTATGTTGAGATATGTTCCTTTGATATCTAATTCACTGAGGTTTTTTAAAATCAGGAATGGTGTTACATTTCATGAAAAGTTCTATCTGTATCTATTGAGATGGTTGTATAGTTATTTTTAATAATGTTATTGCATTTTTATTCCTTTATTTTATTTATTTATTTATTTTTAATATGATGCTGAGAATCAAATCCAGTGCCTCACACATGCCAGGCAAGTGCCCCACCACTGAGCCACAACCCCCACCTGGCCGTATAGGTTTTGTCCTTCATTCTGGATGGGATGCTTCGTGTGCTAATATGCTCATGTTGAAACATCCTTGTATCCCTGGGATAAATCCCATTTGATCATGGTGTATAATCCTTCTGATACGCTGTTGTATTCAGCTTGTTAGTATTTTGTTGAAAAGTTTTATATCTGTGTTATCAGGGATATTGCCCTAGTTTTCTATTTTTGTTGTGTCTTTGTTTTGGTATCAGGGTAATGATGACTGCACAGCATGAGTTTGGAAGTATCCTCTCTCTCTCTCTCTCTCTCTCTCTCTCTCTCTCTCTCTCTATATATATATATATATATATATATATATATATATGATATATATGTTGGATACAATACCTTTATTTTATTTATTTGTTTTTATATGGTGCTGAGGATCAAACCCAGTGCCTTGCACATACCGCTGAGCCACAACCCCAGTCCTCCCCCTCTTTTTTTTTCTTGTACCAGGGTTGAACCCAGGCGTACTTAACCACTGAGCCACATCCTCAGCACACCCCCCCTTCTTAAAATATCTTTATTTTACTTATTTATTTTTATGTGGTGCTAAGGATCAAATCCAAGGCCTGGAATGTGCTAGAGGAGCACTCTATATCACTGGGCCCCAGGCCCAGCCCAGCCCCTCCCTCCCCTACCTTTTTTTAAAAATTTTTTTATAATTAGTTATTGATGGACCTTTATTTATTTATCTATCTATCTATCTATCTATCTATCTATCTATCTATCTATCTATCTATATGTGGTGCTGAGAATCAAACCCAGTGCCTCACACATGCTAGGCAAGTGCTCTACCACTGAGTCACAGCCACAGCCCTTCCTCCACCTTTTAATATTGTAGTTAGAGGCTGGGTCTCACTAAATTGCTGAGGCTGGCTTTGAACTCACAATCGTCCTGCCTCAGCCTCCCAAGCCACTGGGTTTACAGGCGGTGTCACTGTGCCAGCCCCTCTTCTTCAATTGTTTGGAACAGTTTGAGAAGAATTGGCCTTAGTTCTTCAAAAGTTTGGTGCAATTCAACAGGGAAGCCATCTGATCCTGGACTTTTCTTTGTTGGAAGACTTTTTATTATCAGTTTATTCCTGTTACCATTATTGTTCTGTTCAGATTTTCTATTTCTTCATGGTTTCTTCAAAGGTCATCTGCATCCAGAAATTTATCCATTTCTTTTAGGTTTTTCAATTTGTTGGCATGTAGTTTTTCATAATAGTCTCGCCTTTGTATTTCTTTCTACCAGTTGTAATGTCTCCTTTTTCATAATTGCTTTTATTTATTTGGGTTTTCTTTCTCTTTTTTCCTTAATCTAGCTACATTTTTTTTAAAAAAAAATCTTATTTATCTTTTCAAAAAACAATTTTTGTTTTATTCATCTTTTGTAATTTTTTTAGTTTCAATTTTGTTTATTTCTGCTTTGTTACTTCTTTCCTTCTAATTTTAGGTTTGGCTTGTTTTTGCTTTTCTAGTTCCTTGAATTCTAAGTCTCATTTGATTTTAATTAAAATAGCCTCATGGGGCCAGCTGTGCACCTCTAGAAGAGGTGAACAAGAAAATCCACTATTATCTCCACTTCACATTTGAAAGGTGAATGTCCAGATAACAGAAGTTGGGCAGAAGAGAGATACAGGAGGGAAGCCACTATCTTTGTGTCATAAAGGGACTGACATTCTTTATTTTCTTAATATTTATTTTTTAGTTTTAGGTGGACACAATATCTATATTATTTTTATGTGGTGCTGATAGGCGAGCGCTCTATCACTTGAGCCACAACCCCAGCCCTCCCTCTCTTTACAGCCAACATTTACAGGTCACATAGGGACACTGGTTCCACACACTATGTCCTAACTTTTTAATGACGCCACTGACAGTGCCAGGCAGGGATTATTATCCTTATCCCTTCTTACATAGAGCAAACTGAGACACTGAAAGGTTTCATTTGTGGCGCAGGATAATAATCAGTCTGGTACCCAGCAAGACTGGTCCCCAAGTTTTCTCCCTGAGCAACTGTGCTCCTCTGGGTCCGTTAACCCATACCAAAACTGACTATAGAGAGGAATTATTTAAAATTACAAAAGCAGTCTAGGGGTGTGGCTCCGTGTTTAGTGCTTCCCTAGGAGGTGCAAAGCCCTGGCTTTGATCTCTAGCACTGCAAAAAAATGTGGATACAGTTACAAAAATAAGACAGTGGCTCATGCCTGTAATCCCAGAGTCTCAGGAGGCTGAGGCAGGAGGATTATGAGTTCAAAGCCAGCCTCAGCAATGGTGAGGCTCTAAGCAACTCAGTGAGACCCTGTCTCTAAATAAAATACAAAATAGGGCTGGGGATGGGACTCAGTGCCCCTGAGTTCAATCCCTGGCACCCCACCCCCCAAAAGTAACTTTAGTGGCAGTTATGAAGGGACTGAAAATAGGAACTTTACTGACCTTGGGAGGTGGGTTGAATCAAAATGAGAAAAAGTTACAAGTATTTAAAATGAGCTGGGCATCGTAGCGCATGCCTGTAGTCTCAGTGGCTCAGGAGGCGGAGGCAGGAGGATTGCAAGTTCAAAAACCAGCCTCAGCCACTTAGGGAGGCCCTAAGCAACTTAGTGAGATATTTGTTTCAAAATACAGAAAAAATATATAAAAATGGCTGGCTTCAGTGGTATAGTGCCCCCGTGTTCAATCCCCAGTACAAAAAAAAAAAAAAATAGTACTAAAATATTTCTTTTCTAGGACCATGATTTGGGAGGGGAATGACTATTTACCTTTATGACAAACCTTATTATGAGCCTTACTTTGGTACAAATCAAGAAATCATGCTTTTCGATGAAGAAATTAGTAAATAAACATTGCTTCATGACTAGCCAGAAATTCCCCAGAGGACAGGGACTGCCTGACTTTCCCGTACTGTTCCTGAGAGCATTGTAGGTGGGAAGAAAGTGTTCCAGGCCAGGAACAACCCCAAATCCCATGGCCCTGGAGGATGGGAATGGGAATTAAAGTGTCAAAAGGAAACACAGCCAGACATTAGGTGAAACTTGGAAACAGATTTTATTCAATAACTACTGACAAGAGTGGAAAGAACTGAACTCCACTCTAATTTATTTAAAAAAAAAAACATTTACTTTTTAGTTGTAGGTGCACATAATAGCTTTATTTATCCTTGTGTGTGCTGAGGATTGAACTCAGTGCCTCATGCATATTAGGCAAGTGCTCTACCTCTGAGTCCTTAACCACTGAGCTACATCCTCAGTCCTTTTTTACATTTTATTTAGAGACAGGGTCTCACTCAGTTGCTGAGGCTGGCTCTGACCTCACAATCCCCCTGTCTCAGCCTCCCGAGATGGTGTAAATTTGCATATAACATACCCACATCTTCCCTCATACTTTAAACCATCTCTGGATGACTTACAATAACACGAAACCAATACTATTTACATAGTTATTAAACTAGGCCCAGTGTAGTGGCACCCCCTCCTCCACAAACAATCTTAACTAGGCTTCTTCAGAAATCTTCACCATGGCTGATTTTAGGACTGTCAGCAAAAGAGTATCTACAAAAGAGTTCAATGTGGATAAACTTCCTATTTTCGTGTTGCCCTATTTTACTTGGCTGCTAGCCTGGAAGAACACCCCCCTATTAGTTTTTCACAAACATTTATCCAGTATAGTAGTTTGTAGAAATGCATAAACAAGGCCTCTGGCCTTGAGCTGGGCTTCACAGAGATGTCTACATTTCTAAGATAAGAGAAGTTACCAACTGGGCTCCATGGTAACAGCTGGCAGGGGAAGGAAAGAAAGGGGAGAAGAAGCTCTCCCCTTCTCAGGTGTTGTCCTTGAAGGGTTAACTTGCCCAAAACAGTAGAAAAAAAAAAAGCTGATTTTATGTGAACTTCTGCACATTGTGAACTTCTGAGCCCCTCCCCTTACATGCTGGGTATAAAACTCTGAAACTACTTGAACTCGGGGTTCAGAGGATTAATTGATTACAGCAAAAGCTGTGCCCTTTGAACCTGGCTGCAGCCAAATAAAACTGTTTCCTGCTATCTTCAGTGCCTTGTCCTGTCTGTCCCTACAACATTAGCAGTGCATGCCTGAAATCCCAGAGAATCAGGAAGCTGAGGCAGGAGGATCTCCAAGTTCAAGGCCAGCCTCAGCAATTTAGCAAGACCATGTCTAGAAATAAAAAGAATAAAAGGGCTGGGGGTGTTCCCCAGTGTTAAGCACCCCTAGGTTTAGTTTCTGGTACCAAAAACAATAACAACAACAAAAACTGTATTGTTTATGGAAAAATGATAATAAAGCCTGTTTAGTAGAGACGTAATTTTTTTTTCCAGAATATTTTTGATCCACAGTTGATTAATGCCACTGATGTGGGACCTGCTGATAAAGAGGCCGACTGTATTTATAGTACAGTTGTAAGTCTTTTGTCACAAATGCTCTAAGAAGGCGACAGGGGCCTACCTTCAGGTGTGTTAGCAAGGTACGTGTCAGCACTGAGCTTTCTCAGGCAGGTTTATTAATGAAGGTAAGGGGTCGTCCTGAGTATGGGACCTTGTCATGATAGAAGCCTTGCAAGAGTTTGGTTATGTCTCCTAAGTGCAGGGGCTTAGTGGAAGTTGTCAACTCCTGAGAGACTTGTAATTCTCTCTATCTTTATCTCTCTTTTCCCCCCCAGTTCTGAGAATTGACCCCAGGGATCCCTCTATCACTTAGATCCATCTCAGCCTTTTTTATATTTTATTTTGAGACAGGTCTTAGTAAAATTTTCAGGCTAGTCTCAAACTTTCAATCCTCCTGCCTTAGCCTCCCAAATTGCTGGGATTCCAGGTGTGAGCCATGGTGCTGGGTCACAATGCCCCCTCTTGCAAACATCAGCTAGTTCTTGTTAGACTATTACTGAGGGCCCCACACATTGTCTAATACTCCAAGAACTTTGAAAAATAATATTCATTGGCCCTATTTTATAGACAGAGAAACAGGCAGACAGATTAAATGTGTGACCTAAGGCCACACAGACGATGTAACTCGGAGTCAAGCTCAGAGTCCCACTTCTCTTCTTTGGCTTCTCTATCCCTGGGTTTCAGCCAGCTCCTGTCTGCCTTGGGATCTGGCTAGCAAAGGGCCCCTCAAAAGCCTGCAGAGTGCGGGGCGCAGTGGTGCTCACCTGTAATCCCAGCGCTCAGGAGGCTGAGACTGGAGGATCTCGAGTTCAAAGCCGGCCTCAGCAACCTTGAGGCATTAAGCAACTTAGTGAGACCCTGTTTCTAAATAAAATGCAAAAAAAAAAAAAAAAGGCTGGGGTTGTGGCTTGGTGGTCAAGTCCCCTTGAGTTCAATTCCTGGTACCCACTACCTGCCCCTGCCCCCCCCCCCAAAAAAAAAACCCTGCTGGGCAACTAGGAGTCTGCAGAGGGCAGGGTCATTATCTCAGTAGAAGAACGATAACCACTGATGGCCTCTGTTGACCTCCTCCAGACTGGTGGCCAGTTGTGGCCACCTAGCACCCTACAGCCTCCATCCCAGCCTCAACCCCTCCGTGACCTTCTTGCCTTCACCCAAATCGTTTTCAGCCTCCTTTCCTCTTTTTTCTCTCAGCCTGAGAAGTCTTCAGTTAATAAACACGATGGAGCACCTTCTGTTTACCAAGCACTTTCTCTGGTGGCGAAGAGTGAGCAGACACACGTTGCCCCAGGGCATGGAGCTTCCGTTTCAGGGAGGGGAGAAAGACAGAAATTTCTAGGGTAGCTGGTGCCAGTATCCATGGGAGACACATCTCTGAGTCAAGCCAATGTGTATTGACAGAGAATATCTGGCAGGCGGCCCTCCTGCCAGGTACAGCGGCCTGCTGGAAAAAAACTTCTCAACTATATAGCCCAGTACAATGGAGTCATTAAAAAATAACCCATCTGGTCCTGTGATGGTCACTTGACGTCTTTGCTGTGGTTTCTCTAATTGGGGACTCTTTTGGGGTGGGCCTCACGGGAAGGTCATGCCTGGGTGAGCGGGTGCTGATTTTCAAAATGGAGTTACTTTGGCCTAAGGACCTAACAGAAATGAAATTTAAAAGTAAGTAATAGGTATATTAGAAGGTGAGAGGGACTATGGGCAGAAAGAGGAATGAGATGGGGTTGCAGGTCAGAGGGAGGGGTGTGATTTGTACGTAGGACGGCCAGGCAAAGCCATCCTGAGAAGGTGATATTTGAGAAAAGAAAACCAGACTGAGAGAAGAGCTTTCTGGGCATCTGTGATTCTCCATGAACAAATGGATGGAGGCTTGGGTGGCAGAAGCAGAGGCAATGTGGGCAGAGAAGGAGGGCGAGATGGATCAGCTGTGGCCCACTTCTGTTTTTACCCTGAGTGAAGTGGGAACTGTATCCCAAGGAAAAATGAAATAAGATGTTCAATTCCGTTTCCTCTGGCTGCTCTGTGGCAAGCTGAAGGAGAATGAGTCACACACAGAGGGGACCAGACCGGAGTTAATGCCGCAGATCCACAGGAGGGATGATAACAGCTTGGAGCCAAGGAGGCCCAGGTATGATGGCACCTGCCTGTCATCCCAGCAGCTCCGCAGGCTGAGGCAGGAGGATCCCAAGTTCAAAGCCAGCCTCAGCAACTTAGTGAGGCCCTGTCTCAAAATAAAAAATAAAAAGGGCTCAGTGATTAAGTACCCCTGGGTTCAATCCCTGGTACCCAAAACAGACAAACAAACAAAATTAAAAGGGCCAGGGGTGTAGCTCAGTGGCAGAGCATCCTGGGTTCAATTCCCAATACCATAAGACAAAACAAAAAACAGTAAAAAGAGCAAGAGTGGTCAGGTGGTCAGATTCTAGTTTTTCTTCTTCTTCTTCTTGTACTAGAGACTGAACATGGGAGAGCCCTACTACTGAGAGTTACATCCCCAGCCCTTTTATTTTTATTTTTTAATTGATTCTATTTTTTTTAAATACACAACAGCAGAATGCATTGCAATTCTTATTACACATATCTACCACCATTTTTCATATCTCTGTTTGTATATAAAGTAGGTTGACAACCAATTCGTGTCTTCATACACGTACTTTGGATAAGGATGTCCATCACATTCCACCATCGTTGCTAATCCCCTGACCCCTCCCTTTCCCTCCAGCCCTTTTGCCCTATCTAGAATTCATCTTTTCCTCCCATGTTCCCCTCCCTACCCCGCTAGGAGTCAACCTCCTTATATTAGAGAAAACATTCTCCCAGACCTTTTTAAATTTTGAGGCAGGGTCTCAAAAATTCTCCAAGCTGAACTGAAATTTTCGGTCTTCCTGCCTTAGCCTACCACCGAAGCCAGGAATACAGATGTGTGCCACCATGCCCAGTTTATATTTCCTAATATGTTGTCTGTTTTGGAAAAATGCTAATTTACAGAACAGTTTCAAGAATAATGGGTCACACCCATCGACCCTTCATGTGGCTTTACTACCTGTGAACACTTGACCACATATGCTATATTTTTATATCTTGCATTATCACTATTTTACTTATTCAGTTTGCCATACCAGGAATTAGACGCAGGGCCTCCCACACCCCAAACACTCTACCATTGAGCTACATCCCTAGCTCTTGTTTTAAATTTTATTTTGAGACCGGGTCTTGCTAAATTGCCCAGGTTGGCCTTGACTTTGCAATCCTCCTGTCCCCTGAGTAGCTGGGATTATAGGCAACTATACCTGGCTTCCTATATTATTATTTTTACTGCTATTATTTTGTGTGTGGAACCATTGAAGAGGAAGTCAGCCAGAACTGTGATTGTTCCCTCCTACATACTTCCAACATGTATTTCCTAAGAATAGAGATATTCTCTTTCACAACCTTAATTGACTGATCAAATCCAGGAAGGCTAATATTAATTCAACACTGTTACCTACAATCTACATTCAAATTTTTCTAATTATCCTGACAGTGTCTCTAACGACACCCTTTCCTCTCTCTTTCTTTCTTCCTTTCTTTCATATGGTAGATTGAACCAGGAGCTCTCTACCACTAAGCTACATCTCCAGCTTATTATTTTTTATTTTTATTTTTTTTAAAGACAGGGTCTCCTCACTAAGTTGCCGAGGCTGGCCTTGAATTTACAATCCTCCCGTCTCAGCCTCCCAAGTGGGTGGGATTACAACCTTGCACCTCTGTGCCCGACTTGCTTGGTATTTTGTGGTTAAATTCAGGTTGTGCATTTTTTTTTGTTGGAGATGTTGTGTTCTTTTCACTGAATCATATCAGGCCTGTAAGGTTGATTTGTATCCTCTTACTGGTAACTTTATTTAAGACAGATCTCTTGGGCTGGGATGTGACTTAGTTATAGCTCTTGTGTAGCTTGTGGGATGCTGTGGCCTTTATTCCTGACACTGGGGGGGAAAAAAAGTTGTTGGTTAGATTTCTCTACTCTAAAGTTATTATTTTCCCTTTGAAATTTAAATAAATAAATAAATATTTATATTTATATAATTATATATATATATATATATATATATATATATATATATATATATATATAAAATCCGTGGGGAGATACTTTAAGACTGTATAAATATTCTACACACACACACACACACACACACACACACACACACAGCTCCAATTTTATCTAGTGATTTTAATATCCATTTTACCTGAACCAATTATTATTATGGTGGTTGTAATTGGTCAGTTTTTAACTCTATAATCCTTTTAACTTTTTTTTTTTTTCCCCCAGCGTTGGGGATTGAATCCAGGGATGCTCTACCACTGAGTTTCACCCCCAGCCCTTAAAAAAACAAAACAAAACAAAAAAAACTTTTAGTTGTAAACAGACACAATACCTTTATTTTATTTATTTTTATGTGGTGCTGAGGATCAAATCTGGTGTCTCACATATGCTAGGCAAGTGCTGTACCATGGAGCTACAACTCCAGCCCATAGTCAGCCCTTTTAATTTTTTTCTTCTTTGATGCACTTATTTCTTGCTAAGCTGCTTAGGCCCTCGATAAGTTGCTGAGGCTGGCCACAAATTTGCCATCCTCCTGCCTCAGCCTTCGAAGTCTCTGGGATTACAGAAGTGTGTCACCATGCCTGCCTTTGCCATTCTTTCTTTCTTTTCTTATTTTTCAAATATTGTTTTAGATGTTGATGGATCTTTATTTATTTATTTTTTTTCATTTATTTATATGTGGTGCTGAGAATCGAACCCAGGGCCTCACACTTGCTAGGCAAGTGCTCTACCACTGAGCCACCACCCCAGCCCCCATTGTTTCTTTTGATGCTCAAAGTATCCCTGCTTTGGCTTTGTAACTCCTTCAAGCTGGTTCCTTGTCCTTTGGACATGTCTTTATTATTCTTTGAGCACTTATTTGAGACAAGAAGATTTTCCAGGCTTGTCTCATGCTTTGCCTACTCCAGCCCTGGAATCAGTCATGTTTGGAAGAGCCCTGGTTCCTACAGGGACAGTGTATTTGGAAGCCAAGACCTGGTTGTCAGATGCTGGGTCCATTTTGAAGGTGGAAATGACTGCATTTATAGATAGGTTGGATGGATGTGTGTATAAGAGAAGGAGATGGGTCCCTATTTCCTTTAGCTTTTTCTTTTTTTTTTTTTTTTGGTGGGAAGTACCAGGGTTTGAACTCAGGGGCACTTGACCACTGAGCCACATCCCCAACCCTTTTTGTGTTTTATGTAGAGACAGGGTCTCATCGACCTGCTTAGCACTTTGCTTTTTGCTGAGGCCGGCTTTGAACTGGCTATTCTCCTGTCTCAACCTCCGGACCCACTGGGAATACAGGCGTGCATCCCTGCACTTGGCCTCTGGCTTCCTTTAGTTTTTTAAAGATCCAGCTCAAATATATTGCTTCTCTGAAATCTTCCTAGACACACCTAAAGACTGTTATCTAGCCCCTATTTTCTTTTCCTTTTTCTTTTACCTAGCCTCTATTGGATTATTCATACATAAGCAACATCAGATGAAGATCCTTACCCTTGGTCTTTGGCCTTTAAATAGCCTGGCTCTGAATCTCATCTCTAGCACTTGCTGGTTGAAGGAGTTGCAAATCTCTTAATCATTTTGTTTTTCAGACTTGTTTCTCAGTTTCTTCACCTGTAAAATGGGGTTAACGGCATGGATGTCACAGGGTGATTTCAGGAGTAAATGCTATGTGCATAGACCATGCAGGGCTCTGAGCCCAGCTCACCTAAGCTCCTCAGGCAGCTAGTCAACCTCTCAGTGCCTCTGCTTCCTCACGCTTCGAGGAACAATTGGAATCAGGCAGGGAGAATCTTTGGCACTGTACCCGGCAAATGACAAGTGCCAGTCCCCACTGCTGCCAGCAGTTTTCTCAGTTTCACTCTTCTCTGGTACCTTGAGGTCACCCCTAGTTCCTGTTTTTAATCTCTCCCTCACCTTAGGGTCTCTTATTTTTGGCCATGTCAAACATGATTTTTGCCTCAGTGGGTTTTATTTTAAAGGATGAGAGTCTTTGTGCAGTCTTACATCATTTTTTAAAAAATCTTTTTCTACAGTTAAAATATGTTTCACCTCTAATTACTTTGCAGCCATTTATTTATTTATGAATTTTTTTTTTTTTTGAGACAAGTTTGCTGAGGCTGGCCTCGAACTTGTGATTCTCTTTCCTCAACTTCCTGAACTGCTGGTATTGCAGGCATGTGCCACCACACCTAGTTTTGCAGCTAAGTATTCTTGACTTTTGGAGGGTCGGGGGGCAGGTAACAGGGAGTAAACTCAAGGGAACTCAATCACTGAGCCACACCCCCAGACCTATTTTGTATTTTATTTAGAGACAGGGTCTCACTGAGTTGCTTAGTGCCTCGGTGTTACTGAGGCTGGCTTTGAACTCGCAATCCTCCTGTCTCAGCCTCCTGAGCTGCTGGGATTACAGGCGTGAATCACTGTGCCCGGCCTATTCTTGCTTTTCTATTTGCAATAGCAAAAGGTCAGAACAATGTAAATGTCTAACAGTGGGAAAGTTTCTTCTGCTTTCCTTCCTTCTTCCCTCACTGCCTTTCCCAATGTCTTTCTTCTTCCCCAATCTTTGTTTTAATACATGATCATCCCACAAAAATAAACAAAAACATTTATTGCAGATTTTTTTTTCTACCAGCAATTGATTTCAGGGGTGGTAAACCACTGAGTCACATCCTAAGTGGTTCACTGAGGGTCTCACTGAGTTGCTTAGGGCCTTGCTAAGTTGCTGAGGCTGACCTCCGCCTCCCAAGGTGCTGGGATTATAGGGAGTGTGTCACCACGACCAGCTGTAGTACTGTTAATAATGATGAAATATTGAAAACAATCTAAATGTTCATCAATAAGGAATACTTAAATTGAGGTGCTTTCTATGAAATGTAATGCATTTGGAAGCAAGAATCCCAGTGACTTGGGAGGATGAGGGAGGAGGGTCTCGAATTCAAGAAAACCCTGTCTCAAAAGAAATAAGAAAAAGGACTGTGGTTGTAGTAAAATGGTACTTGGGTTCAATCCCTGGAACTGCAAACATAAAATAGAGAGATTGGTATTTTTTGAAATAATGCATATGGCTGGGACTATAGCTTAGTGGTAGAGAACTTGCCTAGCTTGTATGAGGCCCTGGGTCCCATCCCTAGTGTGGGGAGCCAGTCTGAATGATTCGAATTCTCCTTCTCTGAGCCAGAGAGGCTTTGACTGTCACTACATCTCGTAGTGACCTGGACATTGACTGGTCCTGGAAGTTTGAGGACGCATCTTCAGACACAGGCCTGTTGCCCCATGGATTGAGCTACGCTCACCTGTTCCTTTGTGATATTACCCCTTTGCCCTGTTTTGGATAGAATGTTCCATGGAAACACTTTGTGTGTCCCTTTCTCTTGCTCTGCCTTTGGGTGTGGCCTTCCAAGATGTCAGCCAACCCGCTGACAGCAGACATCTGGAAGGTAGAGTCAGCCCCTGAAACTTGACCCCTTGCCTCATTTGAATGGCTTCTCCCCAATAAAAGTGTTCAGCACATGCTCTCTCTCTCTCTCTCTCTCTCTCTCTCTCTCTCTCTCTCTCTCTTTCTGAGGACCCTTAATGTCAGAGGACCCATCACAGGACTCCAAAGGAAAAGGTCTCTTTGTCTCTTGTGTGGTTATTTTGTGCAGCCCAGTTCCCCTGGAGTGACCCTGAGTGTCTTAGTCACAAGGAACTCGACACCCTAGCACTGTAAAAAATTAAAAAAACAAAACAAAACAAAAAATAAACCGTATGTATGGGAGATATATAAATTGCCAAAATATTTTTCAATAACAAAACCAAAAAAAGTTCAGAACAGTATATAACAAAATACACAAATATATGCTTGTATAAACACACTGTAAGAAATATTTATCTGGGGGTGGGTGTGAAACTTTTCATTTTCATTTGATACTCTGCTGACTGGTGGGAGAAGCCATCAGCCACAGCCCCTGAGCATCCCTGCACATTCTTATTGGTATACCAAAGATGCAAGGCCCTGATCATTCCATACCCAAGTCGTTTTCAGCATTGTATTGTGGTGGGCAACTCAGGGATGAAACTGTGTCTCCCTTCAAGACATGCAGTAGGTTGGGTTACTACGGGCTATAAAAGAGGCAATAGGTCAGGGTTCCTTGGCTGCCATGTGGGCCTACTGTGTACACAGTGGAAATGTGGACCCTTCTGGGCTGGGGAAATAGCTCAGTTGGTAGAGTGCTTGCCTAGCATGCACAAGGCCCTGGATTCAATCCCCCCGCCCCCCCCCCACACAAAATGGACCCTTCTGTGTCACCTCCCCCCGGGGACTCCCGGCATCGATATAAACCTAATGCTTATTTTTCTTGCTATTCTGTGAGTAATGAATTCCTAAGTCTCTGACCCAAGAGTCTCATGTCTCTGGGTCAGATTAACTCATCAGCTTGGAACTAGGGCATACTCCCTGACACTGCTGGGGACCGTTCTAATTTATTATGCACAAGTGTTGCTTTTACAATATCAAAATCCGTTTTTAAAGGCAAAACCCCCAAACGACACATACCAAAAAGTTTAAGCTTCTCAATTAGAGGAAAGTCAGGAAACAAATGTCCAAAGGGAAAAAAAAAATTACATAGTTCTTTACTTGGGGCTGGTGGTATAGCTCAGTGGTAAAGCCCCTGCACAACACCTTTGAGGCCTTGGATTCCATCCCCAGCACCTTGGGTGGGCTGGAGGAGAGAATCCCTACTCTCACCCAGCCAAGTACAATTGGGCTAACCCCTCAGTAGATATATTTCCAGACCATTTTCCATATAGATCCCCACATCTTTACTAGTAGCATACAAAAATAAAATCATGGTGTAGGAAATGTTGAGTAAGGGCCTTGGTTTAGTTAAGCATGTCCTAATGGGGGCTGTTGTGGTGACCCTTAATTCCTTCTGGTGTGGTCAAGAACTTATCAGCCTGCAAAGGATTTCAGGGCCCCCAGTCAGAGTCTGGGGCTTCCCCTGACCCTGCTACTTCCTGGGAGCTCTTGGGGACAGGAAATGCACCACCCTGGGTCCTGACCTAACAGCTTGGGGGACCACAGATGTAAAGGAAACCACCCTCCCCTCCCATCTCCCCCTCTGCACCCTCTAGATGCACCTTCTTATGCCAGCTCTCACCCTTTGCCATTCTGTACCCCAATTAAGACTCAAATTCCCATTCCGGAAAACCCACACCCTCTCCTCCCTCTGCTGAGCCCCCAAGTCCTCCAGTACCTCGGTGGTGATGGGAGCGGGAGTGGGTGGGGCAGGATGCAGGGGTGGGGTGGGTGGAGCCAGAGCCCACTTCCTTTCCCCTTGGGGCCCAGTCTGCCCCAGTCCTGCCTGAACCTTAGGAGGAGTTGGAGTGGCTGGCGCCAGCCCTGCACCTTATCAAATTGAACTGGTAAGAGTGTGTGACCTGGAGTAGGCAGAGGCCTCAGAAGACCTGGCAGTGTGCATATGGCTTAAAAAGATCCTGACAGGTGACGGGAAGAGAGAATCTGGAGCCACTGGGCTGCATAGAATAAGGAGAGACCCAGAGGGCATGGTCACTGCTGGAGTCTCAGTTGCCAAGGCTTGGTGTGCGGGGTGCATATGGTGGGGGTGATAGGGGAGCCGCCAGCACATTCCCTTGTTATTTTTGATAATAGTAAAAGCGAGGGTGGAAAAGTCGTTAAACCACAAGTTGGGCTGGCAGTTGGCAGGGAAGTGGGCAGGGGGGAGGGCTTGGCTAGGTCCTTCCCCTAGCCCCTGAGTGTTCTGTTTCTCCAACTTCCCCACCCGCAGGTCTCAACTCCTGTGCATGCCTGTCGCTCTGGAAATGGCGCTGCTTCTCCTTCTCTTTGGGGGCTTCTGGGTCCAGGTGGTGAGCCAAGAGTCTGTGGTGAACATGACGAATGCCACAGGACAATCCTCTGCTTCTTCAGTCACAGGTACCTTTGAAGTCACAGGTACCCCGAGCTTCAAATCAGATATCTCCGCCATGCCAGTAACAAGTGACCCTAAGGAGGCCAATAGCGCTGGAAGCCTGGTCTCACACCCACCCTCCTCAACTACCTTTACAACCAGTGACGAGACCCACCCTCAGACTTTCACTGGCGCCATCACTGGGCCCCCTGTACCTGAGCCAACAACATCCCAGGAAGTGTCCACTGAGAAGTCATCAGTACTCCCCCAAACCTCTAATGCAACTAGTGACCCTTCGGTCACTGATTCAGTGAAGCCTTCGGGAAACCCCACTGTGACAAGTGAAAACACGACATTTGACTCTCTGGACACCTCCAATGTGACTAATAAGCTCCCTGTCGTCATAACAACTAGTTCTCTGGAGACCTCCAAGGAAACCAGCGGACCCCCTGTCACCATAGCAACTAGCTCTCTGGAACCTTCCAATGAGACCAGTGGACTCCCTGTCTCCAAGGCAACTATCTCTCTGGAACCCTCCAATGAGACCAGTGGACCCCCTGTCACCATGACAAGCAGCTCTCTGGAACCCTCCAATGAGACCAGGGGACTCCCTGTCACCATGGCAACTATCTCTCTGGAACCTTCCAATGAAACCAAGGGACACTCTGTCACCATGACAACCAGCTCTCTGGGGACCTCCACTGTGACCAAAGGACCCCCAGTGACTAGCATAAAAACCTCTGCATCTACTACCTCCCAGTCCTCTATAAGCATGAGCACTAGCTCCCCGCAAAAATCAGGGTCGAATGGCATGCTGCTGGTACCTGTGCTTGTGGCCCTGCTGGTGGTCATAGTCCTCCTGGCCCTGCTCCTGCTGTGGCGCCGGCGACAGAAGAGGAGAACCGGGGTCCTGATGCTGAACACAGGTGGAAAGCGCAATGGAGTGGTGGATGCCTGGGCTGGGCCAGCCAGGGTCCCTGATGAGGAGGCCACAACCACTCCAGGGGGAGGGGCTGGGGGCAACAAAGACTCTAGGGTCCTTGAGACGGAGGCGTCTGGCCAGCGGCCCTTGCTCACCACTTTCTTCAGCAGACGGAAGTCTCGCCAGGGCTCCTTGGTGCTGGAGGAACTAAAGTCTGGGTCAGGTTCCAACACAAAGGGGGAAGAGGAGCCACTGGTGGGCAGTGAGGATGAGGCGGTGGAAGCCCCCACTTCCAATGGGCCAGAAGTGGGGGATGGGGCTGCACGTTCAAGTTTGTAAATAATGCAATTCTGAGGATCCCTGCCATCTGCCATCCCCTCCTCCCTTAGCATCGCTTCCAACCCCTTCCTCACCCTGCACACTCACTCAGCACCCTCTGGGTTCTTGCCCAGCGTCTTGACTCAGAATTGCACCTACCTTCTCAACCCCAAGCCTCCCGCCAGCATTGTTACCCAGTGCCACATCTGTCACCTGGGCCGGGGCGCACCTGCAGAATAGAATGTTTGTGAACGGAAAGACTCAGCCTTCTCATTGACCTCCGCTTCCCCCACCGCTTCCCCATTACTTTCTGTTCTTGGAACCAGCTGCTGAGTCTCCATGATGCCAACCTTCACTTGATTTCTCAAAGGATCCCTCTTGAGGACATTGGAGAAGGAAATGACAATCCCCCAAATTCCTTAGGATTAAACTTTGTAGGTGACACAAGTCCCTCAGGTAGGACAGTCCTACTGGGCCAGCCCAGGACCTGCATTCACTCTGGCCCAGCCAGGAGCCGGGACTGGGCAGGGCTATCCAGCTGTGTCCTCTGTGACATTTCCCAGAGCACTGGACTCTGGGCTGGCCCATAGCCCAAGCCATGACCCTGTCCCCGACTTATGGACTGAAGCGGCCAGTGACTTCATTATTTCGTCTTCCACGGACAAAGATGAAAAGACTTTCTGGCCTCGTATAGTTCTCAGAGACCCCACACCTGCCGGGGTCCACTCAAGATGCCATTTGTGCCAGAGGTGAGGATTCCACGGTGTTTACAGAGGGTGGCAGTAAGTGCAGTGGGAGGGATGGGACAGAAAGTGGGCAGAGACTAAGGAGATGCCAAACCCAGGGTGGGGGACCCAGGGACTGCTCAGAATATATGTGCTCTTGTCTTGGTTCAGACGGGGTGCACCTAGCAGAAAATCCGACTCTCTCTGTAGCCCCCCCCCAAAAAAATGCCAATTTTGCCAACTTGATAAAAAGACCAAATATGTTACCAAGTCTGTTCCTTCAGCTCGGCCACCATTTCCAACACACACACACACACACACACACGCACACGCACACACAGAGGCTGTGGAGAGGCGTCTGCCTGGAAGTGAGGGGACTGGTCCCTGCTGTTGTCTGTTTAATTTGCTGTCCCCACGTCCTCTTCCAGGGCTCAGCTTCTTCCCTTCTCCCAGGGGAATCAGTGAGAGTGAGTCAAATAAGGAGAGGGGATGCCCAGGGAGGGGAGTGCCAGGGACTTCCCCTGTGGATCTGGGGTAGACAGGAGGGGACAAACCTCACAGCTATGCTGCCCCTGAGAGCCGCCCCCGCCCCAGCCCAAAGGGGCCAAAGGTGGTTGTGCTGTTTCCCCAGAGCCAAGAGGAAATTTGCAAAGAGGAAGTTGTTGAGTCAGAGTGCAGTTGTTTGAAAGCAGACAGACTGACCTATTAAAAAAAGAGATGTGGGAGCCATGTGAGTGTGACCACCGTGTGGCCCAGAGGGGAGGGGAGGGGAGGGCCTATGGTTGAGGGAGTCGGAGGGCAGAGGGAATGAAGAGTGGTGGCAGCATCTAGCTATTGTTTAGGCTGGGCCATTGCTTCTAGTCCTGGCCCATGGGGAAGGGCTAAGCTGGCATGGAAATGTGTCCTTTGGCAGCCAGACTGGGCACCCGGGGGCCACACTGGACACTTTTTCCTATTTTATCCAAAGTTGCTGTTTGGACTAACTGCAGCCCCAGAATGGCAGAAGGGAGTTGCCAAAGTCCCTTAGGGGTACAGCAACTGCTATCTTAGATTTGTCACACCAAGTGCCCCAGTTTCAGATTTAGAAGACACTGTCACCAGATGGAGAGGTCATCCGCTCCACCTCCCTCTCATGGGAAAGATACTGTCATCTTCTGAGCCGTGGTTTTCAGGTCCTGGGCAAATCCTGAAGAGAGCAGGGGCAGAGTGGGAAAGCACCCAACAGTAATTTCACAGTCTAGAAAATCTCAAGGTGTTCTGAGGGTTAAAATAGAGGCCCAAACACAAGCAAGTTACTCATTTCGTGAGCGCATTAAAGGAAAAAATGACACATGGCTTGCTCACTCCCGAGGGAAGGTTGGGAGGCTGCAGAGTCTGTCCCAGGGTCTATGTCACATTCCTAGTGGCTACTGTGCTTGGCAGATATGAAATAGGTGACCCCTCAGAGATTATGAAGGATAGGAAGGATTTGCCAGGCTGGAAAAAGGAAGGACATTTTTTTTTTTTTTGGCAGAGGGGAAGGCAAGAGCACAATAAATATGTTAGGCAAAAACATAGAGGCATTTCAATTTTTTTTTAATATATATATATATATATAATGAGGATTGAACCCAGGGGTGCTTTACCACAGAGCTACATCCCCAGCCGATTTTCTTTTGAGGCAGATCTCACCAAGTTGCTGAGGCTGGCCTCTAATTTGTAATCCTCCCACCTCAGCCTCCTGAGTCACTGGGATTACAGGTGTGCACCATGGTACCCAGCTGCCTTTCAGTTTTCTAGAGGAGAAATAAAAAAAAAAGACTGAGAGAAATAATGAAATATAAAAATATGGTGGTAGGTTCAAATGTATCAATTATGAAAATAGTTATAACTTCATGATAATTGTGATAGTCACTCGAAACCATGTTTTTAAAAGCTTTACGGGGCTGGGGTTCTAGCTCAGTGGTACAGCACTTAAAAAGGGCTGGGAGTGCTGGGGTTGTGGCTCAGCAGTAGAGTACTTGCCTCGCATGTGTGATGCCCTGGGTTCGATCCTCAATACCACATAAAAATAAATAAATAAAATAAAGGTATTATGTCCACCTACAACTAAACTATATGTACATATATACACACGCACACTATTTAATGGCACTGAGTGTTGCCAAAGGCAGAGCACATTTTTACGGCAAAACTAAAGCAGAACCAAAAATCTGTCATGATTTGGATGTTGCTACACTATAAATAAAAAAATCAAAAGACATATATACATTTATAGAAAAAAGAAAAACGAATCTTGCCAAATGTTTGCTATGCTTGTCTATAAAGTGATGAGTGCGATTTTGATTTTGTTTATACCTCTCTGTATTTTCCAAGTTTTGTACAATAAACATGTGAGATTTTGACATTTAGAAAAAATGTTGACAAAAAAGATGTTCCGCGGGGCGACGTGGGGGTGCGTCTGGTTTGAGGAGAGCTGGGGATGAGGCCGGAGGGGCAGGTTGGTGTCCTGCAAGGAGGAGCGGAGGGTGGATAGGCCAGACACAGGAAGACAGGGCCAGAGAGTCACCAAAGTCAGCAGAGCAGTGTGCGCCTGCCTCTTTCCGGGCCTCAGCAAGGGATGGGTACCACTGTTTCTCTGGTTGCCCAGGCAACACGCCTAGGCAACATCCTCAAACCATCTCTTCTGTTTTTGCTCCCCAGGTGCCAAGTCCAGCTGACCCTTCTTCCACTGTCACTTGGGTCTCTTTCTTCCCTTTCTCCAGGCCCCCTCACCCATCACGGGGTCCTGTCCAGACTTCTTTGCCTGATCCTAATTCCTTCCATCCCGTGCTTGTGAAGGTCCAGAGACCCTTCTAATTCTTTTTTTTCTTCTTCTAAGTTTTATTATAGTTTTAATTGACGCACAGTAACTATTCAGATTTATGAGGTACAATGCGATGTTTCAATATACATAGACAATGTGTAATAATCAAATCAGGGTTATTAGCATATCCATCAACTTGAACATTTATCATATCTTTGTGGTGAAAGACTTAAAATCTTCTCTTATTTTGAAATACAAAAAAATAATATTAATAACTGTAGTCACCCTACTGTGCAACAGAACACCAGAACCCAGGAGTGTTTTAACACTGAACTCCATCCCCAGTCCTTTTTACTTTTTTGGGGGGAGGGGGGTACTGGGGATTGAACTCAGGGGCACTCAATCCCAGCCCTTTTTTGTACTTTATTTAGAGACAGGATCTCACTGAATTGCTTAGCACCTTGTTGTTGCTGAGGCTGACTTTGAACTTGCAATCCTCCTGCCTCAGCATCCTGAGCCGTTGGGATTACAGTTATGCACCGTTTTGCTGGGCCTAAAATTGTTACTTTTTTTTTTTTTTTTTTTTGAGACAGGGAGCTTGTGAAGGTTTATGGTTTGTTTTGGGGTTGTTTTTTGTTTTGGTTTGGTTTTTTATACTGGGGCTTGAACCCAGGGATGGTCTACACCCTAGTTCTGTTCATTTATTATTTCAAGATAGATATGTTGCTGAGGCTGGCCTCAAACTTGTGATCTTCCTGTTTTAGCCTCCTGAGTTGCTGGGATTACAGGTGTAGAACAGGGCTCCCAGCTAGAAACCAGAAATTATTCCTTCTAACTGTAACTTTGTACTCATTGACCTCACACCCTGCTTCCTGACCCCTCCTGACCCTCTATAACCATTATTCTAATCTTTACTTTTATGAGATTGGCAACTTCATAATTAGGAGTATTCCCAAAGGAAATAAGTATTTTCAAAGAGACACCTATACCCAGAACCTCTGGGTTCAATCTCCAGAGCTACAAAAAATGAAATAAATAAAATCATGGTTACAAATGAGACATGAGTTAGATCATACAGTATTTATCTTTCTGTGTCTGATATATTTCATATCACATATGCCTTTCATGTTATCCTCAATGACAGAATTTCATTTACCGAAATGCTATTCCAAATACTGAGTAGTAAATACTGCATGGTGTACACGTGCCACATTTAATTTATCCATTCTTCCACTGATGGGCAATTGGAATTCCAACAGCTCCAAAAACAAATAATCCAACTAAAAAAAGGGCAAAATGGGCTGGGGTTGTGGTTCAGTGGTGGAGCGCTTGCCTAGCATGTGTGAGTCCCTGGGTTCGATTCTCAGCACCACATATAAATAAAATAAAGGTCCATTGACAACTAAAAAAAAATGCTTTAAAGATATGGGCAAAATACCTGGATAGATATTTCTCAACAGGTATATGAAAAAAATATTCATACCACTAATCACCAGGGGAAATGCAAATCAAAACCACAAAGAGATATCACCTCGCTCCAGTTAACAAGGCTATTGCCTCATCCTGTAGCACATGCCCATAATCCCAGCTACTCGGGAGGCTCAAGCAAGAGGATCACAAGTTCAAGGCTGGTCTTGAAAAATTAGTGAACCCTCATCTCAAAGTAAATTTTTAAAAAGGGCTGGGGATGTAGTTCCATGGTAGAGTGCTTGTCTAGCATGCACAAGGCCCTGGGTTCAATACCCATACCACAAAAATAAATAAAATAGCTATTATCAAAAAAAGACAAAAAATAAATGCTAACGAGGATGAGGAGAAAAGGGAACTCTCATACACTTGTTGGTGGGAATGTAAATTAGTACAGCCGTATGGAAAACAGTATGGAGGTTCCTCAGAAAGTTAAAAATAGATCTACAATATGCCCAGCAACTTCATAATTAGGTATATTCCCAAAGGAAATAAGTATTTCAAAGAGACACCTACACTCCCATGTCTACTGAAGCACTAATGACAACAGCCAAGATAACAAATCAACCAGGACCCTTCTCAAAGGCACTGCTGTCCAGGTATCATTCCTGCATCCACAAGCCCTCCCTCTTAACATAGTCCTGCCCACCCTGTGCCCACCCTGCTTGACTCGCCTTTTGCCCAAACATTATAGATCCCCAGCTTCATCAAACTCCTGTTCCTCCCTGAATAAGTCCTGTGCTCTTTCGAGGAGTGAGAAGAGAGTTTATAGTTTAAATTATTGAAAATATTTGTTTTGTTCAGAGATCAAACTAGTAATTTTTCCTCTTTTACAAAAGTTAATTATGCAGGTGCTTCATTTTTTAAATAAAATTTTTTTGTAGTTGTACACTATAACTTTATTTTATTTATTTATTTTTATGTAGTGCTGAGAATCGAACCCAGGACCTTGCACGTGCGAGGCAAGCGCTCTTACCACTGAGCCATCGCCCCAGCCCCTCTAGGTTCTTAAATAACAAAATTTTCCTCTCTCTTATATAACCACACAAACACATCATCACATACAGTATATTATATTTCATCTTATATTTTGAAATGTATGTTTCTATTTTACTCTCAAAAGTACACATAAAGATCATGGTTATGTCTGGGCAAAGTGTCACATGCTTCTAATCCCAGCCATTCAGAGACGAGGCAGGAGCACTATAAGTTCAAGGTCAATCTCAGTAACTAGACCCTGTTATAAAGGGCTGGGGATGTAGTCCAGTGGTACAGCACCCCTGGGTTCAATCCCCAGTGCTACAAAAAATGAAATAAAAGCATGGTTACAAATGAGACTTTGCTATTTAAAGTAAAAAGGCCAGATGAAGAAGGAAGAATTTGAATGGGAAGGTCTTGAGAGATCTGTCAATGTAGTTCACTTTTGCAGACAGGCAACAAGAAAAGAGGCTCCATACATGGTGCTAAGAACATTTCATTCCTGAAAATGTATATTTACACCACTTTACTTTGCATGTCCACTTCTGACCCTGACCAGAAATGTGGTATGTGTCCAATTGCTCTGGGCAAAGACAGGGAAGGAACCAGGCACTCCCTCCGGTGCAGTGGCCCCTGCCAACTCAGCCCCAGGGCTGAGGGAGTGAGAAACAGACTTCAATCCTGGGCTGCCAAGCTTGAACTGTGCGTGCCAGGAGGCAGATCACACGAGGACTGTCAACGTGCCAAGAGAGGAATCTGCTCAAAGCAGAAACAAAGGAAAGAAGAAAATGTTCAACTCTAGAGTGTTGCTTGGGTTGAGAAACTTCCCAGTGGGTTTGGGAGAGGTTTGGGGAGGGGCCACCAGACATGGAAACCCTGAGTATTTTGGTGACTGCTACTTGCCGCAGTGTGCGCCTGTGTCCCTCAGCCCCCTGAGCCTCGCGGCATCAGGACAGCCTGGCTGCACTTGGCCGAGATCCCAGTTCAAGCAGAGCCGACTGTTGGCTGTGAAGACAGCCACCTGCTTGTCCTTGCATTCGCACCCGCTTTGCCTGAAGCCAGCCCACCCCCAGCTGTCCCCACAACACCCTCAAGCTCCACTTGTCACCAGCTCTTCCTCAACCGTCAAGATTCGGCTCAAATGTCACCGCCTGTGTGAAGCAGGCCCCCGCCCCTGCCCTCTGTTCAGTCTCTACTCCTACAGTCTACTCCTGTGACATCATGAACAACAGGGCCGAAAGCATGCAAAGGTGTGAGCCCCTCCAAGGCCATGTGTCCTCTTTGTGACTCCAGAGTCCAGTGTCTGACACGCAGTAGCTGCTAGGATTACTGCGTGCAGGCATGAATGAATTATTGAATGACAAAAAACTATTTTTTTGAGACAAGAACAGATCTGTCTTTTGGAATTCACCGTGTCCTCCAGGAGGCCCCACGAGATAACATTATTCTACCACAACTTAGACACAGTCTAAGATGGAAGAAGAGATCAGCTTTGAAATTGATTTATTCAGAGAATAAGATGCACACCTGTAATCCCGGCGTCTCAGGAGGCTGAGGCAAGAGGATCGCCAGTTCAAAGGCTGTCTCATCAAAAAAGCAAGGCCCTAAGCAACTCAGTGAAACCCTTTCTCTAAATAAAATATAATCCTTTCTCTAAATAAAATATAAAACAGGGCTGGGGTGTGATTCAATGGTGGAGTGCCCCTGAGTTCAATCCCTGGTACCCCCGCCCTCCCGCCAAAAAAGATTTTAGAATGAATTAGCTGCTGAAGTGGTGGGAGAAGAATAAGGTTAGGATTCAAGGTTTCTGTTTGGGGAAGTTAAAGAAAGGTGGATGAAAATCAGGGAATTGAGTGGTTTGTGGGGAAACACACAACGTAATTTTTAGAACTATTAGGAGGAACCATTTGGAGATAATTAGGAATAGAGGTCTGAAGATATGAATTTAAAGGTCATATGATTATAAATAGCAAAAAAAAATTTTTTTTGGAGTGGTGTTGCTATGCTGCCCAGACTGGCCTTGAACTCCTGGGCTCAAGTAATTCTCCTGTCTCAGCCTCCCAAGTAGCTGGGACTGAAGGCATAAGCCACCATGCCTAGCATGAATAACATTTATTTTATTAATACCAGGGATTGAACCCAGGGGTGCTTAACCATTGAGCCACATCTCCAGCCCTTTTTATATTTTATTTAGAGACAGGATCTTGCTGAGTTGCTTAGAGCCTTGCTAGTTGCTGAAGCTGGCTTTGAACTTGTAATCCTCCTGTTTCAGCCTCCTTAGCCACTGGGATTACAGGTGTGCACCACCCTGCCCAGCTATGAATAACAATTTTGATGATATTGGTAGATAAATGCATAAAGTTTAGCGTTTACTATTCACATGGGGAGAGAGCTCAGTGTAATAGGGAAGGCTACCTGCTATAACAAACAACCCCCAAGACTCAGGGGTCTAATTCAAGAGAAGTTTTCTCTTTGCTTATGTAATGAATGTCTCATTCCTGGCATTTGAAGGATGACCTTCCAAAAAGGTCATACAGAGATCCAATCTCCTTCCATTTTTTTTTAATATTTATCTTTTAGTTGTCGATTTATTTATTTATACGTGGTGCCAAGGATCAAACCCAGGGCCTTGCACATGCCAGGCGAGCACTGTACTGCTCAGCCACAACCCCTGCCCAACTCCTTCCACTTTTGTAGCTCTGCTTTCAATCAGCTGATGACAAGAGACAGAGAGAAGAGGAAGTGTGAAGGCTCATGGACCACGTCTGGAAGCCACATTGCCCACACTCCACTTGTCAGAATTCAGCCTCATGGCTGCCTCCGTGCACAGAAGGCTAGTGAGTGTAGTTTAGCTGAGTGCACGGGAGGAAAGGAGAACCAGTCTCTATCACGGTGAGGGAACACCAAGATCTGAGAGCTGGATATAGGAACAAGGGCCTGCAAGAGATCAAAAAGAAACATTAAAAGATAAACTGGGGCTGGGTTGTGGCTCAGCGGTAGAGCGCTTGACTAGCACGTGCGAGGCCCTGGGTTCGATCCTCAGCACCACATAAAAATAAATAAAATAAAGGTATTGTGTCCATCTACAGCTAAAAAATAAATATTAAAAAAAAAAAAAAAGATAGACTGGGGCTGGGGAATGTAGCTCAGTGGCAAGGTCTTGGGTTCAGTTCCAGCACTGGAAAAGAGAGACAGACAGACAGACACACCAGGAGAAGATGGCATTGGTTGTGGGGCAGGGGGATAAGAATAGTTGGAGAAGGTCTTTCAGAAGCAGGCCCGGATCTTGAGTGAGATGCTTAAGGTGAAAAGTGAACATGAGGATGAGGCCTCCTTAAATTTCACACTCTAGATGCCTCCTTGCCTCCTCCTAGACCCAGAGGAGAAATGAGAAAGGGCTGGGAAAGTGCCAGAGGATTTGGCATTCACTGGTTCCTGTGAGGATTTTATTCTTTATTTATTTGGTTCCCGGGATTGAACTCAGGAGCGCTTAACCACTGAGCCACCTCCCTAACCTGTTTTATATTTTGTTCAGAGACAGGGTCTCACTCAGTTGCTTAAGGCCTCACTAAGTTGCTGAGGCTGGCTTTGAACTCATGATCCTCCTGCCTCAGCCTCCCAAGCCACTGAGATCACAGGCATGCGCCACTGCACCCGGCTCTGAGAGCAACTTCAGCAAGAACAGTTTCTGCTAAAGAACAGAAACATTGGAAGTTCTTGGACAGGAACTTGCCTGAAGTCCAAGTACAGGTTTTTTTGTATATGTGTTTGTTTTTATGGGTCCTGGAGTTGAACCAAGAGGTACTTAACATCCCCAGCCCTTTTAAGACAGGGCTTCACGAAATTGCTGAGGCTGGCTTTGAACTTGCCATCCTCTTGCCTCAGGATCCCCAGTTGCAGGGATTACAGGCCTGCGCCACTGCACCCAGACAGTACAGGTTATCGACAGTTTCCCAGTTTTCTAACCCAGAAGCCTGGCTCTGATTAGCCTTTGTAACTGAAAGCTTGGTCCATGTCCCCAATGAGGATCAATACCAATTTAATAACGAGGACATGGTTTTGAGAAAAGGGGAAAAGAAGGTTTATTGCTTTGCTAGCAAAGGAGAAACCCAGCACTCCTGTCCCAAAGGCTGTGACTCTAACAATCAGAATGGACAGGGGGCTTGTTAAAGAAACAATGGTTGCATTCCAGGTGTATTCTGGCAGGAGGTCCCAGGGCACCCTTAATTTGGGAGATATCCGCTTTCCAGATTATCAGCAGGTATCTCCTTCCAATAGTGGGTGTGTTCAAGGGCAATTAACTAGGGGAAGATAACACTGTTGCCCCAATCTTGTTAGGGAGGGGAAGAGGGGAGAAGGGAGAAAAAATTTTTTAAAATAAATAAATAAACCTTAGAGCAATAAGGGTTATGTTCAGAAGGTGAAGGGACCACTGTTACCCCTGTGCCTTTACTATGGCTTGGTGTCTTAGGTAATTTTCTGTTGATATGACAGAATACCAAAGATTGGGTAATTTACTGTTTATTTATTTCTTTAGCACCAAGGGTGCTCCAGTGAGCTACATCCCCAACCCTTTATTTTGAAACAGAGTTTTGCTAAGTGGCTGAGGCTGACCTTGAATTTACAATCCTCCTACCTCAGCTTCCCAAATCTCTGGATTACCACTGAGTGTACCACTGAGCCCAGCATAGACTGGGTGATTGACCAAGAAAAGAAATGTATTGCTCAAAATTTTGTAGACAAGGAAGTCCCTTATCAAGCTGCCTGCATCTGCTGAGGGCCTCCTAGTCCATTGTCACATGGTAAAGGACATCAAACAGCAAAAAAGCAGGGCTCTCAGCCGGGTACAGGGTCATGCCTGTGATCCCTGCTGCTCCGGAGGCTGAGGCAGGAGGATCGCAGCCAGCCTCAGCAATTTAGTGAGGCCCTAAGCAACTCAGAGAGAGCCTGTCTTAAAATAAAATATATTTTTTTAAAAGTGCTGGGGATGTGGTTCAGTGCTTAAGCACCCCTGGGTTTAATCCCCAATATAAAAAAAGAAAAAAGAGAAAAAGAAAGCAGGACTCTTTTTCTTCTCCTTCTTATAAAACCACTAATGCCGTCTCGGGCCCTGTTCCTGTCCCTTATGACCTCATCTAAGTCTAATTACCTCCCAAGGGCCCCACCTCCAAATACCTTAAATGTATGAATTTGGGGGTTAAGTTGGGGGGTGGGTTAAGTTTGGGGGGTGGGGAAGGTGGGAATTCAAGCCATCACCCGGGAAGAGGGAAGGAAAAGGAAGGGACATAACTCTGTCACCTGCAGTTGTTTTGACTTGATGCTCAGTAGCCATTCTTTCTTTCTTTTTTTTTTTTTTTGGGTGGGGGTGGTTACCGGGAATTGAACTCAGGGACACTCAACCACTGAGCCCCATCCCCAGCCCTATTTTTTGTATTTTATTTAGAGACAGGGTCTCACTGAGTTGCTTAGGGCCTCACCATTGCTGAGGCTGGCTTTGAACTCAAAGATCCTCTTGACTCAGCCTCCCAGTCCGCTGGGGTGACAGGGGTGCGCCACCATGCCCAGTTATCATTTCATTTTATAGCTAAGAAAACTGACACACAGAAAAGAGCTTTGGAGATAAAAGAGAAGGGAATTAGGAATGGAACCATGGTTTTCCCAGTAAACCATCCAAGAGGCTCCCCAGGGGCCTGGGGTTGTAGCTCAGTGGTAGGGCGCTTGCCCAGCCCATGTGAGGTCCTGGGTTCAGTTCTCGGCACCACATAAAGATAAATAAATAAAGGCATTGTGTCCAGTTACAACTATAAATAAATAAAAAAGGCTTTCTGGCCCTCTCCAGGAGCCATATTCCTGCTTTCACAGCCTCCAGCCCTGCGGGGAGTTGGGAGTAGGGCCAAGTAGGATGCAGGGCGAGAACAGGGCCTCTGGTCTTGGAGGAGGGCTGGAAGCAGGGAGGGAGGTCTCCCTGGGAAGGGCTGACCCATTGGAGCCTGGCCCCTCCCTCCCTCCCCTCCCTCCCTCTGGCAGCCCCACCCCCACCCTGGGCCTCTGGGAACACCGGATCTGCGCAGTGGACACCCTAGCCCGGCCGCTCCAAGTCACCATGGACACTGAAGGTGAAGGGACATCTCTCCCCAGTGTCTCCGCACCCCTCTCCCCGCTGCTGGCTGCCCCCCTCTCTTCCCAACTTCTCTCCATCCCTCCCGCCCTCTCTGGCCCCCCATCCACTCTCTGCCCTTCACCTCCCTTCAACCTCAGGGAACCCAGAGGCCTCCTCTCTCTTGCTTTCTTTCTCCTTCCCTGTTGGGTCCCCAAGGAGCTCCAGAGAAGACAGGGCCCTGGAGTCCTAGAGAGCAGGAGCCCCTGAAAGAAGCCGGTCTCCTGGGGGCAGACAGGGACTGGCAGTGAAGGGGAGCCACTCTGGACTCTGCCCCTCCATCGCCACTCGATGGCGGCTCAGGAGGAACCGAGGCAAAGTCCTGTCTGTGGCTCTGTGGGGGAAGGGACCTGGGGTCCGTGAGTCCCTGCATGGGAGTGAGCCTGTATACAGAGTGACAAGGGCCAGGCTCTGCAGCCACAGGGCTCCTGTGTGAGTCCAGTCTCCACCAGGCACAGGCTGTGAGACGTTGGGCAGGTCAGAGACTCATTTCCTTGCATCTGTAAAATGACAGTAACAGTTTCCTGCCCACGAGGTTGACAGGAGGACAGAGGACAGGCCATCTGGCAGGTGCCCTCCCAGGGCCTAGGCACAGAAGGTCCTCCCTTGATCTCCCTGTGTTTTCACTTTCTCTCCTTAAGGGCTCAGTCCCCAGCCTCCAGCCACCCACCCCCATCCAGGGCTCCTACACTCACCCCTCTGCTTGGCTGTGGGATCTGATCTCGGGGTTCCCTTTATGATGACTCCCTGAGCACCTACCTTCCAGTCTCCTTTGTGCCTTTCCCTTTTGAAATCACACTGACCTGGACTTGAGTCCCAGCTGCCACTCACCAGCTGGGGGAACCCTAGCAAGTGTCTTAAGCTGCAGGAGCCTTGGTTTTCACATCTGGAAAATGGATTGATGGCATTGGCTTTATGGGTTGGAGGGAGGATTAATGGCCTTAGCTGATGTCAAGGTATCTTCACCTGATTCCTTTAGGGCTGGGGTTCTTTACTGAGGAAACATGGATAGGCTTTGGGGGAGTTCAAGAACCCCAAAATACGTATGGGAAATTACATGCCTTTGTGTGCACATAGTAATGCATTTTTTTCTGAGAGGGAGTCTACAATGTTCATCAGACCCAAAGTCTAAAGAGTAAGTGAAAACCTCAAAAAGTCAAGCATAGGCAGGGTACGATGGGGCACATCTTTAATCCCAGCGACTTGGGAGACTGAGGCAGGAGGATCGCTAGTTCAAAGCCAGCCTCAGCAACTTAGTGAGGCCCTAAGCAACTCAGTGAGACCCTGTCTCAAAACAACAACAACAACAACAACAACAAAAACGGGCTAGGGATGTGACTCCATGGTTAAGTGCCTCTGGGTTTAATCCCCAGCAACAAAACAACAACAACAAAAAACCCTCAAGGATGCTCGTCCACAATACACCCACCTCTGCAGCCTCCCACCACACAGCTTAGAAATGACCTTAGAGTAAGAAACTTGCATTCAAGTGTCACCCCTGCCACCTGATTGCTGTGTGATCTCAGACAAGATGCTTAGCCTCACTGTGCACTGTTCCCTCACCGTGAAAATCATGCCTTCCCGTAGGATTGTGGGGAGGATTAGGAACAACAGCCTGACTCACAGAAACCACCTGGCGGTCGTGGGCTGGACATGTAGTTCCTGGTATCTGTCTTTCCTCCTCTGATCTCGCCTCAGGTTCCAGTTTCATTTGGAATCCCAGATTGTCCCTTTCCACCTGGACATCTCTGGACAGGTTCATCTCAAAGTCTTCTCTGCCGCCAGTCTTCCTCCAGTGTCTCTGGTCACTGACCCACGTGAATTAAGCCAGGAGGGAGCGGAGAAGTCAAGGTGGAAAGACACAGGCTGGGGATGTGGAGGAAAGAAAGAGGCTAGTCCAGATGCCGCTGGGCAGGGGTAGGCCAAGGCCAAGGCCAAGGCTGAGTGGTCAGGCTGGGCCAAGCTGTGAGCATGGCAGGGCCCGTGGGAGCATCCAGGCGGCCCACAGAGGGACGCCCTTCCATCACAGTTCATTACTTCTTCTTGTCCAGTCCCCCGAACCAAGACACAATTTAAATGTTTAAAGTTCATTTTTGATCCTGTGACTTCTTTTTTTTTTTAATTAATTTTATTTTTTTACACAAATGGAGTACAACTTTTCATTTATCTGGTTGTACATGATGTAGAGTCACACCATTGTTGCAATCCTACCCATACAGAGGGGTAGTAATGTCCATCTCGTTCCACCATCTTTACACCCTCATACCCCCTCACCGCCCCTTCCTCCCCCTGCTCTACCCAAAGTTCCTTCTTTCTTCCCTTGCCCCCAACCCCCCATTATGGATCAGCATCCACTTATCACAGAAAACATTTGGCCTTTGGTTTTTTGGGGATTGGCTTACTTTGCTTAGCATGATACTCCAGCTCCATCCATTTACCTGCAAATGCCATGATTTCATTTTTCTTTAAGGCTGAGTAATATTCCATTGTATACATATACCACAGTTTTTTTTTTTATCCATTCATCTATTGAAGGGCATCTAGGTTGCTTCCACAGTTTAGCTATTGTGAATTGAGCTGTTACAGGCTTTGAGGTGGCTGCATCACTGTAGTATGCTGATTTTAAGTGATTTGGGTATAGACCGAGGAGTGAGTCAAATGGTGGTTCCATTCAAAGTTTTCTAAGGAATCTCCATACTGCTTTCCAAAGTGGTTGCACCATTGAGCAGTCCCATTAGCGATGAGTCAGTGTGCCTTTTTCCCTCATCCTCTCCGGCTCTCACTGTTGCTTGAATCCTTGATAACTGACGTTCTGCCTGGAGTGATGATACCGCCGGTAACCAGTGGTGAGTTCTGCTCCCTCAAATGTTGAAGTTTGAACATTAGAGAAGCATACCGAGGCAAGCATATAAAGCAGGGTTTATTTAGAAAGGGGGAACATGGACTTCTCCCAGGAGGGAGAAGGGGCCATAGCTGGTATGCTAAGGGTTACCTTGGCAACAGGTTGGAGCAGGGGCAGGATCTTGAGAAGGGTGGAGGAAGGGCTTTGAAGGTATTCACATTTCAATCCCGCAGGGGACAATCTCCAACTTCCCAGAGGCAGTCAAAATTGGCTCTTTACCTGACTCAATTTACCTATCTATACTGACTGTCTAATTCTGCCTTCAGTGAGATGGAATCTTCAAGTGGTTTTGATTGGTATTTCTCTAATTGCTAGAGATGTTGAACGATTTTTCATAAATTTGTTGATTGATTGTATATCGTCTGTGAAGTGTCTGCTCATTTCCTCAGCCCATTTATTGATTGGGTTATTCATTTTTTTTTTGAGTTTTTTGAGTTCTTTATATAACCTGGATATTAGTGCTCTATCTGATGGGCGTGTGGCAAAAATTTGCTCCCATTCTGTAGGCTCTCTCTTCACCTCATTGTCTCTTTTGCCGAGAAGCTTTTTAGTTTGAATCCATCCCATTTATTGATCCTTGATTTTATTTCTTGCACTTTAGGAGTCTTGTTAAGGGAGTCAGATTCTAAGCCAACATGATGAAGATTTGGGCCTACTTTTTCTTCCGTTAGGTGCAGAGTCTCTGGTCTAATTCCTAGGTCCTTCGATCCTGTGACTTCTGATTAAAATTCCATAGTGATTTCCTGTTGCCCTTACTCTGGCCTCTCGTGCAAGGGCAGCTCAGTCTGGCTCCCTCTGAGGCTCACCTTCTCTCTTGATTTCTCCCTCCATGCCTGAGACTCGGCCTCCCTAGTGGCCTGTGGCCTCTATTCTCTGCTCTGGGCCTCCCTCTCCATCAAATTCCAATTGGTTCTAGAGCTAACCTGTCCCAGACTCTTTTTTGCTTCCACATCTTAATAAGGGTGATTGAGGATCACACCAGGCTTTATTTAGAAGTCATTTTTCTTACTGGGGAGGCAAGAAAAAAAAAGGAAACAACATTCATCAGAAGAAAACCAAAGCCTCCTAGCCTCTGTCTCCACCTGGTGTTTTGTTGAATAAATCAACAGATAAATAGATGAGAACAAAGCTTTGAGTCAGACACCTGGGTTCCAAAACAGGCACTTGGTTCAGGCGCTTGCCGTGAACTGCACCAGTCTGTCCTCACAGCAGGAAGCCCCATAATATCCTCATAAAACTCTCAGAGAGCAAAGGACTTGCCTGAGGTCAACCAGGGAGTAGTTGGTTGAGTCATGGTTCCGGCCCAGGTGTTTCTGACCCCCCATCTGGACTGTTCCTGGTACACCTGGGAGAGAGAACCCTGGGGCTCTGGGTTTGGCTCATAGAACCTCACCATAACTTGGTTTTAATTACAGAACACTTTTTACTTTGGCAGCCTCATCTAATACCACTGTTTGTTGAAAGCACAGAGCAAAACTTGCCCTATTTATTTTGTGTGCATTCTGGGAAGCTTCGCCAGGCCTCAAGACAAAGGCACATCTGGAACATCTGGTTCTCTTTAGGCCTTGACTGGCTCCTGCATTTCCAGTAAAAGTGTTTGCTAAGTGATTGAATGAAAGATGGAGGAATGGGAAGTTGGATTCCAACATCATCCCTCGTCCCTCCAGCAGGGAACTATGGTTAGGCACATCATAGAAACACAATAAATCAGTCAATGATCCAGCAAAAGCCAACGGCTAAAGGGCCAGAGGTGGGGAGAATCCTCATCTATTCAGTTATTTGGACCGCTTTACATTGTTCATAAAGAGATGAATGTGGAAAATATCAAGCTATGGAAAATTTCAGAGAGAGAGAGAGACTTATTTTATTGCTGTTCAGACAACCACTTAATAAATTGTCACCTCCACCTGGGGTGGTAGCGTATGCTTATGGATCTCAGGGACTCCAAAGCCTGGGGCAGGAGGAGGATCGGTCACAAGTTTGAGGCCAGCCTTGGCAACTTAGACTCACTATTTAGTGAGACCCTGTCTCAAAAAAAAAAAAAAAAAAAAAAAAAAAAACTTAAAGAAAGACTGGAGGTATAACTCAGTGGTAAAGGGCCCCTGGGTTCAATCCCCAATACCAACCAACAAACAAAACACAAAAAAGCAGGAATTCCCTTGAGAGATCAAAGTTACATCCCTCAGGATAAAACCTCTGAAGTCCTGGTGTCTTGGAAGAACTTTTACATGCAGTAACTGCAAGGCCAGAAATCAGGACTGGGCTGGCACAACTATCTTCCCTGGAGGAAGCCTCTCTAGAGCTTTCTATGCCTGTCTTCCACCTACAAGCAGCTTCTCTCTGAAGTGTGTGCCTTTCAGGGACAGCTGCTAATTAGCGAGCCTGGATATTCAAAGCAACCCACAGGAGTCCCTTTTGTTGGAAATGCATGAGCTGGTCAGGGCCCAAAGAAAACCAGATGTGTTTATTTACTTTTCACAAGTGGAACTTTGTGCCTCTACATTATGCAATCAAAACAACTGATCTCCAATAAGTGGGCCAGAGGCAACCCTGCAGGGGACAGCTGCTAGGGTGTTCTAAAAGTGTCCTGCTGTGGAGAGAGGAAGGCCTGTCCATGTTTATTAAATCCTAGTTTTAATATTTTTCTAGCTCTGCTCTTTTGGGTAATTTCCCCCTTACATTTGTGAGTCTTGAATTCCCATGTATGAATATGAGTGCTCCCTGCCTTAAAAGACTGAGATAGGCTTGTATGGGAGAAGAGACTATCTGGGGAAGAGGGTCCCTAGGAATTCTCAGGGATGGGCGGGGTGTGGGAGGGTGGGGGAGGACTCCACTCAGGCCCATTGGGGTCCTTTGACACACATGATGAAAAGAATTTCAGCATGTGTGGGTAGAGACACAAATATTTATTTGGGAAAGCAAGGAATATACACTTGTGGGATAATTTGGGCCATCTCAAAGTGAGAGATGCATTTTGGGGGTTCCCAGCTATTTATTTATTCAGGTACCCAGAGGCACTGAACTACATCACCAGCCCTTTTTAATTTTTTAAAATTTCAAAACAGGGTCTCACTAAATTGCCCAGGCTGGTCTCTAATTTGCAATCCTCCAGCCTCAGCCTCCTGAGACTCTGGCAAAACCCAGAGCTTTGCACAAGCCAGGCAAGCACTCTACCACTGAGGCACATCCTCAGCCCCTGGCTCTTCTTTAAAAAGAAACTTGGTGAGGGGTAGGTATATTTCTTATACCCACCCCTCACCAAGGGAATGGTATCAGTCTGGTGATTGCAGGATGGTTTCTGGTGGTCTGATCAATCTCAGGATCCTTATGTTACAGAGCTGGGGGCCTTCCAAGAAACTGAGGCAATGTGAAGACTCCTCTTCACACCCTGATCTTGCTGTCAAGTCAGAAAGATTTCAGACATGTCACTCAGTAGCAGGCATCAGTTTATTAGTAGAGATAGGAAAGGGGAAAAAGGGACACTCTTAAGCGAGAGAGTGGGTTCTCTCAGAGAGGAAAGGGACAACGTGCCTCTCCTGCACTCCAATTTTTTTTTTGGGGGGAAGGGGTTCCAGGGATTGAACTCAGGGGCATTTGCTACTGAGCCACATCCCCATCCCTATTTTGTATTCTGTTTAGAGACAGGGTCTCACTAAGTTGCATCCAGTTTTATTGGGAATTCCAGAGAAGTTTCCATAGAGTCTTGTCCAGTCCATCTCTTGACTTTTGATGCAAGGTGACTTCAGACTTTCAAATCCCTACTGTCATGGTAACTCTGGTCACCTTGGCCCATGCTGACTGAATCTAATTGGCTTCGCAACCATGCATGCTTATAGATTTTACGGTTAGGGGAAACTATTCTTATTTCCCAGAGCTTCAGGATCTGGTCACAAAAGTCTCCTCCTTCAGGGTAACTTGGGTTCCTCTTATCAACATTATTTTGGGCCTGCATTTCTTCTGCAGTGAATGGGTAGTTTGCTAAGGGGTATAAAATGCTGTCCACATAGTCCAATCAAGGCTGTAGATAAATTGTGTCTTGGAAAAGAAAGCATGTAGGGGGTCAGCACAGTGGGCACATTTTATATAACTATTCTCTTAACCTCGTGTTCCTACCGTCCTTACCTGTCTGTTCCCTAACACTTAGGCTGACAGGGTCTTCATAATCTGATCAATATCTACACTGGATAGTTCCCTAAATTATAAATTTCTTACTGTTTTTTTTTTGTTTGTTTGTTTTGTTTTGTTTTGGTTTTGATACTGGGGATTGAACTCAGGGCACTCAACCACTGAGCCACATCCCCAGCCCTATTTCGTATTTTCTTAGAGCCAGGGCCTCACTGAGTCGCTTAGCACCTCACTAATTGCTGAGGCTGGCTCTGAACTTGTGATCCTCCTGCCTCCGCCTCCTGAACCGCTGGGATTACAGGTGTGTGCCACTACACCCAGCTGTATCTCTCTTTGCTTAATTCATTTTTGTTGGGTTAATTAACAGAGGACACGGTAAGTTTACAGATTTCCCAGGAATTTGGGAGTGTTGGGCCTGGGAGAGAAGACTGGTTTAGGAGGTTGCAGGCCTGGAGAAGTATGCGGAACTTCTGACTTACAATTTTATTTTCTTGTCCTTCCTTTATGTCTCCTTTCTTTCTTTTTCTTTGGGACTAGGGATTTAACTCAGGGGCACTTTACCACTGAGCTATATCCCCAACCATTTTTTTGAAATTTTATTTTGAGACAGCGTCTTGCTAAGTCAATAAAGCTGGCCTTCAACTTGTGATCCTCTGGCCTCAGCCTCCCAAGTGGCCTATGCACCTGTCTCCTTTCTTTTTTTTTCTTTTTTTTCATCCAACATCAGGATCTGTGATAAGATAAGGAAAGTGCCTGGCATATAGTAGGCACCAATATGTGGCAGCTCTTCTCTCTTGTACTCAAACGCTGCCAGCTCTCCTACAAATCGGATATAGGTTGCCACATGCTAGTCCAATTATACTAGAACTTCTAGGGGTGGGACTCGGGGGCCCAGGGATCAGCATTTTGGTAAAACTTCCCACGTGATTCCATTGTGCAGCTGAGGTGCAGAACCAGCACCCCATTCCGATATTGTGATTTGGAATAAGAAATATATATTTTGGTCTTCATCCCTAGAACCTGACACAGGGCACCTAGAACTACATTAGGCAATCAGAACAACCGCTGGGAGACTTGTCCAAGAGGGAAGCCCCTGAGGGTGGAAGCGCCTGGGGTGTTTGAAACTTCAAAAAAGAATCTTTTAGTAATTTCCTGAGCAATGGGGCTTCTAGAAGAATCTTTGGATCTAATATTTGGTTTTTGACCTTGTTTCCTGACACAGAACTTCTGGTCCCTTGAAATTTCCTGGGTGACAGGGACAGTTTTAGCTCTAATGAGGCAACTATGGGATGGGGCTGATCACCAGAAAGATCAAGCCATGGTTAGAAGCTGGGAACTGTCAGTGACGTTTGCCCACTAACTCTCCCACTCCTGAGCTCTGGAAAGGGACGAGGGGCTGGAGATTGAGTGACTAGTGTATCCTGCCCAGGTGATGAAGCCTCAACTAAAACTAATAAAATAATAAAATAAAATCCCCCAAATGCAGGGTACCTTCTTGCAGGCCTGTAATCCCAGAAACGAAGAGGCCAAGGCAGGAGGATTGCAAATTGGAGACAAGCCTTGGCAATTTAGCAAGGCCCTAAGCAATTTAGCAAGACCCTGTCTCCCTGTCTCAAAATAAAATTTAAAAGAGCTGGGATATATCTCAGTGGCAAAGTGCTCCTGGGTTCAATTCCCAGTACCAAAACAAAAAAGAAAACAAACGAAAAAACCCCACAACAACAACAACAACAAAAACCCAGTAGAATCCAAGATGTACAAATTGTAATTGGTTAGTATGTGTTTTAAGAGTCTCTTAATCTTTTGTTTTCCTTGCAATTATCTGTGGAAGAAATTAGTCCATTTTTTGGTAGAGTTACATGTGGTCTGAATTTGTTTTATTCTATTTTGGGTACTGGAGCTAACCCAGGAGCGCTTAACCACTGAGCCACATCCCCAGCCCTTCTTATTTTATTATTATTTTTTTAAAATTTGAGACAAGGTCTCTCTGAGTTGTTTAGAACTTCACCAAGTTGCTGAGGCTAACTTTGAACTCACAATCCTTCTGCCTCAGCCTGGGGATGTGAATTAGTAGTAGAGCTCTCCTGGGTTCAATCTCTAGTATCGCAGTGGGGGGAAAAAGTAAAAATCCATGATTTTTTTTTTTTTTTTTTGGTTTTGGGGATTGAACTCAGGGGCACTCAACCCACTGAGCCCCATCCCCAGTCCTATTTTGTATTTTATTTAGAGACAGGGTCTCACTGAGTTGCTTAGGGCCTCGCTTTTTTGGTGAGGCTAGCTTTAAACTGGCAATCCTCCTACCTCAGCCTCCTGAGCCGCTTGGATTACAGGTGTGGACCACTGCACCTGGCAAATCAATGATTTTAATATGCAGCAATCACCATAGGATATCCTCACAACCCCATTTCCTCTTTTTTTTGAAATATTTTTATTTGTTCTTTTTAGTTATATATGTGATAGTATTTTGATATATCAAACATAGTCGGAGTATAACTTCCCATTTTTGTGGTTGTACCTGATGTGGGGTTACGCTGTGGTGTATTAGGAAAGTTATGGCGGATTCATTCCACTGTCTTTCCTAGTCCCACCCCCCTCCCTCCCCTTCATTCCCCTTTGTCTAATCCAATGAACTTCTATTCTTCCCTTCCCCCATTTCCTCTTTAGTTCATTCTCAGCCCCTGGCAACCACTAATTTGCTGCCTGTCTCTATTGATTAGCCTTTTCCGGCATTTCAAATCAATGGACGTATAGAAATATGTTGCGGTCTGAGATGAACTCCTTGGGTGCTGGGTGTTGAACACAGGGCTTCTTGCATGCTAATCATGTGCTTTATCAAACCCCAGCCCGAGCATGGCTTCTTAACCCTCATGCGTGAGAGTCACAGAGGGGTGGGGGTGACTCTTCCAGAACCTCCATGCGTGGGACCCTCCTCCCCGATTCTGATTCAGTTGGTCTGCAGTGGGCCTGAGCATCTGAAAGTTTGAAAAGATTTCCACATGATTCATTTGAGGGCCTTTATTTATATCTTCTGAAAGGAGTGGTTTAGACCCACTGTCTAATTTCTCACCTCCCACATACTTCTTGACCATGGTGATGTGGCTTCTGCCTCGTCACTGTGCACTGAAACTGCTTTGGTCACAACCTCCCACTTGCCAAGTCCAGTGGCCCATTTTCAGTCTTTTTTCTCAAGTGGGCCCCCCTCCACTTCTTGAACCCTCTCCTCCCAGATATCTGGACATTCTCTCCGAGCACTGCCCCTCTAAGCGAGAGCCACACCTCTCTGCCTGACTTTGTCTTACTGATCTTCTTCCTGTCCTGGGGGATCTCCTCCGCTGACACTCTGTCATGGTACCCATGTGCTACTGGTGGCTCCCAACTCTATTCCTTACCCCCCCCCCCATCTCTTTGGAAGTCCAGACCCATCCTCTTACCCACTGTCTGGAAATGGCCATCCACGTACGTCCCTTGCAGGCATCTCAACCTTAATATCTGCAGAATCAAACTTGGTCCTTTCCCCAGCTGGGCTGCTGAGAGACTGTATTGCCCAGGCACCATACCGGAACTTTGAGGTGTGGTTTCTGTACTTGTAAAAAGGGAATAATCCCTGGTGGGGACTTTCAGATGAGACAGCATATAAGAATCCCGGTGCCCACTCACCACAGGATTTCTGTTCAGTTACTGCCTTCTGCTGTCCCCTCCTCCGGCTGGCTTGGGATTTTGTCCAGGTTCTCAGCTAAATAGGCCAGTGCTGTTGTACTCGGGCCTGGCCTCCGCAGTTTCTTCTGTGCACTCTCTGCTCAGCCCTCTCTCCACCTCTGCTGTTTGCCTTTGAGCCCGGAACACCTCTTTTTTCAGCCTCCAGTGTCTTGCCTCCACTCCACACCTCGTGTCTGGCAAACATGACTCATTCCTTCTCAGGGACAATTAGTCACCTCTTCTTCCAGGGCCCCCACCACACTTGGGAAATGCTTCAGTCACTTCTTTTGCAAACACACCTACTATGTGCCAGACGATGCCCCTGGGCTTTGCAAATGTTAACTCTTGCTATTTTCTAACCCCAGGTCCAGAGACTTGGCTCAGAGATTGTGCCTGGGGGTTAAGCAATCCATAAAACAGCCCTTTATCTCTTCCCCAATAATAACATAATGAGGCCATTATTATTATTGTCCCTGTTATAGATGAGGAACCTAAGGCCCCCCAAAAGTCATGGGCCACAGCTAAAAGCGAATACTTTCAAACCCAGGTGGTGTGGTCCTGGAGTCTGAGTTCTGAGTGGTTTTACATGTGGCCCCTCTGAGGCGATAAGTTTCACTGAATACTTACTATGAAACTATCATGGCTGGGGTTATGGCTCAGGGTAGAGCACACTAGCATGTGCGAGGCCCTGGGTTCGATCCTCAGCACCACATAAAAATAAATAAATAAAAAAATAAAGATATTGTGTCCAACTTCAGCTCAAAAATAAACATTAACACAAAATGGGCAATATTGGACCTTTTCTCTTAACCTATAAAAAGCAGCAGATTTGTACAGTTCAGCATGCAGGGCACTTAGAATACAGTGGAAAACTCAACAGCAGGCAGAGGCCACTGTAGGGAGAAGACAGTGACAGAGCATGGCAGTGGCGAGAGGACAGGGAGCTGAGTGCAGGGCTCTGTGAGGCCCACTGAATAAAAGATGTGTAAGAGAAGCCCCCACAGAGGAGCGAGAGGTGGAGGGGGTTTTTGGGGTGATGGTAACAAAGGCACTGACAGGCACAGACACCTCTGAAAGAGCTGCCCAGTCTGTCACCATTGTGACCCAACAATTAGTACCTGGCGGAGAGCAGGTGCTCAAAAAGGACGGGTCAAAAGAATGAACGAACTAGGTGAGGTGGTGCACACCTGTCCTCCAAGCTCTTCAGGAGGCTGAGGCAGGAGGATCTTAGCAGGATTCTTGCTAAAATTGGACAACACAGAACAAACACAGAAGTTCAAAAGTGAGGGCCTCCTCACTGAAGAGTTTAGGGGAGCCTGAGTTGGTTTGGAAAGACAGACTCTGAGTGATCCATTCATATTTTCTTTTTATATTGTTTCATTTTAAAGATGACTTTTATGAAGTATAATTACAAACAGTCAAATTCATCTTTTCTGGGTACAAATGCATCTAATGCATAGCCACCACCACAGATAAGAGATAAGACAGTGCTATCCTCAAACAGCCCTTGGGTGCTGCCCCTTTGTGGTCAATCCCTCCTACGCCCCGGCAACCACTCATTTATTTGTTTGTTCTGTTGCTATAGTTTTGCTTTTCTAGGGCATCATATGAATGGAGTTATATAGTCAGTGGCCTTTTTTCTTTTTAATATACTGGGAATTGAACCCAGGGTCTTGCCCATGTGTGCCACTAATGAGCTACATCCCCTTTTGAATCTTGCTTTTTGTGCTTAAAATAATTATACATTTGAAACAAAAATTTCCTATTGTTGTGCATATCAGTAGTTGGTTACTTTTTTATTGCAGAGTTGAATTCCACAGTATAGATGCAACAGTTTGTTTATCTGATACTGAGCTCTTTGGCTATTAATTTAAAGGATTCAAATTTGCTTAAAAAAAAAAATCAATGTACCTTGTGTTGCCAGAATTACAGTCTGCTGCCTTTCCCATGATCAGCCAGTTAAATTGAGAGGCCGGCAGGTGTTGTGTCTCGGAAGGTGGCTATTTGGCAAGCCAGCTCAGTAAGAGAAAAGGGGAGCCCTTCTTGCCAGGAAGCTGATCCAAGATGGCTTATATAGGTGGCCTTTGGGTGTTCCCCAGACTGGTGGGCGCCTTCCTGCAGCAAGAGGCCTGGATGATGCACATCCTACCTGATTACTTAGTCATGAGGTGTTTTTCAGTTTCAGCAATTCTCGAAATAATGATCATTATTTCTTTTGGCTAATCCTGCCACTCATTAGCCATGTGTTATACAACAGACAGGCAAGAGATGGGCCTAGCTGCCCCAAGGCCCTCTTATTGAGCTGTCAGTTGATCATCAAACTCCTGGTAGTGAACAAGAATGCTCTTTCTCAGGACTGGGGTTGTGGCTCAATGGTAGAGCACTTGCCTAGCATGGGTGAGGCTCTGGGTTCAATTCTCAGCACTACATATAAATAAACAAATAAAATAAAGGTTCATCAACAACTTAAAAAGAAAAGACTGTCCTTTCTCTATGTGTTACATATTACAAATTCTCTGCAATGACCGCAAAACATCCTTCCTTTGTTAATTGCAGAACCCAGCTAAGCACCCAAACATCCTCAGTGCTTGGTTTCACTAGTTTGAATAAAGTGGGGTGGGCTGGTCCCTGCATGGCTGACGTTTGTTCCCAGGCCTTCTCCTCCAGGGATGGTGAAGGGTGTACACGGGGTCAAGGGGTTTGCTCTCAGCACCCAGCCTAGGCACAGGCAGCTCACAGCTCAGATGTGAGAGAGAGTGTGGAGGAGGGTGGGGTGCAGGAGAGGTGCGATGAGTGGGTGGAGATTGAGAGCTTGGCTTTAGGAAAAGGCTAGACAAGAGAGCGCCTGCTTCTGAGAGTAGAGCAAGCCCAAGTGCGTGCATGTGTGAAAGCACAAGCTAGTTGTCTCCTAGACCCCTGGAAGCCAACGACAAAGGTAGCGAATGCCCAGGAGGCTGCAGCTCTTTTTCTGGCCGATAGATGGCGATGTTGTACCGCGTCTGGGTTCTGCCTCTGCAGTCACGCAGTTCAACAGTCCTGAAAGAATAGCCCCTGGGTTCAGGCAGTTAAGGACATTACAGACCCTGCCCCCGTCCTTGAAGTGATGTCTCTCAGAACAGGGGTTCAAACCAGTTATCCCAAGTTTTCTCCTTGTGCGGCCTCCATCTCTAGAGAGATCACAGTTTGTTGAAGCTTCAGCCTTAAGAGAGATGTCCAATTGCGGAGGGACAGCCAGCCATGACCACAAGGGGGCTGGTTCTGATCCTGTGGCCAGTTTACCGGTGCCATCACCCATTTGCCTTTCCCTATGGTCCTTTGCGTCAGTAAAATTCCGAATTTCCAGCTTTAAAGTGCTAGCTACTATAGAGGTACTAGGCTGAAAGGGACACACAAGGTCCCATTTTGCTGGAGGGCTTCAGTTTATAAATAACTAATCTTTCCGGGCAAAGCAGACCAGAATGGAGGCAGGGTGACCTTCAGGTGGTGCCTACAGGATGATTGTATGTGTTGCTAAAATATTGAAATGTTCCTCTTCTAGTTGGTAATTAGCTGTTGACCCAGCACTAGGCTTGCCAGATAAAATACAGAGCGCTCGGTTAAATTTGGATTTCAGATAAACCATAGGTAATGTTTAATATGTTCTAAATGTCATCAAGGACGTATACTAAGAAATCCAGTATCTAGCCGGGTGTGGCCTGTAATCCCAGTGGCTTGGGAGGCTGAGACAGGAGTTGGCAGGTTCAAAGCCAGCCTCAGCAACAGCAAGGTGCTAAGCACAGTGAGACCCTGTCTCTAAATAAAATACAAAATAGGGCTGGGGATGTGGCTCAATGGTCAAGTGCCCTGAGTTCAACTCAAAAAAACAAAACAAAACAAAAAAACAGAAGAAGAAGAAGAAGAAGGAGAAGGAGAAGAGGAAGAGGAGGAAGAAATAATAATCCAGTATCTAAAATAGTCAAAATAATAAAGACAAAGTAGAGTGGTGATTGCTGGAAACTGGAAGGGGGATAGTTTGCTAGCAGACTGGGGGATTGTTATATGATGAGTAGAGTTTTAGTTTTGCAAAATGAAAAAAAATTCTAGTGATCTGCTATATAACAGTGTATTTATAGTTAACAAGACAGCATTGAATACTAAAATATTTGTTAAAAGAGCCTGGCATGGTGGCAACTCAGGAGGCTAAAACAAGAGGATCGCAAGTTTGAGACTAGCCTCAACAATGTAGTGAGACCCTGTTTCAAAAATTAAAAAATAAATGAAAAGGGGCTGGGAGTGTAGCTCAGTGATTAAGTGCCCCGGGTTCAATCCCCAGTAAAAAAAAAAAAAAAAAAAAAAAAAAAAAGACAGAAAGAAAAGAAATTTGTTAAGAGTGTTGCTCTCATGCCCTCCCCTTTTAAACCTCTAATAAGACTAAGTAAATAAAGTTTAAAAAAGGGAAGCTCAGTCATGACAGGAAGGAGCACATGTGCTCTTTAAAAAATCTTTAATGCATATCAGAAGTTTAACTAGATGTGTTTTTATTTGCTCCATTTGGCAACCTTGTACAAACGCACCATTCCCACCCTGAGTGACAGTCCCTTCCCTGAGATCCTGGTCCTCATCCTGAGTGCTAGGTGTCCTATTTAATAAGTTGTTAACTATTTTGACTGTCACCCTTGGCTACAAGGGAGGTAGTCCAACGCCACAGCTGTCTCTCTTTTTCCCTCCCAGGCTTATCTCTGCTGCTGCCCCCAACCACCCTGGCAGCCCTGGCAGACAGCTGGCTCCGAGAAGACTGCCCAGGCCTCAACTTCGCCGCCTTGGTCACTGGGGCCGCCCCCTCGCAGGCAGCTCTGTGGGCCAAATCCCCCGGGGTCCTGGCTGGGCGGCCTTTCTTCGATGCCATCTTTGCCCAACTCAACTGCCAGGTCACTTGGCTCCTCCCCGAGGGATCGCAGCTGGTACCCGTGGTCCAGGTGGCGGAGGTGCGGGGCCCCGCCCACCGCCTGCTCCTGGGGGAGCGGGTGGCCCTTAACATGCTGGCCCGCTGCAGTGGCATTGCCAGCGCTGCCGCCACGGCTGTGAAGATCGCCAGGGGCACTGGCTGGACAGGGCACGTGGCGGGCACCAGGAAGACCACGCCAGGCTTCCGGCTGGTGGAGAAGTACGGGCTGCTGGTGGGCGGGGCTGCGTCGCACCGCTACGACCTGGGAGGGATGGTGATGGTGAAGGACAACCACGTGGTGGCCGCCGGCGGTGTGGAGAAGGTGCGTGTCGGCCGAGTCCCTGCCGCGCTCCGATCTGACCCTCGCCCCCACAAGTGCCTGGTGGCTGGGGGTCAGGGAAACAACTGCTCCACCCCCAGCTGTCCCATCTGCTCAGGTGGCAGTCAGACTTGCCTGTCAATGGCTCTGTCAATGGCAGGCGGTGGACCTTGGATGGATCGCTTGAACTCTGGCCTATTTCCCAAGCTGTGGCACAGGGCCACCCTCGGTGTGGGTCCTTTAATTTGAATATTGAGTCCAGCTGAGCTCAGGTCCATTTTTTCACCCCCAACCATGGTCCTCTTATGTGGTTTAACCTCATAGAACCTCCCGGATCGGTTTCCTCATCAATCCCAGGTTCGGTATCCACCTGGGCCATTTTGAATGCCAGTGCCCTCTCCCTGGGGCCCCAGTGCCTGGTGCCAGGCCACCCATCCTCCCCCTCTCTCTCCTCGGCCTGGCAGGCAGTCAGGAGCGCCCGGCAGGCAGTCGACTTCACTCTGAAGGTGGAGGTGGAGTGCAGCAGCCTGCAGGAGGCTGTGCATGCAGCTGAGGCTGGGGCCGACCTGGTTCTGCTGGACAACTTCAAGCCTGAGGTGAGGTGGCCTCTGATTCCTGGGAGGGGGCTTTTGGGGGCTCTCACTTCCCCTTTGCTTGTGTCTTGCAGGAGCTGCATCCTATAGCCCAGGCACTGAAGGCCCAGTTCCCAAGAGTAGCTGTGGAAGCCAGTGGGGGTGTCACGCTGAGCAACATCTCTCAGTTCTGTGGGCCCCACATTGATGTCATCTCTTTGGGGATGTTGACCCAGGCTGCCCCGGCCCTTGACTTCTCCCTCAAGTTGTTTGCTGAAGGGGCCACTCCAGTGCCCTATTCCCGCCGTTCCTAAAGCCAAAGAGGATACCAGCACAGCAGTGTCGACATGACCTGCTGGGACCCTTATGTTCCACATCTTTAGGTTCAGTGGCCAACAGGATACACTCAGCATTAGGCTGGATTTGGCTCCAGCTCTGCCATTTACTGCTTCTGTGACCTGCCAGGGACTGACTTCACCTCAATTTCCTAATCTGTAGAATGGGCCTAATAAACACCCAAGCTTATGGGGGTTTGATATTTATAACATAGCAAGTGGTCAGTAAGTATTAGAGACCATCATTGTTCATCTTTTCCAAGATGCACATTTTTTTTCCACCTGCTGTCTTCTATGATGTCAGGGTGCCCCTTTAATCAGCAATGCTCCACAGAGTTTTATAGCAAGACCCCTGTCATCGTGCAACCACTGTGGCCTATGCATGAAGCTCATAGATACACAATATAAATCCAATGTTGAATGGACTGGCAACTTAGCAAGACCCTGTCTCAAAATTTAAATAAATAGAAAGATGTGACTCAGTGGAAGAGTGCCCCGGGGTTCAATCCCTAGTAAACTCCCCTGACAAAATCTATATTGAAGGGGCTTGCAATGTTAGAGCACTTGACTGGCATGCATAAGCTCTTGGGTTTGATCCCAGCACTGGGAAAAGAAAATCCATATTGAAATAGCCCAAGATAGCTTTCTTTTTTTCTTTCTTCTTTTAGAGACAGGGTCTCTCTCACTCTGTTGCCCAGGCTAGACACAAACTCCTGGGTTCAAGTGCTCCTCCTGTCTTAGCTGCCCTAGTAGCTGGCACTATAGTCACGGGCCATCTTGCCTGAATTAAAATAGTTCTTTCCATATGTACAAAATAGAAACTGTAAGCAATAAGAAAGTGTTGCTCATAGTTTAACTGATAGTGTTCTTTTGAGAAATAAGATGTTTTATAATCAATAGTTTTTCTATATGAAGATTATGTGGCATGAGGTCTGCTATTCAGTGGGAACATTCCATCCGATGCCTGTGTTAGTACCAGTTATTAGGAATTTTTGCCCTTTACCTGCTTCTGGAAGCTCTTTGGTGGCAGTGAGAACCTGTCCCCTTCTCACTTCTAGGGTCTCCAACACCCCATTATGCATCCTTCCCAAAACGAAAGACTCCCATTCAGGTGAGGGCCTTGTAGGATCTGGCCCCATGGGGCTAACACTTGGTGGGGAAGATGGTGGACACAGCTGCTGGGGCCAGAGCAAAGGTCAGTGAGGGAGTGAGGATGAGGCAGGTGGAGGGTCCATGTCACTACGTCAGGACCTGGGGATCTAAGCAGAGGACACAGGCCAGCTCCCAAGCACACACTGCTAAGTCCTGCTCACCTCCATGGCTGCCTTCACACTCCTCTCAATCCTAGCATTTACCTAGGAAGCATGAGGCAGACAGATGGAGATGCTAGACTAACCTAAATGTGGCCTTGGGTGAAGCGCTGAGCCAAAGGGATTATTCCCATAGGTCTCAGCTCAGAAGTGCCAGGTGGGCGATGTACCTACGCTAATTCCCACCTCCACCCTGGGTCCTCCTCTCTTTCCTTAAAGAGAAGCAAGGATACATCAGCAAGGTGGCCTTCCCTGCTCCTCATGCTTGAAGGGAGAGAACTGAACCCCTCTAGAACAGGGGCACTCCTGGGCAGCAGAGCAGAAGATTCGGGCTCAGCGGTGACCTGGGAACTGGAAGGCAAAACACGTAGGATTCAGGGGAGAATCAGCCGGAGAGCAGCAAGGTGTGAACCTGGAGTCCCAAACTAAAACACCTCCAGGACCAAAATGGATAAACTAAATGGGTGAAACTGGGATGAAATGAAGACAGTGGGCTGTGGCCAGGAGGGAGGTGTGGGTGTGGGTGTGGCTGGAGGATAAGCTGTGGAGGATATATGTCACACCCACAGCATTGCAATGAAAAAAGAAATCTGCCAGGTTGAATCTTAAGGTCACTTTTTTTTGGGGGGGGGTACCAAGGATTAAACCCCGGGGTCCTGAACCACTGAGCCACATCCCCAGCCCTTTTTAATATTTTATTTAAAGACAGGGTTTCTGCTGAGTTGCTTAGGACCTGGCTTTATTGGCCCTTACAGGAATCTCCAAATTGAGACCTGGGGGGGGGGGGAATGGGGATGGAGGGGTGGTGGGCAGGAATCCATTACCAGAGGAAAAGGAAATGGATCTTGGGTGAACTAAAGCAGCACACACCCTTTCTTGCAGAGGGATGGATTTCCAGGCAGAAGAGACTGCATGGGCAAAGGCCCAGAGGTAGAAATAGCTTGCATTGTGTGGTGTCAGATTTGAAACTGGAATCAAGAAAGATGAGATGGCGAGGAGATGAGCTGGCTCCAGACCACAAAGTGGTAGGTCAGAGGAGTTGGACTGTGTCCCAAGAACAATCAGATTCAAGCTGGAAAATGAGATAAGCCTATTTGTAGTTTAGATCCAGTCCACTGCAGGAAGGTGCATTTGAGGGGGCAGAGTGGAGGCAGAGAGTCAGGAGGAGGCTGTCCAAGAGGGCTTGAATGCAGGTCATGCCCATGGGGTTGGAGAGAAAGGAAGGCAGGCAGGAGATGGAGAATGTGCAAAGCAAAGCCTCAGGGACAGAGGGAGCCCTTTGGGTTCTGGATGGAGGAACAATGGGGTGTGGCTGTGGGGGTGGGGAGGGAGGGATGGGTGGCAGGAAAGGAATCTCACACCTCTTTGGGATCTTCCTGTCTAGCTGGCTACACTTCCTCCTTGCCTGGCCAGTCTCAGACTAATCCTGGATCATTTCCCCAAGTTGGCCCATGCCCAGATGTAAAGCTAATTTGGCAAATGTGCCCATCAGATCAATTTGCTAAATGAAAATTATATACTGCCATCAGTATATGATGCACCAATGGGAGCTGGTGGATGGGAAGAAAACAAGAAATGACTTGAGTGGCCGGGTCCAGTACATGTCCCCTTCCCTCGGTTAATGCTTGTGGGGGGGTGGGTGTTAGCATCTTCATTTTACTCACAAGGAAATCAAAGCTTTATAAAGTTAAGAGAGCTGCTCAAGGTCACCCATCAATAAAGTGGGTGGGGCAGAATTTAAAATCTGTCATTAATAAGTGTTTCTTGAACACCTATTATGTGTCAGGAACTTTTCCAGATGGTGAATATGAAACTATGAGTAAAAGAAAATAAAATTATCTGACCTCAGGGAGATTATATTCTTGTGTTTGGTTGGGGTGGAGGTGGGGAAGAACAGACAATGAAGAATCCTTAAGGAAAAGATATAGAGTGCCAAATCCTCAAATAACCACCAGAGGGCACTGCAACCACACCACCTTCCCTTCTCTATTTTTGACACTGGATTCTGAAGACAATAGCCAAGGTGGCAATGAATACCAAGTAGAGCATCTGCTGAGGAACAACTTGAAAGCTGAAGTGGGATTTTTTTCATCCACTTTTCCAGCTGAATCTCTTCATCAGATCCTCATCGGACTTCCCAAGGTACCTCAGTTACTTTTCAAAGCCCTGTGAACTTCAAGTTCACCAACCCATCAACACCCACCCCCTCCATTAATCTATTGCTTATCGGCTTCCCCTACCCACCCACTCAACTTCTATCCATCCTCTTTCTCATCTACCCACCTGCCTGATCACCCACCCCATCCATCAAATGCTGTTCCATCGACCCTCCTGACCACCCATATATCCTAAGTACCCGGTATGCTTCCATCTACCCATTCTTCCTCCCACCCCACTCCACCCATGGACTGATGCTATGGACACCCAAAGCTAGGCCACTCATTCTACAGGGTCAAAGAGGTCAAAGCAGGTTGTCAGTGGACTGCCTCAGTAGCTTGAGATTTTGTGTGCCACAGCCAATGAAGGGTGGAATCAGACATTCTTAGCAAACCAAGCTGTATCTTAAAATAATTCAATTTTGGATTAAAAACATTCCACTGTGGTTTTATTCTGGGGACTCATACATTACTTTGTCGCTAGCCTTCCAAGACAATAGAGTAGGTAAAATTCCATAAATGTTTCAGCATCTCTATACTTTGTTCCAATGACTTCATGAGTCATAGATCATTTTGGCAGTTACTCAGTAACATTTAAGGCCAGATCTCTGAAGCCCTACGTAGCTCAGGATTGTGAAACAAAACTATAAATACCTAAGAAAATCTGACCCCAGACAGGACACAGTGGCACATGCCTGTAATCCCCATAATTCAGGTGGCTGAGACAGGAGGATCAAAAGTTCCAGGCTAGCACTGGCAACTTAGCAAGACCCTGTCTCAGAAAAATAAACAAAAGGACTGGGGTTGTGGCTCAGCAGTAAAGCACCTGTGGATTCAATCCTCAGTAACACACACACACATTCTCTCAAACATCTGACCACAGGCGATGAATAACATCTTCATCTATTATTGATTTCTCCCCAGTATATGTGAACTTTCCTTATTTTAGATAATTAGTGCTCTTCTGATGACTAGAATACAGCACAGCACATCTGAAAAATTAGCAGGGCAAAGAGATCATACATATCTTTAGTTTGGTGACTTCCTGGTAACCTCTTTCATCTCTTTCAGTTCTTCACCTAAGTCAGGAGCCTCACACAGAACCAATAAAGAGCTGTCCTGCAAAATGTGTTCTCCTAGGGGTGTGTGTGTGTGTGTGTGTGTGTGTGTGTGTGTGTGTTTGGTACCAGGGATTGAACTCAGGGACACTCAACCATTGAGCCATATCCCAGCCCTATTTTGTGTTTTATTTAGAGACAGGGTCTTACTGAGTGCTTAGCGCCTCACTTTTGCTAAGGCTGGCTTTGAACTTGCGATCCTTCTGTGTCAGCCTCCCAAGCCACTGGGATTACAGGTGTGCACCACTGTGCCCAGTTTGGATGCTCTTGTGCTTTGGTGTTTGCAATGCTTAGGATGGAAGCTTTGAGCATACCACTGAGTCACACCCGGAGCCCCGTTTGGACATTTTTTAACCAAAGGAAAAAAGCAAGTAGGGGACTTGGTTCTCTTTCCCATCTTGCAAAATAACAGGTGAAAAAGCTGAGAAGCCGGTCACTAAGGAGACGAAACCTGGAACCAAGAAGCCCGATGCCATTGGCACAGTAAAAAGGGAAATCCGAAGGTTAAGGCACTCAAGAAATGGAGACCCAGTGCAGCTAAAAACCTGTCATGATTAGAGGAATTGGCAGAAATACAAGATAGAGTACTCAGCTGCTAAATGGAACATTGAAAGGAGGAGGTTCTTCTGTCACAAAACCAATCAGTGGTGACAAAAACCATGGTACCAGGGTGGTTAAACTTCACAAAATGCCCAGGTGCTATCCTAGCAAAGATGTGCAATAAAAGTCATGGAGCCTGGGCATAAATCGCTCCGGGACCATCTCGATCATCCTCAGTGAGTGCCACAGAGGAAGAGAGCAGTTTTCCAGAAGCATTTGAGCAGTGGCTTGCTACTTGTGACCGGACCTCTGTCCCTCAATTGAGTTCCTCTGCATAGAGCACACCACAAATCTGTTATCACTGTCTCCACAAAAGCTGATATCCGCAATGGGAAAATCCCCAAACATCTCTGATGCTTAATTCAAGAAGCAGAAGCTGCAGAAGCCCAGACACCAAGAAGGTGAGATCTTGGACGTGAAAAAAGAGAAACACAAGATTACAGAGGTTGACCAGTTATTCCTTAGCTCCAGGGCTACATGTGATCCGTTTTCCTCTAAAAAATGGAATTATCAGGGTGGGTTGTGGCTCAGTGGTAGAGAACTCACCTAGCATGTGTGATGCCCTGGGTTTGATCCTCAGCACCATATAAAAATAAATAAATAAAATAAAGGTATTTTATTCAACTACAGCTAAAAAATAAATATTTTTAAAAATGGAATTATCCTCACAAATTGGTGTTCTAAATTTCTTACCAAGAACCTAAGTAACTGATAGTTTTTAAAAGAAAGGTTCGTTCTTTCTTTCTTCCTTCCTTCCTTTCTTTCTTTTCTTTCTTTCTATTTATTTTTGGTACTGGGGATTGAACCCAGGGATCACTAAGCTACATTCCCAGCCCTTTTTATTTATTTATTTATTTATTTATTTATTTATTTATTGGTGCTGGGGATTGAACCCAGGGCCTTGTGCATGCAAGGCAAGCAGTCTACCAGCTGAGCTATATCCCCAGCCCCTATATATATATATATATATATATATATATATATATATATTTTTTTTTTTTTTTTTTTTTTTTTTTTATTTTGAGACAGGGTCTTGCTAAGTTGCTTAGGCCTGGCTAAACTGCTAAGTCTGGCCTCAAAGTTGTGATCCTCCTGACTCAGCTTCCCAAGTTCCTGGGATTATAGGCCTGTTCCACCGCACTCATCCAAAATATTCCTTTCTTTAAAGCTGAATACAAAACATGCTTCCCGCTTTAAAAAATAATAAGCAATAAAGTCCTAGTAAGTCTCACTAAAAACCAAAACAATACTTAATTTGAATTTTTGTACAATCTGCTTTGTTTTTCAATCTGTTATGAGCCCAAAAGGGGAACTCACTGAGACTCTGCAGTTTTTTTAGATGAAGGATTACAGTTAATATATTTTTATATTGTATAGTAATTACCTAAATTGGATGTACGATTTCAAGGGCCAAATCAAGTCTTGCACATTTTATTCCTGACTAATTAATTCCATTGGATGAAAAGTCTGTTGGGGGAAAACAGAGAACATTCGGAAGAACTGTTTACACAATCTATGAGTCAACGATCTGGTGACGCACTGAGTATAAGAATTAAAGCAGAATTCCCCAAAAAAGTTCATCATAAATTTTCTGATATGTTTAATTCACCCTTCCCCCCACCTCCCGGTTTGTTAATTTACTTACCAGCATATAAAATGAAGAGAATTTTTTAAAAAATCCCCATCCACTCCCATCCCCCTGAGATAATCATTTCTAAGGAGCTCTGCTTTTAATTCTTCCAGAAGCTTCCTCTCGGATTGTAAAGACGGATCTTTTATAGCTTTAAGAATGTGTTGTGGATTGGAGATATAGCTCAGTTGATAGAGTGCTTGCCACCCATGCACAAGACCCTAGGTTTGAGCCCCTGCACACCACACACACACACACACACACACACACACACACACACTAAACAAACAAACAAACAAACAAATAAAATAAAAAATAAAAAATCACAGGCCTGTAATCCCAGCGACTCAGAAGGCTGAGGCAGGAGGATCACAGTTCAAAACCAGCCTCAGCAAAAGCGAGTCACTAAGCAACTCAGTGAGACCCTGTCTCTAAATAAAATGCAAAATAGGGCTGGGGTGGGGCTCAGTGGTGGCAAGCCCCTGAGTTCAATCCCAGTATCCCTCCCTCCCAAATAATGAGATGCGAAGGACAAAGAATTTATCTCACTCACACTTTTTCTCTTATTTTGTCTTGTGTTTTAAATTTTTCTTCTTTATTTTATTTTTTTTAAAAAAACAAGAGTTTCTTCTCTTAACTCTAAAGTATATGAACCTATAGTAGTTACAAGTGTGACATTAGAAGGAAATTCACACTTGTCACCGAACTTGCCAGAGGAGGGCTTCCCGCACCCTGCGTGACAGTGTGTTCCCCTGATGGAGAAAGAGGCCCAAAGGTAGTTCACACAGGTGACAGCTGCTGTGTACCGCTGCCACCAGAAGGGCACGGTCCATCAAACCTTATCCTTGGGAACATTCTGCTGGATGCTGCACATGATATGCAAGGAGCAGATTCGGGGTTGGACCGCAGGGTCATGGCTGACCCCAAACCTGGGCCCATTCTGTGCCCTTCTTGATTCTGCTCCGGAATTCTTCCAGGGCCAAGACGGAGACGCTCCTGCGGTGAACATCTGGATTACCTGTCCTGACCGCTTGGCTCCGCAAACTGCCTCTGCGCTGGTACCACCCTCCCGAGAAGTCTACCCTCAGGAAGAGCAGACGGCCCCCAACTGTCTCCGCCGCCCAACAGAAATGTTTCTCCTCGCTCGTGGGTCCACGCTAAAGGTCTGATCTGATTGGTCACATTCCAAGACCTTCGCCAATCACACTGGCCAAGGAGGGTGGAGGTCTCTTCTGATTGGTCAGTTTGCAGACATGTGACCTCCGCCTCCAAAGTGTCTTGGGAGCCGTTCACTTGGATTCCAGGTGGGGGTTGCTATGATGCCCTACAGCAGGGTTCAGCATGGAGCCTCTGCATGCTCTGCCCTGGGCAGTGCCTGCCCATACCTCCTCCCGCACAGCACTGTCTTCTGTTCACAGAGGTATCCATGGCAGCCCCATTACACTTCTGAAAGAATGGCAGGACTTCCTGTGTGGAAGTCGGATTTGGGATTTGCAGCCCGCTTCTAGGCCTGCTCCTTGTTTGAGGTTATAGTCAGTTATGAGTCAACAAACATTCACTGAACACCTACTATGTGCCAGGCCTTCGCTAGGTGATGGATTCAAGGATTACCATAACTGATTACCTCCTGTCCTCAAGGAACTGACATTGTAGTGGAGAGCCTCACAGCCAAACTGTCATTCAGGGATCTAATCATTGCTTCCCCACCATCAGTGTCTCCATCTTCTGCGTTTGGGACAGTGGTCCTCACTGGTCTTCAACTCCTGCTTTTGGATCTGCTAGTAGATTCCAATAACCATCTCCTGGGGAATGTTCACACCATTGCCCCTACGTGAAAATAGGACCTTATTTTCTTCTTAACAGTGTGACTGTGAGCAAGTGATGGAGTCTCTCTGAGTTTGGTGTCCTTTTCTGTAAAATGGGTCATCAAGAGCACTGGTGACTTAGTGGGCTTGTTGTGAGGAAATAAGAGAGGCACCTAATGGGCCTGGCATAACCTGGGAGATACACCTGAGAGAAGGAAAGATTTATTTTGGCTCACAGTTTCAGAAGTTTCAGTCCGTGGTCACTGGCTCCATTGCTGAACATCAGGGGTGAGGAAAAACATTCTGGGGGAAGGGCATGGAGAAGGACCCCTCTCAGCTCACAGCAGGCAGGAAGGAGAGGGCACTTCTGGGCTGGGGTTGTAGCTCATTGGTAGAACAATTGCCTAGCATGTGTGAGGCACTTGGTTCAATCCTCAGCACCATATAAAAAATAAATAAAATAAAGGTTAAAAAAAAAAGGGTACTACTTATATTTTTATTCATAGTCTATCCACTGCTTATCATTATAACATAATATATCAAATTCCCCTTTCTTTATACTTTGTTTTAAAAACTGAGATATGATTTACATACCATAAAATTCACCTCTTTAAAGTGTTTAATTTGGTGGGTTTTTTTTTTGTATTGTCATAGAGTTGTGCAACAATCACCCCCATAAAATTTCAAGACATTTAATAGCCTCCCCACCAAGAAACCATGTCCATTAACAGTCATTGCTCATGTCCCACTTCCCTTCGGCCACTGGCCACTGTTATTCTAAGTCCTGACTCTACAGATTAGCTTATGCTCAATATTTCACATAAATAGGTTAGTATAACATGTGACCCTTTGTGTCTGACTTCTTCCACTTGTTGCCAAGGTCATTCATGTTGTATTATGTATCAGTACTATTTTTTATATTTATTTTTTAGGTGTAGATGGACACAACACAATGCCTTTATTTATTTATTTATTTTATGTGGTGCTGAGGATCGAACCCCGGGTCCCACCCGTGCTAGGTGAGCACTCTACCGCTGAGCCACAATCCCAGCCCTCAGTACATTTCTTTTAATGGCAGAATCTTTCATTGTATAGATATACCACATTTTATTTATTCATCAGTTGTAGGAATGTATGTTGTTCCACATGATGCTATGAAAATTCATGTACATGACTTTTTTTTTTTTTTTGTCCTGGGGATCGAACTCAGGGGCACTCGACGACTGAGCCCCATCCCCATCCCTATTCTGTATTTTATTTCGAGACAGGGTCTCACTGAGTTGCTTAGTGCCTCCCTTTTGCTGAGGCTGGCTTTGAACTTGCGATCCTTGTGCCTCAGCCTCCCAAGCTGCTGGGATTACAGGCATGTGCCACCGCACTTGACAGCAAATACAGATTTATTTCCTTCTCTCCAAAGTGGATGCCTTGGTTGGGGATGTAGCTCAATAGCAAAGTGCTGGGCTGGGGATGTAGCTCAAGCGGTAGCACGCTCGCCTGCTATGCCTGCGGCCCGGGTTCGATCCTCAGCACCACATACAAACAAAGATGTTGTGTCCACCGAAAACTAAAAAAATATATATATATATATTAAAATTCTCTAAAAAAAATTTAAAAAAAATAGCAACGTGCTTACCCAACATGTGCAAGGACTTGGGTTCAATCTTCACTACTACATTAAAAAAAAATAGTCTTCCATTCTGGATGCCTTTTATTTCTTTTTCTGGCCCATGGGTTTCCATGTCCACATACATACACACAAACCTGACTCAGCTCATCACAGGTGCCCAGAGGGGTACACAGTTACATACATGCACACACGTGTACTCACGCACCAGCGGGAGGGGGCTCTATAGCAAGAACCATTACTAAAGGTATTTATTTCTCCTTTGTCCCATCTGTTCTTTGTTCCCTTTTTCCTCCCCTTTTTTGGGGGTACTGGGGATTTGGGGACTTAACCTGGGGATGCTCTGTTATTGAGCTACATCCTCACTTGTTTTTATTTTTTTGAGACAGGGTCTCACTGAGGCTGGTCTTAAACTAGTGATCCTCCTGTCTCAGCCTCCCAAGTTGCTGGGATTACAGGCATGTGCCACCACACTACCTTTTTTCTACTTTCTTTTGAAATAAAGTATTATTTTTCCTTCTTTTCCCCTCTTTACCCCCCCCCCACTTCTTTCTTTCTTTCTGAGGGTGTGGGTACCAGTATTGAAACTGCCACAGGAAAGCAGAGAGCTAAAACTCCAAACCTTGGTTCTTATGTTCCAACAACAACAACAAAAAATTTAGTCAGACACCCAAATCCATAGAAGAGAACTTTATCATAAGTGAAATTGAGATGAAAATAAAGTCAAAGCAAAGTGAGGTTCAAGCAGAGAGCACTTTCAGAGGAGAGAGAGAGAGAGAGAGAGAGAGAGAGAGAGAGAGAGAGAGAGAGAGAGAGGACATCTCTCAGCAGAGAATGACAAGGGTTACAATGCTGCCTCCAAATTTATCACTGTTTGATGTTTACCAGGAGAACTGGGGTCCCCTTCCAGCAACCTTCACCAATCAGGTGCCCAACTCCTCCTTCACGTCAGATGGTGGAATTTTTGACCTTAGTTGGTTCTCTCCGGAACTGTCATTGTGGCCATCCTATTTAGGGGGGCTTCATCTACAAGTCAATGTGGACACTGGGGCCAGTAGCTGGTCAGAGGTTGTCCTCGCGTGTCACCACTGAAGGAATCCTCCTTCCCAGACAACGGAAACACAGCCGCAATCCTGAGTTTCATACCAACCTCAATGTCACATGAGTTCTTTTCTCTTGACATATTTTCCAAGTAGCTCCTTTGTTTTCATTTATTTTCTACAAATTAACGACCATCTTTTGCTTTCTTGTCCACCTTGAAAGTGTTTAAAGAGAAACCCTATAGCAATTTAAAGAACACTTGTGACCTTGGCATGCATTTCACTGCTAATTACTACCTGACAAACGAGGGGTGCTTTGCCACGGAGCTACATCCTCAGTCATCTTTATGTTTTATTTTGAAACAGGGTCTTGCTATATTTCCCAGTCTGGTCTCAAACCTGCAATCCTCCTGCCTCAGCCTTCTGAGTTGCTGGGATTACAAGTACACACCACCATGTCTGGCATTATCTGATGGCCATTTGTATATCTTCTTTTGGAGAAATGTCTGTTCAGGTCTTTTGCCCATTTTAAAATCAGGATATTTGTTTTTGGTTTTTGAGTTTTTTGAGATTTTTAAAAATTATATATATATATATATTAGTTCTTATTCATTTATTTATATGTGGTGCTGAGAATCGGACTCAGTGCCTTACTCATGCTAAGCAAGCACTCAACCACGGAGCCACAACCCCAGCCCTTGAGATTCTTATATATTTTGGGTATAAACACTTCATCAGATGTGTTGTTTGTAAATAGTTTCTCCCAACCTGTATGTTGTCTCTGCACTGTTTCTTTGCCTAATAATACTTTGATTTCCAAATATTGTAAATCTAACTTTGTAGAGCACCGGATATTGGCATAATCTTTAGGACTTGTTAGGCAGGCCCGGAGCAGTGTTCAGTCTGGGGTTAATTATTCCCTCCCCAGTGCTGTGTGAATTCTGAACGTTAGCAGCCTGGCTGGTGGGAAAATGCCCTGGCCCTGGCCTTGTGTGAGTCCTGGGCACTGTTCCCTCTAATCCTTTCAGATGGTTCTTTCCCTGGCCTTGGGTAGTTTCCTCACACACATGTGCTGATTAATTCTCTGCTGAGTACTTGAGGGAACCCTCTGAAGGTCTCTGGTGCTGTCTCTCTGCAGCTCTCTCTTCCCCAGTATTCATCTCCAGCTCCAGCTGCTGTGGTCTCCTCGGACCCTCAGCTCCATTTCCTCAGCTCAGAAAGTCCTCTGGGGTCCACCTCACTTCTCCCTCCTTGCTCTGCCACTGGGAACTCTTTTGAGAGAGTAAGCTGGCCAATCTTAGAAGGGCAAACCTTGCATGTTTCCTTTCTCTCTGGGATTTCATTGCCTTCGTTATTGTTTGTCATTGTCTGATGCACAGTTTGGAACACTGTAGTCTTCCTGTATTTTGTCTGTCTTTGTTATGTCTTTGTAATGGTGATGGTGGTTGTTTCCCGTGGGGGCCCTGTTCCTCCATCTTGCCAGAAGTGAGAGTCCTCCAGCAGTGGTTGAAAAGCTCCTCAGGTGATTCCAACATGCAGCCAAGGTGAGAGCCACCTTTTTCTCCATCAAATAGAGTCTTTGATTATTTCTTTTGCTCCATTACCCCTGTACTCTCTTTCTGGAAATTATGTTATACATTGAATGAATTGATCTTCCATCGCTTAACTCTTTTTTCCCATTTCTTTATCATTTTGCTCTACATCCCTAGAGGTGTCTAAAAATATTTCCTCCTGGGTTCAATCCCACCTGTGTGCATGTGTGCATGCATGTGCATATGTATGCATGTGTACACACACACACACACACACATACACACACACACATACACACACACACACACACTCACTTCTGGAAACTTCCAGGGTAGCTTATTCAATTTTGTTTAGAAGAAACCTCTATCTGGTGGTCCATGGGCCCCATGTACCTTTTGTGGACAGAGATTTACATATATATTCAAGAAATTGTCAACAATTTGGTCACTTTTAACTAAAAATCCAGGTTTATAGCTTTTCCTAGAAGTTCAGAAAATAGAAACAGACGGACTGAGCGAAGCTGCCCCTAGAGTCAGGCAGGTGGTCTCTTTTTACCTATATCCTCCCATCCACTTCCCTCACCTGTGCCATGTGCTTGGCCACTTTATATATGTATTCATGATCCTTGGGGTTTTTTTTGTCCATGGAAGAAATATTGACTCTATACACAGGGATGGCCATGGAGTGGTTATGAGATTGTCCTTTAATTAATCATCTCATTTTCTCTCCCACTTCCCACTCCTCTCTACAAATCCAGTGCCTTCTATTTGGAGCCCCTCACCTCTCCTGGGTAGATTCTATTTGGTTTTGTTTGTTTGTTGTTGTTGTTGTTCTGTTTTTTGGCAATGCTAGGGATGAACCCAGGCCTGATACATGCTAGGCAAGCACACTACTAGCATTGAGCCATATCCCAAGCCCCTTCTGGGTAGGTTCTAGGCAAAGTTTCTACTGCTCTAGTTTCTTTGTCAGTATGATACCATTTATTTTCTGTCTTCTAGAAATTCATGTTAATGTATGAGCTGCTGATGTCCCCTCCACTCTCAGCACTGTTTTAAATTTATATTAATACACTTGTCTTTGTTTTTATTTCTCTGCAGTATTGAGGTGTTCTTTACCATTTAGGTACATCCCCAGCCCCTTTTATTTTATTTTGACACAGTATCTTGCTAAATTGGTGAGGTTGCCCTTGAACTTGAAATCTTTTTGTCTCAGCCTCCTGAGTCACTGGGGTTATAGGCAAATGTCACCATGCCCAGTTATTTTAATATTTGCTTGAGATTTGGACTTCTGAGAATTTGGACTTTTAGAATTAATATAAAACTCTACAACATGAATGTAAGTTTTCCTATAAAGTATATCTTATTATTTTATGCTTTTGAATTTTCTCTCATTATCTACCACAGAATGTTTTTTTTTTTCCCAGATTAAAACTAGAAACTTTGTAGGGAACAGTCTGAGACACGTGTTTAATAAAGTATTAGCATTGTTTCCAGAGAAATCCAATAACTGGAGGAGGAAAAAAAGGAAGTTACTCCTAAATCATTTGCTAATATCAATTTTTTAAAGAAGTATTTTGCTTTACTTTAAATGTGCACGTTTGTTTTTATTTTACTTTATTTATATACTTATTTATTTTGAGATGGGGGGTCTCACTGTGTTTCTAAGGCTGGTTCAAACTTCTGAGCTCAAGGGATCCTTCTGTCTCAGCATCTCAAGTGCTTGGATTATAGGTGTGTGCTACTGAACCCAGCTTCACATTTTTTTGTTTGTTTGGTTGGTTGGTTTGGTTCTGGGGATTGAACCCAGGGTACCTAACCACTGAGCCACATCCCCAGCCGTTTGTATTTTTCATTTTGAGATAGAGCCTCATTAAATTGCTTAGGTCTTCACTAAGTTGCTGAGGCTGGCCTCAAATTTGCAATCGTCCTGCCTCCTGAGTTGTTGGAATTACAGGCATGCACCACCATGCCCAGAATACATTTATTTTTATTTTCTGGGGATACTGGGGATTTAACTCAGGAGCACTTGACCACTGAGCCACATTCCCAATCCTATTTTGTATTTTATTTAGAGACAGGGTCTCATTGAGTTGCTTAGCACCTTGCTTTTTGCTGAGGCTGGCTTTGAACTCATGATCCTCCTGTCTCAGCCTCCAGAGCTGCTGGGATTTCAGGCATGTGCCACTGCACCCATATCATATGTTTTTAGTTTTTATTTTATTTCCTTTTTTTGGTACTGGGGTTTGAACTCAGGGGCATTTCACCACTGAGCCACATCCCTAGCCCTATTTTGTGTTTTATTTAGAGACAGAGTCTCATTGAGTTCCTAAGCACCTTGCCATTGCTGAGGCTGGCTTTGAACTCGGGATCCTCCTGTCTCAGCCTCCCAAGACCCTGGGATTACAGGCTTGTGCCACATGCCCAGAACGTTTATTTTTATTGATAGAATATTTTAATTGTTTATTATATTACCAAAGTTTATTTTAGATTTTTCCATTCCAAGGTTGATTTATATAGCAAATGATTAGTTTTATTGAAAGAATTGCTATTTTTTTATTAATAAAGTGATGTGCTTTGTGATATATGGCAAAATGAACCCTCTATCATCTATCATCAATCTACATCTCCTTATGGCAGACACCCTTCATGGTTCATTACCTATCCAATGTTCATCATTTCCACCTCCTACTCTTCTTTCTTGCTAACACAGTGCTAATTTTGTTTGGGGTGAGCTCAGCTCTAAGGGGTAAATCACTGTTGGCCTGGGTTCCCTGTGACAAACCCATTTTTTATTGCCAGCTATGTGGTTTCCCAAACTCCCTTGTAAATGTGAATGCCCATATGACATGGTTATGACCAATGGTAAAGGGTCTGCTAAGAGGTTTCTAGAAGGCCATTTAGGGTTGGAAGGGTGGCTCAGCAATGCTTTGAAGCTCCAACACTCTTTCCAACCCGTTAGTCCCCCAATGCTCAGTGTATTGGCTCCCTATCCCTTAAGACTGGATTTAAATCACCAGTGCCCTGCTACTGTAAGCCTAGAATGTTCCTGATGATATAAGAGCCACATTAGACTTTAGAAATAGTGTCTGTTTTCTAATAGTGCTGCCTCTGAAGAAGGCCTCCCTAGAAAATGACGGTTTGATTAGGACCTAAAGGAAGGAAATAACCAAGACAAAGTGGAGGGAGGGAGATGACAGGATATGCAAAGGGGACTAGAAGGAAAGAAAAAAGTTTAGTATGACAGGAGTTTAGAGAAGGCCAAGCCTGAGCAAGGCAGGCAAGGATGAGCAGGGGAGGCAGAGAGCTTGTATGAGTTTCCTTTTGCTGTGATAACAAATTCTACCAATTTAGTGGCTTAAAATAGCACCTGCTATTGTTTCACACTGTGTGGGAAACTCACACACATCAGGTATCAGCTGTTTCTCTGCTCTGGGTTTCACAGGGTACAAATCAAGAGACAAGACCCTATCTCAAAATTAAAAAAAAAAAATACGAAAAAATTAAAAGGGCTAAGGATGTTGCTCAGTGGTAGAGTGCCCCAGGGTTTAATCCCTAGGACCTCAAATGAAACAAAAGATGGTGATTGGTTCTGTGAGACCTCTAGGGGTTTGGGCCTACAGTTGATGGGATGTCACTGCTGAGTTTGAAACAGAAAAGTGCTTAGTCTTTCATTCTCAAGATTCCTATAATGGAGTTAAATATGCTAGAGTTAGTATAAGGGGAAAACCCATATTATATCTCCCCGGTGCACTGGGAGTCCTAGTAGAAACTCCTGGAGCTTTAGGACTTTCTAATCAGACACCTTGTATCTGAGCAGTTGATAAGTCTTCATGTTTGACTGCTTTGTCGTTAAAAGAAATCTGTTCATGAAATTATGGGAGTCAGAAACCCTTTTTAGCAATTGGGATGGTAGTGATGGGGATCAAACTGAAGGCCTCATACATGCTAAATGAAGGCTCTACCACTGAGCTACATCCTCAGCCCTTATTTACTTATTACTTACTGGTACTGAGTATTGAACCCAGAGGTGATTTACTACTGAGCTACAATCTCAGCCCTTTTTTTTTTTTTCCCAATACCAGGGATTGAACTCAGGGGCACTTGACCACTGAGCCACATCCCCAGCCCTATTTTATATTTTATTTAGAGACAGAGTCTCATTGAGTTGCTAAGCACCTCACTGTTACTGAGGCTGGCTTTGAACTCCCCATCTTCCTGCCTCAGCCTCCCAAGCACTGGGATTATAGGCATGCGCCACTGTGCCTGGCTAAAACCCCTTGTAATAATCATACTTCCTGTTGATTTTGTTTTTCTAGGAAACCCTGACTAATACAGAAATCATACTGTGTTGCTTTATAATCATCAGTTTAGGAAGACAGCGTGTACAAGCTGGAGGTACAGACTTGGAGATCAGCAGGGTCTGAGACAGCAATTGAAGTCATGGGTGAGATTGCCACCCAGCAAGGAGAGCCAGGGAGTGTGACCACTGAGAGAAAGAAGGGATGCCAAGCTTCTGTGGAGTCATAGGAGCTGAGGGAAAAGAAATTTCCAAGGAGTGAATCACCATGTCTAATGCTGCCTGCAAGAGGCTTACAAGTGTCCTTTGATTAAAATATACAGGCATGATTTTGGCAAAAGCAGTTTCTGTAGAGTTCTGGAAAAGCCGGCAAGAAAATTGAGACTGTTAGGTTAGATAACTCTTTCCAGAACTGGCTATGAAGGAGATGAGAAGTCATGCTATATGTGAAAGAGAGAATTCATTGTTGGTTGGCTGTGTGTGTGTGTGTGTGTGTGTGTGTAAGTACCAGTGATTGAACCCAGGGGTACTTAACTACCGATCCACATCCCCAGCCCTTTTTGTATCTTTTCTTTTTTATTTATTTTTATTTATTTATTAATATTTATTTTTTAGGTGTAGATGGACACAACACAATGCCTTTATTTTTATGTGTTGCTGAGAATTGAATCCGGGTCCTGCCCATGCTAGGCGAGTGCTCTACCGCTGAGCCACAATCCCTGCCCTTTTCTTTTTTATTTTGAGACAGGGCCTCACTAAGTTGCTGAGGATGGCTTTGACCTTGCCATCCTCCTGCTTCAGCCCTCTGAAGCCGCTGGGATTGTAGGCATGCACCACCGTAGTACCCGGCTCATGGTTGGCTGTGTTTTAAGGTGCAGGAGATGTCTGTTTGCTTGTTTTTTGAGACAGGGTACTTACTCTGTTGTTCAGGTTGGCCTCCAGCTCCCGGGCTCAAGTGATCCTCCTGCTTCAGCCTCCTGAGTATCTGGGACTATGGGCATGTACCACCACACCCAGCACTTGGTGAAAGAGATCTGAAATTCATTTATATGAGGAAATAGTCTGGTTTTGTGTGAGTGTGTGTGGGTTTATGATATTATAAATAGATTAACTTGCCAAGCATGTCTCCACCATGAAACATCCAGAAGCACTTTATAAAATTAAGCAAATGTCCTTTAAGATGAACAGCTGAGCTAGGTGTGTTGTGCATGCCTTTAATCTGAACTTCTTGGGAGGCTGAGGCAGAAGGATCACAAGATCAAACCCCATCTGGGCAACTTAGGGAGACCCTGTCTCAGAAATAAAAAGGGCTGGGGGTGTACCTAAGTGGTAGAGTGCTCCTGGACTCAAACCCCAGTACGGGGGGAGGGGGTGGGAAGCATAGCCAAGCCACAAGAAAGTAAGAGACCTCCCCAGAAGGAGCACGTGAAGAGGAAATAGAAAACCATAGCTGTGGGAGGTGCTGGGTGGTTGAGGCTCTTGGCAAAAAAGAGGCTTGGGGAATTTTTTTTTTTCAGTACCAGTACTGGGGATGGAACCCAGGAGCAGTTTACTTATGAACCACATCCTCAATCCTTTTTATTTTGAGATAGGATCTCACTAAATTGCCAAAGCTGGCCTCAAACTTGGATCCTTCTGCCTCAGCCTCCAGAGGCTACTGAGTTCCATTCCCTGGGGAATTAAAAACTGAGATCCTGTTGGAAAGTTTAGATCTTTAAAGGATGACATCTGACTCCCAGGCCAGGGAGCACAAAAGAGCTTGTCTGTCACACCCTGAGATCTGACAACAATAAAAAGTGTCCCCTGATATTTTATAACCAACTGTTTGCCTTCACTTAGATTTGAGGTTCAAATTTACACCATCTTCATGGTCTGGGAAACCCAAATACATTTAATAAATATTGTGGTCCAGGATTGGTAATACCCCTGAATTATCTGAGGCAAAAATCAAACACAAAACTTCTCTAGAAAGACTAATCCTTGTTAGTCAGCTTTCTGTTAATATAACAAAATGACTGAGACAACTTCTAAAGAGAAAAGGTATATTTTGGCTCATAATTTTATTTATTTATAGAGATGGAATCTCACTATGTTGTCTTAAACTCATGGGCTCGAGTGATCCTCCTACCTCATCTTCCCAAGTAGCTGGGACTCAAGCATAAGCCACCATACCTGGCAACAGTTTGGGAGGGTTCAGTCCATGACAGGTTGGTTCCTTTGCTTCGGACCTGTGGTGAGGCAGCACCTCACGATAGGAGTACATGGTAGAAGAAAAACCAGAGAGCAGAGAGAGACTGGATGGGCCAGGGTCCCAAAATCTCCCTCAGGGGCCTGGCCCCAATGCCTCCCCCTAGGCCCTACCTTTTAGACAAGATTGGGTGCATTCAGGGTAGTATGGTCATAGACAAGGCCCTACCTTTTAAAGATTTCACCTTCCAATAGTGCTACCCTGAGGACCAAGCCATTAACACATGGGGCCTTTGGGAGACATTGAAGATCCAAAGTATAGCATCCTCAAACCTGGTCATGTCAATTCCTACTGATAAAACTCTGATGAAGCTCAGATCATACCTCAAATTACAAAATGTAAGAAAAAATCTGTGGTGAATGAGACGAAGCACACAACATCCAACAGGATTCGCCTTGGCCTAGAACCCCAGACATTAAAGTTATTGGGTAAAGGACTGTACAGTAAGTACAATTTAAATGCTTAAAGATGTAAAAGAGTGAACCAACATGAGAAAGATGGTGTTAAATATGGTGTTAAAAATGAGAGAGGTTTAAAAGAAAGAGAAAGGAGAAAAGAGAAAACGAATGCACCTATTAATCCATCCACTTATTCATCCCCTTTCAATTGAGGTTTCTGTTATGTCTTGGAACCCCATGCTCTGGGTCTGGGAATGGGAAGATGATTCTGGGAATAGCAAGTTGTACTTGGCCTCAGGAAGATCGTGTGTACCTGTCCATGTGTTCATCTATCCACCAGCCACAACTCCGCTCACCCAGCTATCCATTCTCCCTCCATCCACCCATCCATTGGCTCAGCCACCTTTCATTTTATAGCATCCTCCAGTGTCACAGCTAAAAAAATTTGCAATAGAACATCTTGTTTTATTGCCTGTCTCTTGTTGTACAGAGAAAGAACATAAGGCCTTAAAAAAAAACACAAAAAACAAAAAACACTTTTCTTAACTCTCTAAAGTGATGGGAATTAAAGTCAAACTGAAAGCCAGACACCTTACCCTGGTTTCCTGTCTAGCGCATGCTGTCTCTCCTGAGCACTGGCAGGGAGCTCCTAAGTTCTGAACCCCAGTGTCTCTCTTAGTTTTTCCCTTGGTAGACTGTCTACTCTTGGTGAGCAGAGTCCCCACAAACCATCTTGTCAGCTGATGACCATGACCATGACAACTGATATAGTTACCCAGCTCATGAGTGACAAGATTTTCATCTTGTATCAGTTTTTCCTTTTCTTTCTCTTTCTTTCTTTTTTAAAAAATATTTTATTTTTTAGTTGTAGTTGGACACAATACCTTTGTTTCACTTATTTGTTTTTTTATGTGGTGCTGAGGATAGAACCCAGGGTCTCGCATGTGTGAGGCAAGCGCTCTACCGCTGAGCCACAACCCCAGCCCCTTCCTTCCTTCCTTCCTTCCTTCCTTCCTTCCTTCCTTCCTTCCTTCCTTCCTTCCTTCCTTTTCTTTTTCTTTTTCTCTTTCTTTCTTTACTTTTCTTTTAACCCAGGGACACTTAACCATTGGGCTACATCCTCAACCCTTTTTATTTTATTTTTTAAATTTTGTGACAGCGTATCATAAGTTGCTGAGGCTGGCTTTGAACTTGTGATCCTCCTACCTCAGCCTCCTGAGTTGCTGGGATTACAGGTGTGCACCACCACTCCTGGCCCTTGTGTCAGTTTTGACCTGATTTCTACCTTGCATCAGTTTCAAGTCTGTGTCCCATCTCACCCCTGCCTTCTTCCCCCAACCTGATACTATGAGTTCCTTGAGGGAAGGGGCAGGTCTGATTCCTCCAACACCTGGCTCAGAAGAAGGTGTTCAAGATGCACCTGGGGACAGAGGCTTCGCAGGGTTCTTGGTCCCTCTACCTGGGGGCTACTTGTTGCTTGACTGCTCCTTCAACATCTAGCATGCGAGGGACTAGAGGGGAGTCTCCAAGTGCTCCTCAGCTGCCTGAGCAGGAAGTACAGAGTGATTCCCTGGGCATGGCTGCACTTGAGAGGCTCCTAGCCACAATACAGGTTTCCCTGCATGACTGAGCCTGCCTGTGATCCCAGTTACTTGGGAGGCTGAGGCAGGAGGATCACAAGTTTGAGGCCAGCCACAGTAACTTGGCAATACTTTGTCTCAAAATTAAAAATAAAAAGGGATGAGGATGTAGTTCAGTGCCCAGCACATTCCCAGTACCACCATAAATAAATAACAACGTAGTATCACTGTCAACTCCATCCACCTCAGCACTCCAGGAGAAGATCTGTTTGGTGCTAGAATCTGACACTTTTCCGACTTGCTGATCCATTAGTATGCTTTTTTTTTTTTTTTAACAAAGGCAGAGTTTGGGGTCAAAGCCTTTAACTGGAAACAATGTCTACTTGAAACTTAATAACTTCATTTACATTGTATTTATTTTCACATTTGACCTTCTATTTATGGCAAGTGATACTGGTTTTCCATTTGTAGAAGTGATACAAAAAGAGATTCCTTTAAAAGTAAATTTATTAAGAGCCAACTTAAAGAAAAATGTAAAGCCAATGACAGTGCAGGTTGATAAGCTAATGTAACAAAAATCCTAATAATCCTTACAGAAATTTGAGAAATTGAAAAACCAGGGAATAGAAACTTGCCACCCATAGCTCCTCTCCTAGTAGGGAGGTCAGTTAGTAGACCCACAGGCATTTGGGGTACCATTTCTATGGGGTCAGTCATATGTAAGCCTGTCTCTGTGGACTATGCAGAAAGCTGAGAGGGACGATGGCCAGAGACTGCATTTTGGAAAGTCTTCTTTCCAAGTTTGACCAGATTGGGTTCTTCTTGGCCCAGGTTTTCCTCACCCTGGAGTAAGATCAGAGGGCTGAGATGAGTCAGCCATAGGCAGATGGGCAGAGGAGCCTGTTCTTTGACTTTAAGTCCCAACTCCAGGCAAGAGAAGGGCCCTTCAGCTTGGCTCAGCAAGTTCCTTTGCCATTTGAGAGTCAGAGTCATAGTTCATATGTAATAAAAGGCTCCTTTGCTTGATCTCGTCTTCTGCGTTTTCCTGAGGACCTCACAGCAGTTAGGGATAGAATGGCTTCGGAGGGATAAGATTTGTGGCTCCAGGAGGCTGGATTCCTGTCATCTGTTGCCAACACAACTGTCTCTTTCTCTTGACATCTCACATCCAGGCCACAAGTCACCATCCATCCCTTTGCTTTCATAGGGCATCATAGACACACACTGTTAGAAGGTGGAAGTGGCTGGGTTGACACTATTTCCTGTCTGTTACCTTGAGTTCTTACTCTGAAAATCAGTCTTGGAGCTTTCTGTCAGCAGCACTTCCGGTTCTCTGAGCCACAGCTCAGAGTATTAAGCAGAGGCACCTATGGGTTCCCTGGAGCACGACTCTGTCCACACTCAGGCTGCCCACCGTCCAGGCTCAGGAGAATTGAAATACAGACAGAAGGCTGAGAGAATATCTTCTCTGGGGCAGCCTCAAGACCAGCCCTGAGGCTGAAGCCTGGGATCTCATGGTCCCTTGGATATGGGGCCTTTTGTAGGGGTCTCTGGGAGGCCAGTCACACAGGCTCTGGGGATTCAGAACCCCACACTGGTCCGGCCTTCCCGCCTCCAGAATGCTGAAATTTGCTCCAGGGTGACCCGAGGCTGGAGTCCCCAGTCAGGCTCAGGGCTCCCTGGCCTCTGCCTCCAGGCCTTAGGGCTCCCCAACTGCATGCTGACCTCTGACCTCAGCTCAGGCTCAGCCCAACTCACCAGGCCCGTGGTATGGGGCCTCTCTTCCTGGGGCTGGGGCCCCCAGAAGGTGCTTTGGGCTGGGACCTCAGGTGGGGTCTGGAGGACCAAGGAACTGGGAGCAGAGTGTGGGGCTAAAGGGGCAAGTGGGGCGCTTGCTTGGGCCTCCAAAGTGCCCCCAGGGGTGGGAGGGTCTGGGGCCCTGCCCGACAGCAGGGGGACTGCTGCGCCATACCAGTCCTCAGAGCGCTCTCGGGCCGTGCCTGTGGGCTCGATCCACAGCTCCCCTCCGGGGCGCCAGACCAGGGTGGGTGCGTGGTGGGTCCCAGGGTCTGTGCGGAGAGAGCGGCGGAACAGGCGTTCGGCCAACACGGCTGTAGTCAGGATGAAGAAGGCGGCGAGGGAGGCCAGGGCCAGCATGATGGGGATGCAGGGGCCACAGGGCAGCGGAGGCCACAAGGCTGTCTCGGACGCACTGGGTGCCTCCATGGGCTCAGATGGCTGCCCACGAGTTGCAGGCATCTGGAGACCCAGAGGTGAGAAGAGGGAGCAAGTAAGGCCGCGTCAGCACAACCAAGACGTGGACAGGGGCACAGCGTCCAGGAAACAACAAGGGACAAGGCAAAGGGGACTCGGGATCCAGCTCGCAGACAGAGGGACAAAGGGAACCCAAAGGGGACAAGAACAAGCCAGGCGGGGCCAGTGGACAGGCGGACCTCCTCCTGCAGGCCCTCCAGTCCCCTTCTGGAAGCCCCATTTCCTCCCAGACAAAAGCCTCGGGGCCACAAGGGCTTCTTTCCTAGGCCCCTCGGGTCCTCTGGCCTAGAGAGGAAGTAGTAGGAGAGGAAATGAGAGAATCTCCCTCCCTCCTGGCCCCGTCCTCTGCATGGGCACCCCCTCTCTGGCTGTCGCTGCTGAGGCCACCTCAGTGCTCCTTTACTGAGTCACCTCCCTCCTTGGAGGTGGTCTCCTCTCAGGGCTCCACCATATTTGCTGCTGTGCCAGGTCTCTGGTGCCACCTCTGCACCTGTCCCAGCCTCTCCAGCTGTGCTATCTCGGCCTGTCCCTACCTCCCTTGTTTGTCTCTGCCTGCTTTTCTCCCGACCCCAGGTCCTCCCTCTGCGGGCGCCTCCTGCACCCCTCATCTCACCTCCTCGGGTCAGCCCTGGGCTCCTCTTCCTCTCTTCAGAGCCTCCGGTTGGTGCCCAGCGGTTGTTGAAAGGCCTGAAGGCACAGAGAGGGCTGGCCTCACAGAAGGGCGGAAGGGAGGCCACCACCTGTTGCTGGGCAACTGTGACCCAACTCCTCCAGCCCCCATGGAGTGTTGCCAAGGCAACCTGAGGGGATGTGGTCACTGCGGCAAGAAGGCGTTTCCTGGTAAGGTGGGGCGGGAGTGGGCAGTGGCTCTGTTGAACTCAGTGTCACCTCCAAGCCAGCCCCCAGCCCCCAGAACGTTCACACAGAGGCCAGGAAATAGGATGTGGAGATTCTGGCCATTCTACTCCCAGAGCACCATGGTGTATCCTCTGTTGGCCCCTGGGAGGCTGCCCCATCCCTGTTCTGCCCACTGGCCTCTACAAAACTGCTCCTGCCATCTGGTTCCCCCTACACCCCTCATGCCTGCCTGACCCATCTGCCTTCCCACTTTTAATTAACACAACTCTCCTTGTTTTCAGACCATTTAACCTCAATTTTGGTTGGAAAATATCTGTGAGGTGGAGCTTGAGTAGTAACAGTGTCAGGGGAAAGATTGAGAGCATAAAAATAGGCTTAGGCCTGCATCTCGGGCCCCAGCCTTCTGCCATCTCTCTGCTCCTTTCTCCTGGTGCTAATGGTCAGAGCAGACTGCAGCACCGTGTGATGGAGTATAATGGGGGTCTGGAGTCCAGGAATCTTCCAGAGATTTCTGACTCACTCATCAACAAATGACAAAAGGCCTAAAAAAGGGAGGTGACATACCCAAAGTCACACAAGCCACCTGCTTTTGTGTGGGTGTGTGGGGTGGGGGTGGTAGGGCTGGTGAGCTGGAGGGGGAGCATAGTTATAAATACCTGGTCTGACAAGCTCCTTGCACACAACACGGCTCATTAGGCACCCATATTTTGTTTTGCAAAGTCACAACCAATTAATGTGAAAGGCTACAAGAACAGTTGATGTGTTAGTGTCCTTACAAAGACGGTGCAAGGGCAGCCTGATTCAAGACAGTTCTGTTGGTGGCTTTGAGGAAGGGGACAGGAAGAGAACAGGGCACTGAGGTGGGGGGAGTGCATGGAAGTGGAGGATCCCAGGACTCTAAGCCTCAGGACACCTGCAGAAACCTGATGGGATTAGACTTTGATGAGATTACCAGCCTTAAAATAAAACCTGGACTTAACACCACTACCTGTACACTTGACATAGTTAAGATGGTTAAGTTTTATGTTTATATTTTAATCTAAATAAGCAAATAAATAAAACATAAAAATTAAGTGTGCTTTCTTTTAATTAATCTTTCTAATAACAACAAATCAAAAAAAGTCAAGGGCTAGGGAAGTAGCTCAGTGGCAGAGTGCATGAGGCCTTGGATTTGACCCTTGGGGCGGGGGAGACAAGACTTTAGATAAGTAAACATTAAAAATCAGGATGATTAGACATGGCAGGATTTTTTCTGCTACTATCAAACTGACTATTTTGATTCTTTTTTTTTTTTTCCTTATTAGGGATTGAACCCAGAGATGCTTTACCACTGAGCTACACACCAACCTATTTTATTTTTCATTTTGAGACAGGGTCTTGCTAATTGGCTGAGGCTAGCCTTGAACTTGTGATCGTCCTGTCTCAGCCTTCTCGGGTCACTGGGATTACAGGCAGGCACCACTGTGCCTGGAGTCTGTTTTGATTCTTATTTTTTGTTGTTTAAAAAAAGAAACAATTTAGCATACCTGTAAGCCCAGTGACTAGGGAGATGGAGGCAGGAGAATCATAAATTCGAGGCAAGCTCAGCAACTTGGCAAGACCCTCAGCAACTTACTAATACCCCGTATCAATATAGAAAATAATTTTTAAAAAGAACTAGGATATAGCTCAGTGGTAAAGCACCTCTGGTTTCACCCCCCCCACTTTGCCTCCCCACAAACAAAGCTTAAGAAATTTTAACTGATTTATCAAAAAATGAAAAACCGAATTATTTTATCCACCTCTATCTATGTACCCCAAAGAACTGAGAGCAGAGACGTGAACAGTTATTTCTGTACTCACACTCATAGCAGCATCATTCACAATAGCCTTAAAGGGGAAGCCACCCCAAATGTTCATTGGCTGTTGAATGGTCTATATATACAATGGAATATTATTCAGCTTTTAAAAGAATTCTAACATATGCTACAACCCAGATGAACTTGAACATGTTGTGCTAAGTAAAATAAACTGGTTACAAAAGGACATACACCGTAGAATTCCATTTTGCCTAGAATGGTCAAAAATCAGACAGAAATTAGGATGCTTGTAGGGAGTTAGTGGGGAGTTAGTGTTTAATAGGTACAGACTTTCAGTATGAAAAGATGAAAGAGGGACTGTGGTTGTAGCACAGTGGTGGAGCACTTGCCTAGCACTTGTGAGGCACTGGGTTTGATCCTCAGCACCATATAAAAAATAAATAAATAAAGTATTTTTTAAAAAGATGAAAAATTTCTGGTGATGGATAATGGTGATAGTTGTACTGTACTTTCAATGTACTTAATTCCTTACACTTAGGGTTAAATTTTACACTTAGGGTTAAAATGGGGCTGGGGGTTTTGGCTCAGTGATAGAGGCTTGCCTAGCATGTGCAAGGCCATGGGTTTCATCCCCAGCACTGCAAAAAAATTTGAAAAAGTGGTAAGTTTTATTTACCACAATATGTTTAAACTTATATTTTATATGAATATATATAATTTATTTATTTAGGGATTGAACCCTGGGGGACTTTACCACTGAGCTACATCCCCAGCTCGCTTATTTATTTATTTATTTAGAGACAGGATCTTGCTAATTTTTCTTAGGACCTCATTAAATTGCTGAGGCTGGACTCATACTAGCAATCCTCCTGCCTTGGCCTATTGAGTCGCTGGGATTATAGACTTATGCCATAGTGCCTATCTAAACTAATATTATAGAAAATTAAACTGTGAAGAAGGAAATCATTCTCCACAGTCTACTCTCTTGCAATAACCTTTCCTTTTTTATAGGTTTGTGCAGGATGGAGAATCAGAATCCAGGTGTCCTGGCCGCAGGCTCCTCCCACTCTACTATGCAAGAATTTCTGAAAAAAGGAATCAGGATGTTACTCAAGGAGTATGTGCAATAGAGAAGTCTCTGCATCAGAGGCCTAGAAAATAGGCACTTGGGGGTACTTCTGGACAAGTGGCTGCTCCTGGGGCCAGGTGTTCAGGAAGGAGCACAGAAAAATTTCTTTCTTTTTTTTTTTTTTTTTAAAGAGAGAATTTTAATATTTATTTATTTATTTTTTAGTTATTGGCGGACACAACATCTTTGTTTATATGTGGTGCTGAGGATCGAACCCTGGGCCGCACACATGCCAGGCGAGCGCGCTACGGCTTGAGCCACATCCCCAGCCCCAGAAAAATTTCTTAATTGACTGGGGAGCTGGTTTGTGATTTTCCGTGTGCTTGCTATTTACTGACTTACTGAAGGTTTAAGTAGGAAGAGGCTCATTGTCCCCCCAAAACAGTGAAGCTCCTTAGAGTTCTGTGCTTGGTGCTCTTCACTCCCAGGTCTATGTGGAGGTTTTAAACTGTGGTCTGCAAATTCTTTCTCCCTGTTTCCCCCCTGCTCCCAGTACCAGGGATTGAACCCAGAGGTGGTACCACTGAGCTCCATCTCCAGCCCTTTTTATTTTTTATTTTGAGACAAGTTCTCGCCAAGTTGCCCTGGCTGCCTCTAACTTGAGTTCCTCATGCCTTGGCATCTTGAATTACTGGAATCACTGATGTGCACCACAACAAATTCTTTAACACTCCTATCAACAAAGGCTGAAGTTGGACATGGGGGTACACACCTATAGTCCCAGCTGCTCAGGAGGCTGAGGCAGGAGGATCTTTTAAGATTAGGAGTCTGGGGCCAGATCCCATCTCAATTTAAAAAAAAAAAGTTGAGTTTTTAAGTTCTCTCTTCTTGAATATGGGCTGACCTTAATGGCTGATTTCTTTTCTTTTCTTCTCTTTCTCTCTCTCTTTCAGATGAGGAAATTTTTATTTGCAGCTCATAGTCCATTGTTGGCTGACTTCATTGCTCTAGGCTGGAAGTGAGGCAGATCATGATGGAAGTTGTGAAGGAGGAAATCAGCTCAGGATATGGCAACAAGGAAGCAGGGAGCCTTCATGCTGATATCTAATGGACAGGATGCAGCAGAAGTGACACGGCATGACTTCTGAGACTAATTAAAATTTTTAAAAAAGGATAGAGCAGCCACCTGGTACTCCCACTCCACTCACCCTTGGAACTCAGCCACCATGTTGTGAGGAAGCCCAAGACACATGTAGGTGCCTTGGCTAAAGTCCCAGCTAGGGTCCCAATCAATAGCCAACATCCACTACCAAACATGTAAATGGGCAAGTCTTCAGATGACTCTAGACCTAGGATTTGAGCCACCTCAGCTGATATCAAGCAGAGCAGAGATGAGCTACCTGCCTGGAGCCCTGCCCAAAACACACACTGAGGAAAAGAAATATTGCTATCTTAGGGAATTATGTTTTGGGGTGGTTTGTGACATAGAAATAGAAAACTGGCACACTTGACTTCAAGGGTTCTCACCAGGTGGGTTAAGGGCAGTAGTCCTGTATCACATGTGAGATCTTCTCAAGGGTTCACACTTAATCCCAATGTCCCCCCACCCTGTCTTGCTAGATTCTTACACTACTTTAGGGTATGAATTGGGTAGGCTGGGGAGAAATATAACAGCAACAACAGTGGAGTTGGTTCAGAAATTTTGTAGAAGATTCAAAAATGCCCTCTCCATAATTAAGGTCCACTAGATCTGCTCAGTCTAATACAGGGGCCATCAGACACATGTGGTTCTTTAAATTAAAATTTATTAAAGTAAAATAAAAATTGAGTTTCCTGGTCTCATCACACACATATGTGGTTTTTTTTTTTTTTTTTTTTTTTTTTTGTACTGGGTATACTGGGTATTGAACCAAGGGCACTTTACCACTTTATATCTCCAGTCCTTTTTATTTTTTATTCTGAAACAGGGTTTCACTTAGTTGCTGAATCTGGTCTCAGACTTGCTATTTTCCTGTCTCAGCCTCCAAAGTCACTGGAATTACAGTTGTGTATCATCATGCCCAGCTTCAATGGTTACATCTCAAATGTTTAACAGGTACATGCAGCTAGTGGCCACCATTTGAGACAGCATAGGTACAGAATGTTTCCATCATTACAGAAAGTTCTATCAGGCAGTGAGGTTGGGTGGAATCTCACTATCCTGTCAACTGTGGATGCACACAACTATAATCTCAGAGACTCATGAGGCTAAGGTAGGAGGATTGTAAGTCTGATGCCAGTTTCAGCAACTTCATGAGGACCTCAGTAACTTAGTAGGATGCTGTCTCAAAATAAGAAGGAACTGGGGATGTTGTTCAGTGGTAAAGTGCCCTGGGTTCAATCTCCAATAGCACCCCCCCAAAAAAAAAGACTCATCTAAAACATCATGCCTTTTGCCTTTAGAACTTTTCCATGACTTTTCTAAAGATGAAGAAGATACAAAGTTCTCTCTGTGATGGGCAGAAAGGCTATGGCAGAGAAGCCTTCCAGGAATAAGTGATGTTTGACTATTCACCAAGGATCTCCTAAGGAATGACTCCACTCTGGGCTTGATTCCAAGAAAAATCATCAGGAACCACCCAGGATGAATTGGCCAGGTTTTCCAAAAAAAATGCAGCAATGCCAAGTTCACTAGCAGATACATCATGCTGGAAGTGAAGCTTTTTTTTTTAATATATATATTTTTTAGTTTTAAGTGGACACAATATCTTCATTTTACACTTATGTGGTGCTGAGGATTGAACCCAGGGCCTCAAGCATGCTAGGCAAGCACTCTACCACTGAGCCCCAACCTCAGCCCCTGGAAGTGAAGCTTGATACCTAATTTTCAGGAAGAGGAGCCAACATGGGTTGGAGCATGTGTGCAGATGAGTGTGCTCCCATCTCTGTGTGTGCACATGCTTGTGCTTGTGTGTGCCTGGGGTATCAGAATCCCTGATGATTCCAACTGAATGGAGCTACAATTTGGGGTAACAGTGGTTATGCTCTGGAAAGAAGTCTGGCTACTTTCAGATGTAGATCTCTGCCTTAAGGATGCCTTACTTGCTGGGGAAAAGCATACCCTGGTCAATCCTACATTGAGTTGAAAACATTTTACTTACAAATCAAATTATAAATCTAAGGTGGGTACAGGGGCACAGGCCTGTAATCCCAGCAACTCAGGAGAAGGCCTACAAGTTCAAGGTCAGCCTCAACAACTTAGCAAGGCCTTAAGCAACTTAGTGAGACTCTATCTCAAAAAATAAAAAGAGTTGGGGATGTAGCTCAGGGGTAAATCACCCCTGGGTTCAATCCCTAGTGCCCCCCATGCTAGGCACTAGGATTCAACAGTAAACAGTGAACAGTCAGACATGGTTCTGTGGAGTTTGGTTGGGGGAGACAAACAAGGAACCAAACAATCATAATCTAGTATATTGAGCCCTAGAAACAACTACAGCCCAGGCCCCTACTTGTCTCAGCATATCTTAATTATTTGCCACTTTGGTGTATGTAGAATTTTTAGGAAAGCTTCCTTGACAAATCTATCTGATAGAGGAAGGGAGGAAGCAGGCTCTTCCAACAGAGCAGCCTCTCTGGGGGAACAGGTGTTTTGCAAACTTGGGGATCACAATTCTGGTCTCTGTCCTCTCTAATCAGAAGGTCCAGATGATCACAGGTCCAGTGATGTAGTCTTCAGAGGAACAGAGATTTGGGGGATTGGGACCCCCTGAGGTTTGGCTTGCATTCAGCCTGCAGGGCTGGCTGACTGACCCTAGTAACCTCCCTTGCTTTGGCTTGGATCCTGCCTTCCCAGTCTGGCCACCTCACACCTTCATAGTCCTCTGCAGATAGGTGTAAGCTGAAAACTGAAGCTCATGAACCCTATCAGGGGACAATAGGACCCGAGACCTGCCCCCTAAGAAAGAAGCAAACAATTGAGCTGAGTATGTGTAGGCACACCCTACTCACATGGCCACACTCTCTGCCATTGTCCCACTTGGAGAGTCACTGAGGGCTGCTGCAGATTAACACTTTCAGTGGCCAGCATCTAGCTAACCCTCTGCTGCAGAGCTGTCCATGAGGTGTTCCCAGGAGAAAGAAGGCCCAAGGGACTACTGCATCCTTCCCAGACTCCTATGCACAATGGGCTTGACCATACTTAGGCTCTTAGCCTGATTTTGGTGGAGACAGATGCTCTCAAGAAAACTTCATGTTTCATACCCTTTACAACTCTGTTAGTCAGCTTTTCACCACTGTGACCAAAACATCTGGTAAGAACAACTTACAGGAGGAAAGATTTATTTTGGTTCGTGGTTTCGAGGATTCAGTCTGACTCCACGGCAGAGAGGCTTTATGGCAGAAGGGCAGAGGAAAGCTGCTCGGCTCATGGCAGCCAGGAAGTGGGTAAAAAGAGGCTGGGGTGCATCCTCAGTGACCTATTTCTCCCAGTGAGTCCCCCGCCCCCCAGTAGTCCATTCAGATATCAATGGATTCATCCGCCAGTGAAGTCAGAGCCCTCCTGATCTGATCATTACCTAAATGCCCCACTTCTGAATCTTGCTGCACAGGGGACGATGCTTTCACCACAGAAGCTTTTGGAGGACATTTCAGATCCAAACCATATCAACAACCCACCTGGTCATCACTGCCTCCATTTCTCAGGAAGTTTTACTCTCTCCATGGACAATAGTCACCTGAGATCCAACTGGGAAACCTACGTAACCTGGCACTCAAGGACTCGTTCATCTGAATTCTGTTCATTCCGATGCCAAGCAGATATCAAGCGGATCCTGAAGACATACATTATGCCACTGCTGGGCCTTCTGTATGCAGCAGGACTGGGGTGGTCAAATTTTTTGTTATTGATTCTCTTGGGCAATAACTCACCATAAAATTCACCCTTCAAAAGTGAATTTGGGCTTTTACAACTCGGGCTGGGGTGGTGGCTCAGTGGTAGAGTGTTTGCCTAGCATGTGGAAGGCACTGGGTTTGATTCTCAGCACCAGGAAAGCACTCTACCACTGAGTCACAACCCCAGCCCAAACATAAGGTTTTAAAGGTTCATTTATGCTGTAGTGTATACTAGTGCTTCATTCCTTCTTTCCTCATTTTCATTTCTTTTTATAGCTGCGTAGTATTCTAGTATATGGTACACTGCATTTTGTTTATCCACTAATCCTTTGATTGACATGGGAGTTGTTTCTGCTTTTTGACCATCATACGTCATACTGTTATGAAAATTTATGTGCTAGTGTTTGTGTGGACATATGTTTTCAATTTGTCTCGGGCATATACCTAAGAGTAGAATTTGTGAGTCACATACATGGCAACTCTATTTTTAATTTTTGAGGAACTGTGGGTGGCCAAATTTACAATGGCTAAGTTTACCCACTTCTTCCTTTCTACTCAGAATGCACCCTTCTACAGCAATGATAGCTTCCACCCATCCTCCTCCACATTTTTTAAGAAAACACCAGAAACCTGATGATTATTACTAGACATAATGTGGAGGCCACCAGTCTCATGTGAGATGAGAATTGACAGCAGGCATGGGGTGGGGGAGTGGAGAACAAGCCTTCCGTGAGACTTTGTCTGGCTCTCTGCCTGTCACACTTACGCCACCATCTTGGCTGAAACCAAAACACCTCTTTTTGTGCAATGTTACTGTAACCAGAGTCCTATCTTATCTTTCAAGCCACCTCTATCCATGCATAACCAACCTCCATCTCACACTCCTTACTGAGCTTTATGTGCTTGAGCCTTGCCAAGTTCACTTGGTGACAAAAGCAAAAGTCAAGCACCGTAGGAGTCAGATTCAAAGGGAGAGATTCATGATTTGTGGTTCAAATCACAATATGAGCAAAATCCAAGGTCTCCAAACAGAATATTGTTGAAAAGTTGCTTTGTGGTGTCTACCTATAATCCATCCCAGCAGCTCAGAAGGCTGAGGCAAATGGATCTCAAGTTCAAAGCCAGCCTCAGCAACTTGGTGAGGCCCTAAGCAACTTAGTGAGATCCTGTTTTGAAAGGTAAAAAGGGGGACTGGGGGCTGGTTAAACACCTCTGGGTTCAATCCCTAGTACCAAGGGGTGGAAAAAGTTGCTTTTCACTTCAGAAGTTTAGCTTCAGCAGACAAAATAGCATGTGGCCAACCCTGAGCTGCTTCCTTCCAGACAGAATTCAGTGGTGCTCCAGCCCTTATGTTCCAAGTAGGAAGAAGCTCTGAGAGCAGGCCCAAGTTAAATGCAAGCAAGCAGTAAATAGACAGCCAGACTTCATACTTACACACTGAGGCTTACAGGGAGTATGTGGTCTGTCGGCGTTAACCAACTGTCCCATCTTGCCTAGCACGATTCTAGTTTTAGCACCAAACCCTCTAAAATCTTGGGCAAACTAAAAAAGTTGGTGAATGATATCCAAAGTCACACAAGTAGCAAGTCCTGAAGTACACACTAAACCCAGATCTAACCATCTCCAAAGTCCTCCCTCTGCTGAATCAAGCACTTATCAAGCTGTCAATCATATGAAACATTCAAATCTTCAACAAGAGAGTCCAGGTGCTTCCTGTTTGTTGTTCTTCCCTTTTGCTCTTTCCCTCTCTGCAGTTGAGACTAACTCAGCTAAGAGTCCCTCACTCAGAGTCATCTTGCTGCCAGCAAGGAATAGAGCTGAGCTCAGCAGAGTTTTGTCACCACTCAGGCCTGCCAGATCTGTCATCTATTTGGCTGTCAAGATGCCAAACTTGAGAGCTGATAAAAACAATGAGAATGTGAAAGAAAGTATCTCCTCTTTGGGGGAAATCTGGGGTGGGAAGAGTCTGGGGTTTGCAGCCAGTTTGCCCTGGGATTACATCTGAGCCTCTCTGCTCTATAGTTGTGAGACTCTTGGGAACCTGCTTCATTTGGGTCAGACTTTCTATTTTTCACTAATCCTCATATTAAATATTAGATCATTTACATAAACTACCTCACAAAATAGGCACTCAACACTTACTTTTCTTGCACCATAAATCCAGAATTGCTTGTCATCTCCGAAAGACCATAAACGGTTCTGTGCCTCCATTCTAGGGCACCCACATTCTTACCATTCAGGCTTGTTCTACATTTGGCCATCAATTCCTGAGGCTTGGAGCCTCCCTTTCTTCCACTCCATCTGCTTATCTTATTGATAATTATTTTTCCTGGAGTCCACACCCGGGAATCCATTTCTGACTCCTCACCTTCCCCAAACTCTATAATACTGACTTTTTTTTTTCTTCCAGTAGCATGTTAGGCAAACATTCAAGCACTGAGCCACATCCCCAGCTCTATTTTGTATTTTATTTAGGGTCTCACTGAGTTGCTTAGGGCCATGCTAAGTTGCTGAGACTGGGTTTGAACTTGCGATTCTCCTGCCTCAGCCTCCTGAACCACTAGAATTACAGGTGTGCACCACAGCAGCAGCTGCTTCAGTCATTTATTGCAGTGCCTCCCAAACTTTCTAAACTGCCAAAAGTTCACCAGGATGCCTGTATAAAAGGCAGATATTTGGACTGACAACTCTGAGGAACTAGAGGAGGTGGAGAACTGGATATTGTGTCAAGGGTACTAGGTTCTGCTTCTGGAATGAGAAAGTTAAATTTATATTCAATATGGATGTTAAGACTGTAGAAAATCATAAAAATTTCGTACATAGTCAGTACAAATTCTGCTATCAAAGGTTGAAATCCTTTCACTTTGTTCTTCTGGCATTGGTGGCCACATTTCCCCAGCCACAGGTAGGGTTGCGTTCCCCAATCTGTGCTTGACTGTACGTGGACGTGCCTCTACTGTACTCTCAGTGTGCTGTGAAGAAGTGTTTCTGTTGGCTCTGAGAGGGCAACATAGACTCCATTTTCCATGTTCCAAGTGCACTCAGTAAGTGCTTTGGATCACGTTAAGTTCAGGCTGTCTTTGCCTGTTTAATAGGGTCCTATGGTTAGTGGGGCCTTTTGTCACCATTCTTTCATAAAAAGAGTGGACATGAAAAAGTGATGATACTAGAGAAAAGATGGAGATCTCATAAACTGGGAACGATAGGAACAGAGTTCAGAAGCACCGTGGATGCTGAAATCAGTGACTGGTTTCTGCTGTACATACAAGGACTTTAGTTTGTCTGCAGTGTATTCATTTGGGAAGGGAAATAACAATGTCACAGCATATATATAGAATTCTAGAAATATATCATTAAGTTTATAGCTAAAACATGAGGGGTAATTAGGAATTTTGTGATTTTTCTCATTTTCAAGGATAAGAAGCACTCCTTATAGCATAAGGCTAAAATATTGTTCATCTTGTGACTCAAGTCACATAGAAACACTTCCTTCACTCTAGCTGGGCACTAGGTAGTGTTTTAGAGCTTCACTCATGTTTATCATTTAGTTCTCTCAACAATGGCCAGGTGTGGTGATACATGGCAGTAATCCCAGTGACTCTGGAGGCCGAGGCAGGAGGATGGAAAATTCAAGGCCAGCCTCAGCAAATTCATGAAGTCCTAAGCAACTTATAAAGACCTTGTCTCAAAATAACAAAATAAAAATAAAAAGGGCTGGAGATGTAGCTCAGTGGTAAAGTGCCCCTGGGTTCAATTCCCAATACCAAATAAATAAATAAATAAAATAAAACAACCAGAAAGAAAAAATATCACAGCAAAGCTAAAATGCTTGTCATTTTTTTTAAGATGAGAAAACAGAAGCCCAAAGAAGTAAAATAACTTATATATTATGCACATGCCTTAAGACAATACTGCTTCTGTCTTAGGGCATGTGCATAATATATCACACATTATAGCAATGACTGACTGTGGTTTGGATATGGGTTGAGTGTGTCCCTCAAAGGTTCTTATGCTTGAAGCTTGGTGCCCAGGAGAGTAATGTTGTGAGGTGGTGGAACTTTAAGGAGGTGGGGCCTAGAGGAAGTTGATTAGATCATCTGGGGCATACCCTTAGGAACCCCAGTTAGTTCCCATGAGAGTGGGTTATAAAAAGAGTGAGGCTCCCACCCCAGAAAAACCCACAAAAACAAAAAGTTAACGTATCCCTTGATTGTCCCTGGCTTTCTATCTCACCATGTGACTGCTCTCTTCCTCTCACACATGTTCCTATCAGGATGTGATATAGACAAGAGGCCCTTCACCAGATGCTGACCGATAGACTCTTAGCCTTTAAAACTGTGAGCTAAATAAACATCTTTTCTTTACAAATTATCTAGCTTCAGGTATTTTGTTTCAGCAACAGAGAACAGAATAATACAGACTACTTAAATTTTGTGTGATATATAAAGGAAACCAAATCAGCTCATATTTTTAGTTAAATTCTCCCTGACACAAAGCAAGAATAAGTACATCCTAGTGGAAGGACTTCACTTCAGCCCCACTTTGATAGCAGCTTATTTAGCAAAGATGAGCACTAGATGTGGCTGATTCTAATTAGGATATTATATTGTCACATAATATAAGTGAACAGAGGGGAAATAAACTCAAAGGAAAAATAGGAATTTCAGTTATCAAGTAATTCAGTAAGAGATGAGGAGACTGTGAAAGCAAAATCACAGAGGTTTGCCAGGTACCGTGGATGCATCCCAGCGGCCTGAGAGCCTGGAGCAGGAGGATCATCAGTTCAAAGCCTCAGCAACTTAGCAAGGCCCTAAGCAACTCAGTGAGACCCTGTCTCTAAATAAAATACAAAAAGGGCTGGGGATGTGGCTCAGTGGTTAAGGGCCTCTGGTTCAATCTCTGGTACCAAAAAAAAAAAAAAAATCACAGAGGTTTTCTTTTTTAAAAAAAGCTATCATACAAATTGCATCTCAATTTAAAAAAAGAAATTAAAGATAAGTTGGTTCACAAATGACTTTAACTTATGTTGTCTACACTAACTTATGTAAAATTATTTTGCAGTTCTCTATTATTTGATCTCTATCATCTGAAGTCAAACTAGACCACAAAATATAGCTAGTGGCGGATGAGCAAGATAACTTTATCTGAGGTACTATGATTTGTGAACTCTAAAGCGAGAGAAGAAACATTTACTCAGGCCACACTTGTTCCAGGGGTTTGACAAAAATTGGTTGGTCTTATTACCTCCAGTTTACAGATGAAGAAACTGAAGCATAGTAGGTTACACAGTGGAGAAGGGCCACAGCCGAATTCTAAATCCATGTCTCTTCATGAGACATTCTGTTCATGATTTTTTTTTTCAATACAGAGGATTGAATCCAGAGACACTCTACCACTGAACTATATCCCGGTCCTTTTTATTTTTTGAGTCAGGGTCTTGCTAAATTGCTCAGGTTGAGCCAACTGTAGTGGCCCATGCCTGTAATCCTAGTGGTTCCAGAGGCTGAGGCAGGAGGATTTCGGGTTCAAAGCCAGCTTTAGCAATTTAGCAGGGCCCCGTCTCAAAAAATAAATAAATAAATAAATAAAATGGAGGGAGTTAAGGGGCCTTGGGGTGTGGCCCAGTGGTTAAGGGTACCTGGGTTCAATCCTTGGTATAAATAAATAAATAAATAAATAAATAGCTCTGTTTGGCCTCAAACTTGCAATCCTCCTTCCTCAGCCTCTCTAGTTTCTGAGAGCCAAGTGTGCACCACCACAGCTGGTTCTGTCATGAATTCTTGTTACTACATTGTTATAGTTTTTTTTTTTAAGATTTATTTATTTTTTAGTTGTAGTTGGACCCAATATCTTTAATTTATTTGTTTATTTTCATGTGGTGCTGAGGATCGAACCTAGGGCCTCGCACGTGCTAGGCAAGCAGTCTACCGCTGAGCCACAACCCAAGCCCCTGTCATAGGTTTTTGACTTTAAAAATGATTAATGATTTACACTTATTTACCAGGCCTTAGTCTGGTCTCTGGAGCCACTCTAGTACTGCTATAGCCACCAAGATGCTCTAGAGGTGTCATAACCCAACAGTTTTGAACAAAGAGCCTTTTTATTTAGAGAACTTGCATTTGAAACTTCCTTTCTTTTTAAAGGAGAGATTGAACCCAGTGATGCTCTACCACTGTGTTACACTCCCAGCCATTTTTATTTCTCATTTTGAGAGAGGGTCTCACTAAATTACCAGCTCAATATCACAGTCCTCCTGCCTGAGCCTCCTGAGCTCCTGGGATTACAGGTGTGCACCACTGTGCCCATCTGAATCTTACCCTTTCAGAGAGGTAGAATTCATTTTTCCATCTCATTTTACAAATGCAGAAATATAGGCTCCGGAGAATGAAGTGACTTTTCTAGGTTCACATAGCTAAGAATATTGGATTGATGACTTCTATCCAGAATTGTGAGTTTATGTCCAGAATTTTTCCCAAATAAGAAAATAAGAAACAAACCCTGCAAGAAGATAGACATAGTTGTGGGGAAGAGCCAAGGAGGAAATTTAGTAGACATCTCCGTGAAGCCTAGGTCAAAGATCTGTCTTGTTTATTCATTCGACAATCATTTATATGGTATGCCTATTCAGTTTCGGGTGTGTTGCTAGGGGTGGGGAATTCAGAGGTACATCAGATTTGGTCCCGCCTTAGAATGAGTTCTTAGGGTTTTCCATGTAAACAGATAAATTATAGTGCAGGGTAATTAGAGCCATGATAGAATGTAGGAGGCACAGCAGGAGGCCAGGGGAAGGAAGGGGGGGGTTGGGAAGAGAGGAGAGCTGAGGCCTTTGTGAGACGAGGTGGGTGTGGGGTGGTGGTGGGATCCTCTGAACAGACCTGAGGTGGGTAGAGGAAAGACTTTTAGATATCTGGAGTGAAGATGAACAACTGCAAGCTACAGTGGGTACTGGGCTGTGGGGTTTAGAAGACAGGGTTTAGGGGCACTTGCAACTTGGTGAAGTCTCTTCTGTTAGACTTCAGTTTATTCATTGGTGCAGTCAAGGAGGAACAGAAAAGCCATGTTCAAACTTGTTTTTGTAAACCAGGCACAACAGGGCTCACCTGTAATCCCAGCAACTGGCGGGGCTGAAGTAGGAGGATTGCAAGTTAGAGGGCAGCCCCCAGCACCTTATTGAGATCCTATGTCGGAATAAAAAATAAAAAGGGTTGAAGGTGTAGCTCAGTTGTAAAGCGCTCCTGGGTTCAATCCCCAGTACTCAAGGGAAAAAAAAAAAATGTTTTTGTTGTGAGATGCCCTTGTTCCAGTGAAACCCTGCACAGAAGCCCAGTATGTAAATGAGGTAGAGAATTGGTGGGTTTCTAAGGGCACTGAGCAACATCTCCAGTCCTTTTTAAAAGACAGGGTCTCACTAAATTGCTGAGGCTGATCTCAAAGGAACGGGCAATCCTCGGGCCAGCATCACAACAACACATTTTGTTTGTTTGTTTTTTAAAACAGGATACAGGGCTGGGGATATAGCTCAGCTGGAATGTGTGAGGTTCTAGACTCAATGCCTAGCAACACACACACACACACACACACACACACACACACACACACACACAGAAAAGAACGAAAGAAAAGGAAAAAGAAAAATTTAAAAAGGATAAAGATCTTCCGTTGTTCAGAAATATATTTTGAAACTTTTTTTTTGTCCTGCTGGGGATCAAACCCAGGGCCTTTTGCACATTGAGCATGTGCTCTCCCACTGAACTACATCCTGTCCCTTAACATTTTTTTTTTTTTTGCAACAGGGTCTCACTAAGTGCTCAGGCTGGCCTTGAACTAAGGATGCTACTGCCTCAGCCTCCTGAGTAACTGGGATTACAGGCATGCACCATTGTGCTCCACCAGATATTTTGAAACATTCTTTATGGGGTTGTTAAATAAAATTTGCAGAAGACTATTGATTTGGACTGAGCTCCTGTACTAAGCCCAATAAACTAAATCAAAATGTAGGAACTCATGCTGAAGTTCCACATCACCAAGCCAAAACTAAGTTGTTTATCTGACCTTCCAAGAAATCAGAATAGACAAATATAGCTGAACTCCCCAAAAGAGCAGTTTCAGTCTGTTACATAGAAAGTAACTTCAAAATAACCAATCCATTTTTTTGTTCTCTCTTTCTGCTTCCTCAGTCCTTTTCTGTCTATAAAACCAACTTCCTCTGCTTAGCTCATTGGAACACTCAATATTTTACAAATGAAGGACTACCTGATTTTAGAATTGCAAATAAAAGCCAATTAAAAAAAATCCAGTTAAGATCTTTATACTACATTTATTGTAATTATGTCTTTTGACAGGGGGAAGAGGCAGATTCCCCACTGTGGGGTCTAAATTTTCACCAAGACACTAAGAAGGCAAAGTTGCTTCCGAGACTGAGTAGCTTTCTGGGCAATTTGAGAGGGGAGAAAAGAGAGATCCAGTGAAATAAGGGAATATTCACATACTCCTGCTGTGGCTGCCAATTTCCACTCTCACCCTTGCCCAAGTCCATTTTGTACCTTATCAAAATACAGAGTAGCTGGGCAAGGGGGCACATGCCTAAAATCCCAGTGACTCCAAAGAAGATCTCAAGTTCAAGGCCAGCCTCAGAAACTTAGTGAAATTCTGTCTCAATATGAAAAAATCAAAAGGGCTGGGGATGTAGCTCAGTAGTATAGAACCCCTGCGTTCAATCCCAGAAACCACCAAAATAAAAAACAAATCCAGAGAGCAATTCTAACATATAAATATGTTCATGTACTCCCCTGCTCAAAACCATTCCCTTATGTAACTTTCCTCACTCTCAGAATGCCAGTCAAACTCTTGACCTTGGCCTCCCAGGCCCTGTACCATCTGCCCACTGGTGGCTAGCCATGTGTCATCTCCTATTGGTTTCCCTTGACTACCACCAGCCACCCTGCCTTCCCTGCTGTTTCCAAATTCATCACACATACACTTGCCACTCAGAGCTTCGGAACTTGGTGTTCCCTCTGCCTGGCCCACTGTTCACCCAAATACCTATATTTCTCTCCACCACTTTAATCTGGTCTCTTCCAAATGTTAAACAAGAAACCTCCCAACTTCAAGAGCAGCTTCCCCATCTCCTTTCATGTTCTCACTCTATTTATGTAACAGTCCTCACTGCTCCCTGACATATTAAGTAGAATATTTTGTTAATTTATCCAATTCTTCTTCCTCTGGAGTGAAAGCTCTTTGAGGTAGACTGTTGGCTCTCTTGCTCATCTACATAAATCTACAGCATCTAATAGAAGGGTCTCCAAAACAGAGCTCAACATGTGTCGAGTGAATCTCTTTGCCAAAGATGCAGAGGAGACAAGAGAATACCAGTTATTAGTTACCCTGTAGAAGCAGAAAGTTTTGAAGGGCTTTGGATCTTCATTGCCTGTAGGCCTGGGGGTGGAGGAGGTTTAAGACAATTTCATCTAGATTTTAGGGGATGGGTAAGTCCTGGTTGGCACATATGTTAAATTAAGGCCTATTACGGGAGCTGATGAAGTAGAAGCCTGGTGCTCCTGACTTCTGGCTCTTCAGATACTGCATCAGAGTGAAGTAGGTAGACGGAACAAGAAATAGGAGACACAAAGGAAGGATAAGGAAATAAAATTTTAATCTAGTAGTTCTGCATACTTATCCAGACCTATCATCCCCTAAGCCAGTCTTTCTTTCAGGAATGTCACTCCCAAATTTCTAGGGAATTTGTAAATCTACCTTTGCATTGTTAATGAACTCCCAATAAATAGATTAAGTGTGTGTGTGTGGGGGGGTTATAGTTTAAGAAACCTATTATTTAGGACACTTTCCAGTGCTATCTATTGATTGGATAGGAAAGACCATGCCAGCCTAAGGATCCTGACACTGATCAGACCACCAGAAACCATCTTGAAATCACCAGACTTACATCATTCCTCCATTACCTTGCCCTACCCACCCCCCTACCAAGTTTCCTTTAAAAGAGCCAGGACGGGGAGGAACAGGGTGGGATCATGAACTGAAATTGAATTCCATGCATTTATGAGTTTGTTGGGATGAATCCAACTACTATGTATAACTATAAAGCTCTAATAAAAAAATTATGTAGGGGAGGGGGGATAGTAGAGGATAGGAAGGGCAGCAGAATACAACAGACACTAGTATGGCAGTATGTAAATACGTGGATGTGTAACTGATGTGATTCTGCAATCTGTATACAGGGTAAAAATGGGAGTTCATAATCCACTTGAATTAAATGTATGAAATATGATATGTCAAGAGCTTTGTAATGTTTTGAAAACTAATAAAAATATATCATGTATATCTATAACGAACTAATTAATAATATACATACATATATATCTCTCTATATTAAACATTTAAAAATCCTGCTTTCTCACTACTCCCACTTTGAAGTAATATATCCATGTATTGTGGCTCAGTGGCAGAGAGCTTGCTGTGCAATTATGAAGCACTGGGTTCAATCCTCAGCACCACATAACAAAATAAATAAATGAAATAAAGATATTGTGTCCATCTACAACTAAAATAATATATATTTAAAATTTTTTAAAAAGACTGTATATGAGCCAGGCACAGTTGTGCACATCTGTAATCCTAGCGGCTTGGGAGACTGAGGTAAGAAAGAAGATTGAGAATTCAAAGCCAGCCTCAGCAAAAGAGAGGTGCTAAGCAACTCAGTGAGACTCTGACTCTAAAAACAATACAAAATAGGGCTGGGGATGTGGCTCAGTGGTCCAGTGCCCCTGAGTTCAATCCCTGATACCCACCAAAAAAGAAAGAATGCATATGAATAAATATATATTTATTTATATACAAAAAAAGGAAACAGGAAACCCCCAAAACCACATCTCTTATTCTCAAGATGGCCCATATTCTTCCTTAAGTGTGTATTCCTTGCTTTACTCCCAAAGCTGTCTCTCTGTAAGGTCACCTCCCATTCTCCCTTGAATGTGTTAATTTTCTTTATTTAATAAACATCTATCTATGCCTCTAACAAGCACACACGGAAATTCTTTTCCATCATGTAAGCCAGGAACCCCCTACTCCTGAGTCAAGTTTCCCCATCTCTCTGACAATTCCTTTAGACCCTTCTTTGGAAATATCTCTTCTCCCATGACAAGAGCAGACTCTGGAGGTACCCACAGTAGCTATACGGTGGCCTTCCTGTTCTCTAGAATGGACAGGGGCTGAGATCCCTTCACTGGAGGAACATTTTTTGCACTTAGAAAAGGAGCTGTGAGGGCTGGGGATGTGGCTCAAGCGGTAGCATGCTCACCTGGCATGCGTGAGGCCCGGGTTCCATCCTCAGCACCACATACAAACAAAAATGTTGTGTCAGCCGAGAACTGAAAAATAAATATTAAAAAATTCTCTCTCTCTCTTTAAAAAAAAAAAAAAGAAAAGAAAAGGAGCTGTGAAGACTTAGGGTCTGGGTCTGTCATGCTGGGAAACACGAGGGCATTCTCCTGAGGTGCTCACCTCACACCTCTCTGGGATGCCATTTGGACTTTCTTGAGTTTGCTTATAGATTGTGATGTGGATAATATGGAGAGACAGAGGGTAGTAAGAGAGAGGAAAGAGCTGGAGGGAGGACTTGGGAGAGACACAGAGGCAAGGAAGAGAGACAGGGAAAAGGCGTGGAGAGAAAAAATATAAAGGAAAAAACCTAGCGACACACCTGCAATCCCAGCTAAACTCCTAAGCAAGAGAATGACAAGTTCAAGGCTAGTCTGGGCAATTTAGGGAGACCCTGTCACAATATAAAAGGCAAAAAGGGCTGGGTTTGTAGTTTAGTGATAGAACACTTGCCTAGCATGGGTTTAATCCCCAGGGCTGAGGAAGGGAGGGAGGGAGGGAGGGAAGAAGGAAATTTTCAAGAAAAACCCTCAAGAGCAGGAGATGAAGGTAAAGATCAGGACATAAAGGGTGTTGTGAGTTTACTATGTCATTAACAAAGACCAAACATGTTTGTGTCTTTCCACAATGTCAGAATTTATTAAATAACAATAAATTCACGGGCTATTCACCACTTTTATCAGTGGCAGTTCACTGAACACTTGTGGGTCACCTGGTAGTCATAAATCAGACAATCACAGGTTCTTTCTTTTATTCCAATCTTAATTTCTAATATCTATAACATTCAAGTCACACAGCTTTGTATCACAATGACTAGACTACCCAAGAAGAACAAACTAGAGGAGGAAAAGTTTACTTTGGATCATGGTTCCACACATGTGCAAGCGCGTGGGCACACACACACACACACACACACACACACACACACTACAGAAAGGCTAAGAAAGGGCTAAGGCAGCCACAGGGGTTCTGAAGGCTGAACTGAGAACAAAGGCATAGAGCAGATATGAATGCAAAGAGGTGGTAGGTGGTCAGATAAAATTACTAACCAGCCAAAGAACTTGTTCAGAGCACAGAGCTGTCGAAGCACAGGAACTTATTCTAGGCCAAGGTTTGGATGGAGGGGTGGATGGCAGTTTCAGTGTATGCCTGAGATGTCAGCTTGAGGTGTCAACTTGCAGTGGGACTTGTGTGGTTGTCAAGGGAAGGAGAAACCAGACTCTGCTAAAGCCTGAGGACCAAGATTCGGAGGTTTGTTGATGTGGCAACTTTCCTGGGCCAGGCTTGTGACAAGTGACCAGGTGATGGGGGTCAAAGTGCTGCCATGTGCAATCTTAGGGTGCCCTTCCTTTTATGGGTTTCAAGTGAGAGGTTTCCACCACCTGGTGGTCTAGTGTGTTGGATAAGCTCATGGGCCTGGTTTTTCTGATATGAGTTTGATAGGCCCATGTATCCACTTGCTTCTGATTAATTTGATGAATTCACAGGTGGACATTCTTATTAGCATGATTCATTTATTTATCAGTTTATGCCTTATGGTTGTGCCCAGCAGATGGTAGCTGTTTACTTGTACAAACAAGGTATAGATTCATTCCACCTCAGCACTTCAACTCAAAATGTAAAGAAACTATATATAGCTTTACAAAATGAGTAACAAAGGTTTAGGCACAAAGGCAAATTGAGAGAGTAAGGGACAACAAAATAAAACAATTGGAATGAGGAAAAAGTTAAGATATCAGGATATGCTTATCTTCAACCTGGAGAAAAGGAGACAGGAAGAGACATGAAACAACTTTACTCCAGGAATCTCGCCATTAGGGGCCCCACCTTAATTCCGGCTCCTCGGGCAGGTCTCCCTTTGCTAGGTGGACAACTCCTCAGCCCCAGATGGTCAGCCTGTAAGGGATGGGTGGGGTGTGCTGAATGCCCACCCATGTCATTAAGTACTGACACAAGCTGGGTGCAGTGGCACTAGCCTGTAATTCCAGCAATTTGGGAGTCTGAGGCAGGAGGATTGCAAGTTCAAGGCCAGCCTTGGCAACTCAGTGAGCCAGATATTCAGCAACTTAGCCAGACCCTGTCAAAAAATAAAATAAAAAATGGGTTTGGGGTGTTCTTTATCAGAGGTAGGGTATTTGCCTAGCATGCATGAGGGCCTGGGTTTGAACTCTGGTAATAGGGGAAAAAAATCAAATACATAAATAAAGAGGGCTGTGGGTATATTCTAACCCCCTCCAACCCCTCACCCGGGCTCCATCCTTCTCTCCACTTGGAAGACCCTGCTGACTCTCAGGAGTCAGAGGGTCAGCCCTAGAGGGGTCAGGCACTAGGGGTTGGTTCTGGGGATTTTAGATCTAGAGAACTCAGTTCCAGAACAGAAGGCCTAAAAAGAGAAGAAATCTGATACTGTTCTTGGGTCTATGTCAGGCCTAAAAAAGGTAGCAATTGCCTTGTTTGGGCTATAGCCTTGGTGTCCAGGAATGCTGAGAGTCCAAAGTGCAGAACTACCCACAGAGGAAGACCTGCATACCCTTGGTTCCTCAGCGTCCCATTTGCCCGCTAGATTGACTGTGTCTGGGAGAGGGGTTCTGTAAGTTCAAGGTCCACCTACAGCCCCAAATGACCTTTCTCAGATAGATGAAGGTTGAACAGATGAATGAACAAGGAAAAAAGGAACTAATGGGGCTGGCACTGTAGCTCAGTGGTAAAGTGCTTGCCTTGCTTGTGTGAGGCACTGGATTCCATCCTCAGCACCACATAAAAATAAATAAAGATACTTTGTGTTAATCTACAACTAAATAAATATTTTTTAAAAAAGCAACTAACTCAATATTAATCCATATGGTGGTCATATGGGTGTTCACTGTGTAATTCCTTGAACTTTACCATGTTTGAATTTATTGTAATAAAATAACAGGGAAGGAAGAGAGAAAATTGTCAGGCAAATAGTATTCACTGTTCAGTATAAGGTACCGGGAGTGCATTTTCCTTTTGGGAGAATGTACATTTCAAATGCCCAGAGAGGGCAATGGTTATCCTGACAAAGGGCAGATTTCAGGTGAGAGCCTCTCAAACCTTTTGGGGAGAGAGAACCTTCCACAGAGCTCTTTAAATTACACCCCAGAGGTGACTAGCTACTTTGCAGTAACTCAAAGTTGCTGGCCTTTTGGTGACATTTCGGAAGTTTATCTTGCCCCTCAGAGATTTGGCACTTGGCCCAGAGTGGACCCCACCTTGCCACCTGTAACCCTTGGGGGAAGGGCAGGATAAGATGTTCCAGACCCTGCCCGACACCTGATCCTAAGAGGCTGATCATGTTTGTTCAGGAGGTGAGGTTCACACGATAAGGAGCAAGGGAAGGGCTTGGACCTGGTATAAAAGGTCTGAAAGGTTTTGGGGGATTATTTTGCATCTGAAACCACCAGGTGAGGGGTGACGGGATGCTTGGAACTGAGTTGAGAGTTTTTCAAATCTAAGCTGGATAAGAGGATGCCTGGATTGAGTGACGGGGGCGTTTGAATGTCAGTTAAGTGGGGCACCTGAATCTGATCTACATGAGGTACAAAGATGCCTGATTTCAACTGAAGGAATGGGGACACTTGTGATGCTCAGAGAAATGAAAACGGTCAGGTTTGTGTAACTGGAGAAAGGATTATGACAAGTAGACCAGGTACCTGGGATCTAATGTCTTGAGCTCATCACAATTCTTTCTGTAATTTCTAAGTCTCTCTCAGTGCCACCAAAACTGCTCAGATGCTGGTACCAGCACAATCTCTTCTACTACCACTTCAGCCCAGGTGACAGAGGCACCTCTAAAATGTTCCTTTCCTTCTGATGTGAGACCAGGGTAAATCTAGAGATTTAACCATGCCCCAGATGCTCCATAAACCAGGCTAATCTACTAACTGACCAAGTGCAGTTAGGTTTTGCTCAGCTTCTTATTTGGTAAACTCACCCCTCTCTATGCTTTGGAGCTGTACTCTACTTCCTCTTTAGAACACTGCTTTGTGCCAAGATGGAATGGGGCTTGACACAGCTTAAAATCTGGACAGAGTCAGAACTGATCTTTTGGTTTGGAAGGGAGAAAGAGGATTGGCTATAGGCAGACCAAGGAAACCCAGAAGGTACTGTTTGGAAGGAAGGAATAAGACCATAGATGAACAGTCCTCTTTAGGTTCAAGACTAAGCCGGCAAGATCTGAGTTGAAGTTCTGAAAAATTCAAGGGATGCCTGGGTAAATGAAGTCCAATGGGAAAAGGATACAGCCTCATTTTTCCTTTCTTCCCACTCCAGCCCCAGAATGTTGACGATTGCTATCCTAGCCCTTCTTTGTGCCTCAGCCTCTGCCAATGCCAGTAAGTGTGACGCCACAAGCCTGGGAATGGGATCATGGGAAGGCAGCCCCTGGACTGCTGTTGGCCAAGGGTTTTACAGGCTGGCTTGGGGTGGTGGGCACAGAGTCTTGGGAGGAACAGGGGTGGTGGGGAGCAGCTGAGTTCCCTGGGGATTTCTCCCTCCAACTCCTCTCTTCTCTCCAGTTCAGGCTAGGTCCTCCTCCTATAATGGAGAGTATGGAGGTGGTGGAGGAAAGCGGTTCTCCCATTCTGGCAACCAGCTGGATGGCCCCATCACTGCCCTTCGTGTCCGTGTCAATCGATACTACATTGTAGGGTAAGATTCTTTGATTTTCTGTGGTTTGGGGACTCTCTAGGATCTTATCAAATTGGCAAGTTCTCATTGGATCACTTCTGTTTCAATCAGTAAGTCAGAGGTAAAACATGATATGGTGAAAGTTGTTAGAGGACAGGGATTCTAGACCTGTCATAACTCCTTAACTCCCACAACACCTGTGACCTTGGCAAATCATATAACCATGAAGTCTCAGGGGCCTGGAAGTTTTCTACCCCCCATCTGAGGGGGCTCCTTTGCAATATTCCTGTCAGGCATCCTCCATCTTTGCCTTGTTTCCCTCCTGAGACAGCCACGTTTCTTTCATAGAGTTGGGAAACTATGATATGCAGAGCCAAAATGTGTTTCCTTCTGATGCAGGTGATTTTCAAGAGCTTGAAAATTCTTTTGCTTCTTTCAAATGGGGGGTGGGGGGTGGGGACATAGTAGAACCCTGGACTCCAAATTCAAGTTCTGACACTGTTGTCTGGGTGATTCTGGGCAACTTCTTTTCTCTCTGAGACTGTTTGTTGGCAAAATGAAGAGTTGAAATTCCCTGTGTGATCTTCTAGGGCTCATGTGGTTTACATTCCATGGGACTAAAAATGTCATGTCACCAGTTTGAAGGTTTCAGCATGTAGGCCCAGAGGTCCTGAGTTGTGATAACCTTATTCAATGACTCCCTTCCTTCTTCACTTGTCCCCAGTCTCCAGGTACGCTATGGCAAGGTGTGGAGTGACTATGTGGGTGGCAAATCAGGAGACCTGGAGGAGATCTTTTTGCACCCTGGTGAATCAGTGATTCAGGTGTCTGGCAAATACAAGAACTATCTGAGGAAGCTGGTCTTTGTGACAGACAAGGGCCGCTACCTGCCTTTTGGGAAAGACACAGGCACGAGTTTCAATGCTGTCCCCTTGCACCCCGACACCGTCCTTCGATTCATCAGTGGCCGAGCTGGTTCTGTCATTGATGCCATCGGCCTGCACTGGGATGTCTACCCTTGCTGATTGCAGCAGCAGCTGAGCTCCAGCCTCCTCCATGGGGCACAGGGCACTGCTGTGGGGCATGAGAACTCCCTTATAATAACCCCCATCCAATTGGCTTAATAAAAGGTTAAACATGGTTAAAACTAGCATGTATGTGGGTGTCTATGGTTGGGATCTACCTCCTGATTTTGATAAGAACATGCCACTCACATTTCTGGCTCTCTGTTAGATACTAATCTGGGAAAAGTAGGAGGATGAGGAAGGGAATTATAAAATACTGGACTTTTCTTTATAATTTATCAAGAGGAGATATTTTCTGGCTTGTGCCAATTCTTTTCAAGGATAGATCCTAAGAATGTTTACCCAAATAGGAGGTCTGAGGCTAGGCTAAGGCCTAGTTGTGGCTTACTGCCAAAACCTGAGATGTCCTATTTTCCAGCTCTCCTCTCCCCTGGTCCTTCTCTTGAAAAAAAGTGCTTCTCTGCTAGAAAAATGTCACCTTACTCTATTGAACCAAACCCAGTCAATGTATGTAGTAATCCTAGACCATTATTCTTTGTCCTTTTCTAGAATCCACCTAACTCCTGAAGTTTAGCCTAAGTTTATGCTGAAGGACTCTGCCCTATTACTTCACCCCAGTTCTTCTCACCATTACCCATAAGCCCTGACATACTTGTTTACCTCTCTCAGAACTAGGACTCTTTCCTCAGGCAATAACTACCTCCCCAACAGTGTAGAAGCTTGTCAGCACCATGCTCAAAAAAGGAAATTCCGGGCTGGGGATGTGGCTCAAGCGGCAGCGCGCTCGCCTGGCATGTGTGAGACCTGGGTTTGATCCTCAGCACCACATACCAACAAAGATGTTGTGTCCGCCGAGAACTAAAAAATAAATATTATAAAAAAAAAGGAAATTCCAAAGAGGAAAGATTTTCATTGTGGGTTGCCATGAATATAAGGGGTTGGTTAGAATTCAGGGGAAGCATCAGGGTAACTGGATGCTTTAAGAAAGGATATAAAGTTGCTATGGAAATAATTTTTAGGACTCTAGTTTCCAGTCTTAGAATACTAACAGTTTTTTGTTGGTAGCGGTGGGGAGTTACACATTGCTTCTGACAGATTTATTCATATCACAGGAAATGTCAGAGTCACATTTCTTCTCAATTAGAGTCCCATTTCTTTTCAACTAGACAAAGATAACAGTTTCACACATGTAATTTTATAAATATTCACATTCTAGAAATGAGCTCATGACTAGCCTGCTTTTATAATTCCTTGCTTTTCAATAATTCCATGGAACAGAATATTATGCCTTCGTAATTATTTTTATTGAGATATAAACCAAAACATAAAATTCACCCCTTTAAAGTGTGCAATTCAGTAGTTTTTTAAAAATATTTTTTATTTATTAATGGACCTTTATATTATTTATTTACATGTGGAGGATTGAACCCAGAGCCTCACACATACTAGGCAAACGCTCTACCACTGAGCCACAACCCCAGCCTTTTTTTTTTTTTAGTATAGTCAAAAGATTATGTAATCATCACCTCTCTTTAATTCTAGAATACTTTCATCACCCCAAAAAGAAATCCAGCCAGGCCTGGTGGCACATGCCTATAATCCCAGTAACTTGGGAGGTAGAAGCAGGAGGATCACAAGCTTGAGGTCAGTCTCAGCAACTTGGTGAGACCCTGTGTCAAAATAAATCATAAAAAGGGCTGGGGATGTGGCTCAGTAGCTGAATGCCCTTTGGTTCAATCCCCAGTACCAAAATTAATAAATAAAGAGAAAAGAAAAAAGAAATCCAGTACTCATCTGCAGTCACTCTCTATTCTGTTGTCCTTATCTACTTTGTACAGATTTGCCTATTCTGGATTTTACACATACAGATGGAATAATACCATAATATGGTTCTTTTCTCTTTATTTTGAGACAGGGTTTCACTAACTTGCCCAGACTGGCTTCAAACTTGTGAAAGCAGTTCAAGTTGCTGGAATTATAAGCAAGTGCCACAGTGTGCAGCTAGTCAAATGACTTTATTGATGCTGTTACAAACATATTTTCCAGAGGATGCTAAAGGAGCACAGAAAGGGCAACTAATTTTTGCTGGGGGTGTCAGGAAAGACTTTGTGTAGGAAGGAGTGCGCATATGTGTATGTGTGGATGCAGGCAATCAGGACTAGGGCCCACATGACACAGGAATAAGAAGATATGAAAATTACAGAGCTGTGGATATAACTCAATGGTGGAACACACACTTAGCATGAACTCAGTCCTGGGTCCTGGATCCAATACCTGGGGGAAGAAAAAGAAAGAAAAGAAGACCACAAGTGATTCAATACATCTAAAATGCAAAGGATCACAAGACCTATGAAAAGGCAGGGCCCATAAATGTCATGCTAAATAATTTAACCCTTATTTTATGGGCTATAGGGAGGCATTGAACCAAGAGTTTACCCAGAAGACTAGTAGGATTTATATGAATGCATCATTTTTCTGTTGTAAGTGGTGAAAATAAATTGCAGGTGAGGGCTGGGGCTAGAACCCTAGTGGTAGAACCCTTGCCTAGCACAGGTGAGGCACTGGGTTTGATCCTCAGCACCACATTAATAAATAAATAAATAATAAAGGTTAAATTTTAAAAACTGCAGGTGAACAGAATGAGATAAGAAAGTTAAGAAACCAAGTTTAGATAAAAAATAATCAATGTTTGAACAAAGGCAGTTACCGAGAGAAGAGGAAGAATTGGAGAGGTTGGGGGTAGAAGGGAAGGTAGACACCGAACATTTGAGGGTGAGTGAAAGATACTTTCATAATTTTTAATGGATCTTAGGTTCATGAGTCATGCTGCACATGGTGATTCCCACATGTAATTTCAGCAAATTGAGAGGCTGAGGCAGAAGGATCATAAATTTGTGGCCAGCATCAGCAACTTCTCAAAATTTTTAAAATTTAAAGAAAGGGCTGAGGATGTAGTTTGGGCAACTGGGAAGAGAAGGGTATCATCCTCTGAGATGGGGAATAAAAAAAGGAAAAACTAATTAGTTCTTAGACTTGTTGAATTCTGAGGTATCTGGTACATCCTGGTTGAGATACAACATTATTATGCAAAGTAGCATCGAAGAATAAAGTTTTTGTTAAGATTTTATTTTTGACAAATACTATTTATATTTAAGAGGTACAATAGGATGTTTTGACATGTTCATGATGTGAAATAATTATATTAGGCTAATTAACAAAATCTACCCCTCATATATATATATTTTTTGTATCAGGAATTAAATCCAGGGACACTTAACCATTGGGTCACATTCCAAGCCCTTTTTATATGTTTTGTTTTTGTTTTTGAGACAAGGTCTCACCAATTTGCTTAGGGCCTCTGAGTTGCTGAGGCTGGCTTTGAACCTGTAATCTTCCTGACTCAGCCTTCTGGGTTGCTAGAATTATAGGTGTGCACCACTATGCCTGGCCATGTGCTAATTTTTCTTTGTAATGAAAACACTTAAAATCTGCTTTTAGCAATTCTGAAATATATAATGCATTATATATATGTGTGTGTTGTGGATGGACACAATACCTTTATTTTGCTTATTTTTATTTTTATGTGGTGCCAGGGATCGAACCCAGTGCCTCTGCCTTATGTATGCTAGGTAAGAGCTCTACCACTGAGCCACAACCCCAACCCCTATACAATGCATTCTTACTAATTATAATTGCCATTTCCTGCAACAGATTACTAAAGCTTATTCTCCTGTCCAACAGAAACTTTGAATCCTTTGATCAATCTCTTCCCTTACCCATCTACCACCCTCTGCCAGCCTCTGGTAACCATCATCCCACTTCCCACTTTTCAACACCTTTAGATTTCCCATATGAGTGAGACCATGCAGTATTTGTCTGGCTAATTTCACTTATCACAGTGTCTTCCAGGTCCATCCATGTGATCTCAAATGACAGGATTTTGGAATAAATCTTTATTTATTTATTTATTTGGTTTTTATTAGTTACACATGACAGTACAATGATCTTGACAAATCATACATTTGAATCAAATGGGGTATAATTTCTCATTTTTCTGATTGTACAGGTTGCAGAATCACATTGGTCATACAGTCACCTATATACATACAGCAATAATAATGTCTATTTTTTTTCTGCTGCCCTTCCTATCCCCAGGAATAAACCTTGATGCAGATTTTTTTCAATATTTTGTTGTCGATGGATCTTTATTTATATGCAGTGCTGAGAACTGAACCCAGTTCCTCATGCATGTTAGACTTTACCACTGAGCTCAACCCCAGCCCTGAAGTGGATTTTAAATGGAGCAACTTAAGTTCATGAGTCATGCACATGAGGTGATTCACATACGTAATCCCAGCAACTTGGAAGGCTGAGGCAGGAGGATCAAAAGTTGTAGCTAGCCTCAGCAGCACAGTAGTAAAGCACTCCTGGGTAAGATTCCCAGTACCAAAAGAAAAAATTAAAAACCAGATTCATGAGTCATTAGCATAGAAACAATGACATTCAAGTGATGAATGTGAAAGAAATAACCTCAAGAAAATTATGGGTATATAAAATAAGAAAAAGGCTGAAGTCAGAGGATTGGGGAATACCAACATTTGATGCATGGTGCAAAGAAGTGGAATCAGTTAAAGAACTAGAGAATGGAGTGTTTTGGGAGGTAAAGAGAATACACTGGAAAGGAAGAGAGAAATTTCAATGAGTGGCTAATATCACGGAGAAGTCAAGAAGAGACTTCAGTTTCCTCCCTTTGATGTTTGTTGATGTTTCAGCAACCATACAGTTATTATTTTGGCAAAAAAAAAAAAATTGCAGTGGATTGGGAGAAGCTGAAGCCAGGCTGCAGACAGTTAAGGAATGAATGGGAAGTGAGGATATGCTGGCAGCAAGAGTTGAATATTTTAAATTTGGCTATAGAATGCCAGAAGATAAACTAGTAAGTCATAGTTACAGGGGATGCAAGGAAGGAGGTTTTGTTTTTTCTTAGGCAGGAAAGACATCAATGTTTATAAGATAAAGAGGAAGGAAAAATAGAAGAGGCTGAAGATTCTGGAAAAAGGAGAAAAATGACAGGATCAAGTCTTTAAAAAGATTGAAGAGGATAATTTATGAAGATAATGAAGCAGGAAACTTTGAGGGAAAAAAGGGGGGGGGAATTATAATTAGTGGGATTACAGCTTGGTTTGAATACAAACTAAAACAAGGGAATTCATAGCTAACCTTTATTTGTTCAGTTAAATAAATAAGGCTACTTGCTATATCAGTCAGATTTTACCAGAGAAACAGGACCAGTAGGAGACATGCTTACATATGCATACAGGAATTTATTGTGTTCAATAAAATTATAGCCACAGGGGGTAGGGTATGCCTATAATCCCAGCTACTGGGGAGGCTAAGGCCAGAGGATTGTCAAGTTCAAGGCCAGCTCAGGAACTTAGCAAGATCTTCAGCAACTTATTGAGACCCTGTCTCAAAATAAAAAACAAAAAGGCCTCGGATGTAGCTCAATGGTAAAGCACCATTGGCTTCAATCCCCAGTGCCTAAATAAATAAATAATAAAAATTATAGAAGTCCACTGTTTTGGACTAAGCCTTAACAGCCCACACTAAAAATTAAAATGAAGTAATCTGTGCTAAAGTTCTACACCCAAAATGAAGCCAGCCTTCCAAGAAATCAGGAGAGGAAAAACCTCAAATTTCCTAAATAGCCAGTTTCAATTGACATGATAATGAAGTTTCTTGCAAAGGGTAATCTGAAGTAACTTTGTTAACAAATCAGTTATTTTCCTATGGTTTCATCTTCTTATCCCCACTTTGAGAGGAAATTAACTTTGAAATGACCAATCCCTTCTTCATTCTGTTTCTGCTTTCTTCAGCCTGTCTGTAAAACCAACCCCTTTCATTGAACTCATGGGAATATTATTCTATGTATTAGCCTGATTCTAGTATTATGGAAAAATCAGACTGGTGAGAAACTCAGTGACACTCAGCGAACCTCAATGGGCTCCCACTTGAAAATTCTGGGCCCTAAGCAGTGAGCTTACAGGGTTTTTATAGGGTGGTGCAGGAGATCGGGTTATAAAGGTGGTACTGGCTGCTAATAAGTGGGTTTGAAATTTGGGTTGCTCAAGTGGGAACAGCGGCTAGGGCAGGGCAGTAAATCTGGATACAGAAGCAGAAATAGCCAGTTATCTCTGTGAAGAGACTTCTACTTGGTTCTGGGCCCACCTCTGGTTTAACTGATAACTTCTCCTGTGGCCTACTGGATCTGTTTTGGATATTTTTCCTGTTCATTCCCTTCTTTGGGTGCTTTTTCCAACTTGTGGATCAGCATCAACCTCAGGCCTGTTGGGAGAGTGAAACCCCTCATTTTCATCAGGTTCCTCCTGGCCAAGGGGCCTATATTGGGTTACCAGTAATTACAGTTTGATTGACTCTAATCATGGATGAAAGTGGGTAATGAAATTGAGGATACAAGGACCCAATAAAAGTGCCAACAGGATTATGAGGAGGGAGCCAGTCACGTGGAGGAGCCATGAAGGTCAACTCCAGATGTTATTCCAGTGGCTCCAGGAATCTGCTAATTCCTGTCATTTATGTGGGACTCAGTCCTATAGTTGCTGGGCCATATCCCTGATGATCTCCAATTGGTTTGCATAACAGCATTCTTCATTTAGGAAGAGACAGATTCCTCCCTTTTCAGCTGTTATTAAGTCTATTCCCCTCCTATTTTGCAAAACTACCTCAGCCAGGTAGGGGTATTAATGATTTGGCCCACTTGTTCAGTATCATGTTAAGTCCTTAGATGGTTTGTAGTAAAAGGTGGTTGATGAAGTGATTCCTCCAATGCCTGTACCTATTCTGGCTATTATCCCCAATCCAATTAGCAGCAGTATGAACTGGATGGCTCTCCTTGATTGTAGATGGGCCGACAGAGGTTATGGGGAGGGTTTGGTTATTAGCTACTATGTTCATCTGAGGGATAAGGAAGGCCAAAGCGCAGGTCCTTGTCTAATTAGTGGGCAGACATACATAAGCCTTCTGTCTCACATATAATGAATAGGCCTTGTTGGGGGTGGCACCATGTTGTGTTTGTGGGCCATCCACCTGTTAATGCTTGGTCACGTTGGTCCCTAGTTAAATTGCTAATAAAGGCTCTGCCCCTTCATTGCTGTCATGCATTCAGGAGCCTGTTGAGTCAGTATGACTGCCCCTAAATGGGTCTCATGGATAAATTTGGAGGGGGCTCTGTGGCTATAAAATTTCCCAATAGTATTGGCATGGCTAATAAGTAATGCAGGGTTTCCATGGATAAGCACAACCAGCAATACTTGGCCAGCTGAAGGTTGGTATCAATAAGAAGGTAGTGGGGCTGCACTTAGCAACAGGTCCAACTGGGAGTCCAAATTAAGAGGCGTGGATGGTTTGTATGGAATAAGGGGGCCTTCCGGTGGAGTGGGGAGTGGGTGCACCCAAGAGACTGAAGGGATGATGAGGCCTGGGTTGAAGGTAACAAGTAATTCCCCAAGTTCCACAGTAGCCATTCCATAAACATAAGTTGTCCCCTTATGTCTGCATGGTTGTCTGTGGAGAGGCAGGGTGTAAAATGAGTGCTGGGTTCAGTGTACTGGGAGCATGTGTAGCGAGCATGTGGAAAGGGAGGTATGTATTTTATGATAACAAAGTATGAAAGATAGGTAACAACATAAGTCCCCTTTCCCATTGTCAGTTTGCTAGGGTTATAGGAACCCATAAAAGAGAGGTGGCAAAGTGTAATCCAGGAGCATTAATAGCTGAAAGGAATGGGGAGGGGAGTGTGTTCAGGCTACAGACAACCAGACAGCAGCACAACTTCCTACTCTAAGGAGATAGCAGGAGGCTAGTCACAATCTCTGACCCATGCTCCAATCTTGGGGTTCAGTGACATCTAATCCAACAGCAAGGCATATAGCAACAGTGCTTATTAGCAGCAAGGGATAGATGTGACAGAGGGGGTTCATTTATATTTTGATAGGTGAATCCTCAAGCTTCTGCTGTGCACTGACTGACCAGCCTCTGGAGTGTGGTCAGAGCAGGGCTGGAGTTCTATTTACTGTGGATTCCTGGGTCATTCTCTGTGCTTAATTTGATGGGGGTAGTTGGGTCCCATACTGTTTGCCAATTGTTAGGGTCTGTTAGAATTGCATTCTTCATCTAGGAGTGATGAATCCAGGGAGTAACACATGCAACCTTAACAGAAGTGGGAATTGCCAATATTACCAGATGGGGACCAGTGGGCTGGAATGGCTCCTTTTCCAATCCTTTACCCAAATCATGTCTCCTGTTTGGTGGGGATGAGCCCAGTTACCCATGGGGATGGGGATCCTTTCTGAAACTTCTTGGAAGGTATGGTGTAGGATTTTTCCCAGGGCTTGGAGATGTCAAGACATTTCTAAGTTTCCAATCTACTTGAGGTCTCCCCTAAACCTGAGAGGGGGATCTGCCATAGAGAATCTCAAAGGGTGAGTGGTTAACCAGAGGGTTGTGGGGTACAGCGTGCTCTTTGTAGGGCTAATGGTAATATTTCCATTCAGGGGGACTGAGTTTCCTGGCAGAGTGCAGCTAAAGTGGTTTCAAGATCCAATTCATGTGCTCTACTTTACCTGAGCTTTGAGGTCTATATGCTGCTTGGAGTTTCCATTTTATTTTTAACATCTGAGCCAGGCCTTGGTCTATTTCTGCAATGAAGCCCAGTCTGTTATCTGATCCGATAGAGAGCGGAAGCCTGTATCTGGGAATAACTTCTCTCGAAAGGGCCTTTACTACTTCTGTCTTTTCTGTGCTTCTAGGAAAAGCTTCAACTCACCCTGAATAAGTACAGACAAGGACCAGGAGGTATTGGTATTCCCAACAGGTCTTGACCTCTGTGAAATCTATCTGCACATCCTTGAAAGGCCTGGTTCCTGTTGTTTGTACCCCGGGGCTTAATTTAGTGTTAGTTTATGCACATGTGCTACAATACTGGGGCAAAGAGTCTCTGGTCAGGCAGATTCCACCAGCTACCTTCTTCCTTTATTCCTTTGCCCACTGTTCCTCTTCCTTAGTATAATTAGGGGTAGGAGGCAGCTCTGGGGCCCTCAAGAGCTTGGTGGTTTGATTCAGCTCTCTGAGGGAACTTAGTTTCTCTGCAGCCTCCTTTGCTGCCCGGTCAGCCAGGTGATTTCCCCTGCTGACACAGTCTGAGCCTTTTTCGTGGCCCCTGCACCTGGGATGGCTCCCAGACTGCATCCAACATTTGGAGATTTTTCTTCCTTCTTCTTAGTCTCTTTTCCTTCTGATGTCAGTAGCTTTCTTTCCTTGTAGATCACTACATTCACATGCAGGGTGGCAAAGGCATTCTTTGAATCAGTATAGATTTTGCCCATCATAATGCCTGGGCCAGTGCCCAAAGTTGAGCTAGCTATGTGTACCATCCTTGCAACAGGGCTTCAGCCTATGTGATGTCGTTAGCAGCAGTGACTCTGAACCCAGCTTTCCATTGTCCTCTCTGGACAAATCTGCTTCCATCTGTAAAGAGTTCAAGTTCCGAATCTGTGAGGGAGACATCCATTAAGTCTGGTCTGTTAGAGTCAACTCCATCCATCATTTCCTCATAGTTGTGATCTGGAGGCCCTTTGTCTGTTGGCAGGAAAGTAGCAGTGTGATGGCAAAACCAGACCTGGTTATGAAATGAAATTACAAAAACATTACAATAAGAAACCAATACTTGGGGAAGGGGTCAGTTCTGCTCCCCTCTCTCAGCCTTTCTCCAGGAAGCCTAATTAACCATGGGCCCCTACCTTTTGGGTTGTAAATAACTGCCCTAGGAATCTGACTACTCCGTCTTGAAATGTAACAGATGCCTGTGAAAAGAGCTGTTCTTATCTGTTTCTGTAAGCATCCTTTATGTTAGAGACCCTGCACAGGGCCTTCAGCTGCATAGATTAGGAACTGTTTTTTGTTTTTTTTTTTTTTAAGAGGAAAGCCCCAGTGATAGGATGGGTCTAAGATGATGTCAAATAACCTATAAATATTGTGAAAAACTGTGGACCAGGGCTCAGAATTTGGAATTTTGTTTTCCTCTGGGCCCGCCAGTGTAAAATAAAGTTTGGAGTTCTCCTCTCTTGAGTGCTGCTTGCTGTTTCTCGCCATCTGTTTCCGTGTAACAGCAGGGTTTGAATTCACATGGTTTCAAACCTGACTCATGGGTTTTCACATAGTAGTCCTTGATAATGAGCTACATTGGAACAGGTTAACCATTTGTGTCCTTGCCCATTCATTAGTGCCATGACAGCATGGGGAATCTCAACATTAATCCTATCCCAGGGTGTGCTTTTTGACTTCCTCGATTAAGGTTACCATACATAGCAGCCAAGGCCTGAAAACATGGTGGCCACCCTGAGGCAACTGGGTCCATGTGTTTTGACAGGTAGGCCACAGGCCGCTGCTATGGACCCACTGTTTGGGTAAGGACTCTGATTAACACTCTCTTTACCTCCTGGGAAGCCTTTTCTTGGTCCTGTCTCCAGTTCAGAGGGTCCTTTTCAGAACCTGCTGTGACTTCATAGAGTGATTTGGCCAGCCTAGAATATCTAGGTATCCAGATGCGGCAGAACCCTGCTGCTCCAAAGAATTCTTAGGCGTCCTTTTCAGTCTTTGGTTGTGGAATGGAGCAGATGGCCTGTTTTCTTTCTGGACCTAGGGTGTGTCATCCTTCAGAAATGATGAACCCGAGGTACTGGATCTCTTGCTGCACATTGAGCCCTGTTCCAAGAAACTCTGTAGCCTGCCTGGCAGGCTAACAATGCTTTTGTTCCTTCCCAGCATTTCTCACAGTTGGGGCTTGCCAAGAGAAGGTCATCCACATATTGGAACAAGGTACAGCCTGGATTTTCTTTCAAGAAAGTTGACAGGTCTGCTACTAGGGTTTCTCACAACAGGGTGGGTGAATTTTTGAATCTCTGAGGCAGTCCAGGTCATTTGTGGTTTTTTCCCCCTTTGGGGGTATTCCCACTAGAAAGTGAATAGAGGCTAGCTAGCCAGGGCCAGGCAGAGGCAGAAGAAAGTGTCTTTTAGGTCCAGACAGGTGAACCAGCTTGCTTATGGTGGCAGGAGGCTCAGGAGAGTATAGGGGTTGGGAACCACTGGGTGTAGCATGATAATGGCATTGTTGATTGCCCTTAGGTCCTGGACAGGTCAGTAGTCATTTCTTCCTGCCTTCTTGACAGGCAGCAGTGGGGTGTTCCACGGCAACTGGCATTCAACCAGAATTCCTGCATCCTTAAGCCACTGCAAGTGGGCATGAATCCCCGGACATGCTTCCTATGGCACTGGATATTGTCTCTGCCTAACATGGAGAGCCCCAGGTTTGAGATCTATCATTATGGGTGCATGGTTGTGAGCCAAGCTGGGGGCCCTTTCTCAGCCCAGACATCAGGAAACTCCTCCAACAGGCAGGTGGGCTTCATCAGGTTCCCCCTCTCTTGGAGGTAAAGCTGCTATTCATCTTCTATAGGTACAGTCCTGCCATGATAAGGATGTTTGGTTCCCTCAACGTAAGACCTGTGAGCCCTCCCTGGGTGAAGGTGATTTGGGCTCTGAGCTTTGTTAGTATGTCTCTTCCCAGCAGGAGAATTGGGCATTCTGGTAGGTACAAGAATTTGTGAGTCACCATGTGTCCTCCTAGCTGGCACATCCAGGATTCACACAACTGCTGGGTAATTTAGGTGCCGGTGGTACCAACTACTGTGCTGAGTAGGGCCACAGGTATAGTGACCATGGAGTGTTCAGTGACTGAATCAACCACAAAAGTCACTAACTGGCTACCCACTTTCATTTTGACTGTGGGTTCTCAGGGGCTCTGTAGTAAGGTGCCTGGTTTTCCCTAGTCTGCCTTGATTCTGGCCAGACCAATGAGGTTCTAGGTTTCTGGTTTAGGTTGCCATTTTTGTCTTCTTCCCTGAGCAGTCTTGTTGGGTCCTTATATTGGTCCCTTATGGTGAGGACATTCATTCTTTCAGTGGCCAGTCTCCTTGCAATAGGCTCAGTGGTCTTGTCAGAGCAGGGCTCTTCTATTGGGTCTCCCCTTTCATAGTGGGGCTGACTACCTGGTCAGGTTTTGCTAGAGCTGCAGCCAATAAAGACACCTTGATTTTCATTTTCTTTTCGGCTTCCCATTTGGCCTCATGGTCTTGATTCACAAAGACCTTGTTTGCCTCTTCTATCAGCTGGGTGACATTCATTCCAGCGAGCCCTCAAGTTTTTGGAATTTCCAATGAATGTCAGTGTAGGTTGGGCCACACAAACACTATGTTGACCATTCATTGGTTTTCTGATGTTTCTGAGTCAAAAAGAGTGTACATTCAGAAGACCTCACACATTTTCTCTTAGAAGTAGCTGGTGACTCCTTTGGTTTCTGGATAACTGCTGCGGTTTTGAAGGTGTTAATTGGCTTTTTAGCTCCTGCCAAGCCTGTAGGAGGGCACCACAGTATTGACTGAGGGCTCCTTGTCCATCCACTATAATGAAGTCCCAGGGGCTGGGGATATGGCTTAAGCGGTAGCGAGCTTGCCTGGCATGTGTGCGGCCCGGGTTCGATCCTCAGCACCACAAACAAAGATGTTGTATCCGCCGAAAACTAAAAAATAAATATTAAAAATCCTCTCTCAAAAAAAAAATTCAAAAGCTGGGAATGGAACCACCATTTGACCCAGCCATTCCCCTTCTCGGTCTATTCCCTAAAGACCTAAAAAGAGCATGCTACAGGGACACTGCTACATCGATGTTCATAGCAGCACAATTCACAATTGCAAGACTGTGGAATCAACCTAGATGCCCTTCAATAGACGAATGGATAAAAAAAATGTGGCATTTATACACAATGGAGTATTACTCTGCAGTAAAAAATGACAAAATCATAGAATTTGGTGGGAAATGGATGGCATTAGATCAGATTATGCTAAGCGAAGCTAGCCAAGCCCTAAAAAACAAATGCCAAATGTCTCCTTTGATATAAGGAGAGTAACTAAGAACAGACTAGGGAAGAAGAGCACGAGAAGATGACCAACATTAAACAAGGATGAGAGGTGGGAGGGAAAGGGAGAGAGAAGGGAAATTGCATGGAAATGGAAGGAGACCCTCAGGGTTGTACAAAATTACATACAAGAGGAAGTGAGGGGAAAGGGAAAAACAGTACAAGGGGGAGGAATGAATTACAGTAGTGGGGGTAGAGAGAGAAGAGGGGAGGGGAGGGGAGGGGAAGGGGGATAGCAGAGGATAGGAAAGGCAGCAGAATACAACAGACATGAGTTTATCAATATGTAAAACAATGAAGTGTAACTGATGTGATTCTGCAAGCTGTATACGGGGTAAAATGGGAGTTTATAACCCGCTTGAATCAAAATGTGAAATATGATATATCAAGAACTATGTAATGTTTTGAACAACCAACATTAAAAAAAATAAAATAATAAAAAATGAAAAAAAAAATTAAGATTAGGTAGCTACATCACAAAAAAAAATAAGATGTAGAGTCACAGTGGTAAATGTTGGTTAGCCATTTTTCTGAAGTTCTTTTTTAAAATTTTCATTTGTTCATTTACATTAAGGACTTTAAAAACTGAAACTTCAAGTTTACATTAGAAGACAGAATATCAAGCTAAATTAGGGGAGAACTGTTTGGATTCTCAGAGGGAAAATTCCGAAATCAATATTTCAAAAGTGTAATCAAACTGATGTTGATTCTAATACATAAGATTATTAAATTTGTATATGAAAAAAATAACTTTGATATGTAAAAAAACTATATTGGCCACTTATAAAGTTTCTGTTTTACCTACAAAAAAAAATGTTAAAATCCCTACATTTCTAATAATGGGATTAACTAAGGGTACATCATATAAATGAGATCTAATCATGTCATGGATGAGTGTTTTCAGTGTATTTGACATAGATGCCATGTTGTTTCTTGTAAAATGTGCATGTATGCATAGAAAACAATCTGTAAATGCATAAAGTATAATGTTAATCATTAAAAAAAAAAATTCAAAACTTTAAAAAAAAATGAAGTCCCAGGCAGGCCAAGCATCAGGGATGCCTCAGTTGCCCAAGCTTCTGCATCTAGGGTTCCTGCTGGGGCTTTCCCCTTGGAGCCAGCTGTGAACATCTGTCAAGACTCATTGTCACTCTTCCATGTTGAAATATGGAAGGATCTGATGGCAATCATGCCAAGTAGCTTGGTAGTTCTGAAATATGGACTCTGGGAGGCTGATCATGGCTTGGGGCTTCTCTGAATAGGATGGTGTGTAGGGTCTCCAGTTTAGGAGATCTGTGGTACTAAAAGATTGGTAATACAGGATAGAGCACCTGGGCTGGACAATGTTGTCCCATTGATCTGTGGTAGCCCCTGCATTTCCTGGAATGGACTCTTGAGGGTCACAGTCAAAGGGGATGGTTCTTGGGATGAACAATGGCATTGCCTCATGGGCTGTGGACTTGGCCTCCAGGCCAGAGGAGAGCTTGGGGTGCTGTCCAGACTGGGAGGCTGCTGAAAAGATTGAGGGGGACTCACTGAATGCAGCAGGGTGTCTGGGAGATGCAGTATTGGTTGCCTCGATGGTGACAGCATGCTAGGAGCGTTTGGGGGGCAACACAGCTGGCTCATCCTCTGGGTCCTCTTGCAAAACAAGCTTGATCAGCTCATGGTCTTTGGGATTCTTTACCTGGGCCACAAAAATTGCTTTGCCCGTACAACCAGAGATAAGAAAAATTGTGCTCTATATGTGTGATATGAATTTTAATGCATTCTGTTGTCATATATAACAAATTAAAATTAAAAAAAGAAAATGCAGTATATATATACATAATGGAATATTACTCAGCATTAAAAGAGAATAAAATCATGGCATTTGCAGGTTAAAAAAAAAAAAAAAGCTGCTTTGTCCCTTTTTGTTAGCACATCAGACCCAAGGAGGCAGGCTTTGGGCTATCTGAAGCCAGGATACAGTGGAACTGATTTGGGTATCTGGGGATCCCTATTACAACCTCATAGACGGCCCTAACAGCACTTCTTCAGAGGGCCATTCCAATTTGCACAGTGTGTGCAACTTTCCTAGAGACATTTGATCCCATAGTCTCCTGAGAATCCCTTCTTGAAATTTTTAAGTCTAAGGTTTCAAGGAACTTCCACCCATGGTAGTCAGGTAGTACTCTCTATTTCCCACCCTATGTGTTCCCCTCTTTGAATTGGTGATACAAAGACAAACAAGGGAGGGTGCCCCTTCAAGAGAAGAGACCAACCAGATGTCTGCCTGGCTGCCTTCAAAAAGAACTTAGGTGCCTCTTAGCATCAATGGTGGGGTCAGCCTCATGACTCTGGATCCGGTTGCCCAGATGCCACCTTAAGCAAAATGAGGGCCAGCGTGGAATTGCAGAACAGACCCATTCAGACTCTGTAGCTTTCTGTCATGGAGCAACAAACTCAAATCTGAGATGCCAGCAAATCAGATCGCTCATCCACACGAACATTCACACATCAAAATTTATTGCATTTCCTCCCCACTTTGGGAGGTCCCTGACCTGTAGAGTTTCTTTTGGGGACTGATCAAGCTCCCCTTCCGCCCAGTGGGATGGGACCTGACTGGGGACTGACTTTTCCAGGGTCTTACTGGGTCCGGATGAGTTGCCAGGTGAGTTGGTAGATTTCTTCTTGGAGTTGCCGTTGGAGTCTGATTGGCAAGGCTGCCTCCAGCCTGGGTTGGAACTCCAGGGTGAAGGAGGAACTAGAATACTTATGGGTGGTGCACCACCTTATGAGTCCCTTCCTACTCAGTGCAGTCCAGCCACTGGCTGTTGGCTCGAAGAATCAGAATGGTTAGAATCTTGCTGGTGCCTCCAGAAATGTGGAAAAATAGACTTACAAGAAACCAAGTGACACTTGAAGTAGGAGAACTTGGGTTTATTTATGCTAGCGGACACAGATGAGCTCACACTTGAAAATTCTGGGACCCAAACAGTGGGGTTACAGCGCAGTGCAGGAGATCAGGTTACAAGGAGATAAGGCAGTGAAGGAGATCAGGTTACAAAGTGGTACTGGCTTCTAATAGGTAGGTATGCAAGTAGGGGTTGTTCAAGCCAGAACAGCAGCTAGGATAGGGCAGGAAGCTTGTGGTGGGGAGCCTGGTTTCAGAAGCCAAAATGACCACTATCTCGGTGTGAGGACTTCCACTTCTCTTCTCCTGTGGCCCATTGGATCTGTTTTGGGTAATTTTCCTGTTCACTAGAATTGCAAGATCTTTAAACTAATACACACACACACACACACACACACACACACACACACATATATATATATATATATATTTTTTTTTTTTTTTTTTTTCCCAGCGCTGGGGATTGAACCCAGGGCTTTGTGTATGTGAGGCAAGCACTCTAGCAACTAAGCTATATCCTCATCCCTAAACGGTATTTTTGATGGGATGGTCATCCCTGGATAAGCTTCCAGAAGAGATGGAAAACTACTTAAGGCTGTTGAACCCCTAAGGATACATTTTGGGAATAACAAGTAGAGCTTTACAGTTCCCTTCCATGTGCCAACTTCTAAAATAAGGACATCGAGCTGATCTCCATCGAGCTGGTCTCCTCAGCTCAGACATGTGACACAGGGGACATACAGTGGCCTTGGGCTCAGCAAGAGATGAATACAATGTGACTGTCCAGAACACAGGGTGGTCCAGATCTATAAAACTGACTGGATATTGCAGCACCCTTAACTCCCACAATTAACAAAACCACCCCCACCACACAGACGTGTGAAACAACTTCTGAGGCAATAAAATGTACAAAGTGAGGATCACTGCCATCGTTTACAGAATTGTCCTGTTTCCCTTTCTTACCTCTCTGCCACTAAAATAGTGAAAATTGTATTCAGCACAAGGACATTTCTGGAGGAATCGATCAAGTGCCTTGGATCACTGTCTACTTGATTCGTAGCTGAGGAGGAAAAAAAAATGAGAAGAAAATACTCACGCAAATCTATGCGTGGAAACCTGAAAGCCTGAAGGTGGTGCCGGGCTCGGTTCCCAGTACCAGCATCAACCACTGTCATCTATGCCTTTTGCATCCGGGTTCCCGCCAGAGCGCATGCCCGAAGTTAACGGCTGCGCTGCCGTTGTGCGTGCGCATGCGTCCTCCGCCAGGGGAAACTTTTACTTGCGGGATCCACAGACCAGCACTAGAAGGCGGGTTAGTTACTAATCACAGGCAGAGGCTTCCGGCAGTGAGTAGCCGTGATTGGTGGATCCTGGGAGAGGGGCGGGTCACCGGGCAATTCGAATGGGAGAGGCGGGCCAGAAGGAAGGAGTGGAATGGTTGCTGGGTCCTCCTCGCGGCTGAGGCGACGCGAGATGGCGGCGGCTACCTCAGGTATACAGACCCGACAAGGTCTGGATCTTTATGGGGTAATGCGTCAAAGTCTGGCTTGGGCTCCCTGGATTGTGCCAGGGAGAGTCCTTGATGGCGCAGGGACCGGGAGAGAGAGAAAGCGGGAGTGGGGGTTGCGAGCGTCAGACCCTGGTCCTCTCTGCTTCCTGCTTACCGCTCGGGTCAATAGACTCAGGTTGAGACCCGACCTAGACCTAACTGCTTGGTTTGAGCCTGGCGCATTTTTCCTTTTTGAGCTTCAACTTCTTTGTCTGAAAAATAGGAACAACGACCCCATCCTTGGGGGTTACTTGAGTAATCAAGGGAAAAGTGGCTAATGCTCTGATCGTAAGGACAAGAAGGAAGGGGTTGGTCGTCTGAGAACGTTTCTGTGCAGGACATGGTGTTTGGGTGCAGAGAGATCCCTGGAGATGCAGGCGAGCTGGTTGAAGTTCGCACCAGGCTGCAGCTAGTTGTGAGTTAACAGCACAAAATGAGCCGAGATCACAGAAAAGGGAATTAAAAGACTGTTTCCTTTCCCTCTAATCGTGGAAGTGAATGCTGTTTTTGTTTTGTTTTTTGGGGAGGGGACCGGGGATTGAACTCAGAGGTACTTGACTGCTGAGCCACATGCTATCCCTATTTTGTATTTATTTAGAGACAGAGTCTCACTGAGCTGTTCAGCCCCTCACTTTTGTTGAGGCTGGCTTTGATCTCGCGATCCTCCTGTCGCAGCCCCCCAAACTGCTGGGATTACAGGCGTGCACCACCGCGCCCAGTGTGAATGCTGTTTTCGGGTTGAAAGACTGTTAGGATATTTAGAAACGTGTATACAAGTGTTTGTTTACATGTTCCTCTCCTCTCTTCTGATCCGTGATTATGGTGGATACTAGAGCAAATTATCTGAGCTTCTTACAGTTTGTCAGGGAAACAAAGGCATTTAGGAGAGTGTCTAATACAGGTTGAGCTCTTGCTGTGCTCCAGGCACAGTTGTAAGCATGTTATGGTGATGAACCATTTAATGCTCACACAGTGTTACTGTTTTTGTCCTTGTTTCTGACATGAGGAAACTGCAGCATAAGTTGACTTGCTCAGAGTTAACAAAACTAGTAAATGTGGGTGGGATCTGAATTCACACTCAGGCAATTTGATTCTAGAGTCTCTGCCTCTAACCATTATGCCCAACCACCTGCTATTCCTGTCTGGGCAATACTTCCCTTCACCCTTCTTAAACCTATTGTGTCTGATACTTAATAGATATTAAAATACTTGAATTGCTTTTTCCCTAGAGAGCTTTCAGTCTGTTTCAGTAGGAACATGAACAGATGTACTATGAGAGATATGTATAGACTGCTACAGATAGTGTGGAGTCTGTAATAAACCCTTGGGTATTCTGTTCTGGGAGGGCTTCATTAAAGAGTTTAGTTTTGGGGAGGAGGGCAGTACTGGGGATAGAATCCAGGGCCTTAAACATGCTAAGTAAGTGCTCTACCACTGAGCTACATTTACAGCCTTTTTGGTTTTTTTGGTTTTATTTTTTAATTTGTTTTTGAGGCAGGGTCTAAGCTGCCCAGGCTGGCTTCAAACTTGTAATCCTTCTGCCTCAGCCTCCTAAATATAAGGAATTACAGGTGCCCCACTAAAGATGTGATGTGATATTTGAAGTGAGTTTCAAAGGTTGAATAGTAGTTTGCTAAGTATTTATAAGAAAAAAGCACCAAGTGTTATTTGTAATGTAAAGAAGGCCAAAGACATTCTTTTGGCTCAGTCTCCTCATGCATAAAGGAGAGAAGAGTTAAGTTGATGAAACTTGGGAATTGTAGGAGAGGAGAAAATTAAACGAAGTACTAGCATCAGCCAATCTCAGAGTTGTTTTTATGATGAGAGAGAGAGAGATTCTTGTACTGTAAGCAGTTCTTAACATGTGCCTCTCCTTCACCCCTAGATTGTGAGCTCTGGGGCAAGGATAACAGTGAGACATTTTAATGATGAAAATATGAAATGAACAAGCCAGATCATCAAATCTTAATTTCTTCAGCAAGTACTCCTGAGAACCTATTCTGTGCCAGGCATCGGGAATAGAAAGGAGAGCAGGGGAAAACCCGACGGCTACATAGCAAAGAATTTTCTAGCCCATAATGTCAATGATGAGAGACCGTGGTCTAGAGAGAGGATAAATATTTAAGAATGGCCAAGGAGTGAACTAAGAGGTAGTAAGAAAACCAGAGGAGTGGATGGCATGGTAAGAGAATAGTGTGTCTCCCAAGAATGTTGAATACTGCTGGGCAGTCAGATCGGATTGGGACTGAAGGTGTCTACTGTATCTTGTGGTAGAGAGGTTATTGGTGACACTGCTGAATAATAAGGGCAGAAGCAAGTTGCAGGGGTTGAAGTGTGAGTAGCAAGAACATATAATAATCATAATAATGACAGCTAACTTTTATTGAGTACTTGACTGCTAGTCACTTTGCTAAACATGTACATTTTTACTTTGAATCAATCTTATGTGGATAGTTACTGTTATTATTTTTATAAAGAGAAACTGAACTTTGGGGTGGTTAAGTAACCTTTCCAAGATGACACAGCTAATAGGTAGAACTTGCCTCTGACTCAAAGTCCCACAGGGATACAAAGATGGAAGGGACTGAGGAGGGATTCACATATAGACGTTGAAGTTAGACTTTCATTTGAAGCTGTTACTTGCTAGCTGTTGAACATGGGCAAATATATTAACCTCTCTATTCTGAGGTTTCCTTATTTGGAAAATGGGAATGGGGGATGAATATAAAATAAGACAACTGAGCTTTTTAAAAAAATATATTATTATTTTAGTTATAGATTGACACAACTTATTTATTTATTTATTTATTTATTTATTTATTTTTATATGGTGCTGAGGATCAAACCCAGTGCCTCAAATGTGGGAGGCAAGCACTCTGCCACTGAACTATATAGCCCCAGCCTCAAAAACTGAGGTTTTTTTTTTTTGTTTTTTTTTTTTTTAAATCAAGTGCCAGATGTTGTTTTAAGCACTTTCATGAATTACTTTCTCCCCTAACAACCCATGAATAGGTATTTTTAATTTATTCTCATTATATGATTAAGGAAATTGAGGCACAGAAATGGAAAATTGTCTCCCTAGGTTATTCAATTTGTTGAACCCAGGCCATTGTACCTTGAATAATGAATCTCCAGACTATATGCTAATCACTGTACTGGCATTTTGCAGTTATTCCTTTAAATCCTCATAAAATCCTTGCACTCCCCTCCTCTGTTTTCTTGTTAGTTTTCTTAATGTTATTGGTGATTGAGCCCAGGAGTACTCTACCACTGAGCTATATCCCCAGCTGTTTTTATTTTGAGACAGAGTCTCACCAAGTTTCACCAGGCTATCCTCAAATTTGTGATCTTCTTGTCTCAGTCTTCTGAGTAGCTGGGATTATAGGCATATGCCACTGCGCCTGACCAGAACTGGAATTTAAACACAGCTGTCTGACCAAAATCTATACTCTTCCTCATTGTAGACTTGACTTCCTCTTATATGGATCACTGAGCTTCCCTAAGTGTATCTTTTCTTTCTCTGTTCTCTCAAAAAATCACACAGGAGGCTATTGCACATATTTTTGACAAGACAGTAAAGCTCTTTGCACCTCAATTTTGTATCTGCACACATGCAATTGAAGATTTTTACCTGTTGCCTCTCGACTTTCAGGATTGCCACAAGGAACAAACGAGGACTAGATAGCCAAGTGCTTTGTGAACCATGCAGTGGAAACGGAGTTACTGACCCCATTTGTCAGATGAAGAAACAGAAGGCTAGTTTTTCAAACAGGCCATCTACTTATGGGCATGTCTTACTTATGTATAAAATTTTTCCAGGGGTAATGATGACTGCATGCACCAACCATTCTTTTGCCCTCTTAGGGGCCTCTGGCTCTGGGCAACCAGCTGCTACCACCAGGAAGGAAGAGAAATTCAGAATTGACAAGAGCTTTCCATGGTAGTACATAAAAAGGAAGCAATATGGCATCCTTGTTAAAAACAGAATTTTGGTAGTGAAGAGATCTAGGTTTGAATTCTGCTACTAGCTATCAGCTTTACTATTCTATCCTCCAACATAAAATAGAGTAATACCCTCTTCAGATTTGTCACTGTGTTTTCTAATGATAAAAATAATTCATAATTGCTATTTTTTTCCTCAAATAACTTAGATTTAATCATCAGAAGCAAGTGATGAAAAGCTTATGAGAGAGAAGAATTATATATCAGTACCTTTTTCAGACTAAACTAGGAAAGAAGGGGACTAGGGGCTGCTCTTCAACCTGACTCCTTCCAAAGAAAGACATCCACAATGTTTTTTTTTTTTTTAATGTCAGTGATACAGCATTACAGAAGTACCATTAAAAAAAAAAAAAAAAAAAAAAAAAAAAAACAACCCACATAATCATCCACCAGGAGAAAACCTCTATTAATAGTTTAGGGAGACATGTAAGTATATTATAACCTCAGATAAGAAATAGAGACCCAGATGGGTGCAGTGTCACACGCCTGTAATCCTAGCAGCTGGAGAGGTTAAGGCAGGAGGATTCCAAGTTCAAGGCCAGCCTCAGCAACTTACTGAGACCTGTCTCAAAAGATAAAAAGGGCTGGGGATATAACTCAACGATAATGTACCTCAGAGTAAATCCTCAATACCATAAAAAAAAAATTACAGAGAACTTAAAACTGTTTTTAGGTGGGCTCAGATGTCAAATTTGTTTGTTTCTTTTTCTTTTTTTTTTTTTTTTTCCCCATTACTGGAGGTACTGAGCTATATCCCCAGCCTGGATATTAAGTGTTTTATTCTTTAGAACAACCCTGTGAAGTACTAGTCTACTACACCTTGACAATTCAACATTAGCCCCAACAGCAAGAATGCCTAGGAATTTCTTAAGAAATGTAAAATCTCAGGTTTGATCCCCAGCACCTCAGAAAAAAAGAAAAAGAAATGCAAAATCTCAGGCCTCACCTTATGGACTGAAGCCAAATTTGAATTTTAACAAGGAAATATGGGTTATTTATATACACAGTATAGTTTGAGAAGCCTCTGCACCTCAGTGAACTTGTAGAGAGGGCAGGAACTGGGTCTGAGTTTGTGGGGGTGGGGGGCATCCACAGCACAACCAAGCATGGAAAGAGTTTTCCTCTAAGTGAGCTGTGGTCCCCAGCAAAGTTGGTCTCTGTTTCCTCTGTGTTACCACCATACTTTATGCTTATACCTTCTCTTCTCCAGGAGCTGGTCGCCATCGGCTAAGCAAGATGGGGTCTGGCCGGCGCCCACCTCCAGCTCGAGTAAGGGTGGCTGTGCGGCTGCGGCCATTTGTGGATGGAACATCTGGAACAAGTGAATCCCCCTGTGTGCGAGGCATAGATAGCTGCTCTCTTGAGGTTGCCAACTGGAGGAACTACCAAGAGACTCTAAAATACCAGTAAGGTTCAGACTACTCCTCCTTCCTCTCCTAGGCCTGATCATATCACTTTCCTAGTCAGTTTCTTAGATCTGTCTCCCCAGGATCCTGCTCCCTCCTCAGCACAGCTTTGTTCTCTAAATCTTCATTTGTTTATTCAGGAAATGTTCATGGATGCACATGCTAACAGGGAAAGACTCTGGGGGAAAGACTGGAGGGTGAATCTGACATATATTACTATTCATTCTTATAGGGGAAACTGGAACAAATGGAGGAAGAAATAGCAAAGGGGAGCAGGGGATCCTTGAGTAGGGTTTGGGGGATAAGAGGATATGAGAATATAGGCCAACCAAGGTATAGCTGGGCAGTGTCAGAGAGGATCACGCAGATTTGGGAAATGGAACTCATAAAGGCAACTACTTGAAAATTCCATTGGGGATTCTAAGTTCAAACTCCTTGGCCTGTAGGGGTGGTAAGCCTACAGGTCAAATCTGACAAGGAGTCTTTATGTAAAGTTTTATCACCTATTTACATATTGTCCTAGCTGCTTTGGACAACAGTCACAGAGTTAAGTGGTTGTGAAAGGAACCACATGGCCCATGAAGTCTAAAATATTTATTGTCTGGCTCTTTATACAAGTTTGCTGTCTCCTATTCTAGGCCCTTAATAATTTGGCTTAAGTTTCTTTGCAGGCATATCCTGTCAATATGTACTAAACGTAAGTAGTCTAAGCCATAGCCTCTCTGCCAGGGCAAGTAAATGAGCTGCAGGTGTGTTCAGTCAAATCCTAAACAGCATCCTCTTAAGTACCCCTACAAATACTATTCTAGATGTGCTGCCATATGAAACAGATGGGAAGCTGAGCCCTTTCACATCGTGTCTTGTCTATGTGCTACTCTTTATTCTTAAATTTATTTATTTATTTTTGTACCAGGGTTTAGACCCAAGAGTGTTCAACCACTGAGCCATATCCCCATCCCTTTTATTTTTTTATTTTTTATTTATTTATTTTTTTTTGGTGGTAGTGGTGCTGGGGATTGAACTCAGAATCTCATACATGCTAAGTTACTTCTGAGCTACATACCCAGCTCCAATTTTTTAAAATTTTGAGACAGGGTCTTACCAGATTGCTTACAGCCCTGTTAAGTTGCAGAGGCTGACTTTGAAACTGTGGTCTCCTGCCTTAGCTTCCCAATCTGCTGGGATTACAAGCCTGTGCCACTATGCCCGGCAAATTTCTTTCTCTTCCGGCAAAATCTTCCTTCAGTAGAATTAATTAACTCCCAGTATGATCTTTGTTTTCTGTTTCATAGCAAAGTATGGGTATTTGTCTATCCCACTAGATTGCAAAATCCCAAGAGTAGCAACATCAGATTTATTTCAGTTTTTCTAACACCAATACAAAGACTGGGAAAAAGGAGCTCTTCCGTGGATGCTTTTAAGGTCTTTGAGCTAAAAAAAAAAAAAAAAAAAAAAGGGACAGAGATTTTCTTTTTAATCTAAAATCAGTATGCTCTGGTTCTGGGTGTTATCAGAACACCCTGTTAAAACTCCTTTCTTCCTGCCTACAGATTTGATGCCTTCTATGGGGAGAAGAGCTCTCAGCAGGACATCTATGCAGGCTCAGTGCAGCCCATCCTGAGGCACTTGCTAGAAGGACAGAATGCCAGTGTGCTTGCCTATGGACCTACTGGGGCAGGTGAGGGTGCAAGAGGGGAACAGCTATGGGTCAGAAAGAGCTAAGGAAACAGGGAAACCTCATAGCTTCCTCCACTCTTTCCCCAGGGAAGACTCACACAATGCTGGGTAGCCCAGAGCTACCTGGAGTGATTCCCCGGGCTCTCGTGGACCTCCTACAGATGACAAGGGAGGAAGGTGCTGAGGGCCGGCCATGGGCCCTCTCTGTTACTATGTCCTACTTAGAGATCTACCAGGAAAAGGTGAGGCTTGTCGCTGGTTGGGGAGGGAAGAAACAAAGAGCCAAGACAGGGTTCTAGAATGTGAAGCTCTACTCTGCTCAGAGTAGCAGATTGCATAACTTTGAGAATCCAACAGAGAAAAGGAAACTGGTCCCCAGGAAATAAGCAGCCTATGCATGGAGAATTGGCCCTACCCATTACTCCTCAGGTATTAGACCTCTTGGACCCTGCATCAGGAGACCTGGTGATCCGAGAAGACTGTAGAGGAAACATCCTGATTCCAGGCCTCACACAGAAACCCATCACTAGCTTTGCTGATTTTGAGCAGCACTTCCTGCCAGCCAGTAGAAATAGGACTGTAGGAGCCACTCGTCTCAACCAGCGTTCTTCCCGCAGTCATGCGGTGCTCCTGGTTAAGGTGAGAGCCATTGACAAAGGGGAGGCCCTGGGAAGCTCTGGAAGCCTGAGCTAAGCTTACTGCCCTTACTCTTCCCCTTCAGGTGGATCAGAGGGAACGTTTGGCCCCATTTCGGCAGCGGGAGGGAAAACTCTATCTGATTGATTTGGCTGGCTCAGAAGACAACCGGCGCACAGGCAACCAGGGTCTACGGCTCAAAGAGAGTGGAGCCATCAACACCTCCCTGTTTGTACTGGGCAAGGTGGTGGATGCACTGAACCAGGGCCTCCCTCGTGTACCCTACCGGGACAGCAAGCTTACTCGCCTGTTGCAGGTCAGGCCCAGAAGGGTCCAGGAAAGGAGGTTCTTAGGCCTGCTGGGGTTTGGGGGAATAGTAGTAAAGGAATGGGAAGGCTAAGATTCTGACCCATCTACTCTAATCCCCATCTGTCAGGACTCTCTGGGTGGCTCTGCCCACAGCATACTCATTGCCAACATTGCCCCTGAGAGACGCTTCTACCTAGATACAGTCTCTGCACTCAACTTTGCTGCTAGGTCCAAGGAGGTCATCAACCGGCCTTTTACTAATGAGAGCCTACAGCTTCATGGTGAGGATTAGGGGATGCAAGAGTGGAAAGGCAGGTCTGGACAGTTGGGGAAGTTTGCTGAAGCCATGCTTCACCCCTCTTATACCTTGCCCCAATCTTTTAGTCTTGGCACCTGTTAAGCCATCTCAGAAAGAACTGCTAGGCCCATCAGAGGTGAAGCAAGCCCAAGGTTCTGAGGAAGAGGAGATTAGAAGCCCTGAGCCCACAGTAGCTCCAGTCTCTGCCTCCCAGAAACTCAGGTGAGAAGTGATGCCCTTGGATGTACCCCCATTCCTGCTGGGTCTCAGCTGCAGAATAGCAGTGGGTTTTTCTTGTCAGATCCTTAAGCAAAGATAGCTGTGAACTTGTTCCTCTTCCAGTGAATTCACACAAAATCATACTCTGTTGAAATACTGAAGTGCTCAGATCAGTCTATTCTTGGTGCCACTGCCTTGGGAACTATGGAAGCCTCTTTCTTGGGCTTATGGCCCCTTCCCTTTCCATTTTCCAGTCCCTTTACATGACTTCAGCAAAACTTCAAATTTGGGGGCAACTGTTTGAAGGATGAGCAGTTTTACTTTTTGTTCAAGAATAATCAATGAGATTTTTCAGGTTCAGAGAATGAGAGCAAAGCAAAGACGATAAGATGAAGACAGATGCCTCACTGAGACTTCTCAGTCTCTGTGTTAGGGGCAAGCCTCTCCAGGACTCTCTGAGGAACTAGTTGCTATCTACCCTCCCCATTTCTGATTGTCCTATCTCATGCCCAATATATACCAATTCTGAGATCACTTCTGTTCAGTGGCCTTGGATTCTGACACTTAACCTTCCCTGATCCCAAGGAGCCACTTTGCCTCATTTTGACCCCTAGCCCAAATAGAGCCTCTCTATGTAAGTGCTAAGACTACTGAACAGAGGTGACCTAAGAATGTCAAGGTTCACTGCACACCCCAGGGAGCAGTTATAGTTGAGAAGGATGCTACACACAAAAGGTGCTTGCTTATTCACAGTCCCATCTCTCAATCTTGACTTTCTCAAGCCATATGTTAGCATTTCCCTCCCCTATGTGCATAGACTTAGAGAAACTTATACAAGTGTATTATATGAACAGGAAGGTTGTCTCCCAAATAGATACTCTGGTAAGGGGAGGCTCAGAGATGCAGCACATCATAGTCAGACCTGAGGTCTCACTTTTCAAAAGGGGTAAGAAAGATGGGAATGTTAGCTTATGATGCCAGGTATGTAGTGCAGAGTGTAAGCTGCTTGGAAGAAATAGAGTTTGCCCCCATGTATTATGATCCTGGTCTTCTAAGGCATTTGCACATTAAGAACAGGATATAGTCTCTGTCCTTGATGAGCCAGTTCTTAGTGTAGTAAAGAAAATGAACAATCAATCTGAACATCATAGGAAAGGCAGCATCAGACTAACTTTGAAAGATAACTCAGGTCAGAAGTGAGAGATGAGGAGTGATATTCCAGGCAGAAATGAGTGATAGACATCTCTGTGCTCAGCCAGGACTGAAGATAGGCCTTTTCTGCTTCCCACATGATAAAGGCTTGGCATTTGAGGTTTTTAGGGGCTCTTATAGCCCTGCTAAAGATGACTTCCGCCTGAGCCCTTGCTGTCACCTATTATGATCTCTTTACTTATTAGACAGTGTCTCCAGGGCAGGGCACTGTCATAGATCTCTAATACCTGGCACTCAAGTGTTCATTAAATGATTGTTCTTAACTGACATCTCTTCGAGGTTACTTTGCCTAATGAAAACATTATAGTCAGGCTGGATGACTTGTTTAGGATTGTCTAGCAACTAAACATCAGGGTTCTGGAATCACAGATACACCAAATTAAGCAACAGGAAGAATCTTGTTGCTGGAAAAAGTGATGAGAAAGGCAGGAGAATGGGGAATAACTTCTTTGACTGCTCAGCCCCCTGCAGAAGCTAAGCAGCTTGGATCCAGCCATGCTGGAACGCCTCCTGAGCCTGGACCGCCTGCTGGGTTCCCAGGGGACCCAAGGGACCCCTCTGCTGAATACCCCAAAGCGGGAGCGGATGGTGCTCATTAAGACAGTGGAGGAGAAGGACTTGGAGATTGAGGTAAGTGTTAGAGGTGGGCTAGGGTTTGTTGTTTTTTTTAATGTGTGTGATAATAATGTGTGTGTGTGTTTTAATAATTATTTTCTAAGCCTTTATTTTTATGTGGTGCCTCACACATGCTAGGCAAGCATTCTACCACTGAGCCACAACCCTAGCTCTGGGCTAGGGTTTTTAACTGCCTTGAGAAGTGTTCCCAGGATCTCCAGACAGGGCAGGACACTCAGGCTAGACTAGAGTCCAGTTTTCACTCTCAACTGAAAGTTCTTAAACTTCTGCTTGAATATCCTTAATATGATTGAACTTTGAAAAAAACAACTTTGATGAGATGTGAGGAGGTAAGAGGAAAATATTCCAAATAGATTTTACATTGTATTTCCTAATTGTATTTTACATTGTATTTCCACATTAAGTGAGGACCCTATTTGAACAGTCTTCCCTTCAGTATTTACAATCTTGTTCCACCTCTGGATCATTTGAAAGCCATTAATTATTTTAGGCCCAGTTGTCTCCTGGAAGCTTCTTCTTTTCAATTTCTGCCTCCTCTTCCTAATCTGCTGCTCTGGGGTGGGGTCTGGTTCATATCTTTTCCTGAACCTTTCCGATAGAGGCTTAAGATGAAGCAAAAAGAACTGGAGGCCAAGGTGCTGGCTCAGGAGGCCTCAGACGCAAAGGAGAAGGAGAACTGCTCTCTCACAATGCTCCGACCCCTTCCCCGTCGCACAGTCACAACAGCAAAACCCCTGAAAAAGGCTGTGGTGATGCCCCTACAACTCAGTAAGTTGGATCTAGGGGCCAGATAACTGCAATCCCATAAGGAAGGAGTAGCCCCATAAGGAAGGAGTAGCCACCATGTCATTCATGTCTTTCTAGCATATACTGGCCTCAGGGAGGGCTGGGGAGGATCTGAAGCAGTGCTGGGTGCTTTGCCTTCAGGTGTTTAGTACATTGGGTTGAGAGGTTAGTGTGATAATATAAGACTGAGGTTACTTTCCAATACAGAAATAAGGTCATGTGGTAACCCAACAAATGGTTAACCAGGGTGGAAGGGAACTGGGCAATCAGATGGGAGAACCTGGTGGCTTCCAGCAGAGGGGGGAAGTGGCCTCTACCCTGATTCCAATTCACAATTCCTGTTTTCAGTTCAGGAACAGGCAGCATCCCCAAGTGCTGAGATCCATATCCTAAAGAAGAAAGGCCAGAAGAGAAAGGTGAGACTAGCTGGAGGTTTAGGATGCACATCAAATCTAACAGAGGTAAAGGGGAGTGAGCTGTAGGGGGCAGAGCACTGGCCTTGAAATTATACATCCTGGCTGATACCTTCCAGCTTGTTTACCCTGTGTGTGATGAAGGCAGTTAAGGGTGAAATGCAACAATGTTGATGTCCCTATCATATTGGTTGACAGGTGGCAGGTTTTTTTCCTTCTGAATGGTTCCCTCATTCAGCTGCTGATTATGTGTAGCCTCACTCCTGCCCTCTACATACTTAAGAGCCCACTTACATGAATATGACCTAAGGTCGCAAGAAACTCAAACACACACAAGCTCCTGTGCCCAAAATGAAACACCACTAGAACTACCCACAAACAGAGGACTATGAGGAGGTGTTTATTATGGCTTTCTCCCATGCACTCTTCCAGCAGTAAAGGAAAGATCATTCTTGCTTTGTGCTTTACATTCACTAATTTCATTGGATCACCAGAATTCTGAGAAAGGTGTTGGTATCACCATTCTTAAAAATTGACAAAAATAAGAAGTAGATTAGGGAAGGATTTTTGGTCAGACACTTGACTGAGAGAAGAGGCTGGAGAGGGCGGGGAGGTAGCTGCTGCTAGGCTCCTAGTCTTGGCAGAGTCCAAAGCGCTTTGCTGCTGTTTCTGTCACTCACCTCCCCTTGCCTCATAGCTGGAGTCCTTGGATGCCTCAGAGCCCCAGGAGAAGGCTGAGGACTGCTGGGAGCTACAGATCAGCCCAGAGCTGCTGGCCCGTGGGCGCCAAAAAATACTTGATCTGCTGAACGAAGGCTCAGCTCGGGATCTGCGCAGCCTGCAGCGCATTGGCCAGAAGAAGGCCCAGCTCATCGTGGGCTGGAGGGAGCTCCATGGCCCCTTTACTCAGGTAACCACCCCCGGTGGGCAGCCGGGTTGGGGGTGGGGCAAGGTGGGCGGTGGCCCCCAGGCCTCTTTCGCCATCGCTATTGCCCTGCCAGGTGGAGGACCTGGAACGCGTGGAGGGCATCTCCGGGAAACAGATGGAGTCGTTCCTGAAGGTAATCTGGCGTGCGTGGACACACACACACACACACACACACACACAGACACACGCGCGCTCTCCCTGGCCTCTGCTCTGCCCCTAGGCGCTAACGTTGCTGTCCCCTTCTTTCCTGTGTTGCAGGCGAACATCCTGGGCCTGGCCGCCGGCCAGCGCTGTGGTCCCTCCTGACAGCCAACTCCTCACGCTGCCTTTTATATATATATATACATAATTTTAAGTCCTTGTATCACCGCGTGTTGTAAATACAGCTTTTCCTCCCGTGCTTCAGCCTGGTTTTTTGGGGGGAGGGGGGCTGAGGTATAATTGCCCTTGGGGTCGGATGGGAGCTGTGTAGGCAAACTTCTTTGGACGCCATCTTCGGGAAACCACGAACCTGGACGCTGGAATGAGGAGGGGAGTGGACGGTGGCCGAAAAGAAACAAAAAGCTTAAGCGAAAGCCAGAGGATGCCGACCGTTAGGCGGGCGCGCGCCTAAGTTGGCTCCGCCCCATCCGTACCCCGGCGCGCGCTCCCCTGTTCTCCCGCTCAGCAACGACAGTGGTGCTGTGTGCGCGTGCGCGCGAAATAACGGCCGCTGGCGGAGGGAGGTGGGGGGGTGGAATCGTTGAAGGGGGGTAAGAGAAGCCGCCCTGTCTCCCGCGCGCCCACCACCTGCACCATCGTCAGCCAATCAGCAGCCGTCTCAGGGGTCTCGCGCTTGGGGCGACTTGGGCTGCCGGGTGGCTCCCCCGTCCCTCCTCCCGCCAGAGTCCCTCCCGTGCCTCCCCCCTCCCGCTGGCCTCGCGCGCGCTCGCGCTCGCGCCCGCTCCAGCCTCTTGTGTGTCCTCGCGCCCCCCGCCCGCCCTCCCCGCGCGCAGTGTGCTCCGCTCCCCCCACCCTCCTCCCCCCTCCCGCCCGCCCCGCGCGCCTCCTCCCCAGGTTCCCCCTCCCCCACTGCCGCCTCCTCCTCCTCCCGCCCCAGGGTGAGCGCGAGCCACCTCCCTCCCTCCCTTCGCCATGGATCCCAGCAACTGGAGCAGCTTCATCTTCCAGGTAACAACCCCCTCCCCCCGCCCCCCTTCCCACACCCCCTCCTGCCCGCCCTCCCTCCCGTCCCACCCCCCCTCCGCGCGCCCGGTGCGCGCGCAGCTGTCCCCCTCCCTCCCTCGCGCCCTCCCCCGCCCTCCCCGAGGCGCCGGCTGGGCGCGCGCGCGGCGGGGGCCGAGGCTGCTCCCTCGCTCCCCCCACCCCGCCCCGCCAGGCTCCAACCGCCGCCGCCGCCGCCGCCGCCGCCGGGCCCCCGCCCCCGGCCCCGGCCCCCGGCCCCGCGGGGCCTCCCGCCCCCACCCAGGGGGCGTCGCCGCCGCCGTCGCCGCCGCGCTCCGCGGCCCGCAAGGCGCCCTCCTTCCCTCCCTCCCTCCCGCCGGCCGGGGTGCGCGGGCGGCGGGGCGGCCCGCGGGCCATGCGTTCGGCGCGGCCCAGCCCGGCCGGCCGGGGGCGGCGCCCCGAGCCCGGGCCCCGCGCGGCCCGCGCCCCCGGCCCCCGCTGAGCCCCGGGGGCCCCACCGTGGCCGAGGCCATGTTCCCCGTGTTCCCTTGCACGCTGCTGGCCCCCCCCTTCCCCGTGCTGGGCCTGGACTCCCGGGGGGTGGGCGGCCTCATGAACTCCTTCCCGCCACCTCAGGGTCACGCCCAGAACCCCCTGCAGGTCGGGGCTGAGCTCCAGTCCCGCTTCTTTGCCTCCCAGGGCTGCGCCCAGAGTCCATTCCAGGTGAGTAGGGGCCGGCCGTGGCGGGCTGGGAGGGCGCCGACTCGCGGCCGCGGCCCACACGGTCCTTGTCTCTGCAGGCCGCGCCGGCGCCCCCACCCACGCCCCAGGCCCCGGCGGCCGAGCCCCTCCAGGTGGACTTGCTCCCGGTCCTTGCCGCCGCCCAGGAATCCGCAGCGGCTGCTGCGGCCGCCGCGGCTGCGGCCGCCGCCGTGGTTACTGCACCCCCGGCCCCCGCCGCCGCCTCCACAGTGGACACAGCGGCCCTGAAGCAGCCCCCGGCGCCCCCTCCGCCACCCCCGCCTGTGTCGGCGCCCGCCGCCGAGGCCGCGCCCCCCGCCTCTGCCGCCACCATCGCCGCAGCGGCGGCCACCGCTGTCGTCTCCCCAACCTCGACGGTCGCCGTGGCCCCTGTTGCGTCTGCCTTGGAGAAGAAGACAAAGAGCAAGGGGCCCTACATCTGCGCCTTGTGCGCCAAAGAGTTCAAGAACGGCTACAATCTCCGGAGGCACGAAGCCATCCACACCGGAGCCAAGGCCGGCCGGGTCCCCTCGGGTGCTATGAAGATGCCCACCATGGTGCCCCTGAGCCTCCTGAGCGTGCCCCAGCTGAGCGGAGCCGGCGGGGGAGGGGGAGAAGCGGGTGCCGGCGGTGGCACGGCTGCAGTGGCCGCCGGTGGCGTAGTGACCACGACCGCCTCGGGAAAGCGCATCCGGAAGAACCACGCCTGCGAGATGTGCGGCAAGGCCTTCCGCGACGTCTACCACCTGAACCGACACAAGCTGTCGCACTCGGACGAGAAGCCCTACCAGTGCCCGGTGTGCCAGCAGCGCTTCAAGCGCAAGGACCGCATGAGCTACCACGTGCGCTCACATGACGGCGCTGTGCACAAGCCCTACAACTGCTCCCACTGTGGCAAGAGCTTCTCCCGGTGTGCAGGGGCCACGGTCGCCCACTAGGCCGGTGGGGAGGGAGGGACGCCTACAGAGGTGGCCTGGCCTTGGCTGGCGGGGAGGGAAGCGGCTCCGAGGATGGGGAAGGGGAGCCACTCCCAGGGAGGAGGCAGGAAAGCCTCTCCTGGTTACCAGGGAGCAGGGGGTGGTACTTTGCAAAGGAGGTGGGTCTTTGGGTGGAAGGATAGCTTCGAGTGGGAGGAGGAGAGGAAGCCGGGTTGGATGGGAGGGATTTCCTGCTTGTGTAGGACCATGAGTCTTTGGGAGAAAACGCAGGGACTTTTAAACAGCCTGCGATGGGCAGCTAGGCAAGACTTGAGGCAGCACCTCCCAATCTCAGGGCCTCCGCCCTAACCCCCCCGACCCCAACATATCCCCAGGCCGGATCACCTCAACAGTCACGTCAGACAAGTGCACTCCACAGAGCGGCCCTTCAAATGTGAGGTAGGAAGCCCGCCTCCTCCTGTCCTGGTTTTCATGATTTTGAGCCTCATTGTAGTTGTCTGAGTTCAGCCTCTCAGACCCCCTTTTTCTCTCTCTTCTTTTTGCCTTTTCACTCCATTTTCTCATTTCTTCCTCAAGGCCTCGTCATCACACTCCCATTTCCTACAGATCAAAGATCCCCAAGGCTCTGATCCCTTTAACCTCTTGCTCCCTTCTCCTTACTCCCGAAGCTTTAACTCTCCTGTGACACCCCCCCACGCCCCTCCCCCCTCCCCAGAAATGTGAGGCAGCTTTTGCTACGAAGGATCGGCTCCGGGCGCACACAGTACGACACGAGGAGAAGGTGCCATGTCATGTGTGTGGCAAGATGCTGAGCTCGGCTTATATTTCGGACCACATGAAGGTGCACAGCCAGGGCCCTCACCATGTCTGTGAGCTCTGCAACAAAGGTACATGCTCAGGGATGTCAAGAGGGCTAGGGAAAAAGGGGAGGCACAAAGCTGGTGGCTCTTCCACAGATGTGGGTTAAAGGTGCTGTAGCCAAGAGCTCGTGGCATCTAGAGCCCTTTGGGAGGCAAACCAAGCAGCATTGGGAACAACTGAACATTGCTAAATTCTGAGAAGCCATAGCTGGAGGAGACGATCTACCAGAAAGATTCAACCTCCTGGGTGTGTGAGGGAAGAATTGGAAGTGGGACATGGCTGCTTTGGGAAAGGATTAGTTAAGAGAGCCAGTCCCCATGGGTCAGAAGGCAAGGTTCAGCCATGTAGCCACAAGTTCTTGTCTCCAGCTCCTGGGCAAATGGAGTACACTGGCAGGGGTGTTAAGCACACATCCTGGCCCGGTAGCAGAAAAAGTTTCTTTTAAATGCACTTAACTCAGTAACTGGGCTGAGACTGTGGGACACTGGAGGGAAGGGACACAGCCGTCTTTCCTGAGAGTCAACCCTTAAAGTAGCTAGGAATCAGTGTCCTATTGTCCCTGGAGAGATCTCCCAGCCATGAAGAAAGAATGAGCTCTGTGCTTTCCAAGACTTGAGAAGTAGGCACCACTCAAATCAGGCCCCTGGCTCAGGGAAGGGCCTTGCCTGTGCCCCACCAGCCCCAGCAGAGTAGTTGGCCCCAGGCTACCAAGGATGTGGTGGGAGGAGGACAGGGCCATCTGAGAAGGGCGTCCCCAGCCTAGGAGAACAGCCCCGTCTCTGGGGTCTCCATCTGGCTGACCCCCACCCCCCATCCCAATCCGCCCCCCCATAGGCTTCACCACAGCAGCATACCTGCGCATCCACGCGGTGAAGGACCATGGGCTCCAGGCCCCGCGGGCTGACCGCATCCTGTGCAAGCTGTGCAGCGTGCACTGCAAGACCCCTGCCCAGCTGGCCGGCCACATGCAGACCCATCTGGGGGGGGCCGCCCCCCCTATCCCGGGAGATGCCCCCCAGCCACAGCCCACCTGCTGAGGGGGACCCCCGCACCCACCAGGCAAGGCGTGGGGCATGGCTGGGGGGGCGGGATGGGGTGTGTGGGACAAGAGGGCTCAAAGGGCCCTATAGGGGATCTCAGGAAGGTTAGGGATGCCAATCTATCACTCAGGTTAGGGAGACTCCAGGGCCAGGGAGGGCCCTTCAGGAGAACTGCTCTGTCTGGGTAAGGAGTCAGGCCAAAGCCTCTGGGGACCAGATAGGAAGTGAGCAACGGCTGTGTCCCAGGGGAAGTAGTCTGGAAAAAGAGTCTGGGTTAAGGGGTATGGCTCTTGCCATTCAGGTTGCGCTGTGATCCTTGGTATTTCTCACTGTGCAGGTACTGGTGAGGTTTGTCCAATGGCGGCGGCGGCGGCAGCAGCAGCAGCGGCAGCAGCAGCGGCAGCAGCAGCAGTGGCAGCCCCTCCCACAGCTGTGGGCTCCCTCTCTGGGCCCGAGGGGGTACCAGTGAGCTCTCAGCCACTTCCCTCCCAGCCCTGGTGAGCTCCAAGTTGGTGGGGGGAGAAGGGAGAGCAGAGAAAAGCCCCTTGGTACAATCTCCTCTCCCCCTCTCCTCCCACCAACTCTCTTTACTCCCTCACCAACCAAGGAGCCTCCAGAAGGAAAGGAGGGAGAAATGTGTTCTTAGGGGAATTCACTAGATTTAACGATTTGTTTCTCCTGCTCCTCTCTTCTCCCTACCAGAGCTGACCCCTATTCACACCTATTCCCTTGGTTGTGTTGAAGTCCCCTGGACAGTGGGCAGGGGTGGCAGAGGACAGGAGCAGCCACTGCCCTCACCCCCTCTCCTCTCTGTAATCCCCTGCCCTGCCCTCCCAGGGATTTGTGAGCCTTTTCCCTCCGTGGTCCTTGCTCTCCTCCTTCCAGTCCTCTCCCTTCTGTCTGCTGCCCCTCCCTGGGGAGTTGGTGCTTTTTTTTTTCTTTTGTTTTATTTTCCAGGGGGAGGGAGGAGAGGAAGGAGGGGAGTCAAAGATTCTGTCCCAGAGAAGGAGAAAGTTGAGATTAGAGAAGGGGCAGAAGCAGGGAAGGCAGAAGTTCATTAGGTAGGGTTGTTGGGGTTAGTCCCTAAACGTCATCCTACTTGAAAATCTGTGGAGGTGGGGAAAGTCAAAGGGGGCAAAAGAAGGAGCCACTAGCGCCAGAGGCAGAACAGGAGATGGAATCTGAGGGGCCCAGGGTAAACAAGGGGAACCAGGGACTAGAGGTGCTTCCTGGGGGCGGGGGGAATGCAACCAGTGTCTCCCCCTTCCCTCTTCCACCCCAGCTCCTGCCCTGGTCTTTTCTTTTCATCCCTCTTCCCCATGACAGAAGCTGTGGCCCTGGCCATGTCATCGTGTTCCTGTGTCCCCTGCATGTTCCTCACCCTCCACCCCCCTCCTTTTGCGCGGACCCTATTACAATAAATTTTAAATAAAACCTGGTTCTGGCTCTTGGTTCAATGAATTTCCTTCACTAAGCCCCTTGTCCTTACTTCCTAGGGGGTGGTTCTTGTGCCTGGTATCAGTCCCACCCTTGCTTTGCTGCATATAGCTCTGTGCTCTGGCTCCTCCTTCCCCAAGGACAGCCCTCAGGGTGGCAGCACAGATTTAGGGTGTGGCCAAGCTCCAATGGATGTGGAGAGCAAGTTCTAGGGCTCCCGGGTCTCTGGGGAAATAATCTGGACAGGTCCAGAATAACCACTAAAGGTTTGAAGAGGCCCAGGTTAGGCATCCAAACAGTTATTGAACATAAACACTGCTCTCCCTTGGTTGTACTCATTGCCAGCTGCTCAGGACCCTGGACAAATACCTGCACACCCTTAACCCTGAAAAGCCATCATGGGTAATGTAGGTGCAGAAAGGTAGAGGGGGCCTGAGCCCTGGGGCCAGGAGCAGGAAGATTCAGAATAACTGCACTCCACCTGCACGATCTCCGCATCGGCTCCCTGCATTTGCGGTGGATCCTCAGTCCTAGCCCCTCCTGCTCCAAGCTGTCCCTGCAGGCTCCATTGGAATTCCCTTTCCTTGCCTAGCTCCGTCCTTTCCAAGAACCCTTTCCTGAGCCTTCCAATATCCATTTTCTGCTGCTCCTTCCCTGGGAATAGGAAGATTTACTGTTCTGCAGTCTCCCTTCTCTTGAAACCCCACCCTGCTTTTCTGCAGCCTCCCCAAATTTTGCCCCATCTCCCTTGCCCTCTTTCTGCTGTAGGGGTGCCTCCACCCATTCCTGCCTGCCTCATTAGTCCCGTCTCCTCGAAGACCCCCGGTCTCTGCCAGGACCCCCGGTGACCGTTGGCGGGAGGGGCCGAGGACTTAGGAAGGGGGCGTCCCGGCGGGAGGCGCGCGTGGGAAGGGGCAGGGAGGGGTCGCGAGTGGTCCCTGGGTCTGTTGCCTTGGTAACGCAGGGCCTGGCACGGGAGGCTCCCTTGGGCTGGCCGGGAGGGGCCGGAGGCGTGCAAGGGGCGGGGGCGGGCGCGCGGCGGCAGTGGAGCGCAGGGGAGGGGACCAGAGAAGAGGGGACCAAACGCGAGGAGAGAGGAGGGGAGACCCGCCGCCTCCCTCCTTCCTAAGCTGACTTGCTCCCTCCCGGGCTGCGGCTGCTGCAACGGCGGCGGCGGCGGCAGCAGCGGCAGCGGCGGCGGCGGTGGCGGCGGCGGGAGCAGTCTGAAGGCCGGCGTCGAGGTGAGACTGGGACGGACTGTGGCTGCGGGTAGGAGTGGACCTACAGACCGCCTGATTGCACGGGAATGCGGGCGCCTGGCGAGCTGGAAGGTGGTGCTGGGTGCCCCGCGCCATGGGGAGGAGGAGGTGCCAGCCCGCGGAGGGCGAGGGAATCCCTAAGAGGGGCTCAGATGCAACTCAGGAGATGCCCAGGTCCCCTAGGAAAGGGCAGGGGCGTCTGCGCCCCAAACGCGCAGCAAGAATACCGGCACCGCCTGGGCGTCCGGGGAGGAGAGAAGGATGCCGAGGGAGTGGAATGCGTGTGTGTCAGATCCCCTGCCCAATGTGCTTGTCGGAGTTTCCCGGTGGCGGCTGCACAGCTTGTTGACTTGGGGGTGCTGGGGTATCTGCTGGGGTGTGAGAGACTGGATTCTGTTGGGCAGACCAAAGATGAGACCCTGAGGAGAGTCCTGTTTATAAAAGTAATTTTCTTCCCCCAGCGCCCATGCAGGAAGCTTTGAGTAAAGCACTTCTCCCCCAGGGATGTCCCACCCCAAAACAAAGGAAACCCCAACTTTTCTTCTTCATCCCAGAGACAGCGCAAGGCTGGCCTTGAGACAGGAGCCTGGCCCTCTTGGGTCTGCAGTGCTGTCAGCCCCACTTCTCTCCTCACACCAAGCCTGTCTCCTCCTCTTGCAGGGTTTGCTACTGTCTGCTGTTCCCTCCTTCCCACAGGGGTTCTCTCCCCTCTCCCATCTCAAGATGGCAGCCAGAAGCTCTGAGATGAAGGGGGTCGAGGATTGTCCGGAGACCCAGGGAGAAGGGCCTGGCCATTCTGAAGCTGGAACTGGCCCTCTCCAGGCCCTAGCAGAGGTCCCAGACCAGCCAGAGGCCCCACAGCCAGGCCCAGACACCACTGCAGCCCCTGTGGACTCAGGGCCTGATGCTGGGCTGGCTCCAGAAACTACAGACACCCCAGCTGGGGCCCCAGAAACAGCTCAGGCCACAGACCTTAGCTTAAGCCCAGGAGGGGACTCAAAAGCCAACTCCATCCCTGAAGAGGCATGCAAAGAGCCAGCATCCAAACCAGAAGTGAACAAAGAAGCCACTGCAGACCAGGGGTCTGAGCAGGAGTCTTCAGCCCCTCCCAAGCCAGCCTCAGAGCCTGCTTCCCAGCTAGACTCCCAGTCAGACCCTCAGCCAGCTTCCCAGCCCACCCCCAAACCAGCCCTTCAAATAGAGCCCCCTACCCAGGAGGACCCCACCCCTGAGGTCCTGACAGAAAGTGTAGGGGAAAAGCAAGAGAATGGGGCAGTGGTCCCTTTACAGGCTGGGGATGGGGAAGAGGGCCCAGCACCCCAGCCTCACTCCTCACCCTCAACAAAAACGCCCCCAGCCAATGGGGCTCCCCCCCGTGTGCTGCAGCAGCTGGTTGAGGAGGACAGAATAGGAAGGGCCCATAGTGGGCATCCAGGATCTCCCCGAGGTAGCCTAAGCCGCCACCCCAGCTCCCAGTTGGCAGGTCCTGGGGTAGAGGGAGGTGAAGGCACCCAGAAACCTCGTGACTACATCATCCTTGCCATCCTGTCCTGCTTCTGCCCCATGTGGCCTGTCAACATCGTGGCCTTCGCTTATGCCGTCATGGTGAGCCCCAGGATAAACCACACTTTCCCTACCCTTTCTGCATGGTTCCCACTGCCCCACTTATACAGCCTTTGCTGGTCCTGCCCAGGATCTAACTTTCTGAGCCACCACTGCCCTACCCCTTCGGTGGGAGGAATATGGAGACATATGTCACACAGCCTCACTGACCTGTGCCCTCTTCCCCTTCCTCCCGTAACCTCATGGGGCTGGCCTCTGGACGACTCACCTGATCCCTGCTGGGCTGGCTTCTCCTGACCTGGGCCATGGTACCTCCACCCCACACCCTAACCCCAGTCCCGGAACAGTCTGCAGCAGGGGGACGTGGATGGGGCCCAGCGTCTGGGCCGTGTGGCCAAGCTCTTAAGCATCGTGGCGCTGGTGGGGGGGGTCCTCATCATCATCGCCTCCTGCGTCATCAACTTGGGCGGTGAGTGGGGGTCAGGGACATGCAGGGGAGGAGTGGAAGGGTTGACAAGGGCAGCTTTACTAACCCCTGCCCCTGCTCTCTCCTGTCTGTCCTCCCTACTTCTCCTTTGTCTCTCCTTTCTCCCTGACCCTGTCTCTGTCTCTCCCTCCCTCTCCTCTCCCACAGTGTATAAGTGAGGGGCTCTGCCCTGCATTCCAAGACTTTTCTTCCTGTTGGGAGCTGCCTTGGGCCCATCCCTCCCTTGGGGGGAGCCCAATCGATGGCCCTGGCCCCCATCCCTAGGGACCAAGGGAGCCTGAGCGGCCTTGTTTACAGCTTCTCTCCTGTTCCTGCATCCTGCCAGGCTCCTCTGCCAACCGTAGGCCTCCCTCTTCCCTGCACTGTTTCCAACCTCCCTGCACTTCTGCCTGTGGATAGCCCCTCCAGCCTCTAGGCCTCCCTAACCCTGCACTTCTGGAAACCTTCCTACTTCTGGAAGCCTCCCTGAATATCTCCCAAACTCTCTGAGCTCTCAGCTTCCCTGCATCTCTCCCCACCTCCCTGCACTTCTCCCAGCCTTCTGAATTCTCTGAACCTCATCCTCGTCTTCCTTCTCCTGACTTTCATTGTCTTGGCATCTAACCCCGTTCCCTTTCTCCATTCCTTTATCATCTTCCCTCCCCTTTTTACATCACCCACCCCCTTCCTCTTTCTGCCTCCTCATCTTCCCTTAGCATCCTTTCCTCCACCCTCCTGCCATCATTTATTCTGCAAGAGCTCCAGCACTTAGATCAGGTTGGGGGAAAGGGAGCAGTGTTGGGAGAGGGCTACCTAGCCTGGGGCTCCGACTGTTCTCTGCTGGGACCACCCAGGCTCAGACCACCCCCTCACCGGGCGCCTTTTGGGTCGCAGAGCTGTAAGCCAGGCCCCATCTGGGGACTTGTGCAATGGTGGAAGCAATTCTGAACACAGGGAAGTAGGGAGAGGCGCGGCGGTAGAGGGGTCAGCCAGGGTTGACCGGCCCACCTGGGTCTTTTAACCTCAGCCCACGAGCTTCTTGCTTGAAGGTGTAAGGGCTCGAGCCACTTGCGTGCTTTGTACGGAAAGAATTTAAAAAAAAGAAAAAGAAAAATAGGACCAAAGCTCTCAGCAGCCCAGAGCGAGGGAGGGGCGGGTGAGTTCTATAATTGTTTTCCAAGAGGACGAGGGAGGTTGGTTGCACGCGACAGCCACTGAGAAGGCAGGGAGCCAGCTGCGACGAGGTTCAGAGTTGGCGGGTTTTTTGCTTTCTTTAAAAAAAAAAAAAGTCTGGGGAAAAAACCCTAAAACTCCTTTAAGAAAAATATATCAAACTGATTCTCCCTTTTTGTATGCTGAATGCTGCATGGGTCTGAAACACCAATAAACGGAGACTGCATGAGACTCGCCTCCAGTCTCTGTTGGTCCCTGCGTTCGTCTGCCCGGCCAGAGCACTGCCTCCCGGCAGAACCCAAAGGGTGGTATACGCATGCGCCGTCGTGGTGGCCATCTTTACTGTGGGCCAAAGCCTGTTATGCCAGAGGCCTACCTGCGCATGTGCAAGCCTTCCCTTGCCTTCCTATCCCAAGTAGCTTTGACTAGAGCGGAGCCTCCCGCGCCATTTCTATGCGCCTGCGTACTGTGACTCTGCGCAGCCCGGGAGGCGGGTCTTAGCTCCAGGTGCGTACCGCGGCTGAGTTGACGCGGCCCCCAACTGCGAGGTCCGGCGAGAGGGTGCGGGGTCCACTTGTGGAGAGGAGTGATATGAAGGCAAGACTAGTGGCTCCGCCCCTCTGTGGCTCGGAAATTGGATTCTGCGGGTCCTCGGGACCGTCAGAGTGCCGGATCTCGATCCTTGGGGTGGGACCCTACCTTGCAGGGGTCTGAGCGCCCCCTCCTGGGGGTAGGCGCTCTGGCCACTTAGAATACTGTTGGAGCCTGATTGGTTGAAGAGAGATTTTCCTAAAACCCTGGGGATCCCAATCACTTGGGGCGGGAGGACCTGGTTTGGTACTCCAGCATTTCCTATATTGTTAGGCCCCTTCCCTAGTGGCTTATGTCCCTTGCCCGGGGTCAAGGAGACATTGCGTCCACCACGGCGGCGCCTCTGTCCGAAGAAGGGGAAGTGACTTCCGGCCTCCAGGCTCTGGCCGTGGAGGATACCGGAGGTCCCTCTGTCTTGGCCAATAAGGCCGAGGAAGAGGGGGAAGGAGGACAGGAGCAGGCCGAGCATGCCGAACCCGGGACTGAGGAGGCAACAGAAGTACCCAGCGCCGAGGGGGAGGAGCGTGTGGAGGGAGAATCCGAGGACTGGTGCGTGCCCTGCAGCGATGAGGAGGTGGAGCTGCCCGCGGACGGACAGCCCTGGATGCCCCCGCCCTCTGAAATCCAGCGGCTCTATGAGTTGCTGGCTGTCCAAGGTACCTTGGAGCTTCAAGCGGAGATCCTGCCCCGACGGCCCCCTACACCCGAAGCCCAGAGTGAAGAGGAGAGATCTGATGAGGAGCCGGAGGCCAAGGAAGAAGAAGAGGAAAAGTGAGAGCACAATCTTACACCTTGTCACTGGGACTGCTCTCCTGATGCCAGGAGAAAATAGGGAGGGGGGAAAAAAGTGGGTCCCCAGGAGCTTAGAAAGTGGAGGAAGGGAACAGGAAAGGAAGAGCCGACAGGTTGGGGAAAAACGTGTGGGTGTTTGGGAGGACTACTCTTACCCTTCATTCTTTGTCCACCTGTCCCAGACCTCACATGCCTACGGAATTTGACTTCGATGATGAGCCAATGACACCAAAGGACTCCTTGATTGACCGGAGACGCACCCCAGGTACAAGAGGGAAAAGTTTGCGGGGGAGGTGAAGGGCCTCTCCTCCCAGTTACATCAAAAATGACTCCCCTGAAGAGGCCTTTGCTGGGTGCCTCAATTGTCATACAACTTGTAGCTGCTCCAGTGAGCTTAGGTTTAATTCTCATTCTCTCTCTCTCTCTCTCTCTCTCTCTCTCTCTCTCTCTCTCTCTCGCTCTCGCTGTCGCTCTCGCTGTCGCTCTCTTTTGTAATGGGCATTCACTGAGTCACATCCCAGCCCTTTTTATTCTGATACAGGATCTCACCAACTTGCTTAGGGCCTCACCAGGTTTTTGAGTCTGACCTCAAACTTGTGAACCTTCTGCCTCAATCTCCTGAGTCCCTAGGACTACAGGCATGCTCCACCATGCCTGTCCTTGTCTTATTTTGATAGACTATTACAGATAGTTCTATTATGTTTTCCGTTCCTTTTATCCTCTCCTCAAAAGTCCAAGTCCTGTTCATTATTATCTAGCACCACATCCCTATACTACTGTGTAAATTACTTAATCTGACCCAATTTCCCACTTCCATGACATTCTAGAATTTACTCTTGAGTCATTCTTTTTTTGGGGGGGGGAACGGGTAACAGGGATTGAACTCAGGGGCACTTGACCACTGAGCCACATCCCCAGCCCTATTTTGTATTTTATTTAGAGACAGTATTTCACTGAGTTGCTTAGCACCTCACTTTTGCTGAGGCTGGCTTTGAACTTGAGGTCCTCCTGTCTCATCCTCCTGAGCCTCTTGGATTACACGCATGCACCACCTCGCCTGGCTCTTGAGTCATTCTTGATTTCTCTTTTTCTTACCTGAACATTCAAGCCAGCAGCAAGTACCACCAGCTCTGCTCCACAACGTTTCCAAGTCCATCTGCTAATGTCTGCCTTCAGCTCCACACCTTCATCCATGCCACCATCTCCCTTGCCACATAGTTACAGTAGCTTTTAACTTGCCTCCCTGCTTCCAGTCTCAGCATCAGAGTGGTCCTTTTAGCTTTTTTTTTTTTTTTTTTTTTTTTTTAGAGAGAGAAAGAGAGAGGAGAGAGAGAGAATTTTCAATATTTATTTTTTAGTTCTCGGCGGACACAACATCTTTGTTGGTATGTGGTGCTGAGGATCGAACCCGGGCCACAAGCATGCCAGGCGAGCGCGCTACCGCTTGAGCCACATCCCCAGCCCCAGAGTGGTCCTTTTAAAACAGAATTCATGTCACTTTTCTGCTTAACATCTCCAGGGATTCCATTGCAAGGGTTGGGGGGAGAGCATCTGAGATTCCCCCTACCATCTCTGAACAAACTTTTCTTCCTGCCCCAAGGCCATCACACTTGCTCATCATGTTAGTGGTGCCTTCTCTTAACTCAAGACTTTCATTGCTGTGCTCCTCTCCCCATTAATGGTCCAGTTTCAGACCTTAGAATCTCCATGCTGAGGCCTGGAAACCTGGGTATTAAGGAAGCTCCCCAAGTGATAAGTAAGATCCACTTCCTCAATTTCTTAAATATTTCCTACCTTCCTCTTTAGGAAGTTCAGCCCGGAGCCAAAAACGGGAGGCCCGCCTGGACAAGGTCCTCTCAGACATGAAGCGACATAAGAAGCTGGAGGAGCAGATTCTTCGTACTGGGAGGGACCTCTTCAGCTTGGACTCAGAGGACCCCAACCCAGCCAGCCCCCCACTCCGGTCATCGGGGAGTAGTCTCTTCCCTCGGCAACGGAAATACTGACTGTTGTTGCTACTGCCTCTAGAATGCAGAGACTGTATCTGAAAGGGCCTGGGCCCTCTTTTCCTAACTTTCCTAACCCAGGATGCTGGGAAACTTGGGAGAAAGAACCCCAAGCTCCCAACACAGCACCTTGCAGTGTAATGCCAGATTCGTGGGACCCCCAATAGACCTCCAGGAGCCGAATCCAATGCAATCACACAAGAGTCTTTATTGCAAGCTCGAGCCTGGACTCACAACCGTTTCCGGCGCAGCGGTCCCAGGGAGTGAGTCCCAGGGAGTGAGTTCAGTGAGATTTTATAGGTTTTGAGGGGATACTCTATGCGTCACAACATCACACAGCAAATCATTCCATATCACTGGAAAATCAAACAACAGCTCTTAATATTGATTAGCACATTCACTGGCAGGAACAAGTTGGGTAGGGGTGATTGGTTAGTACTTCGGGGGGGGTCCTTTGAACTAATTGGTTTAGGCCACGAGGGGTGTACCTACTAAACTATGGTTTCCCAACATGTTATCAACCACCATAAACTACTGGGGGGAGGGGGGCTGTTCATCTGGCATCCCAGGTATTTTCCCTGTCTCATGATGACTGGAAGTCCTTAGGGGATTGCTATGGGTCCTCACCTAGCTTAACTGAGTCAGGGACACCTGGCACCACAGATTTCTCCTGTTATTTGTAGACAAACAACTCAGCAGGGTGGGTATGTGCTTAGGAGAGCTCTGTGGGTTTTTCCAAGGACAAGGGTCACATCCCCTTCCTTAGGAGAGGCCTTGAGGTAGAAACTGCTGTTATTTATTTATTTTCAAAAATGGAGTCACATCAGTTTTTCAGCAGGAAAGAGGGTGTGTGTGTGTGTGTGTGTGTATGTGTGTGCGTACGTGCGCGCACACATGTGTGTCTATTGGGTTGAATGTCTATTTGGAGACCTGGGTGAAATTTTCTGAATCCAAAATAAAATATGCAAACTTACCTTCTCTCGAGGGGGCTGCAGCTAGAGCCCAAACAGTTGGCCACACTTAGCAGAAAGGTAGAATCTTATTCACCCAGATTGGAAAATGAAAGCCACATGCAATAGAGGAGAACTCAGTCACCATCTGCCCTCCTAACTCGGGCCTTCTGATCCTCCTAATCTCATTCCAGTGCCGCCAGCTGGCTCTAAGGCAGAAATTCCTGTGTGGAATGAACTACAGTGCCACCAGCTGTAGCCAAAGTAGCCCCTGGAGAAAATGAGCCACGTGGCAGGGGCCCTTTAAACATCCAAGCCCCGCCCCTGCCCCGCCTCTCTCGTCCAGCCCTGCCCTGCCCTGCCCTACCCTACCCTCCGCAGCCAGGAAGTGCTCCCTGGACTGTGAGGGAGTTTCCTGATCTGAGGGTGCTGCTGCTAGCCTGGCTTCTAGATGTGAGTAAATCACACTGGCCCCCAAACCAGTGGTGGGTATCTATCCCTTCTAAGGCTCTCTTTGACCCTGTCCTGCTTTCTAGGGCCTTTTGCTGGGGTAGCTAAGACCTCCCTGAACCTGGGGAAGAAAGGAGCAAGGAGGCTGCTTTGGGAGGTTTTGTTTGTTGGAGTTTGCTGCGTTTTGGAGTGAAGGTAGATTAGGGCCACCCCTCCCACTCTTCAAATCTCAGGCCTCTCTCTGACTTGAGTAAGAAGTCTCCCTCCCAAAGTAAGAAGGGGACCTTACTAGGCACAGTGGTATGTGGCTGTGGTCCCAGAGTTCAGGGCCAGCCTGGACAACATAGTGAGACCCACCCCCCGGCCTCCCCCATATACACACTTTCTTAAAAGATGGGGACTGGGGCTGAACCTTGGGGCTAGAGCACTTGTCTAGCATGCACAAGGGCCTGGGTTTTTTCCACCCCCGACCCCACCCCCATACACATCTTGGCTGCCCTCACCCTTCATTCTGTAGGGACCTGGGTTCTGGCCTGTCCCTTCAAGCTCCTAGAATGTGATTTGTCCCTGTTGAAGTTTCCTTAACTCTGCCAAATGTTAGGCTTTCCTACTGCCCTTTGCAGGGCTGTGCCAGTGGGGAGCCTTGGCCAGTCACTAGACAGATCATGGGCAGAGTGATCTTAAGGTGGGCTTGATTTCCAACAGGTGGAGTTGGTAAGAGAGGCTCTCTTCTCTTGGGGAGGAGGAAGTGAAACATAGAAAGCTCAGTTGGACCCACCAGCCTGTGATTCTGGGGATCTTGGAGCTGTTACTCTAGAGCAGAGGAGGGGGTGGTGGTGGTGGCAGTTGACACATGTCCCCTGTGTACTCTGCTTGGGGGAACCCCTGAGAGATAGGGGAAAGAGATGTCCTGTGGAGTGTGCTGGTGGCTCTCCCTGGAAACTCCCACTTGTGACAGCCTTTGGCACACAGAGCACCTGGCCTGCCCTGGGGTGGGGCTGTTTGGTTAGGACAGTTCTCTGTAACCTTGAGTGGATAGCCTAGAGATGACCTCAGGGCTCTCAGGAAACTGGGTGCTCAGGCCTCCTTGTTTGGTGTTGCTCTCTCAGGTTCTGAAGGAGCAGAAGTGGGCGCTGATCCTGCCTGCACTCGAAAAAATGCTCACTTATGAACCCCCCACTCGCACTATTTCCTGGGAAGCACCCAGCCTCACTCAGGCTCTTAAGTCCTCAATGTAGGATTCAAATCTTCATGCTTCTGCCTGGAAAACCAGAGTCCTCTGGTCACAATGCCCCAGGTGGAATTCTGACTCCAGCCTTTGAGAGCTGTGTGATCCTGAGCAAGTTCCTTCACTTCCAAGTTCTTAGGAAGGAAAAATGAGTTGATTAAAGGCACTTACTGCAAACGTAACCTGTACCAGGATTCAAGTTAAGAGCTATTATGTGAGGGTACTTTTCTCAAATACAAGTTGGGGAGTCTCTCCTGGAAACCTTGACCCAGTGGGTTCATGCTGGGAAACAGCATGAACAGGATTAAGTATCCCAGCCAGATACCAGGCATGGTGGCATGTTCCTGCAGTTCCTGCTACTTGGGAAACTAAGACAGGAGGATCATTTGGGCCTAGGAGCTCAAGGCCAGTTTGGGCCACAGACAGGACCCCTTTGCAGCCAAGTCCTATGATTGGGTGAGTTTAGGAAGTATTGTCTTCAGCTGAAGGTGGGTTCAGGACAGGCTGTTGATTACAGGGTGGTGCAGCCTTATAATCCCAGTGACTCAGGAGGCTGAGGCAGGAGGATGGCAAGTTTGAGGCCAGCTTCAGCAAATTAGTGAGATTGTCTCAAAATAAAAAAGGGTTGGGGATGTTGGTCAGTGGTTAAGCACACGTGGGTTCAATCCCCACCCCACCCCCCAAAAAAGAAAATATTGATCTAGCTTAGAGTCTGAATCCTGGTTTCTGGGTCACTTCTAGATTACAATCCTTATCTTCAGTGATTGTCTTTTATTGGCAGCATCCAGGAGATCAAAGGAGCAGAGTTTGGGGCTGGTAGAACTGCTCTGTCCCCCTTGAGGCCACTGAGCTACTCCACTTCCCCCAAAGTGGGTTAGATCTCAGGTAGGGTCTTCTTAAGAAGAAAAGCTCCCAAGACTTTGCCACCAACAAATTTTAAAATGATTTAACTTCAGCCACACATTCTCAATTCCCATTAATAGTCCCCTAAAGCAGGAAATGGTTTTGGTAAGCCGGGAAACCACCAAATGAAAAATAAGCTCTCTGCAATTTCGGAGTCATGTGACTCATAAAATAGAATGTTTAACTCAGAATCATGAAGGCAAACTCCATTGACCAAAAAAAAAAAAAAAAAAAATCCCTGTTTAAACTGAACTTCACACACTTTTCTAAACCTAAGGTTGATGGAGATCGAGTGCCAGAGCTGGGGTGACCATCCTCACCTCCAACTTCAGGCCTACTTGGATAGAGACCCCAGGAGTGGGGACAAAGGGGCTGCTTAGAGCTGGGACAGGGGAAGGGCTGAAGGAGAATAAATGAAATCCCCTGCCCTCCAGGAGCATTCTGATTTGATCTCAGGTTCACTCTTGCTCCTAGCTGTTTGTTGAGCTTCTACTATGCATTCCAGACTTCCTTCTCTCTAATTAATGCCTGCAGCTTCAGGAAGCATCATTTATTCCCACTTCACAGTTGAGCAGAGCAAGGCTCAGGTGCTAGTAGGTGACCCAAGATCGTGCTGGTGATGCCAGAACCTGCCAGATTGACACTTCCCCACTGGTTCTCAGTCCTGACTATATATTAGAACCAGTGCTTGGACCCTTCCCCAGCCCTGAAATGAGTGTCTTTAGAAGATCTCCAGGTACCTCTCCTGTGCAGCCTGGGTTGGGTGTGGCTACTGTGCACCTGCTCTTCCCATACTTTGCAGGGTGCCCAAATCCTCGGAGAATCTTGTAAAAATGATGGCTGATTCTACAGTTAGGGGATGGGGACAAGATTCTGCATCACTATTAAGCTTTTAGTTGGTGCTCTGCCACTCGCTCACTGCACACCACATACACAACTTTGGCATCTGCTGTTTCCAATTTACTGCATCTACCAGGTGATTCTGAAGGCCCCTGAAAAGTAGGGATTCAGGACTCTTTAATTTTGGCTGAAGCCTGGTATTATTTTAAAGATAGGAGCTTGGGATCACGAGCCCCTGTTTTATTTTGTCTTCACAGTGCTGGGGATTCAAGCCTAGGCCTTGTACATGCTAGGCAAGTGCCCTACCACTGAGCTACTCCCCAGCCCAGGAGCCCCTTTTAAAAATAGAGGATGAACCCAGCTTCAGCTGAAGACAGGTCAGGCTGTTTAGTTCTCTGCCCATCCATCCTGACATCCATTCTCTGTGTTGTGTTAGGGGAATAGTGGTCTCTGAGACTTCAGGTGAATGTTGGCTGTTTTCAGAAAACTTCATGATATTGGAGGCACTTGTGGTGAGACCAGGCTGAGCATGTTCTCCATACCCCCCACCCAGCCAACTAGGGGACAGGTCTCAAAGGGACTGAAGGGAGATGGGTGGGGGAGTAGATCTGGGGAGGTAGGGCCAGGCCTGAAATCTAGACCTTCCAAAAGCCAACACCATCCTTCATCATTGACCTTTTTTTTTTTGTATCAGGGATTGAACCTGGGGGTGCTTAACCACTGATCCATATCCCCAGGCCCTCCCCACTTTTATGTTTATTTTTTAGTTGTAGTTGGACACAGTGTCTTTATTTTATTTATTTATTTTTATGTGGTGCTGACGATTGAACCTAGGGCCTCACTCGTGCTAGGCAAGCGCTCTCCCGTTAAGCCACAACCCCAGCCCCCTCACCCCTTTTTAATTTTTTTTTTTTTGACTTAAGTTCTTGCTAAGTTGCTTAGGGCCTTGCTAAGTTGCTGAGGGTGGCCCTGAACTCATGATCTTCCTGCCTCAGGTTCTTGAGCCTTTGGGATTACAGGCATGCACCATTTCACCCAACCTACCATTAACTTTTGAGGGCCTTGATATATTGGATATAAAATGCTCTAACGTGTTGTGCATGTCATCTGGTAAGCCACAAAAGTCTGAATCTGAGACTTGTCACAAATGTGATCGCAGATATAGTGTAATGTCAAGACCTGCTCTGAGAGAATTTGGCAAGCAGTCTAGGTGAAAGGCACAGTTTTAGGGCAGGTGAGGTGGCCAGGGATAAGATGGGGGCCTGAGGGTACTGAAGCCGGGGCTTGTTCTCCCAGTGAGGCAGGAGCCCAGCTCTGGTCAGCTATGAGGAGGACTCTAGCTGAGTCAAAGCTGGGCGAGGCTCTGGAGGCTCTGGCCCCCCTGACTGGGCCCAGCTGGAGTGGCAGATGGTAAAGAGGCCTCAGCCCTCAGGGAGGGGGGAGATGGCCCAATAAGGAGCCAATCGAGCCTGCTCCCACAGCCTGCTTCCAGCCTATGTGGCCTTCTAGAGTTCAAATCTTCCCTGTGGGGCCTCAGAACCCTGCCGCACCTCCGTGCCTACAGCCGGACCACTTCCTCTTGCCCCATCTGGTTTCTTGGCCATGATTCCACCCTGCAGAGAACCTGGCAAAGCAGTCCCTGGGAAAGCTTCACCTGGCTGTCAGAAGCCCCTACTTTGCTATGCCTCTAGTCCTGCAGCTGGGGTGACACAAGACTTGTCACTTTCCTGGTCAGCAAACAAGTGTGGCTTAGGGCAGAATGCCAGGTGGAGAAGGGACCTGTGGTGCTGGGTAGGGAAATTGGGCCTTGGACACTGTCCCTCCACAGCAAAATACTCCGTGCTTAAAGAGAACCTGGAGCTGCTCTGGGCATTTGTATATAAACTTAATCTCAGGATGCTGAAGTAAGAGGCTATTATCTGTCCACTTTTTGTAGGCGAGGAAGCTGGTTCAGGGAGGTCAAAGTGACTCACATAAGGTCACCCATTGAATAAGGGATTAGAGCCACCATCCAGGGTCCAGGGTCCAGGCAGTGCTAGCTGAAGGATTCCTGCAAGGAGTCCTTCCAGGGTAGGGCCCAGATCATGTTGTGGAACAACTAGAAAATGGAAGCAAAGCCTAGCAGAACAAGCAAGAGAAAGCAAAGAAGGCTCGGATAAGAGCCCGTTGGAGAACAGGGCCAAGAGATTGAAATGGAGCCCCTGGTTCTCCAAACACAGGAAAGAGAGCCCTGAAGTTGAAAAAGCCATCTTCCTACAAGTTAGGGAAATTAACATCAAGTAAAAATGAGCCAGAGAAAGTATCAAAGTCATATTCCATACAAAATTACAAGATAAAAGAATGAGAAACCCAGCACAGTGGCACATGCCTATAATCCCAGCAGCTCAGGAGGCTGAGGCAGGAAGATTCCAAATTTGAGGCCAGCCTTAGTAACTTAGTGAGACCCCATCTCAAAATAAAAAGCAAAAATGGGTTGGGGATTTGGGCTTAATGGTAAAGTGCTCCGGGTTACATCTCCATACCAAAAAGAGAAAAGAAAGTAGCAGGGTAACCACCATGTGATGTGGAAAGCCACCAGCTGGGAGAAATGGGAGAAAAGACCAGAAGGAAATGGATGAGGCAGGCAACGAGTTGTAACCCCAGGCAGTCTGAATTCGTGTCCCACTGCACGAAAAAAGGACCAGAAATCCATCTAATGCTGATAGTATCACTAACTTGTTTTGTGGCCCTGAGTGACTCATTGACTCTATCTGGGTCTCAACTGCTTAAAGCCATACTGTTCATTATAGGATCAGCTAGCCTCATTTTTCTATTTAATATTTTAAAAAATTTGAGGGGCTGGGCATGGTGGCACACACCTATAATCACAGGATTGCAAGATGGAGACCAGCCTCAGCAACTTAGCAAGGAATGCCCTGTCTCAAAATAAAAATGAAATAAAAAGGGCTGGGGATGTGGCTCATTGGTTAAGCACCCCTGGGTTCAAACCCCGGTATAAAAACAAAATGGCCAGGGAGTACCAGGGCTCTGATACATGCCAGACCCATGTTTTACCACTGAGCCACACCCTCAGCCCCTTTTATTTTTTGAGACAGGATCTGACTAAGTTGCTTAGGGTCTCCCTAAGTTCCTGAGACTGGTCTCAAACTTGGGATCCTCCTGCCTCAATCTCCAGAGTCCTTGAGATTACAGGCATGCGCTACTACACCCAGCAGATAAAATTAGCCACATTTCAAGTATTCAATTGTCACATGGGATTAGTCTAAAGATAGCAGATTTAGAATATTTCCATCATTGTAGAAAGTTCTATTGATAATGCTGAGTTAAAGGATTTTTAAAAATATTTATTTTTAGGTATAGGTGGACATAATATCTTTATTTTTGTATGTGGTGCTGAGGATTGAACCCAGTGCCTCATGCATGCTAGGCAAGCTCTCTACCTCTGAGCCACAACCCTAGCCCGAGTTAATGCATTGTAAATAGGAGCCAGGGAGCTGATATGCATGCAGCTGCTCAGGTATAAGATAAGTGCAGGGGACTGGGGTGAGCAGAAAAGTTTGTGTCTCATTGAAAGGGTGCAGCTTGCCTATCATGCTGGTGCACGTCTGTAATCTAGGAACTCAGGGAGGCTGAGGCAGGAGAATCACAAGTTCAAGGACAGCCTCAACAAATTAGAGAGAACCTCAGTGACTTAGCATTTCAAAAAAAAAAAAAAAGACTGGGAACTGTGGATGTAGCTTAGTGGTAGAGCACCCTGGGTTCAGTTCCCACTACCACCAAAAGAAAGAACAGGGGTATACTTGCTTCTTGGCTCTTGCCAACTTTGCCACCTGGAAATGTAGATGTGTTGCTGGTCTCCAAAAGCATTAAGAAAAGCAGGAATTCAGAGCTTGTAAAAGTTCATGATTTGGTTTTGGGCTTTTTGTCTTATTTTGGTTTTATATTGGGGATTGGACCCAGGGGTGGTCTACACCCCAGTCCTTTCTATTTTTTGAGATAGTATCTCACTGTGCTCCTGAGGCTGGCCTCAAACTGCAATCTGCCTGCCTCAGCCTCCTGAGTTGTTGGGATTATGGGCATGTGCCACCATGCCCAGCTAAAATCAAGTAAAACTGTTATCTCGGGTCTCTCTTCCAGTTTTGATTCTGTAATTTCTGGGCTTTTGCCTATTTGTCCTGTGAGAAACCACTTCAAAACCATCTTACTTTCATTGTTCCCCAGATGGAAAACTGCCTGAGTGAATGAATGAAGAACCACTCCTTTTGGTGGTGACTTCAGAAATATGTGGTGCCTGAGGGTGCGGCTCAGCAGTAGAGTACTTACAAACAGGGCCCTGGATTCCACCCTGATATCAGAGAGCAAAGACTCGCCATTCCTGGGATCATCTCTGGAATGGCGAGTCTTTGCTCTGTGATATCAGGGTGGAATCCAGGGCCCTGTTGTATGTATGATTTCAGACACGTTGCTCAGAGTAACAAGCAGGAGCTTAATAGAAGGGATAGGAAAAGGTAAAAGGGGGCATACTCTCAAGAGTGGGGGTCCTCTCAGGAGAACGACATACCCCTGCTGCCCACCAATTTTAATGGGGCCCCAGGGAAGGCAGGATTGCACCAGATGTCCATACTTTGTATGGTCTTACCCTTAGAGGGGAGATTTTACATTATAATGACCTGCTAAAGATCTAGAGGCAACTTTGAGTGAGCTAGGCCCACACTGACCAGTTGTAATTGGAACCAGTTAGGGGGAATTATCCTTATCTCCCAGTTCAGGGATCTGGTCTGTGTAAGGGTCACAGAAGTCCCCAGGGTAACTGTGTTCAGCATTCTTCCTGCAGATCACAGGTATTTGCTGAGGAATGTAGCATTTCTTAAGCTAGGTGGGTATTTTACTTTTTGAAAGAAAGCATGTGGGGTTAGCATGATAGTCCCAGTTTATAGAATTAACCCCTTAACCTCATGTTCCCAAGTCTCACGTCTGTTAACTACCCCCCAATATCCACCCCCCCCAAAAAAAAAGCAAACAGAAGAAGGAAAAAATCTGACTGTAATCTAAGGACAAGACTTAGAGTTGGGTAGTAAACTTGATTTCCTTTGCTGACTCATAAAAACATGCCCAGAGTCCAAGAGGTGCCGGATGTAGGGATGGGCATTAGGTCATGTGTGTGATGTTCCTGAACAGCCCAGCCTCTGGATGAAACTACCCAGATATGGAGGCAGGTAGCCTGGGGTGGGTGGAATACAAAAATTATTTGCCCCCTTTTCCCTTCCCCGATCCCATAACAACAGGGTGACAACAGACCAGAAAGCGAACTAGAGGCAAAGACTAGAATGACTGGCTGTTACCAATCTGGGTGATTCTATGGGAGCATCAATGCGGTCAGGGATCCCTTCCCTGGTGGATCACGTCTCACCTGTTCACCCCAGGATTGCTTAACGCTCAAGGAAGGGGAGGGGTGCAGAAAAAGATCCTGCAGATATTCTTTGGCCGAGGGCTAACACTTCATATTGCCTGGCCTTTGGGATCCCCTGAAATAAAAGCTGCCTGCCTCTGGAGGAGCCAGAGCGCCCTGCAGCTTGGCCGCTTCCCCCTGTGTGCTGGGAGAGGCTACATCCCTGTCCCCATAGACGGATCTACACTTCAGCTGGAGGTAGCTCTAACTCTGTGCCCCTAGAGGGGAACCTTGTGATTGAACTTTTTGATCTAACCTTTTGTGGATGGGCTCTGGAGTCCTGGGTGGGAAAGATGGGAGTGGGGACAGGAAATGGGAGGCGTCATTTGAGCTGAAAAATGAAGGGCCACCCATAGGCCATCTTTAGACTGGGGCCTGCTTCATCCCAGGTCCCCTGTGCTTATTTTGTGTCTTCTTCCCATCTGTCTGTCAGAGCTCTGTGCTTAGAAGTCACCATGGCAACTGAAGAGTCCATCATCCGCATCCCGCCATACCACTACATCCATGTTCTGGACCAGAACAGCAACGTGTCCCGGGTGGAGATCGGGCCAAAGACCTACATCCGGCAGGATAATGAGAGGTTGGTGTGGGGCCCCCGGGGCCAAGAAGGGCACATTGGTCTCTGCCCTGTTCGCAAACTTGGGTGGCAGGGAGCTTTCTCCTGTTTGCTGTCTCCTCTGGGAACAGGGACCTGGGTCTTCACACCCCTTCTCCCCTTCTAACAGGGTGCTGTTTGCCCCCGTGCGCATGGTAACAGTCCCCCCACGCCACTACTGCACAGTGACCAACCCTGTGTCCCGGGATGCCCAGGGCTCTGTGCTGTTCGATGTCACAGGGCAAGTACGGCTTCGCCACGCTGACCAAGAGATCCGGTTGGCCCAGGACCCCTTTCCCTTGTACCCAGGGGAAGTGCTGGAAAAGGTACTTGGCTTGCTTCCCATCCCCAACTCTGCCAGTCCTAGGCTCTGCACTGTCTTCTTAGGGGACAGTGGGAAGGGCTGGGAGGGACATTTGCTTGTTTTCACCAGGGCAGAATTGACTCACCATCCTTCTACTCGCCTTGCCAGCCCCCTGCTTCCTCCTCTGTGTCCCCAACCTACCCTCCTCTCCTGTCTCCACTGTGGAGCCTTGGGGAGATTCCCCTCCATCAAGTGGACGCGATGAAGCCCAACCCATCCCCTATCTCCTGAGGCTCTTCTCACCTTTCACTTCTCTCTCCTTTCCATCTAACTTCTTAGCTGGATATCCCAGCAACTCAGAAGATTGAGGCAGGAAGATCGCAAGTTCAAAGCCAGCCACAGCAATTTAGCAAGACCCTCAGCAACTTAGTGAGACCCTGTCTCAAAATAAAAATAAAATATAAAAAGGACTGGGGATGTGGTTCAGTGGGAAAACTCCCCTGGGTTCAGTTTCAGTACCAAAAAAAAAAAAAAAGAGCCCGTTCCTTCATTAAGCCCTAGTTCAAAGGGCCTTCCCAAACTTCTCCTTCAAGTGAGTTTCTGCAGAACCACCCTCCCAACATCTGCAGTCTGGGGAGAAGAGTCCTGCCTTATCTCCCTGCTGGAACTGAAACTTGATGAAGACAGAGGCTGTGTCCTCAGTCACGATGACCAGAGCGTCCTGTGTATGGGAGGTGAACAGGGAAAGGGAGACTCTAGCCAGTGTGTGGCCAGAGGGCAGAGTGCTTACTCCATTTTCCACAGCCCAGGGCCAGTGTAGTTGGAGTCGGGAGAGCAGGCAAGATTCCCTAGGATTCAAGTCTTGATTCCATTCTTTACTGGCTGTGTGACCTTGAATGTGTCTCCTAATCTCCGTGATCCTTTCTTTTTTTTTTTTTTTCCTTTCCTTTCTCTCTCAGAACATTTGTCAAATATCAAATGAATTCATATTTGTGGAGACATTTCTACAAACTTTTAGAAGGTGCATCTACTTTTTTTGCCTTCTTGTCTGAAGAAGATGTGATGTCTCGAACACCAACAACTATCTTATAACCATGAGGCAAAACCATGCTTAAAACTTGCTTGTTAATGTTATAATGGTTTATATCCTCCTACCTTCATATAATCCCTAGAGAGCACCGGTGAACAACAAACTAGGAAATTTCATTGATTCAGCTTCTCAGATATTTCTAACACATCTCAAGCCTTCCACTTAGTCTCCCTCTTAGATTATTAGCTCTAAACATCTCCTGAGCTCATCAGTGATGGCATCCTCCTGCTTGATCTACTCCATCCTTTAGTTCTTTAGATCAGATGTCCTTGGGACCACCTCTACCTTGGGTATTCCACCTGGGTCTTATTTTGGGACATATAAAGATTGATGCCATAGGTTCTGATCTTCATACTATCCGGTTTAACAATCAAGGTCATACCACTGAGTGCCCCTGGCCTCTTCTTCCCCCACTAGGACATCACCCCACTGCAAGTGGTCCTGCCCAACACTGCCCTGCATCTTAAAGCGCTGCTGGACTTTGAGGATAAGGATGGATACAAGATAGTAGCAGGAGACGAATGGCTATTTGAGGGACCGGGTAAGTTAACTCTCCATTAGGAGAGGTCGGGGTCTTTGGTTGGGGTCAGGGTCTTTGCCTTCCCACCATCGCCCTGACCTCTTCTATCCTCAGCTTCTGTTCCATCTCCCCTTTCCCAGGCACGTACATCCCCCGGAAGGAGGTGGAGGTTGTGGAGATCATTCAGGCTACTGTCATCAGACAGAATCAGGCACTGAGGCTGAGGGCCCGCAAGGAGTGCTTGGACCGGGATGGCAAGGAGAGGGTAACAGGTGGGGACCCCAAGGGACATTGATGGTGTGTGGGCAGGAGGGACTTTGCTTGCAGGGGAGGCAGGGAAAGCCACTTGTAGCCAGAGGGCAGTACTTCCCTGGTTTCTCTTTTCTTTTTAAGGGCATGGCTACAGCTCAGTCGATAGAGTGCTTGCCTTGTGTGCTCAGTGCCCTGGGTTTGATTCCCAGCACCAGAAAAAACACACCCTTTTTTTAGTACACCATCATAGCTATGCATAGTAACTGAGTTCATTTTTTTTTTAATGAGAGAGAAAAGAGAGAATTTTTAAAATATTTTTCAGTTTTCAGTGGACACAACATCTTTATTTTTTATTTTTATGTGGTACTGAGGATCGAACCCAGTGCCACGCGCATGCCAGGCGAGCACATTACCACTTGAGCCACATCACCAGCCCTTGGTATTTCTTGAGAACTGTGGAGGGCTGTCCAGCACTGGCTCTGCCCCAGCCCCGATCTTGTGATCATAAGCACATGGATGTGGCCTTTCCCTCTCCCACCCTTCACCATGAGCTGTGGGCAGTGGCCAGGTCTTATCTAATTCTGGATCAACAATGTAGAGGTTCAAATACAGTGAACAAATGCAGCGAAGTGCATTACGGGATGTGGATCAAAATGCTTTACAAATTGTGGCTTATTGAGTCCACCAACAATCTTGAGATGTCACTTTTCCGTTTTCCATATGGCAAGGCTGAGGCACAGAGGTCTGGTGACTTGCCCAGGATATGTGGCCAGATGGGGCAAGGCTGAGGCTTGGGCGTCCTTGCTGCTCCAGGAAACAAAAGGATACCCACAACTCTACTGGAGGCACCAGGGCACCAGGGATTGAACTTGGGGTTACTCAACCACTGAGCCACACCCCCAGCCCTATTTTGTATTTTATTTAGAGACAGGGTCTCACTGAGTTGCTTAGTGTCTTGCTTTTGCTGAGGCTGGCTTTGAACTCCCGATCCTCCTATTTTAGCCTCCTGAGCTGCTGGGATTACAGGCGTGCACCTCCGTGCCTGGCTAATAGAGGCACTTTTCCTGCCCATTTTAGGGGAGGGAAAAACTTAGTCTTTGGGGCATAGAGAAGGAATAGCAGAGTGTTCGCGTAGCAACTCCTTGAGCACTCTAGAAGTTTTTTTTTTTTCCTTCTTTAATTCTGGGGAGAAAGGAATGAGTCCAAGGGCTCCTGTCAGGCCTTTGAACCTGGGGGCAGTGACTTCTCTTCACCTTTGAAGTCCTGTTGTCCTGTTATCTAAGCTGTGGAAAAGACATCTGGGGGAAGCTGCATAACTTCTGACCTTGACCTCCTGCCCTTGACCAGGAGAAGAATGGCTGGTCCGCTCTGTGGGTGCATATCTCCCAGCAGTGTTCGAGGAGGTTCTGGATTTGGTGGATGCTGTAATCCTTACGGAAAAGGTTTGTGGCCTGGGGATGAAAAAAGGGACCCTGGGCTAGGGAATGCTCAAAAGTGGCAAAGAATAGCAGCAGACAATGTGAGAGTGAAAGGAAGACATTACTAGGGTCACTATAAAAACCCCAGAGGTCACATCAACTGAGGACTATCTTGGGCTATCTGGAAGGGTTAAAAAGTCCCTCAGACCTGGGAGCAGAGTTAGTGGCCAGTGGTGTTCCCAGAATCCCCCAAGGAAGTGGTAGGAGGAAGTTGGAGGGAGACTTACTGAACACCCAGCGTCTCCTTCTGCAGACAGCCCTGCACCTCCGGGCTCGGCAGAACTTCCAGGACTTGCGTGGAGTGACCCGCCGCACTGGGGAGGAGTGGCTGGTGACAGTCCAGGACACAGCAGCTCACGTGCCCGATGTCCATGAGGAAGTACTAGGAGTCGTGCCCATCACCACACTGGGCCCCCAAAACTACTGTGTGGTCCTGGACCCCGTGGGACCAGATGGCAAGAACCAGCTGGGACAAAAGCGGGTCATCAAGGTGAGTTCCTCCTTTTCCCTAGAGCCTGTCCTATGAGGGTAAATGCTCTTGAGTACAGGAGGCCTGACTTCCACTCACTCCACATTCTAGAAACACCCTTGGTGCCTTTGCACACTTAGTTCTGTGTGCCTAGGACCCTTCCCATTTGAAACCCCAGGCAGCCTCCAGGGAACCTCAGGGACATGCTTCCTGCTCCCCACCCCATGCCCGAAGACTCTGAAACCCTGTCTCTTCTGTGTTCTGGAACCTTGGTCGTCTTGTGTAAAACAAATCCCACAGTTTACCCTTCTCCCCTGCTCCATGAACTTTATGTGGGGACTCCAGGGACCGCACACTTCCTCTAAAGGGCTGCGCAGCAGTAGTTTCTGCCTATAGTACAGGGTTGCTGTTGAAGGCCAATTGTTCAGCTATTGTCTTGTAAATGCGGCCCAGACAACCCAAAAACAGAGGAGGCCGCCATGTTCCCAGAATATTGCATTATTTTATTCATTTTTATTTTTATTTATCTATCTATTTATCTATTTTGGTATTGGGGATTGAACTCAGGGGCACTCTACCCCTGAACTATTATCTCCAGCCCTTTTTAGTTGTTATTTTGAGACAAGATCTTGCTTAAATGGCCCCAGGCTAGCCTGAAACTTGTGATCCTCCTGCGTCAGCCTCCTGAATTGCAGAGATTACAGGCATGCACCACTATAACCAGCTTTGTAACTCTTGTGAATAGGTTAACTCTAAACAGTTTAACTTGTAGCTGGGTGAGGTCTTGGTACATGCCTGTAATCCCACCAGTTCTGGAGGCTGAAAGGGGAGAACTCCAAGTTTGAGGTCAGCCTCAGCAACTTACCAAGAACTTGTCTTAAAATTAAAAATATATATATATATAAAAAGGGGGCTGGAGTTGTGGCTCAGTGGTAGAGTGCTCGCTTCGCACAAGTGAAGCACTGGGTTTGATCCTCAGCACCACATAAACAAGTAAGAAAGAAGGGCTGGGCATGTGGCTCAGTGATGAAGCACTCCTGGGTACAGTCCCCGGTATCAAAAAAAAAAGTTTAACTTGTAATGATCCAGGTGTGACAGTTCAGTCTTTCAGAGACATGTTTGACCAAGTGAGATTTTATAGCCCTTAGAGCCTCACAGTCCAGATAGTGCACCACAGTGTTATACTGTGGGGGTGGGGCATGCTTTGGGGCTCCTGTACTCAGCACAAGCCCAGGGTAGCACAGGGCTGGGGAGGTGCCACTGGAGGCACCTGTAGCCCTAGGTGGCAACTGCTCCTAACCCTCTCCTCACCTGTGTCCCCACCAGGGAGAGAAGTCTTTTTTCCTGCAGCCAGGGGAGAGGCTGGAGCGAGGCATTCAAGATGTGTATGTGCTGTCGGAGCAGCAGGGGCTGCTGCTGAGGGCTCTGCAGTCCCTGGAGGAGGGGGAGGAGGAGGAGAAGGTCTCCCACCAGGCGGGGGACCGCTGGCTCATCCGAGGGCCCCTGGAGTATGTGCCATCTGCCAAGGTGGAGGTGGTGGAGGAGCGGCAGGCCATCCCTCTGGACGAGAATGAGGGCATCTATGTGCAGGACGTCAAGACTGGAAGGGTAACTGCTGAGGGATGGGCGGCTGTCACTGCTATGTGACCATGGTGGGGACTTCCTCTGAGCAAGCATCTGATGCTGCTGGAGAGAGGCACATGGTGGGCGTGGGGGAGGGGACGCCAGCAATATCTATAATAGCATCTGCGTGGGCTGCTGGTGGACTCGAGGGCATTCCATGGAATATTTGCCATTTCTTTGTCTAAAATATCTTACTTCAAAACTGCAACTGAAGCCGGGCATGGTGGTACATGCCAGTAATCCCAGCAACTTGGGAGGCTGAGGCAGGAGGATCACAAGTTTGAGGGCAGCCTCAGTAACTTAGCAAGACTCTAAGCAACTTAGTGAGACCCTGTCTCAAAAATTAAAAAGGGCTGGAGATGTGGCTCAGGGGTAAAGAGCCCCCTGGGTTCAATCCCTGGTAGAAAAAAAAAAAAAACACAAAAAAACCTAAAACCTCAAACTGCAGGGATGACCTGGTACTGGGATGGGGATTCTGCCCCACTGCAAATCTGGTCCTAGCTTGAACATCTCCCTGGAGTGTGACCTGGGAGCAATAATACCCTCCTCCCCCATGCCCATAGGCTAGTGAAAGATTTCCTTTTTGCTGCTTCACCTAAAACTTCAACCTTGGTTTGACTGAGAACCACATCTCCAACCTCTTTCTCTAAGAATCCAACCTAGAAATTCAGATTAGAATCTGAGGAGGTGCTTCCTAGCATTGCATCTCTCTGTGACACCCTCCGAGCATCCCAGGAATAATATTAAGCACTTGCTGTATGCCAAGTGTTCTTTGAATTGGACACATGAAACAGGCCCTTGACCCCACAAGGTGGCCACTGTCATGTCCATTTACAGATGAGGAACTCAAAAGGCTCGAGTAGCTTGCCCAGATGGAGCTTTGCTGCATGGACCATGCTGACCCGCTGTGTTGCTCCAGGGTGGATCAGCTCTGCTCAGGACGGCGGGGGGCGTCCCTCTAACCCTCAATGGTAACACCTCTGCTTGTCCCCACCTCTCAAGGTACGTGCTGTGATCGGAAGCACCTACATGCTGACGCAGGACGAAGTCCTGTGGGAGAAGGAGCTGCCCCCTGGGGTGGAGGAGCTGTTGAACAAGAGGCATGACCCTCTGGCAGACAGGGGCAAGGAGGACACAGCTAAGACCGTTCAGCCCTCAGCTCCCCGGAACAAGACGCGTGTGGTCAGCTACCGCGTCCCTCACAACGCAGCCGTGCAGGTGTACGACTACAGAGAGAAGAGAGCCCGGTGAGCGGCTGGCCCCAGCCTCCGGGGTGGTAGGGGAGGCTCTCCCCCCACCTGACTTCTGGCTCTCCCCCCACCTGACTTCTGGCTCTCCCTTCAGGGTGGTCTTTGGGCCAGAGCTGGTGTCGCTGGGTCCTGAGGAGCAGTTCACAGTGTTGTCCCTGTCAGCGGGGCGGCCCAAACGTCCCCATGCCCGCCGAGCCCTCTGTCTGCTGCTGGGACCTGACTTCTTTACAGATGTCATCACCATAGAAACAGCGGATCATGCCAGACTGCAGCTGCAGCTTGCCTATAACTGGTAAGGGCTGGGAGTCTTGGGTGAGGGCCTGCTGGGTGCAGCCCTGGGGTGCCCTGAGGAAGAGAGATGCCTCCTAATGAGGGCAGAATGCCTGACTCATGCCTGGTGCAGAGGGAAGCCAGGCATTAGCAAATTCAGGAAAGTTGTGGGCTCACTCGCATTCTGGGACTTTGGAAACCAGTAGCTGAACACTACCCCAGGGAGACTCCCAACATACATTTAACACAACACAAGTGAAAGGTTATTAAAAGATCAATGGGATACAGCAGGCAGGAGTGGGCAGACCATGTGGCCAAAGCACCTGTTCTGAAACCACAGCCCAGGTCTGCTTCTCCCTAGCTATGGACCTGTGCAAACCGCTTGGTGCTCTCCTCAGCTTACCTATGTGCAACAGCATCACCTACATCACAGGGCTGTTGACAGGGTGCTGAGAGAATTAGAACAGTCCCTGTATATGATGAGAGTTCCAATGGCAGCCCTTAGAATTAGGATAAGTTACTTGCAGAACTAATGCTCACCAACTCCCAAGTGTGTGTTTCTCATTTCTTGGCTGAGAGTAGCCAGTACCCTGTGAGGTGGATGGTTCTGGCATATTCCAGGGCACTGTGGCATAATCATTAAGAGACAGATTGCCTGGATTCAGAATTCCTTCCTGCCACACATTGTATGATCTTGGGCGAGTCGGTTAACCTCTGTAAAATGGGGAGAATGTTTATCCCCCCTTACCAGGGTAGCTGAGAAGATTAAATGGAAACATGGTAAGTTCCTTGGGACCTTACTGGGTACAAGTTAGCATTATCTATTGTAAGGGGCCCTGCCCAGCTATAGGGGATGAGTGTTGAAATTCTACTCAAAGAAAGTCTTTTTTTTTGGGGGGGGGGGCAGGGACTGAAGTGGTTCTCCAGCCCTTTTTATTTTTTTATTTGGACATTTATACACAGGCTCTTGCTGAGTTGCTTAGGGCCTTGCTAAGTTGCTGAGGCTGGCTTTGAATGTGCCATCCTCCTGTCTCAGCCTCCTGAGCCACTGAGATTACAGGCTTGTGTCACTGTGCCTGGTTAAGAAAACAGGTTTCTCTTCTGGGCCTCTTTGTCCACAGGCACTTTGAATTGAGTGACCGGAATGATCCTCAGGAGGCAGCCAAGCTCTTCTCGGTGCCTGACTTTGTGGGGGATGCCTGTAAGGCCATCGCCTCCCGGGTGCGAGGAACCGTGGCCTCCGTCACCTTCGATGACTTCCACAAGAACTCGGCTCGCATCATTCGCACAGCCGTCTTTGGCTTTGAGACCTCAGAAGTCAAGGGCTCTGATGGCATGAGCCTGCCCAAGCCCCGGGACCAGGCCGTCTTCCCCCAGAATGGGCTGGTAGTGAGCAGTGTGGATGTGCAGTCGGTGGAGCCTGTGGACCAGAGGACCCGGGACGCCCTGCAGCGCAGTGTCCAGCTGGCCATTGAGATCACCACCAACTCCCAGGAGGCGGCAGCCAAGTGAGTGACACCTGGGGCTCAGCTGCCTGGAATGCCTCTCCGGGGTCTCCATCTTATACTCCCAGGGCGTGAGTAGCATAGAGTCCATTATGTCGACCTGCTGCATCCTTGTCCTCAAGGACCTCTTTACATTGTGGATGACGTGACCCCCTTAAAAATGTGAATGAGATCCCACCTGTACTCCCTTAGCTTCCCACCTTGCTCCTGGCGCAGGGGGTACAGATTAGCAGTAGAGCACTTGCCTAGCGTGGGTTCCATCTCTGGCACCGCAAATGAACTTCTAAGGGCTTCCCCACCTGAAGCCTTTTATTTCGGGGAGGTGTGCTGGGGACTGAATTCCCAGGCACTCGACCATTGAGCCACATCCCCAGCCCTGTTCTGATTTTGTTTAGAGTCAGGGTCTCTGAGTTGCTTAGCACCTCGCCATTGCTGAGGTGATCCTCCTGCCTCAGCCTCTTGAGCAGCTGATATTACAGGTGCGCGCCACTGCGCCCAGCCCAACAGCCTTTTGCACAGTCTTATCCGCTGCCTAGATGCTTCCTCCAGAGCATTTTCAAACCAGACTCCTCCTCTTGATCTCAGTCTGAAGGTCTCCTCCTTTTCTTTCTCCCATGACTGCAGTAGCACCCTCTTTGCCCAGACACCCATTTTTACCATCTCCAAGGTGCTTGTTTCTATCTGAAATTGCCCTTGCTTGTTTTTTTTTCCCCACTGGAGGGGATATTGGTTGAAGCAGGGGCCCTGAGCATGCTGCCTTCCCCAGGTCTAGAGCCACCCTGGAGATGCGAACAGCGTGCACGCTGTTTTGAGTGGAGGTGCGTATCCAGTGCCTTCTGCAGGCCAGGGTCTGTCTTGGCTCCCTATAGTTTGGCAGTCTCTGCCCTTGGCAGTCCTATCCAGCTGTGGCCCTGTGCCAGCATCTCAGCCTGTCCCTGATCTCATCCAGGCACGAGGCCCAGAGATTGGAACAAGAAGCCCGAGGCCGACTAGAGAGGCAGAAGATCTTGGACCAATCAGAAGCTGAAAAAGCTCGCAAAGAACTCTTGGAGCTTGAAGCTTTGAGGTGGGTGGAGAACCCCAGGAGGATGGTCTTGGGAAGTGGTGGGTGGGGGCACCAGGGTGTGTTTGAGACGGAACAGCATGTTGCATGGCCTAAATCAAGGCCCCAAGTGGTCAGGGCTTTCTTTTGAGTCTTATGGGACTCTGCCTCCCCCTCCAGCATGGCGGTAGAGAGCACCGGGACTGCCAAGGCCGAGGCCGAGTCCCGTGCAGAGGCTGCGCGGATTGAGGGCGAAGGCTCCGTGCTGCAGGCCAAGCTGAAGGCACAGGCTTTGGCCATTGAGACGGTGAGTTGGGGACTGCTTGTGGAAGGGTGTGGCCTTGGAACCTGGAAGAGACCCATTCATTATGGTCCCTGAAGCCAAGCAGGATACTAAGCACCCTAATATAAAGCCTTCTTCAAGTACTTTGTGGTTTACAAAGACCTTTGCCCTATAGCAATGCATTTAACCCATTCCTTGAAAATAAAGATTATTATACCCATTTTGCAGATGAGTACTCAAACACTGGCAGCTTTGTGCTAAGTATGTGAAGCATGTGCTTTACATTTATGTTCTTATTTTGTGCTTGAAATCCCATTGAGTTAGGTCTTATCTTTTTTGTGTGTGTGTGTGTGGTACCAGAGATTGAACCCAGGGGTGTTTTACCACTGACCTACATCCCACCCTTTTTTATTTTCATACAGGATCTTGTTAAGTGGCCCTGGTTGGCCTCAAACTGGCAATCCTCCTGTGTCTGCCTCCTAAGTGGCTGGGATCACAGGCATGAGCACCACTGCACTGATGCTCAGATTAAGGAGCGCCTGTGCGTCGCTAGCTAAGCAGTGGCATAGCGAGGATTCACACCCTGCTGACTAAAAGATTAGAGCTGTGTGCCCTCTGCCTCAGTTCCTTCAGGCTCGCTGGCTAGGGTGACCTTCTGGACAGTTCCCAGGGACCACATGATCTTAAGCCAGCCACGTTTCTTCCCTTGCAGGAGGCTGAGCTCCAGCGGGTCCAGAAAGTACGAGAGCTGGAACTGGTCTATGCCCGGGCTCAGCTGGAGCTGGAAGTGAGCAAGGCCCAGCAACTGGCTGAGGTGGAGGCAAAGAAGTTCAAGCAGATGACAGAGGCCCTGGGCCCCAGCACCATCAGGGACCTGGCTGTGGCCGGGCCAGAGATGCAGGTGAGGGTTAGGGGAGGTTGGAGGGGAGTGTTTGACTTGGTACCAGCCTTGGAACTAAGAAGGCAGAAAGGAAATAACATCCAGAGTGTCATGGAGAGGGAGTGAAAAGATGTCCCTTTATCACTTGAGCACAGTGTCATGTGTGTCAACATCAGGCACTGTATTAGACTCAGCAGAGAGCTGGAACTCTCTTTGGGGAGACGGTGAATACCGGGGTGTTGGTCTGTGACCGATGCTTCCAAGGAAGGCAGGCTGGGTGATGGGATGAAGGGGAGCTGACACTTCAAATCCGTTGGTTTCAGGAGGGTCACTTGGAAGTGCAAGAAGTGACCAACATCTGACCCTGTCTTTCCTTCCTCCTCCTCCTCCTCTTCACCTCCAGGTCAAACTGCTCCAGTCCCTTGGTCTGAAATCCACCTTGATCACTGATGGCTCCTCTCCCATCAACCTCTTCAACACAGCCTTTGGGCTGCTGGGGCTAGGGTCTGATGGTCAGCCCCAGGCCCGAAAGGCGGCTAGTGGGCTCAGCCCCCAGGAGGGTTTACATATTCAGGGACCTCCCGCCCCTCAGACTGCTGGAGGCAACCAAATTGTGCCTTAGCTCTTACAACTGACCAATAAAGTGGACATTTCTGGGCATTTAAATTCTTTATCTCAAGCCTGGGCTACGAGGAGCTCACTAATGGAGGGAAGTGTACCCCTGACATCTGGAAGGTAATTACTAGAGACTATGCACATCTGGAAAGTGGAGAGGAAACGGAGTCAGAGATGAGCCCAAAGTTGCCCTGATCACAATGGGATCCGCAAAGCCTTAGCAAGCTGTCTGTCCTCTAGGGAGTCAACTTTCCTAGATCCCAGGTCAGGAAGATGATGTCACCCATGGAAGAACGCAGTCTGCCTGCCAAGCTCTCTGGGATGGCTGGGACTGGCAACCTCTCCATTCATGCCTCTAAGAACCCAGGGTGGCCTGGCAGTTCTGGAATCTACCCCCAGCCACCATGGAGGCCCCTCACCCCCAGCCTATTTAGGCAACTCCCCTTTGGCGCCACCTGCTGGTCATACCAGCAGCCTACAGCACCCATAGGTGTGCCAGGCCAGTACCAGCACCTGTACACTTTTCCCTTCTCAGATGGGGATGTTACACTGAGGAAGAGGACTATGCCCAACCGTTCTAAGAACTAGTTTCTGGTCTGGGATAATCAGGAGCACCAAGGGTACTCTTTTTCCAACCTCCCCCACAACCAGTAAGGGCCCATTATTTGGGAGGACCCAGGCCCAATCAGTCTAAGCACACCAGCTCCTTGTGGCAGGTAGAGCTGTAGGTGCCAAGCCCGCCCCATCTCCACTGAGGAAGCTAAAAGATCCTAGGGATGGAGAGGAAAGCTTGGGCTGGGCTGTGTGGCTAGAGTAGGCTGCACAACCTCTCTAATCTCTTCCCCATCTATGCAGTGGGCCAGCAAATCCCCCACTGGAAAGGGGTTGACACAAATATAAGAATGATTCCTTTTCAAGGTCTTATTCGTATTTCCCCTCTGTGGCCTGACCTCCTGAGCCTCATTTCTTTCCAAGTTGAATTGCGTTTGTATGATCAGTGGCTCCACTCAAGTCTGAGCGTGCCGAGTCCAAGGGAGTACATCCTCGGCTCACAGCAAGGTGAAGCTGGCTGTGTCTGTGGAATAGGCAAGTGACAGCCCCTCCCCCCCCCCCAGTCTCCCACTTCTTCCCTCTAGGGATAATTAATTTAAGGTTCTTCATCTGGTACCTGGCACGTATTAAGTGCTGCTGTATTAGGGCTGTACATTACCAAGGGCCTCTGGGGACAAGTGACAGAAACAAGTAAGATTATGCATGGTGGGTATGTTCCTTTCTGCATGGCCACCTTGACCATGGCCATCCCTCCACCTTGCTTAACATTGCTAGCAATGGCACCACCTCTGGAACCTCCACTTAAAGCTTCAGTGACCTTGACTCCAACCACTTTTTGAGCCCCCATCCCTTGTCATTTCAGTTGTACCCAGCTTAGCATCTGTGATCTATCCAAGTAATTCACTCATATGAATTAACTCCCTTATCTCCTTGTCTCTGAGTATTTAAGAATGTTTCCAGGGTTAAATCCACTTAATTCCTTTAATATTTGATTAGAAGGATCTGAAAAATCAGCTCTATTATTTCGAATATCTTAGATATAATGATGGAGTTCCAAAAGATCCAAGCTATTATTGTTGTTTTGCCAAATACCCAACAAATGGTTTTTAACCTTCTCCCAATCCCAGAGAGAAGCATTGTACTTGGCAGCTGTAACACACATATATTTATAACTTGTGTGGCATATAAGCCTTTCTTTAAAGCTGAAAGTTCATTACCTATATTTATAACAGTCGCCTCTAAGGCATTTAACTTAGTCTCAATCCTTTCATCAATATTTACTTGATTGTGCAGAGCCTTGGAAGTATTTTGAGCTAAATTATTAAGAAATTTTGCATGTTGAATATTTTGAGATAAAGTCACCAAAGTTGTGACTGTGGATGCAGTGAAAGAAACCAAGGCTATAACTCCCACAATTATAATTCCAATGGCACGTCTAGGTCTCCCTAGCTGGGTATGAATTTGTTATAAGACTTGAAAACCAGCATCAGCATACCATGACTCTGAAATATTAGCTGGCAATAAAACAAAAGAGGGCTGATGAAGTACCAGCACTCCTTTTCCTCTGTTATAATCTAGTAATATAATTGGTTAGGTTACATTTGTTACATGTTACAATATATCTGTCATCTATCCATTTAACTTTTACATTTCCAATTATTAAAATGTAAGGAGATTGGACACAGCTTGTAAGCCATAGCAAGACACTTCCTTACAGCTCTTGCCAATATATTTCCGTAAAGGCTTGTCTGTAAAATGTAAGAATTCTGAGGCAGCAATAAAGCACCAAACATCCTTTTGAATACCACTCTCACTGTAGGTCAAAATATTGCTAACAAATCCTGTAGGTGTCATAGCAGAACTTTTTCACAATTGTCTTATCAATTTTTGGAGACCAGTCTAAAATATACCCACTATCTTTAGACACTGTATGTTGCACTGGAAAGGTATTTACACAATCTATCCATCTAGGAAGGGTGCCAATTTCTATTGTAGAACTATTAGGACAATGAGGAATTTGTGAAGGTTTTGCAGAAATGACTGGTTTATTATGGGAAACTCCCATTTTGATCACTGATCTAGTATAAGGTTTTAAGTCTCCATCAGTAGTACAATTAATCAGTCTAGGTCTCCCAATCGCTATCTTTTCCTCAAATGATATTCTGAGACAGCATGTTTATCGTGGGACCAACACAAAGCTAATTGGGCATTGTAGCCAGAATAATTAAATCTAGTCACATGATTAGGAGTAATATGTGTGTCATTAGTAAACACTGGAGTAAATTCTCTAGTCCACACAGCTGGGTATACTAAGGGTGGACCTGGGAAATATGTCCAGTTAGTGTCTGCTCGACTCCCTTTTACCTGTCAGTCCAGCAGGGCTACCATCATCAATGGGGTCTTATTTCTCCCTAGGAGTCGAATCATTCATGAAGCATGTGTTGTCAGCTTTTTCACATCTTCCCATGAGATCACCTTTTCAGCTGGGTCTTGCTGGGTCATCTTCATTCTTCTTCGATATCTCCTCCTTTTGAGGGAAGGCTTCTTCAGGTCGATTTTCAGTCTCTTGAATCGCATTACCTGAAGTTAAAGGTCCTGGAAGATTAGTATGAGCTTGTATGTGTCCTATGAAACTTGGGTATTTTTGCATTTGCATCACCTTTTGTAGATTATGAAATAATTTAAATAGCTCTTGTGATGATGCATATCCAATGAGTGAAGTTTCAATATTTTTAGTAACTCCAACTGCATATAAGCTGTCAGAATAAATATTAATAGGCTCATTTGTAATGTAATTTTAAGGCACAAATGAGAGCTTGTAGCTCTGCTCTTTGGGCAGAAGTATATGAGGTTTGTATTACCTCTGTGTGGACATGGCTATAAAAACCTGCTTTACCTGAGCTTGAACCATCAGTGAACACCATTAGGGCTCCACCTATGGGCTGGGCACATACAATCTTTGGAAAAATAAGTGGTCTTATTGATGCAAATTGAATAACTTTATCACAAGGGTAATGACTTTCTATCTGACCAGGAAAATCAGCAAAAGCTACTTGCCATAAACTAGAAGCTTAAAAAGCCAATTATTCTGTTGAAGAGAAAATGGAATGATTATATCAGATTCAGATCCAACTAGTTGTAAAACTCTCATTCTAGTTTTAATTACTAATTGAGTAATAGAGTCATGAAAAGGAGTTAATGTCTTTTGGGGAGAGTGGGCTAAATGAATCCACTCAATAACTCCCAATCTTTGCCATATAGCTCCTGTGGGGGCATGAGCAGTTGGAAATATTTATAAATATACCAGTTCTTGAGAATTAATTCTAGTAGGTTGTGTATTTTTAATTGCAATTTCAACCTTTTTTAAAGCTTCTCTAGCCTCTTGTAAAGGCTACAAGGCCTTTACTATTGTTATGTGTTACACTTGTGTTACATGTTGTATGTCTGTATGTGTGTATGTCCACATATCATGCAGTGATATGACAATTGGCAGATAATTGAGGAGTGCTCATAAAAAAATTTTTAAAAAATGGATCCAAATATCTTTGATTCACGTGATTCAAATGGTTCAATTTAAATTGGGTAAACAGATAAAAGATGTCTTTAAAATTAAGCTTATAAGTTTTTCCTAGGTGATAAAAAAAACAACTAAAAAATGTTGATGTCTATGAAATAATCTGCCTAATTTCAGAAATTTACAAGGATTGTTTCAAAATGTGAATAAAAAGAGATGGAAAAGAGAAATTAAAAGGTTCTAGATATGGATTTAATAGAAGAAAAATGTGTTTCTGGATAAGAGAGTCTATGTGATTAAGTAAATAAAAAGGTTTTAGTAAGTGATAGAGAAGGTCTGTGTAAGTTGGTTATATGTGTAAGTTTTTTGAGCAAGTAATCTTAAAGAAATTAAACAACTGGTTAAACAAGTACTGTTGTTTTAGAGAATTGTGCTATGTTATTTCTTTAAAAGCTAAACTTGGTTAATATAGAAACATCAATGTAATTGTGGTGCTATTAATGTGTTCATATCTTCCAGGTATACAAGTCTGTAAGGTAGAAGCTTTAAAAGAGCATCATATCAAGCTGGTATTCTAAAGTTGTATGGTAATTTTAGGCTTTAAAAAAAAAAAACAAACATGTTGCAGGTGTATTTATATCATTTGTGTTCTATAACTGGACTTGTTATCAATAAGATATGTAAAGTTCTATGTTACTTTTTACACTAAGATACAATTTAAAAGTATTTTTAAGTTAATGAGAGCCTATGTAAAGGTTTTATTGCAAATTACAAAAGTACTTTGCTACTTTTCTACAAAAGGTTAAAATCTTTCAGTCTTTAATTCATGTTTTAGATGTGATATTTATATTGTGTTAATATTTTTGTAAACTTGAGCAACAATTTATGTAGGCTTTATAAAATGATGTCTAAAAAACAAAGATCAGCTTCAGAACTATAGTACTTAAGATTTATAAAGAGCCCCGCCTTACCTGAGAAAAGGTTCTATGTCCCATCTCACTACATGTGAAAATGACTATGAAAGAAGTAGGCCAGATTTCAGTACATTTAAAGTTGTGTCCAAAAGTTGATTTTTGTCAAGATTACTTGGATCTCAAACAGGGGATATAATGTATAACTCTGCCAAAATTCAAGGTAGCTATTACATGAACTAAATATGTTTTTACTCTTGATAATTTTATTTTGTAGTTTTCTTATAAATGGTCTAAAGATTGCCTGTTAATGTTTTGCAGAGATTTAAGAACACTGATTTAAGAACACACAACCTGGATTGATTTAAGATAATGAGTTATCACCTACAGGATAGAGAGATAGACATTAAAGCCCAGTACTCTTAATATAAGGCTGTTGAAATTTATTTGCTGGATGTTTAAGATTAAGTTTTAAAATTAAAGTTAAATTGAAAGGGCCAAGAAAACCAATATTTGGCTCTTGCCCTCTGAGTCAGTCTGAATCCAGGGTGCAGGGGACTTCTCCAAAGAGCTTTGCAACTCTGGGCCTCATAACCTCCCAATCAGGGAGATTAATGAGACCACTGGAGAACAGAAAGCCAATCAGTGAATTTGCTATGAAGAGGAGGGGCATCAGAAAAGGGAGACATCCCTGGTGCTTCTGAGGGAAGCCACATGGTCAAGCAAGACCTGGACCCATCCTAGCGCAAATAGCACTAGCAGAACTGAGAAGCCGCTCTCAAATTTCCCCAGGAATAACTCCCATAAAAACTCAGCTGTTAACAATATAACTGACTGTTAACAAAAGTCAGTTTGACTGATTCATCTTAAACACTTAGCAAAGACAGTTAAAACCAAAACACAGCCATTCCTGGACATTTTAAATAATAATAATAATATTATTATTATTTTAAGGTACACACTTTATGTTAGCCTCCCAAAATACGTAAGACTGGAGGCTACAAAGAAGGATTCTCAGACAGAAATGCCTGATAACTATCAAAAGAAACTGCCAGAGTAGTTTTTAGTTTAAGGCTTACAGCTATTTCTAACCTACACAGGTAGGCTTGGTGTTTGCTAGTATGATTATCCAGCCCTGAGTAACAAGATTAAAGGTTTCTCTATTAGACACAGAAGTCATACTAGAAAAAAAGATTTTGCAAGATCAGATGACATTAAATTATTAAATTGTATCTTAAGAAAAAGGACATCTATAACCCTAAAAGTTAGATGTTGTGTTTACATCCCTGACAATTCTGGCAACGTGACAAATATCCTTAAAGATTTACATGCTCAGATAGAAGCCATGTCCTCACCAACTTTGTCACGGGAACAATATCTTAGCTCCTGGTTCTCAGTTACTTCCTGGTGGAAAACATTGTTAGTCTCTGTCTTTGGCATCATACTCATTGGCATATTCCTGTGCTGTTGCATTTTTTGCTGCATCAATCTGGTTCCAGTACTAATGAATTCTTGTTTCTCTTATAGACCACCCATCACTCAAATGGCCCTCCAGCCTATTACTTCTCAATCGGACTTCTATCGTGGACCACTCGATAGACCCGATTTTTAAAGGGGACTCCAAACTGCTTGCCCAACATCATCCCCTTTCAGCCTGAAAAGGCCAGAACGATCTTCGCCTCCTTTCCTTACAGCAGTAAGGAGTTCCCAAAATTAGAGGGGGGAATGAAGCGAGATTTAAAATTAGGCAGTCAGTGTAGTTAGGTAAATCGGGTCTAATATCGAGTGAAATTTAAAATGGAGGCCATGTTGAGAATGAATTTCCAGAAAAGTTGAGCAACTCTTAATGTTAATGAAGTCCCAAGAAAAGCCCTAGGCCCAAAATCCATCCCAAAGAAATGTTAATGAACAGCCCCAGCAGATTTAAAGATAGTTCATCCCAAAGAAATGTTAATGGAAGTCCTTCCTGCCCAGATTACTTCTTTGGCCCACCTGTGTCCCAACCCTCGGGCCTTCCCACCTACATTCCATCACCAAAAACTATAAAATGGAGAGACAACCGCACTTTCACGGATTCCCCCTCTTGGGTCCCCTTCTTCCTCCGGGAGAAGTCTTTTCTGCTGTCCTTTAATAAACTTCTAATTTCCACTCTGACCTTGCCTTGGCGTGCTTCTCTGGTGATAGTCTTCAACATTGGGGAAGCAAGGACTCGTCACAGGTCAATAGCGGTAATAGTAATAGCGTAAGAAAGGTCATCGCCAGTTCAGAATATCTGTTAAAATTTGTCCTCCTAACAGGAAGCAGCCGAATTTGAATGGCCATAGTAAGTCTTGTTAGGCATAATCTGTTAAAATTTCCTGGTAATTCCTGGACTTCATTGTCTGATTTTCTCCCTCAGTCTGAGACCCACCTGTGAGCCCTTCCCCATCAACATCTTGACTTTGTCCTCCAAAGCCTCTAGCAGGAAGAGGACTCTCTGCCTCTGAATTTCCTCTTGATTTTCCTCTCTCCAAGAGGGATTATCTATCCCTCCGGAGGCTTCTTCTCTATGGTTCTCCTCCCGACTAACACGGTCTGGTCAGGTAAAGCTAAGTTTTTCCGTCTTGGGCTTGGCACCAAGGTTTTCCACCTGAATAGAATTTGATTTTGCTCTCAACCTCCGTAAAGGAAGAGAGATTCCTTTAGCCTCAGGCAATTTTTCCATTTGTATAGACTTAATGGCTCTGAATACCTTTCAATAGATCTTCAGGGGGCCAAGGACTTTGACCCCTGTAATCAAAAAGGCAAATCTCTAATGCAGTCCAAACCTTTTGAATATTTTCAGTATTGCCAGACAAACTTTATGTAATTTAGAAAGACAAACTTTATGTAATTTCCTTACTAATTTGTCCCAAATATGTAAATCCGGTGAATCTTGGTCATAAAACCAAGGACAGAATTCACCAAGAGTCTTTATGTAGTAGCTGGGTCCTTCTGACCTGCTTTCCCTTCTGATTAATTATTGTCTCTAAAATGGTCAAATACATGTCCTTATCAGTAGAAGTTGAATTTCCCATTATTAATTTTTAGCGTCCTTAGCCCCAAAAACTGCCTGGTACCTCCATGACCCTAAAAATTTTCACAATTTACTAAATTTCTATAGTGCGTTTCCCCACTAAACCTAGAGGATTTGACTCACATGCCCCACGTTGGGTGGCAAATTTAGCCCGAGGTCAGCACAGGCTTCATAGAAGAAGGTTCAGTATGTGAGAAATCCTTAGGGAGTTTTGAATTAAAGAGACAGACTCTACCTTTAAACCAGCTCCAGGACGGCTTCTCCTAGCTCCAGCCTCCAGCTACCTACTGTGGTAGTGAGGTTTACTGAAGAGGCCAGTGAGAGAGAGAGAACACACCAGGGAGTGGACTTTTATTGGGGAACAAGAAATTCTGGGGAAAATCCCATCCAATGAAGATTAAGGGGGGGGGAGTGTCCCAAGTTCAGGTGCAACGACTGGGTCTTCTGGCTAGTGGCCAGACACGCCTCCACATGGACAAGCCCTCGGACCTGAGAAGGGTGGGGAAAGCTCTGGACACAAGGATGTGTCTAAGCGCCTCTTGCCCAGCCAGGGAGGTAACTCAAATTACGAGCAAGGATGGCCTCCCACACACCAGCTTGATATAATGCTCTTTTAAAGCTTCTACCTTACAGACTTGTACACCTGGAAGATATGAACACATTAACAGCACACAATTACATTGATGTTTTTATAATAACCAAGTTTAGCTTTTAAAGACATAATATAGCACAATTCTCTAAAATAACAGTTCTTGTTTAGCCAGCTGTTTAATTCCTTTAAGATTATTTAAGAAACAAAACTTAGTTTACCCATAACATTGTGTTTTATTAATGTTTTAAGAAATCTTTGTCCTTTTAACATATGACTGATTGTAAAAACAAACTTACACAGACCTTCTTTATCACTTACTTAAACTCTCTTATTTACTTCATCACATAAGGACTTTCTTATCCAGGAACACTTGCTTTTCTTCTATTAAATATGATTTCCATACCTAGAACCTTCTAATTTCTCCTTTCCATCTGTTAACCTCCTTTTCTCTTCACTTTTTGAAACTATCCTTGTAAATTTCTGAATTTAGACAGATTATTTCATTTTAATAAAAAGAAATACTTGATTTTACTTACAGTACTCTTAATTGGAACAGTTGAAACTTTTGAGCCTTTGTATATAGAAATCTTCTATAAACACTTGTATCTAGAGTCACATCTCTTTACCATTTCATGAAAACACAACGTCTAAGATCAGTGATGAAAAACTTTTTTTTTTCATTTACCAACTTACAAAAACATCAATAATGTTACCCAATGCAATTCAAGGAGTTAAGAGTTCTCAATGGTATATTTAACATTTAGCATTTTAACCTTGTAAATCAATCATATATCTAACAAAAGTACTCATAAATGAGTAATCCCATGTCAAATCTACAAATCATTCAGATATCTAACAAAAGTACTCATAAATGAGTAATCCCATGTCAAATCTACTTATTTTATCAAAACATCAGATAAGCGTATTGAACAGTGTTAGCCATTTTTCCTTGTTGAAAAAAAAGTTCTAGAACCAAAGCATATTGGACATTTCATAGACAAACATTTTATTTTCTTTGAACACCTAGAAAAACTTGTAAGCTTAATTTTAAAGACGTCATTATTTTCATCTGTTTACCCAACTTAAATTGAACCATTTAAATCACATGAATCAAAGATATTTGGATCCAATTTTTTTATTTTTTATGAGCGTTCCTCATATATCTGCCAACTTTCATATCATGTGCATGATATATGGGCATACGCACATACAGACATACAACATATACACAAGTGTGCACACATAAGTCAATAGTAAAAGCCTTGTAGCTTTACTCAGGTGAAATCTCCATTGCAATGTTTAAAAACTCCACAGCTGAATAAAAATAGAACTGATCAGAAAAACATTAACTTAGGTCTGTAGGATCCAAATCATGAGTTCAAAAAAAAAAATACAGAATCTAAGAAAAAGCAAGAGTCCTAGAAAAAAAATGACGGGCCAGTAATTAGTAAATATCATACAATTTACTTCTTGATTTAGTCTAGTTTGAGTTCAGGTAAAAAGACACCTTTACTCCTTTTTTTTTTTTTTTTTCTTGAGCCTCAGATAAGTCTCCTACTGAGCTTGCAGGCTTCTTCCAATATGCATTTCAACATAAGTCCTGGCTGAGGTCTGGAAGGAACAGGGAAAACTGCTATTCTGAGCAGAAATCTCATGCCTAAGGCATTTTAACCTTTAGTCATAATTTTCAGGTTTGGGTGTTGAAATTATGATATAAGTTTAAGATACAATTCACAAAATTTCATACATTTACATCTTGTTTTGTCAAAGAAAAAAATTTTCCTACACTAGAAAAACTTGCTCACACACAACTGAAAATAGGATCTTACTTGATAATATAAAAGCTACCATCAGAAGAAATCCCTTCAAGGATCATTAAGCCACTTCCTTTGCTCTGAAGTTCTTATAGTAGTATTAAGTTACATTAAATCACCTGAAAAAGAAATTCCAAAAGAGAACCACACACTACCATCTATATCCAAAATTAAGCTTTAAAAATCCCCAAGGCTGTTGCTATTCAGTGCTATTTTGGGTTGAATGTCTATTTGGAGACCTGGGTGAAATTCTCTGAATCCAAACTTTTCTGAATCCAAATTTTCTAAATGCAAACTTACCTTCTCTCGAGGGGGCTGAAGCTAGAGCCCAAACAGTTGGCCACACTTAGCAGAAAGGTAGAATCTTATTCACCCAGATTGGAAAATGAAAGCCACATGCAATAGAGGAGAACTCAGTCACCATCTGCCCTCCTATCTCGGGCCTTCTGATCCTCCTAGTCTCACTCCAGTGCCGCCAGCTGGCTCTAAGGCAGAAATTCCTGTGTGGAATGAACTATGGTGCCACCAGCTGTAGCCAAAGTAGCCCCGGGGAGAAAATGAGCCCCGTGGCAGGGGCCCTATAAACATCCAAGCCCACTCCTGCCCCGCCTCCCTCGTCCAGCCCAGCCCTGCCCTGGGTGGCCTGGAAGGGTTCCCTGGACTGTGAGGGAGTCTCCTGATCTGAGGGTGCTGCTGCTAGCCTGGTTTCTAGATGTGAGTAAATCACACTGGTCCCCAAACCAGTGGTGGGTATCTGTCCCTTCTAAGGCTCTCTTTGACCCTGTCCTGCTTTCTAGGGCCTTTTGCTGGGGTAGCTAAGACCTCCCTGAACCTGGGGAAGAAAGGAGCAAGGAGGCTGCTTTGGGAGGTTTTGTTTGTTGGAGTTTGCTGCGTTTTGGAGTGAAGGTAGATTAGGGCCACCCCTCCCACTCTTCAAATCTCAGGCCTCTCTCTGACTTGAGTAAGAAGTCTCTCTCCCAAAGTAAGAAGGGGACCTTACTAGGCACAGTGGTATGTGGCTGTGGTCCCAGAGTTCAGGGCCAGCCTGGACAACATAGTGAGACCCACCCCCCGGCCTCCCCCATATACACACTTTCTTAAAAGATGGGGACTGGGGCTGAACCTTGGGGCTAGAGCACTTGTCTAGCATGCACAAGGGCCTGGGTTTTTTCCACCCCCGACCCCACCCCCATACACATCTTGGCTGCCCTCACCCTTCATTCTGTAGGGACCTGGGTTCTGGCCTGTCCCTTCAAGCTCCTAGAATGTGATTTGTCCCTGTTGAAGTTTCCTTAACTCTGCCAAATGTTAGGCTTTCCTACTGCCCTTTGCAGGGCTGTGCCAGTGGGGAGCCTTGGCCAGTCACTAGACAGATCATGGGCAGAGTGATCTTAAAGTGGGCTTGATTTCCAACAGGTGGAGTTGGTAAGAGAGGCTCTCTTCTCTTGGGGAGGAGGAAGTGAAACATAGAAAGCTCAGTTGGACCCACCAGCCTGTGATTCTGGGGATCTTGGAGCTGTTACTCTAGAGCAGAGGAGGGGGTGGTGGTGGTGGCAGTTGACACATGTCCCCTGTGTACTCTGCTTGGGGGGAACCCCTGAGAGATAGGGGAAAGAGATGTCCTGTGGAGTGTGCTGGTGGCTCTCCCTGGAAACTCCCACTTGTGACAGCCTTTGGCACACAGAGCACCTGGCCTGCCCTGGGGTGGGGCTGTTTGGTTAGGACAGTTCTCTGTAACCTTGAGTGGATAGCCTAGAGATGACCTCAGGGCTCTCAGGAAACTGGGTGCTCAGGCCTCCTTGTTTGGTGTTGCTCTCTCAGGTTCTGAAGGAGCAGAAGTGGGCGCTGATCCTGCCTGCACTCGAAAAAAATGCTCACTTATGAACCCCCCACTCGCACTATTTCCTGGGAAGCACCCAGCCTCACTCAGGCTCTTAAGTCCTCAATGTAGGATTCAAATCTTCATGCTTCTGCCTGGAAAACCAGAGTCCTCTGGTCACAATGCCCCAGGTGGAATTCTGACTCCAGCCTTTGAGAGCTGTGTGATCCTGAGCAAGTTCCTTCACTTCCAAGTTCTTAGGAAGGAAAAATGAGTTGATTAAAGGCACTTACTGCAAACGTAACCTGTACCAGGATTCAAGTTAAGAGCTATTATGTGAGGGTACTTTTCTCAAATACAAGTTGGGGAGTCTCTCCTGGAAACCTTGACCCAGTGGGTTCATGCTGGGAAACAGCATGAACAGGATTAAGTATCCCAGCCAGATACCAGGCATGGTGGCATGTTCCTGCAGTTCCTGCTACTTGGGAAACTAAGACAGGAGGATCATTTGGGCCTAGGAGCTCAAGGCCAGTTTGGGCCACAGACAGGACCCCTTTGCAGCCAAGTCCTATGATTGGGTGAGTTTAGGAAGTATTGTCTTCAGCTGAAGGTGGGTTCAGGACAGGCTGTTGATTACAGGGTGGTGCAGCCTTATAATCCCAGTGACTCAGGAGGCTGAGGCAGGAGGATGGCAAGTTTGAGGCCAGCTTCAGCAAATTAGTGAGATTGTCTCAAAATAAAAAAGGGTTGGGGATGTTGGTCAGTGGTTAAGCACACGTGGGTTCAATCCCCACCCCACCCCCCAAAAAAGAAAATATTGATCTAGCTTAGAGTCTGAATCCTGGTTTCTGGGTCACTTCTAGATTACAATCCTTATCTTCAGTGATTGTCTTTTATTGGCAGCATCCAGGAGATCAAAGGAGCAGAGTTTGGGGCTGGTAGAACTGCTCTGCCCCCCTTGAGGCCACTGAGCTACTCCACTTCCCCCAAAGTGGGTTAGATCTCAGGTAGGGTCTTCTTAAGAAGAAAAGCTCCCAAGACTTTGCCACCAACAAATTTTAAAATGATTTAACTTCAGCCACACATTCTCAATTCCCATTAATAGTCCCCTAAAGCAGGAAATGGTTTTGGTAAGCCGGGAAACCACCAAATGAAAAATAAGCTCTCTGCAATTTCGGAGTCATGTGACTCATAAAATAGAATGTTTAACTCAGAATCATGAAGGCAAACTCCATTGACCAAAAAAAAAAAAAAAAAAAAATCCCTGTTTAAACTGAACTTCACACACTTTTCTAAACCTAAGGTTGATGGAGATCGAGTGCCAGAGCTGGGGTGACCATCCTCACCTCCAACTTCAGGCCTACTTGGATAGAGACCCCAGGAGTGGGGACAAAGGGGCTGCTTAGAGCTGGGACAGGGGAAGGGCTGAAGGAGAATAAATGAAATCCCCTGCCCTCCAGGAGCATTCTGATTTGATCTCAGGTTCACTCTTGCTCCTAGCTGTTTGTTGAGCTTCTACTATGCATTCCAGACTTCCTTCTCTCTAATTAATGCCTGCAGCTTCAGGAAGCATCATTTATTCCCACTTCACAGTTGAGCAGAGCAAGGCTCAGGTGCTAGTAGGTGACCCAAGATCGTGCTGGTGATGCCAGAACCTGCCAGATTGACACTTCCCCACTGGTTCTCAGTCCTGACTATATATTAGAACCAGTGCTTGGACCCTTCCCCAGCCCGGAAATGAGTGTCTTTAGAAGATCTCCAGGTACCTCTCCTGTGCAGCCTGGGTTGGGTGTGGCTACTGTGCACCTGCTCTTCCCATACTTTGCAGGGTGCCCAAATCCTCGGAGAATCTTGTAAAAATGATGGCTGATTCTACAGTTAGGGGATGGGGACAAGATTCTGCATCACTATTAAGCTTTTAGTTGGTGCTCTGCCACTCGCTCACTGCACACCACATACACAACTTTGGCATCTGCTGTTTCCAATTTACTGCATCTACCAGGTGATTCTGAAGGCCCCTGAAAAGTAGGGATTCAGGACTCTTTAATTTTGGCTGAAGCCTGGTATTATTTTAAAGATAGGAGCTTGGGATCACGAGCCCCTGTTTTATTTTGTCTTCACAGTGCTGGGGATTCAAGCCTAGGCCTTGTACATGCTAGGCAAGTGCCCTACCACTGAGCCACTCCCCAGCCCAGGAGCCCCTTTTAAAAATAGAGGATGAACCCAGCTTCAGCTGAAGACAGGTCAGGCTGTTTAGTTCTCTGCCCATCCATCCTGACATCCATTCTCTGTGTTGTGTTAGGGGAATAGTGGTCTCTGAGACTTCAGGTGAATGTTGGCTGTTTTCAGAAAACTTCATGATATTGGAGGCACTTGTGGTGAGACCAGGCTGAGCATGTTCTCCATACCCCCCACCCAGCCAACTAGGGGACAGGTCTCAAAGGGACTGAAGGGAGATGGGTGGGGGAGTAGATCTGGGAAGGTAGGGCCAGGCCTGAAATCTAGACCTTCCAAAAGCCCTCTAGTCCTGATAGTATCACTAACTTGTTTTGTGGCCCTGAGTGACTCATTGACCCTATGTGGGTCTCAACTGCTTAAAGCGATACAGTTCATTATGGGATCAGCGAGTCTCCTTTTTCTATTTAAGTTAAAATTTTTTAAAAATTCAAGGGGCTAGGCATGGTGGCACACACCTATAATCACAGGATTGCAAGTTTGAAATCAGCCTCAGCAACTTAGCAAGGAAGATCCTGACTCAAAATAAAAATGAAATAAAAAGGGCTGGGGATGTGGCTCACTGGGTAAGCACCCCTGGGTTCAAACCCTGGTATAAGAACAAAATGGCCGGGGAGTACCAGGGCTCTGATACATGCCAGACCCATGCTTTACCATTGAGCTATACCCTCAGCCCCTTTTATTTTTTGAGACGGGATCTAAGTTGCTTAGGGTCTCCCTAAGTTCCTGAGACTGGTCTCCAACTTGGAATCCTCCTGCCTCAGTCTCCAGAGTCCCTGAGATTACAGACATGCACTACTACACCCAGCAGATAAAATTAGCCACATTCCAAGTATTCAGTTGTCACATGTGTTTAGTCCAAAGACAGAGCAGATTTAGAATAGTAAAAAGTTCTACTGATAATGCCGAGTTAAAGGATTTTTTTAATATTTACTTTTAGTTATAAGTGGACATAATATCTTCATTTATTTTTATATGTGGTGCTGAGGATCGAACCCAGTGCCTCACGCATGCTAGGGGAGCTCTCTACCTCTGAGTCACAACCCCAGCCCAGGTTAAAGGATTTTAAATAGGAACCAGGCAGCTGATATGCATGTGGCTGCTCAGGTATAAGATAATAGGAAGTGCCTGGGACTGTGGTGAGCAGAAAAGTTTGTGCAGCTTGCCAGTCATGCTGCTGCAAGTCCGGGGAGGCTGAGGCAGGAGAATCAAAGTTCAAGGCCAGCCTCAACAAATTAGGGAGAGACCCTCAATGATTTAGCATTTCCAAAAAGAGGACTGAGGACTGGGGATGTAGCTTAGCGGTAGAGCACCCCTGGGATCAGTCCCCAATACCACCAATACCACCAAAAGTAAGAACAGGGGTGTAGCTGCTACTTGGCTCTTGCCAACTTTGCCACCTGGAAATGTGGATGTTGTGTTGCTGGTCTCCAAAATCTTCAAGAGAAGCACGAATTCAGAGCTTGTAAAAGTTCATGATTTGGTTTTGGGTTTTTTGTCTTACTTTGGATTGAACCCAGGGGTGGTCTACACCCTAGTCCTTTCTGTTTTTTTGAGATTGTATCTCACTGTGCTGCTGAGGCTGGCCTCAAACTGTGATCTGCCTGCCTCGGCCTCCTGAGTTGTTGGGATTATAGGCATGTGCCACCATGCCCAGCTAAAATCTCATAATTGTGACACAAACAAACTGACAATTGATAGGTTGTGTGGATCAAGCAAAACTGTTCTCTTGGGTCTCTCTTCCAGTTTTGATTCTGTTATTTCCGGGCTTCTGCCTATTTGTCCTGTGAGAAACCACTTCAAAACCATCTTACTTTCATTGTTCCCCAGATGGAAAACTGCCTGAGTGAATGAATGAAGAACCACTCCTTTTGGTGGTGACTTCAGAAATATGTGGTGCCTGAGGGTGCGGCTCAGCAGTAGAGTACTTACAAACAGGGCCCTGGATTCCACCCTGATATCAGAGAGCAAAGACTCGCCATTCCTGGGATCATCTCTGGAATGGCGAGTCTTTGCTCTGTGATATCAGGGTGGAATCCAGGGCCCTGTTGTATGTATGATTTCAGACACGTTGCTCAGAGTAACAAGCAGGAGCTTATTAGAAGGGAAAGGAAAAGGTAAAAGGGGGCATGCTCTCAAGAGACTGGGGGTCCTCTCAGGAGAATGACACACCCCTGCCGCCCACCAATTTTAATGGGGGCCCCAGGGAAGGCAGGATTGCACCAGATGTCCATACTTTGTATGGTCTTACCCTTAGAGGGGAGATTTTACATTATAATGACCTGCTAAAGATCTAGAGGCAACTTTGAGTGAGCTAGGCCCACACTGACCAGTTGTAATTGGAACCAGTTAGGGGGAATTATCCTTATCTCCCCGAGTTCAGGGATCTGGTCTGTGTAAGGGTCACAGAAGTGCCCCTTCCCCAGGGTAACTGTGTTCAGCATTCTTCCTGCAGATCACAGGTATTTGCTGAGGAATGTAGCATTTCTTAAGCTAGGTGGGTATTTTACTTTTTGAAAGAAAGCATGTGGGGTTAGCATGATAGACCCAGTTTATAGAATTATCCCCTTAACCTCATGTTCCCAAGGCTCATATTTATGTGTTACCTACCACCCAATATCCACGCCCCACCCCCCCAAAAAAAATAAAAACAGGTTAGAGTCAGACGTTTCCTTCTAAGGACAAGGCTTAGAGTTGGGTAGTAAACTTGATTTCCTTTGCTGACTCAAAAAACATGGCAGAGTCCAAGAGGTGCGGGATGTAGGGATGGGCATTAGGTCATGTGTGTGATGTTCCTGAACAGCCCAGCCTCTGGATGAAACTACCCAGATATGGAGGCAGGTAGCCTGGGGTGGGTGGAATACAAAAATTATTTGCCCCCTTTTCCCTTCCCCGATCCCATAACAACAGGGTGACAACAGACCAGAAAGCGAACTAGAGGCAAAGACTAGAATGACTGGCTGTTACCAATCTGGGTGATTCTATGGGAGCATCAATGCGGTCAGGGATCCCTTCCCTGGTGGATCACGTCTCACCTGTTCACCCCAGGATTGCTTAACGCTCAAGGAAGGGGAGGGGTGCAGAAAAAGATCCTGCAGATATTCTTTGGCCGCGGGCTAACACTTTATATTGCCTGGCCTTTGGGATCCCCTGAAATAAAAGCTGCCTGCCTCTGGAGGAGCCAGAGCGCCCTGCATCGTGGCCGCTTCCCCCTGTGTGCTGTGAGAGGCTACATCCCTGTCCCCATAGACGGATCTACACTTCAGCTGGAGGTAGCTCTAACTCTGTGCCCCTAGAGGGGAATCTTTTGAATGAACTTTTTGATCTAACCTTTTGTGGATGGGCTCTGGAGTCCTGGGTGGGAAAGATGGGAGTGGGGACAGGAAATGGGAGGCGTCATTTGAGCTGAAAAATGAAGGGCCACCCATAGGCCATCTTTAGACTGGGGCCTGCTTCATCCCAGGTCCCCTGTGCTTATTTTGTGTCGTCTTCCCATCTGTCTGTCAGAGCTCTGTGCTTAGAAGTCACCATGGCAACTGAAGAGTCCATCATCCGCATCCCGCCATACCACTACATCCATGTTCTGGACCAGAACAGCAACGTGTCCCGGGTGGAGATCGGGCCAAAGACCTACATCCGGCAGGATAATGAGAGGTTGGTGTGGGGTCCTCAGGGACAAGAAGGGCACATTGGTCGCTGCCTTGTTCACAAACTTGGGTGGCAGGGAGCTTTCTCCTGTTTGCTGTCTCCTCTGGGAACAGGGACCTGGGTCTTCACACCCCTTCTCGCCTTCTAACAGGGTGCTGTTTGCCCCCGTGCGCATGGTAACAGTCCCCCCACGCCACTACTGCACAGTGACCAACCCTGTGTCCCGGGATGCCCAGGGCTCTGTGCTGTTCGATGTCACAGGGCAAGTACGGCTTCGCCACGCTGACCAAGAGATCCGGTTGGCCCAGGACCCCTTTCCCTTGTACCCAGGGGAAGTGCTGGAAAAGGTACTTGGCTTGCTTCCCCATCCCCCACTCTGCCTGTCCTAGGGCTCTGCACTGTCTTCTGAGGGGACAGTGGGAAGGGCTGGGAGGGACATTTGCTGGTTCTCACCAGGGCAAAATTGATTCACCGTCTTTCTACTCGCCTTGCCAGCCCCCTGCTTCCTCCTCTGTGTCCCCAACCTACCCTCCTCTCCTGTCTCCACTGTGGAGCCTTGGGGAGCTTCCCCTCCATCAAGTGGACGTGATGAAGCCCAACTCATCCTCTGTCTCCTGAGGCTCTGCTCCTCACCTCTCACTTCTCTCTCCTTTCCATCTCTAACTTCTTAGCTGGGTATCCCAGCAACTCAGAAGGTTGAGGCAGGTGGATCACAAGTTCAAAGCTAACCTCAGCATTTAGCAAGACCCTCAGCAACTTAGTGAGACCCTGTCTCAAAATAAAATATAAAATGGACTGGGGATGTGGTTCAGTGAGAGAACTCCCCTGGGTTCAATTCTCAATACCAAAAAAAAAAAAAAGCCAGTTCCCAAACTTCTCCTTCAAGTGAGTTTCTGCAGAACCACCCTCCCGACATCTGCAGTCTAGGGAGAAGAGTCCTGCCTTATCTCCCTGCTGGAACTGAAACTTCATGAAGACAGAGGCTGTGTCCTCAGTCACGATGACCAGAGCGTCCTGTGTATAGGAGGTGAACAGGGAAAGGGAGACTCTAGCCAGTGTGTGGCCAGAGGGCAGAGTGTTTACTCCATTTTCCACAGCCCAGGGCCAGTGTAGTTGGAGTCGGGAGAGCAGGCAAGATTCCCTAGGATTCAAGTCTTGATTCCATTCTTTACTGGCTGTATGACCTTGATCTTGTCTCCTAATATCTGTGTTCCTTTTCTTTTTTTCCTTTCCTCTCTCTCTCTGAACATTGTCAAATATCAAAGGAATTCATGTTTGTGGAGACATTTCTACAAACTTTTAGAAGGTGCATCTACTTTTTTTTTGCCAGGTTCCCCTTGTCTGAAGATGTGAAGACTGGAACACCAAGGACTATCTTATAACCCTGAGGCAAAGCTATGCTTAAAACTTGCCTGTTAATGTTATAGAGGTTTATATCTTCCCACCTTCATATAATCCCTAGAGAGCACCCGTGAACAACAGACCAGGAAATTTCATTGATTAAGCTTCCCAGATATTTCTAAAATATCTCAAGCCTTCTACTCAGTCTCCCTCTTAGATTATTAGCTCTAAACATCTCCTGAGCTCATCAGTGATGGCATCCTCCTGCTTGATCTACTCCATCCTTTAGTTCTTTAGATCAGATATCCTTGGGACCACCTCTACCTTGGGTATTCCACCTGGGTCTTATTTTGGGACACATAAAGATTGATGCCATAGGTTCTGACCTTCATACTATCCGGTTTAACCATCAAGGTCATAGCACTGAGTGCCCCTGGCCTCTTCATCCCCCACTAGGACATCACCCCACTGCAAGTGGTCCTGCCCAATACTGCCCTACATCTTAAGGCGCTGCTGGACTTTGAGGATAAGGATGGATACAAGATAGTAGCAGGAGACGAATGGCTATTTGAGGGACCGGGTAAGTTAACTCTCCATTAGGAGAGGTCGGGGTCTTTGGTTGGGGTCAGGGTCTTTGCCTTCCCACCATCGCCCTGACCTCTTCTATCCTCAGCTTCTGTTCCATCTCCCCTTTCCCAGGCACGTACATCCCCCGGAAGGAGGTGGAGGTTGTGGAGATCATTCAGGCTACTGTCATCAGACAGAATCAGGCACTGAGGCTGAGGGCCCGCAAGGAGTGCTTGGACCGGGATGGCAAGGAGAGGGTGACAGGTGGGGACCCCAAGGGATACTGATGGTGGGTGGGCAGGAGGGACTTTGCTTGCAGGGGAGGCAGGGAAAGCCACTTGTAGCCAGAGGGCAGTGCTTCCCTGGTTTCTCTTTTCATTTTTTAGGGCTGGGCTACAGCTCGGTTGGTAGAGTTGCCTTGCATGCACATAATAGAGCATTATAGTTAGTAAATGAGTTCACTTTGAAAAAACTCTGGCATTTCGTTTTTTGGGTTTTTTTTAAGAGGAGAATTTTTTTTAATATTTTTCAGTTTTCAGTGGACACAACGTCTTTATTATGTAGTGCTGAGGATCGAACCCAGCGCCACGCTCTTGCGAGTGCGTTACCACTTGAGCCACATCCCCAGCCCTCGGTATTTCTTGAATTATGGAGGGCTGTCCAGCGCTGGCTCTGCCCCAGCCCTGATCCTGTGATCATAAGCACATGGACGTGGCCTTTCCCTCTCCCACCCTTCAACTTGAGCTGTGGGCAGTGGCCAGGTCTTATCTGATTCTGGATCAACAATGCAGAGGTTCAAATACAGTGAACAAATGCACCCAAGTGCATTGCTGGATGTGGATCAAAATGCTTTACAAATTGTAGCTTATTGAGTCCACCAACAACCTTGATGTGACTTTCCTGTCTTCCATATGGCAAGGCTGAGGCACAGATCCGGTGACTTGCCCAGGATATGTGGCCAGATGGGGCAAGGCTGAGGCTTGGGCGTCCTTGCTGCTCCAGGAAACAAAAGGATACCCACAACTCTACTGGAGGCACCAGGGCACCAGGGATTGAACTTGGGGTTACTCAACCACTGAGCCACACCCCCAGCCATATTTTGTATTTTATTTAGAGACAGGGTCTCGCTGAGTTGCTTAGTGCCTTGTTTTTTTATTTTGTTTTATTTGTTTTAAGGTTGAGAGAAAGAAGAGAGAAATTTTTTAATACTTTTTTAGTTTTTGACGGACACAACATCTTTGTATGTGGTGTTGAGGATCAAACCCGGGCCGCACGCATGCCAGGCGAGCGCGCTACCGCTTGAGCCACATCCCCAGCCCAGTAGTGTCTTGCTTTTGCTGAGGCTGGCTTTGAACTCCCGATCCTCCTATTTTAGCCTCCTGAGCTGCTGGGATTACAGGCGTGCACCTCCGTGCCTGGCTAATAGAGGCAATTTTCCTGCCCATTTTAGGGGAGGGAAAAACTTAGTCTTTGGGGCATAGAGAAGAAATAGCAGAGTGTTCACGTAGCAACTCCTTGAGCATTCTAGAAGTTTTTTTTTTTTTCTTTAATTCTGGGCAGAAAGGAATGAGTCCAAGGGCTCCTGTCAGGCCTTTGAACCTGGGGGCAGTGACTTCTCTTCACCTTTGAAGTCCTGTTGTCCTGTTATCTAAGCTGTGGAAAAGACATCTGGGGGAAGCTGCATAACTTCTGACCTTGACCTCCTGCCCTTGACCAGGAGAAGAATGGCTGGTCCGCTCTGTGGGTGCATATCTCCCAGCAGTGTTCGAGGAGGTTCTGGATTTGGTGGATGCTGTAATCCTTACGGAAAAGGTTTGTGGCCTGGGGATGAGAAAAGGGACCCTGGGCTAGGGAATGCTCAAAAGTGGCAAAGAATAGCAGCAGACAATGTGAGAGTGAAAGGAAGACATTACTAGGGTCACTATAAAAACCCCAGAGGTCACATCAACTGAGGACTATCTTGGGCTATCTGGAAGGGTTAAAAAGTCCCTCAGACCTGGGAGCAGAGTTAGTGGCCAGTGGTGTTTCCAGAATCCCCCAAGGAAGTGGTAGGAGGAAGTTGGAGGGAGACTTACTGAACACCCAGCGTCTCCTTCTGCAGACAGCCCTGCACCTCCGGGCTCGGCAGAACTTCCAGGACTTGCGTGGAGTGACCCGCCGCACTGGGGAGGAGTGGCTAGTGACAGTCCAGGACACAGCAGCTCACGTGCCCGATGTCCATGAGGAAGTACTAGGAGTCGTGCCCATCACCACACTGGGCCCCCAAAACTACTGTGTGGTCCTGGACCCCGTGGGACCAGATGGCAAGAACCAGCTGGGACAAAAGCGGGTCATCAAGGTGAGTTCCTCCTTTTCCCCAGAGCCTGTCCTATGAGGGTAAATGCTCTTGAGTACAGGAGGCCTGACTTCCACTCACTCCACATTCTAGAAACACCCTTGGTGCCTTTGAACACTTAGTTCTGTGTGCCTAGGACCCTTCCCATTTGAAACCCGGGCAGCCTCCAGGGAACCTCAGGGACATGCTCCCTGTTCTGCATCCTGCCCTCCACCCCATGCCGGAAGACCCTGAAACCGTCTCCTGTGTCACACCTCTGTGTTCTAGGACCTTGGTCGTCTTGTGTAAAACAAATCCCACAGTTGACCTTCTCCCCTGCTCCATGAACTTTATGTAGGGACTCCGGGGACCGCACACTTCCCCTAAAGGGCTGCGCAGCAGTAGTTTCTGCCTATAGCACAGGGTTGCTGTTGAAGGCCAATTGTTCAGCTGTTGTCTTGTAAATGCGGCCCAGACAAGTAAAAACAGAGGAGGCTGCCATGTTCCCAGAATATTGCATTATTTTATTCATTTTTATTTTTATTTATCTATCTATTTTGGTATTGGGGATTGAACTCAGGGGCGCTCTACCCCTGAACTATATCTCCAGCCCTTTTGAGTTCTTATTTTGAGATAAGATCTTGCTTAAATGGCCCCAGGCTAGCCTGAAACTTGTGATCCTCCTGCATCAGCCTCCTGAATTGCAGAGATTACAGGCATGCACCACTATAACCAGCTTTGTAACTCTTGTGAATAGGTTGACTCTAAACAGTTTAACTTGTAGCTGGGTGAGGTCTTGGTGCATGCCTGTAATCCCAGCAGCTCTGGAGGCTGAAAGGGGAGAACTCCAAGTTTGAGGTCAGCCTCACCAGTTTAGCGAGGCCCTAAGCAACTTGGCAAGACCATGTCTAAAAATTAAAAAAATATATATATATAAAAAGAGGGCTGGAGTTGTGGCTCAGTGGTAGAGTGCTCGCTTCGCACATGTGAAGCACTAAGTTTGATCCTCAGCACCACATAAACAAGTAAGAAGGGCTGGGCATGTGGCTCAGTGATAAAGCACCCCTGGGTACAGTCCCCGCTATCAAAAGTTTAACTTGTAATGATCCAGGTGTGACAGTTCAGTCTTTCAGAGACATGTTTGACCAAGTGAGATTTTATAGCCCTTAGAGCCTCACAGTCCAGATAGTGCACCACAGTATTATACTGTGGGGGTGGGGCATGCTTTGGGGCTCCTGTACTCAGCACAAGCCCAGGGTAGCACAGGGCTGGGGAGGTGCCACTGGAGGCACCTGTAGCCCTGGGTGGCAACTGCTCCTAACCCTCTCCTCACCTGTGTCCCCACCAGGGAGAGAAGTCTTTTTTCCTGCAGCCAGGGGAGAGGCTGGAGCGAGGCATTCAAGATGTGTATGTGCTGTCGGAGCAGCAGGGGCTGCTGCTGAGGGCTCTGCAGTCCCTGGAGGAGGGGGAGGAGGAGGAGAAGGTCTCCCACCAGGCGGGGGACCGCTGGCTCATCCGAGGGCCCCTGGAGTATGTGCCATCTGCCAAGGTGGAGGTGGTGGAGGAGCGGCAGGCCATCCCTCTGGACGAGAATGAGGGCATCTATGTGCAGGACGTCAAGACTGGAAGGGTAACTGCTGAGGGATGGGCGGCTGTCACTGCTATGTGACCATGGTGGGGACTTCCTCTGAGCAAGCATCTGATGCTGCTGGAGAGAGGCACATGGTGGGCGTGGGGGAGGGGACGCCAGCAATATCTATAATAGCATCTGCGTGGGCTGCTGGTGGACTCGAGGGCATTCCATGGGATATTTGCCATTTCTTTGTCTAAAATATCTTACTTCAAAACTGCAACTGAAGCCGGGCATGGTGGTACATGCCAGTAATCCCAGCAACTTGGGAGGCTGAGGCAGGAGGATCACAAGTTTGAGGGCAGCCTCAGTAACTTAGCAAGACTCTAAGCAACTTAGTGAGACCCTGTCTCAAAAATTAAAAAGGGCTGGAGATGTGGCTCAGGGGTAAAGAGCCCCCTGGGTTCAATCCCTGGTAGAAAAAAAAAAAAACACAAAAAAACCTAAAACCTCAAACTGCAGGGATGACCTGGTACTGGGATGGGGATTCTGCCCCACTGCAAATCTGGTCCTAGCTTGAACATCTCCCTGGAGTGTGACCTGGGAGCAATATTACCCTCCTCCCCCATGCCCATAGGCTAGTGAAAGATTTCCTTTTTGCTGCTTCACCTAAAACTTCAACCTTGGTTTGACTGAGAACCACATCTCCAACCTCTTTCTCTAAGAATCCAACCTAGAAATTCAGATTAGAATCTGAGGAGGTGCTTCCTAGCATTGCATCTCTCTGTGACACCCTCCGAGCATCCCAGGAATAATATTAAGCACTTGCTGTATGCCAAGTGTTCTTTGAATTGGACACATGAAACAGGCCCTTGACCCCACAAGGTGGCCACTGTCATGTCCATTTTATAGATGAAGAACCCAAAGCAAAGGCTCGAGTAGCTTGCCCAGATGAAGCTTTGCTGCATGGACCATGCTGACCCGCTGTGTTGCTCCAGGGTGGATCAGCTCTGCTCAGGACGGCGGGGGGCGTCCCTCTAACCCTCACTGATAAGACCTCTTCTTGTCCCCACCTCTCAAGGTACGTGCTGTGATCGGAAGCACCTACATGCTGACGCAGGACGAAGTCCTGTGGGAGAAGGAGCTGCCCCCTGGGGTGGAGGAGCTGTTGAACAAGAGGCATGACCCTCTGGCAGACAGGGGCAAGGAGGACACAGCTAAGACCGTTCAGCCCTCAGCTCCCCGGAACAAGACGCGTGTGGTCAGCTACCGCATCCCTCACAACGCAGCCGTGCAGGTGTACGACTACAGAGAGAAGAGAGCCCGGTGAGCGGCTGGCCCCAGCCTCCGGGGTGGTAGGGGAGGCTCTCCCCCCACCTGACTTCTGGCTCTCCCCCCACCTGACTTCTGGCTCTCCCTTCAGGGTGGTCTTTGGGCCAGAGCTGGTGTCGCTGGGTCCTGAGGAGCAGTTCACAGTGTTGTCCCTGTCAGCGGGGCGGCCCAAACGTCCCCATGCCCGCCGAGCCCTCTGTCTGCTGCTGGGACCTGACTTCTTTACAGATGTCATCACCATAGAAACAGCGGATCATGCCAGACTGCAGCTGCAGCTTGCCTATAACTGGTAAGGGCTGGGAGTCTTGGGTGAGGGCCTGCTGGGTGCAGCCCTGGGGAGCCCTGAGGAAGAGAGATGCCTCCTAATGAGGGCAGAATGCCTGACTCATGCCTGGTGCAGAGGGAAGCCAGGCATTAGCAAATCCAGGAAAGTTGTGGGCTCACTCGCATTCTGGGACTTTGGAAACCAGTAGCTGAACACTACCCCAGGGAGACTCCCAACATACATTTAACACAACACAAGTGAAAGGTTATTAAAAGATCAATGGGATACAGCAGGCAGGAGTGGGCAGACCATGTGGCCAAAGCACCTGTTCTGAAACCACAGCCCAGGTCTGCTTCTCCCTAGCTATGGACCTGTGCAAACCGCTTGGTGCTCTCCTCAGCTTACCTATGTGCAACAGCATCACCTACATCACAGGGCTGTTGACAGGGTGCTGAGAGAATTAGAACAGTCCCTGTATATGATGAGAGTTCCAATGGCAGCCCTTAGAATTAGGATGAGATAAGTTACTTGCAGAACTAATGCTCACCAACTCCCAAGTGTGTGTTTCTCATTTCTTGGCTGAGAGTAGCCAGTACCCTGTGAGGTGGATGGTCCTGGCATATTCCAGGGCACTGTGGCATAATCATTAAGAGACAGATTGCCTGGATTCAGAATTCCTTCCTGCCACACATTGTATGATCTTGGGCGAGTCGGTTAACCTCTGTAAAATGGGGAGAATGTTTATCCCCACTTACTAGGGTAGCTGAGAAGATTAAATGGAAACATGGTAAGTTCCTTGGGACCTTACTGGGTACAAGTTAGCATTATCTATTGTAAGGGGCCCTGCCCAGCTATAGGGGATGAGTGTTGAAATTCTACTCAAAGAAAGTCTTTTTTTTTGGGGGGGGCAGGGACTGAAGTGGTTCTCCAGCCCTTTTTATTTTTTTATTTGGACATTTATACACAGGCTCTTGCTGAGTTGCTTAGGGCCTTGCTAAGTTGCTGAGGCTGGCTTTGAATGTGCCATCCTCCTGTCTCAGCCTCCTGAGCCACTGAGATTACAGGCTTGTGTCACTGTGCCTGGTTAAGAAAACAGGTTTCTCTTCTGGGCCTCTTTGTCCACAGGCACTTTGAATTGAGTGACCGGAATGATCCTCAGGAGGCAGCCAAGCTCTTCTCGGTGCCTGACTTTGTGGGGGATGCCTGTAAGGCCATCGCCTCCCGGGTGCGAGGAACCGTGGCCTCCGTCACCTTCGATGACTTCCACAAGAACTCGGCTCGCATCATTCGCACAGCCGTCTTTGGCTTTGAGACCTCAGAAGTCAAGGGCTCTGATGGCATGAGCCTGCCCAAGCCCCGGGACCAGGCCGTCTTCCCCCAGAATGGGCTGGTAGTGAGCAGTGTGGATGTGCAGTCGGTGGAGCCTGTGGACCAGAGGACCCGGGACGCCCTGCAGCGCAGTGTCCAGCTGGCCATTGAGATCACCACCAACTCCCAGGAGGCGGCAGCCAAGTGAGTGACACCTGGGGCTCAGCTGCCTAGAATGCCTCTCCGGGGTCTCCATCTTATACTCCCAGGGCGTGAGTAGCATGGAGTCCATTATGTCGACCTGCTGCATCCTTGTCCTCAAGGACCTCTTTACATTGTGGATGGCGTGACCCCCTTAAAAATGTGAATGAGATCCCACCTGTACTCCCTTAGCTTCCCACCTTGCTCCTGGCGCAGGGGGTACAGATTAGCAGTAGAGCACTTGCCTAGCGTGGGTTCCATCTCTGGCACCGCAAATGAACTTCTAAGGGCTTCCCCACCTGAAGCCTTTTATTTCGGGGAGGTGTGCTGGGGACTGAATTCCCAGGCACTCGACCATTGAGCCACATCCCCAGCCCTGTTCTGATTTTGTTTAGAGTCAGGGTCTCTGAGTTGCTTAGCACCTCGCCATTGCTGAGGTGATCCTCCTGCCTCAGCCTCTTGAGCAGCTGATATTACAGGTGCGCGCCACTGCGCCCAGCCCAACAGCCTTTTGCACAGTCTTATCCGCTGCCTAGATGCTTCCTCCAGAGCATTTTCAAACCAGACTCCTCCTCTTGATCTCAGTCTGAAGGTCTCCTCCTTTTCTTTCTCCCATGACTGCAGTAGCACCCTCTTTGCCCAGACACCCATTTTTACCATCTCCAAGGTGCTTGTTTCTATCTGAAATTGCCCTTGCTTGTTTTTTTTTCCCCACTGGAGGGGATATTGGTTGAAGCAGGGGCCCTGAGCATGCTGCCTTCCCCAGGTCTAGAGCCACCCTGGAGATGCGAACAGCGTGCACGCTGTTTTGAGTGGAGGTGCGTATCCAGTGCCTTCTGCAGGCCAGGGTCTGTCTTGGCTCCCTATAGTTTGGCAGTCTCTGCCCTTGGCAGTCCTATCCAGCTGTGGCCCTGTGCCAGCATCTCAGCCTGTCCCTGATCTCATCCAGGCACGAGGCCCAGAGATTGGAACAAGAAGCCAGAGGCCGACTAGAGAGGCAGAAGATCTTGGACCAATCAGAAGCTGAAAAAGCTCGCAAAGAACTCTTGGAGCTTGAAGCTTTGAGGTGGGTGGAGAACCCCAGGAGGATGGTCTTGGGAAGTGGTGGGTGGGGGCACCAGGGTGTGTTTGAGACGGAACAGCATGTTGCATGGCCTAAATCAAGGCCCCAAGTGGTCAGGGCTTTCTTTTGAGTCTTATGGGACTCTGCCTCCCCCTCCAGCACGGTTGTAAAGAGCACCGGGACTGCCAAGGCCGAAGCCGAGTCCCGTGGAGAGGCTGCGCGGATTGAGGGCGAAGGCTCCGTGCTGCAGGCCAAGCTGAAAGCACAGGCTTTGGCCATTGAGACGGTGAGTTGGGGACTGCTTGTGGAAGGGTGTGGCCTTGGAACCTGGAAGAGACCCATTCATTTTGATCTCTGAAGCCAAGTATGATACTAAGCACCCTAATATAAAGCCTTCTTCAAGTACTTTGTGTTTTACAAAGACCTTTGCCCTATAGCAATGCATTTAATCCATTCTTTGAGAATAAGGATTATTATACCCATTTTGCAGATGAGTACTCAAACACTGGCACCTTTGTGCCAAGTTGTGAAGCATGTGCTTTACATTTATGTTCTTATTTTGTGCTTGAAATCCCATTGAGTTAGGTCTTATCTTTTTTGTGTGTGTGTGTGTGTGGTACCAGAGATTGAACCCAGGGGTGTTTTACCACTGACCTACATCCCACCCTTTTTTATTTTCATACAGGATCTTGTTAAGTGGCCCTGGTTGGCCTCAAACTGGCAATCCTCCTGTGTCTGCCTCCTAAGTGGCTGGGATCACAGGCATGAGCACCACTGCACTGATGCTCAGATTAAGGAGCGCCTGTGCGTCACTAGCTAAGCAGTGGCATAGCGAGGATTCACACCCTGCTAACTAAAAGATTAGAGCTGTGTGCCCTCTGCCTCAGTTCCTTCAGGCTCGCTGGCTAGGGTGACCTTCTGGACAGTTCCCAGGGACCACATGATCTTAAGCCAGCCACGTTTCTTCCCTTGCAGGAGGCTGAGCTCCAGCGGGTCCAGAAAGTACGAGAGCTGGAACTGGTCTATGCCCGGGCTCAGCTGGAGCTGGAAGTGAGCAAGGCCCAGCAACTGGCTGAGGTGGAGGCAAAGAAGTTCAAGCAGATGACAGAGGCCCTGGGCCCCAGCACCATCAGGGACCTGGCTGTGGCCGGGCCAGAGATGCAGGTGAGGGTTAGGGGAGGTTGGAGGGGAGTGTTTGACTTGGTACCAGCCTTGGAACTAAGAAGGCAGAAAGGAAATAACATCCAGAGTGTCATGGAGAGGGAGTGAAAAGATGTCCCTTTATCACTTGAGCACAGTGTCATGTGTGTCAACATCAGGCACTGTATTAGACTCAGCAGAGAGCTGGAACTCTTGGGGGAGACGGTGAATACCGGGGTGTTGGTCTGTGACTGATGCTTCCAAGGAAGGCAGGCTGGGTGATGGGATGAACGGGAGCTGACACTTCAAATCCGTTGGTTTCAGGAGGGTCACTTGGAAGTGCAAGAAGTGACCAACATCTGACCCTGTCTTCTTTCCTTCCTCCTCCTCTTCCTCTTCACCTCCAGGTCAAACTGCTCCAGTCCCTTGGTCTGAAATCCACCTTGATCACTGATGGCTCCTCTCCCATCAACCTCTTCAACACAGCCTTTGGGCTGCTGGGGCTAGGGTCTGATGGTCAGCCCCAGGCCCGAATGGCAGCCAGTGGGCTCAGCCCTCAGGAGGGTTTACATATTCGGGCTCCTCCCACCTCTCCAACTGCTGGAGGCAACCAAATTGTGCCTTAGCTCTTACTCACTCACAACTGACCAATAAAGTGGACATTTCTGGGCATTTAAATTCTTTATCTCAAGCCTGGGCTACGAGGAGCTCACTGGTGGAGGGAAGTGTACCCCTGACATCTGGAAGGTAATTACTAGAGACTATGCACATCTGGAAAGTGGAGAGGAAACGGAGTCAGAGATGAGCCCAAAGTTGCCCTGATCACAATGGGATCCGCAAAGCCTTAGCAAGCTGTCTGTCCTCTAGGGAGTCAACTTTCCTAGATCCCAGGTCAGGAAGATGATGTCACCCATGGAAGAACGCAGTCTGCCTGCCAAGTTCTCTGGGATGGCTGGGACTGGCAACCTCTCCATCCATTCATGCCTCTAAGAACCCAGGGTGGCCTGGCAGTTCTGGAATCTACCCCCAGCCACCATGGAGCCCCCCCCCCCCAAAGCCTATTTAGGCAACTCCCCTTTGGCGCCACCTGCTGGTCATACCAGCAGCCTACAGCACCCATAGGTGTGCCAGGCCAGTACCAGCACCTGTACACTTTTCCCTTCTCAGATGGGGATGTTGCACTGAGGAAGAGGACTATGCCCAACCGTTGTAGGAACTAGTTTCTGGTCTGGGATAATCAGGAGCACCAAGGGTACTCTTTTTCCAACCTCCCCCACAACCAGTAAGGGCCCATTATTTGGGAGGACCCAGGCCCAATCAGTCTAAGCACACCAGCTCCTTGTGGCAGGTAGAGCTGTAGGTGCCAAGCCCGCCCCATCTCCACTGAGGAAGCTAAAAGATCCTAGGGATGGAGAGGAAAGCTTGGGCTGGGCTGTGTGGGTAGAGTAGGCTGCACAACCTCTCTAATCTCTTCCCCATCTGTGCAGTGGGCCAGCAAATCCCCCACTGGAAAGGGGTTGACACAAATATAAGAATGATTCCTTTTCAAGGTCTTATTCGTATTTCCCCTCTGTGGCCTGACCCCCTGAGCCTCATTTCTTTCCAAGTTGAGTTGCATATGTATGATCAGTGGCTCCACTCAAGTCTGAGCGTGCCGAGTCCAAGGGAGTACATCCTCGGCTCACAGCAAGGTGAGGCTGGCTGTGTCTGTGGAATAGGCAAGTGACTCAGCGCCCCCCCCTCACTTCTTCCCTCTAGGGATAATTAATTTAAGGTTCTTCATCTGGTACCTGGCACGTATTAAGTGCTGCTGTGTTAGGGCTGTACATTACCAAGGGCCTCGTGACAGAATCAAGTAAGATTATGCATGGTGGGTAGGTTCCTTTCTGCATGGCCACCTTGACCATGGCCATCCCTCCACCTTGCTTAACATTGCTAGCAATGGCACCACCTCTGGAACCTCCACTTAAAGCTTCAGTGACCTTGACTCCAACCACTTTTTTTTTTTAATATTCAGTTTTTGGCGGACACAACATCTTTATTTTAATGTGGTGCAGAGGATCGAATCCAGGGCCTCGCACATGCTAGGAGAGCACTCTACCTCTGAGCCACAACCCCAGCCCCTCCAACCACTGTTTGAGCCCTCATGCCTTCGCATTTCCGTTGTACCAGGCTTAGCATGTGTGATCTGTCCAAGTAATTCATGTGAAACCTCCCCTAACTCCTTGTCTCCCTTTCCATCCATCCTTTCTTAACCCCCCTGGCTCCCTCTGCCAGCCCCAGACCAGCTGCTTATTGTTGGAGGAGGGACACCCCACAGAACCTGCTGGTCTCATTTTAAACTCATGGCCCAAACTTCAGGGGAGGCCTCCCTTTCTAATTGTGTTTCTCTATCTAGAATGAGATGCCCTTCAAAACAACCATTCACACCTCCTCTGTTCTCAACTCCCACACTCCTGCCCACTTTTTCTCACCTCTTGGAGAAAATAGAAGCCAATTGGGCAGGAAGCCTCTCCCTTCCCAGTAGCAAATCAACAGTGTGGGCATCTGGACTCTGTCCTCCCTCCTGTTCCCAGCAAGGACTCCTCCCCTTGGACCCTAGATCTCACCTATCAATGTCCTCCAGAGCTATACCTCTACCCCCAACACCCTTCTGTCCTTGGCCACTGTCATGTGTATAGAAAAACACCCCACTTTTTCTGCCACATAAAACAGGTAAATGATCCCTTAGCGCCCCACCTTCTCCAACTCCTATCTCTCCTTTTTCCTTTAGAGACAAATTTCTCCAGAGTTCTCCAGTCTGTTTCCATTCCTCAACTCTTGTTATGGTTTTGATCTGGAATGTACACCAAAGTCTCATTTGTACAGAGGTGGGGCTTTGAATCGGGAGGGCTCTGACCTCATCAGTGGATTAATCCATCCAGTGGCTGATTAGACTACTGGGATATAGGACCTCATTGGAGGAAGTAGGTCACTGGAGTATGCCCTGAAAGGGTTTATTTTCTCCCAGTCCTTTCCTCTGTGTGTGTCTCTCTCTCTCTCTCTCTCTCTCCTTCCTGGCTGACAGCTTCCCTCTGCCATGATGTTCTTCTTCACCTCATGCCCAGAGCAATGGAGATGGCCAACGGTGAACTGAATCCTCTGAAACTGAGGATTTCAGAAGGAAAAATACATTTTTCCTTTTTTAAAGTTGTTTCTGTTGGGTATTTTGGTGACAGTGACAAAAAGCTGACTAACTGAACCTCTTCAAACCACTCCAATTAGCTTGTCTCCACCCCTTGCTTTTTGGAAACTGCTTTTATAGGCATCCGCAGTGACATTCTGTTACTAAATCCAGGAGGTAGGTCACCTTTTGTTCAGCCTTGCCTGTCACTGGGCACAGGTGGCCGCCCCTCCTCCCACACTGGGCTCCAGGACATCACCTCTACTCTCTGCCTTTTGGGCTGCACCTCCTGTTTCCTTGGCTGACCTCACCCTCCCTGCTCAGTCTCTGAACAGTCCCCCAGGTTTCTTCTTCCTACTGACATTTTCAGACGGTCTCATGACATCAGATCATGTCTATACACTCCTGACTTCAAAATTCATTGCTCCAGCCTTAACCTCACTCCTGTACTCTGGACACGTTTCCAGTTGATGATTGACTTCTCCACATGCATGTTCAGTGGCCATCAGACTTGCTCATGTGACTTGTTCTAGCCAATGAAATGTAAGAATGACATAATCGCTATACTCCCTCTTCCTTTTTTCATAAAAGGGTGACCAGTAATGTTCTACCTAGAAATGACTCCATCAGCCTGGATCCCAGGGAGAAAACAGCAAATATAGCCACAAGTGACCCACAATAGGTATGTTGCAGGAGCAAGAAATGTTTGCCACGTGAAGCAATAGACTTTGGGGGTTTTGTTAACCAGAGCACAACATAGCCTATCCAGACTATTACATGTACTTCTTGAGGTTGTGTGATCCAATAAGCAACAGGGAGACTGCTCCAAATCATATTCATGAAGATGAGCCCAGCATGAATCGTACCATGAGGGAGACGGGTATACCTCAGTGTTAGGGAAATAAACCTTAGCCAGGTACAGTGGTGCCCACCTGTAATCCCAGCAGCTTGGGTGGCCGAAGCAGGAGGATCATGAGTTCAAAGCCAGCCTCAGCAAAAGTGAGGTGCTAAGCAATTCAGTGAGGCCCTGTCTCTAAATAAAATACAAAATGGGGCTGGGGATGTGGCTCAGTGGTGAAGTGCCCCTGAGTTCAAATCCCCAGTTTCCCCCCTCCCCGCAAAAAAAGGAAAATGAACCTTGCTGGAAATAGAGCAGAGCCCCCACATCAGAGGCCAATTCCAAGTCAGTTCCAATTTTACCCTTAAATTGCCCATAATATATAGAACATTGTGGTGTGATGTCTGATGATGATCAACAGAGCATGTTTTTCTCCAGCACTGAAACAAATAGTTTTTCTTTTGTTGAACACCTGATAAAGTAATTGATTTGTTAAGGAAGCCTTCTGTAAGAAAAATCTGTCAACAGCAAACACATCCAGTACGGCAAAATGCTTTTTACCATATCAATTTTCTTCTTCCTCTTAAGACCACAGCTAACCTTTATTTCCCAACATCCCTTGCATGCAGACGTGGCCATGAGACTGAGCTGTAACCAGTGGATGCAAGTGGAGCAATATGTGCTAATGTACCCAGCCTTCCCCAGAAAGCCTGCTCTAGGCAGAGTCTTAAGTAGAAGCACACACACTCTCCTCCCCAGCTCCCCCTCTTTTAAGATCACATTACAGCTGGATTGGCGTAGAGACTTCTGGTGGCACTGTAAATGGTTAGCATCAAAGAGCCCAGGAGCCAGTCAGGGCTGTGGGAGCCAGGAGGGCCGAGGATTCACTGCTCCAGGTTTGGTCCAGTGCTCAGAGGACCCATCTGGCTGAAGGGACAGTTAATTCTGGAAGGATGAGGGGAAAGAGAGGGTTCTGCTGCAGGAGCTGGGAGGACACCTTATCTGGTCTCCTCTTACACCGGAGCAGGTCAGGCAGGGCGAGGCTTGTGCATCCGAACCACAACTCGGTTTTGGGCAGTCCCTATACCTTAAGCACAGATCTGCCCCTGCCCCTGCCCCTGCCCTGAGTAAAGCCCTTCAACACTCATGCCACAAGTGTTTCCAGGAAGAAGTGTGAGAGGATTTGCCACAGCATCATTCACGGTGCCTGGACCTGGTTAAATCGATAATCGCTGGCATTCAATGCAACCATTAAGAAGTCTGCTGTCTTGGGACTGATGTCGGTGATCAATGCTAAGAGGACAGGATCCAGGGCCAAACTGGCCTCTTCTCAGGGCCTCTATTCCCCTCTGGAAAATGAGCACATTAATAGGTTTGTCTACTGCAGAGAACACAGTGGAATTCAGTTAAGATGATTGAGATAATGCACATGAAAAGCACAGTTAGCAGTGACACAGCCCACATACAGAATGAAATTTAAAATATAGACAATAAAGTCCTAATGTCCTACTGAGTTCCTTCAGCCACTCCAGCTGGCTGCTTCTGCCTCATCTCTCCAGCTCCCCAATCACCCCCAGCACTTGGTGTTCTAGCCACATCAATTGAGGTCTATCAATGCCTATCAGTGCCTGGGAGCTCTCTGGTTCCCCTTCCTTTGCAGGCTGTTCCCCGCCCCCCCCCACACACACACCCTTCCCCAGTCCCCACCAGCTTTCTACTTAAGATACCCACCCTCTTCACCAAAACCTAAGGGAGGTGCTGCAGGTCTTCTACTCCTATCCCCATGAGCACCTCCCTGATTATTGCTACCTCCTCCAGCCCTGTCCACCCATGATCTTAAAGAGGGCTGGGAAGCCAATTGTCTCCTGGGCTTAGGAGTTAAAGCCCATATGTATGTATGTATACAAACACGTATATATTGGAGGGGTAGGCAGAATTGAATCTGGGGCTGCTTAACAACAGAGCCACATCCCCAGTCTTTTTTATATTTCATTTAGAGACAGGGTCTTGCTAAGTTGCGTGGGGCCTCCCTAAGTTGCTGAGGCTGGCTTTGAACCTGCAATCCTCCTGCCTCAGCCTCCCAAGCTGCTGGGATTATAGATAGGTACCACTATGCCCAGCTCTGATGAATTTTAGTTCCCCTGGATGTGAAGGCCTTTGGGGCCACCTGCTATGCTATTATGAAGATGAAATGAGTAAGATTTGCCAAGAACCCAGCACAGGGTCTGGCATATGGTAGTTCCGATAGTTTTAAAAAGAAAGCTGGCATTAGAGAGCAGGAGAGCTAATGATAGGAGTAGCTGTTAGGGACAGAGGCCCAGAACAATGCCCAGCATATGGTATATAACAGGTGTCCCAAAAATGTTTAAGATCAAACAGTGATTCTCAACATTGGAAGGAAGAATCGAGTGGAGTTTATTAAAATTGCAGACTTCTGGGCTCATCTCTGGAGACTTAATTTCTTTTTAAATTTATTTCTTAGTTGTAGTTGGACACAATACCTTTATTTCACTTACCTATTTTTTATGTGGTGTTGAGGATCGAACCCAGGGCCCCGCACATGTGAGGCGAGCGCTCTACCTCTGAGCCACAACCCCAGCCCCAAGAGACTGATTGATTCTGAAGGTCCAAGAGGTTGCATTCTGAGAATAACCTATAAGTGGTCTAAGGGCCACATTCTGAGAAACCAACTAATCTTTTCTGGAATATTTATTAAGTAACTATTCATTTCAGATTAAGGTAAATATCCATCTAACCATAGAGAGAGGAACAGGAAGTCTGTGCATTCAGGGAGTTTACACTCTAGTGGGGGTAGAAATATCAATGAGTCAAAGCAGACCATCAGGGACATAAAGGTGGGTTGAGAAGATGTGGCATGAGCGTGGGTGGTCGGAAGGACTTTTCTCTGTCATTCTGGAATGACGGAAAGGAGCCAGCCGCAAACCGGGGGGAAAACATCCAGGTAGATCTTCCTTTTTTCCAATCTCCCCTTAATCCAGGGCCTGATCCAAAAATGTCTAAAAGGAAACCAAGTCCAGAAGAGAGAAGCTGTTGCCTTTATTATCAAGGCTTTCAAGGTCAGGGTAGACCGGACGGAGGAGACTGCCATAGGAAGGATCTAGATGGCCCTTTCCTCCTGGGCACGGTGTCCCAGGCTTCCTGTGGCAGGGGGCAGAGGTCTGACTCACCTGCCTTTTGGGAAACATGGCTCCTGCACCATCTCTCTCAAGTGTCCCTAAAACCTCAGGCCAAGCCAGAAGCCAGGGCTGAGCCAACCTCATGTGTGGCGATGCGTAATCCTTAAACAGGCTGCCTACCACAGGGGCCTCCTGAGCATCCTTTTTGATTTGCAGACCAGGTCTTTGGGGATCACAAGGGTGGGCCTAATCTTCAGGGTTACAGAGATTGTGACAACACCAAAGAGAGGCTGACCCCCATCCCAGCAGGTTGGAGAACACATTAGGAAGACATGAGAATGGGCTTCCTGGGAGGGGGAGGGAAGCCATGTGGCACAATAAGATGACCAATCAGGTGGGAGGTTCCAGGAGTTGTCAGGGTCACTTCTTCTTGGCACGGTCTGCCGCATCCAAGGCAGCCATGTTGCGGGCAGCTGTGATCAGGTGGATGACACTGATGAGGGACTTGAGCAAGGCGATGGGGGCGGTGACCCAGAGACCCATTCGGAAGAGCCCCACAGAGCCAACTGCGGGGAGACAGCAGGGGAAGGGGGTGTGGAGAGAGGGAATGAATATGGGAACAGGAGATTGATGCGCCCAGATGTCTGAGGCCTTTATCTCCCACTGGCAGGGCAGGACCCCTCTCCCACCTGCCTCCCAGCCCGTCCTCTCCTACCTAATGGTCCCTCGGAGAAATTGAACAGGTAAAGGAGGCAGTAGAAGAGCTCATTTCCAGCACACAGGGTGAACAGAGCAGGCTGCACACAAAGAACGCTTTAGTAGCCAGCAGGGTCTCACGCACCCCGCACCCCACAAGGCCCTCTACCACGGAGGGGGCAGTGCATTTCAGCAAATCACTTCTCTTTACAAAACTTCTGGTTCACAGTTTAAAAGTCCAGGCTCAGCCTGACTCCCAACCACGCCCCACTCTATTTCTCTCCCTCTTCTCCCTCCGGCCAGTTACTCCCAATGGGTGCACAGAGGCCTCATCCCCAATGTAGTCAGGAGGATCCACTCAAGCCTTCCCCGCCAATCCTGCTCCTTCATGCCTCAGCCTAGAGGTCCCTCCTTCCCAGAGGGTCTTCACTGTCCCTCCCTATCACTGTGCCCTCTCTTGACCCTGCACCAAAGTTCCTTCACCCAGAAGCTGAGGGGCAAGGAATGCTCACCCTGGAGGTGTAGTAGATCCGAAGCACTGGATTCCCAGACAGGTCAATCATCTTGTGACTCTCACTACCCCGGACCACAGAACTTGGAGAGAAAATAGGAGGAATCCATGAACATTCATTTCCTTTAATGTCTATCTAACCCTCACATCAACCCAATGTGGAAGATGCTATGTAGAGCGGAGGGGCTGAAAACCAGGATCTTTCCCAAAGCTACACAATTACAAATTGTGTGTGGGGGGGGAGGGGGCAATCAAAACTCAAATGCCTGCCTCATTGAAAGCTTCCATGCCCCTTCCTAGTTACTGAGGTTGGCCTCAAATTTGTGATCCCCCCCAGCAGCTGGGGTTATAGGTATGTATCACCGTGCCCAGGTGCCCATTTGGAATCCTACAATAGCAAGCCAAAAGTGCCTTAAGGAATTGCTTAATTCCAACTGTAAATAAGACTGAAACTAATTCAGAGAGAGACACACACACATGGTTTGCCCAGGGTCCTTCAACAGAGCAGAGTTTACAAGGAGACCTCCTGAACAGCCTGAGGCCATCCAGAGACACCCTCCCCACTGTAGTGTTTTCAAGCGGTCAACACCCCAGAACTGAAGCAGACCTGTGGAGGTGCAGCCAGTGACTGGCCACATCCAAGCTCATGCTGAGCTGGAAGAGAAGGGTAGCTCGAGGGTACAGCAGGGCCAAGTTGACCAACAGACACATGGTAGAGCAGCGGTCGGTAAGCATGTCCAACATGGCCCCAAACCGGGTTCCTGAAAAATGGGGACTGTTAGGTAGGAAGGGAGCAGTGAACCCCATGCTAGGTGCTCATATCTGGTATATTACTCTGATGCAGAGTCTAAAAGGGTGGAAAATATCTACTGCCTAGGGAGAAAAACTGCTGCTAGCGGTGGGGTGTGAGACAAGTGTGCAAAGGTCACCCTGGCATGAAATGAGAAATGAGCTGGAAGAAAACAGTGTTGGGGGGGGAGGGGAAGCTATATCTTTAACTCATCAGCCCTAGAACCCAGGCTCCAGGGCAAAACAGGAGTTTAAGGTGGGTCTGGAGAGCAGATTAATTACCCTCCAGAAGCCACACCCTTCTCTCCCCATCCCCCATCTCGAATTGAACTCCCTATTGCAGGTGCCCAGCACACAGTAGGCCCCCAGTAAACACTTGTTGAATGGAAATTTATTCAGGGAGATCTCTAGCAGTACCAGAGCCAAGTCCAGGCTTGCCCTTTATCCAACCCTCATAGCAGGGAATTCTCAAGAGCTAGCTTAAGTCCCTTCTGCTATGAAACCAGGCCGTTCTGTTCTGCTTTCTAGAGAGAAAGGAATGACAGAGCCCTCGGTGAGGTCCTAGGAGACAGGGAAAGGGGACAAGGCTGGCAGGTAGGGGGTGCCTCTCACCTTGATTGAGGGCCCGAGCAGCATGTCCATCAAAAGCGTCCAGAAGTCCGCTGAGCAGATAGAAGGAGGAGGCCGTGAAGGGGCAGCAGGGCATGAAGTAGAAAGCAATGATGGCGAAGACAATCCGGGCATAACCTTGGAAAGGGAAGTGGGTGAACAGCGAGGGATCAGGGAGCCTGTCCCAGGCCCCTCGCCCTCCCGTTCTTCCCGGGGCCGCAGGCAGCACTCACCGATAAGGTTAGGCACGAAAAGGAAAATATTTTCGCTTGGCATCGCGGCGTTCCACTTGCCGCCCCGGACCAGCTCCGGAGGTGCCAACGCTGTCCCAGTCCCACCCGCGCGGCCTCACCCTCCGGCCCGGCACATCGGCCGCCTCTCCTGCGCCCTGGACCCCGCTGCCTGCGCCCGGCCCCAGATGTTAAAGCTCGCAACCGGCGGGATCATGGGCCAACCAGATGTGCTCTGGGCGCAGGGGGCGCGAGCAACCCGCCCTTCCGATGGGCAGAGCCTCGCCTCCGCCCACCCCGTAGGCGCAGCCGACCCAGCAGAGATCCCGGCTGCTCCAGCTGTGCTCGGCTTCCGGAAACCTACTCTTCTGCGCTCGTCCTTGCAAAATTGGAGATCAGAGAAAGGAGGAAGAAGCTTTAAAAAATGGCTGCGGCCCCTTTAAGACCTGCCCGTTTCCTTTTCCTTTTCATCTCTCCGCCCCTTTGCATCGGATCGTACCAAAGCACAGAGGGAGAAGAGGGAGCAAAGAACCATCGGCGCCGAGCCAAAGAAGGAACTGAAGAGGAAAAGGGCAAAAGAAAGGCAGCCTAAATGAATATCTCTTTTTTTCCTTTTTACGAAGGATATGACTTCCTGACGGCAAAGATAAAGGGTTAAGATTCCGCCCTCCTGAGTCTTCGCCTCCCCTGGAAACAAGGCTAGTTGGTACAGTCCACATTCTCCTTCCCCGCCCCCTAACTCCCTGGCCTCATTTGCTCTCGCCGGCTCCAGGAGGAGAGAGGCTAGAGAGGCTTCAGAGCGGCCCAGGACTGGCTTGCTTCTGGCTTCTAGGGACACCCTAGTGGTGGGAGGATCGGGCCCACCCTACGTTATCCTCCCAAACTTAAGCCTCTAGCGCTGGGGTCACCCCCTCCAGTGAGGGACCTGGAGGACGCTGGAGGGGAGGTGGAGGAACGAACTTTGCATGCTAAGAAAATGTCCTCATCTTTGGTTCTAGAATCTCTAATCTCCTAGCAACGGGGCTGTAGAATCTTCACAAACATTAAGGTTTTTTATAGCAACGGGTCTCGGCGCCTCCCGGGCTCCCCCTCTTTCCACTTTCCCCTTCCCATCTCCTCCCCTTCCCCCTTGATCCATAATAGGGGCCCCTTAGACCGCTCCGTCTCCCCCTCCTGCTGAGTACCCCAAGATTTCAACCTATCTGCCAGGTCTGGGGCGGCGAGTAGGCTGCCTTGGCTTGGGAAGGGCCTTGGGAGGAAAGATAGAGGAAGATTCTGTCTGGGCTTGTGGTTTTGTGAGAGTCATCTCCCCCCCCCACAAAAAAAAAAAAAAAAGTTTAGGGCTGAGATTACATATATACCTATACCCTCTCCCACCCAGAGAGAGGAGAAAATTGAGACCATGGGATATTTCTTCCAAGAGCATTGATTAAACCTTGGCTCTGGGAATGGAGGTCAGCTTAGTTCTTGGGAAAGCAGGCTGGCTTCTCAGCCTAACACAGGCTTTGACTGTTCACAGGGGATGGCATCCACTCCTACCAGGAATGACGAAAAAAAGAGCAGCTGGCTGTCTCAAACTGTGTCCTCCTTGAGTGGAGGGCAGGTGAGCATTGGAGGTGGGAGTGTAATGAGGTGAGGAGGCCCCAGGCAGAGGCAGCTGGTCTGAGCTGCAAGCCCTGGGACACTAACCTCCATCCCGAGCCCTGAGCCTCCCTCAGACTGCTCCTCACAGGTCTAGGGCCTTCTAGTCAAATCTCAAGGCTCCACCCTCCAAAACAGACTCTTCAGCCCCAGAGCCTCCAGCTGGGAAGCCCCCAGACCCAGCATTCTGAGGCTGTACAGAAGTTTTCACACTCAGATCTTCTGACTTCCTTTCCCAGAAGGTTTCAATATCTCGTTCTGAGGAATTCCTGACTCGGATCAGCAACGAACTTACAGAGGAGGCCTTGTTTATAGCTGGCTGCCACATGAATCCTGTGCCCACTGAGGAAAAGCAGACAAAAGACCAAGGGACTCAGATATCCAGTCACGGTGACCTCCACCTCAGGACTGCTGTGTCTAGAGGCCCTCCCATATGCCTGGTTCCAGTCCCTGACCCTCTCCTGATCATAGCTGACCTCTCCAGGAATCTGTGCCTGAGTGGCCTGTCTCAGAGCTGGTCCTAGGCACAGTGCCCCATAAACCCTAACCCAGTACCCACTCCTCACTGCTGGCCAGAAATTCCCTTGGCCCCTTCTGCCCTAGCCGTATCTCTTGCTGCCCTTGGGTTGGGCATAGTCATTTCTCTAACTGGGGCCTCTGCTTCCAGTGCTCTTCACCATGACCGGAGGCACAGACACCTGGTGAGTGAGGCTTCATGGAGGTGTCCTTTGTCCTGGGAAAAAGATAAGGAACCTATAGGGGAGAGAGCAAGGGTTTGGCAAACATTCCAGCGGGGTAGAGGGATTTTAGAACCATGCAGTTCTATTTTATTCTGCTCTGATCCTCAAATTCAGAGTTCTCATTCAACCTTCTCCTTTCTCTTCTGCCATCTCCAGCTCTGACAGAGACCATATCCACACCAAGGCACACCGGCTATCCCTTCGTGATAAGGTATCTATGAGACTTTTCAGTATTAACAAAACATTTAGAGTTTGCACTATGTGCCAGTACTTGCTTTAGGAACTCGGGACACAGAAATATATAATAGAGTCTCAGCCTTTGAATTATTCACAGTTTAATGTGAGGACAGACAATTAAATGGCTAATTACAATATAGTATGAACACAATGAGAAGTGGAAACAATGAGAAGAATACTTCTATCCCAACTTAAATTAGGACAGGAAGGAAAGGAATCATGGAGCTTCCTGGAGACACCTAATGAATTTTCCAGGAGAACACTGGACATGGTAGTGTAATGCTTGTAATCCTAGTGGCTTGGGAGGCTAAGGCAGGAGGATTGCAAGTTCAAAGCCAGCTTCAACTTAGTGAGGCCCTAAGCAACTTAGGAAGACCCTGTCTCAAAATAAAAATTAAAAAGGGCTGGGGGTCTGGCTCAGTGAACCCCCTGGGTTCAATCCCTGGTACACACACACACAAAAAAAAAAAAAAATGCAAGAAAACAAGGGCTGGTGGGAGTACTCTAAGTAGTAGAGATTCCATGAGTAAGGGCAGAGAGATGTTTTAGAAGGGTGAGTGTAAGCAGATGCATGTGCACTGAGGGTGGAGGATAGGGCCTGAAGCAGCTTAACCCCTGGAATATGCAGGCAAGGTAGACAGGGACTAACCAAGAGACCTGTGTGTGCCTTGTTAAGATCATAGGCATTTTTCTATAGGTAAGAAACCATTGAAGAGTTGGAGTAAGAAGTGGGAATTTTATATCAGTCACTTTGATAGTTACTGGAAAGGGGGAAAGACCGAAGGCAGGGAGGCCAGTTAGGAATTACTGCAAAGAAACCAAACTAGAGATGATGGTCCTAACCTGGACAGTAATGGTAGAGATGGGAGGAGGAGCCCTGATTAGAAATGGTAGAGGGAAAAAGGGAATCAGACGACTGCCAAGTTTCTGACTTGGGCAACCTGAGTCTGATCATGTCATGTTTCCTCTTGGAACTCTACGGTAGCTTCCAATTTTTGTAAAAGCCAGTGTCCTTCAGTGCTCACATGGCCCAGCATGAGCACTCCACAACTATTGTCTCTGTGATTTCATTGTCTGTAACTTCTCCACTTATTTCCCTGTCTCTGCACCTGGGCCTTCTCATTCTTTCTGGAACATGGCAAGCATGTTTCCGACTTTAGGCAGGAAATGTTTTTATTACTTTATTTAAGTGTGTTTATCATGCTCATGGGGGACTCCAGGTGGAAATATTCTATAGACAGACAGCTGGAAATATGGATTCTACACTCAAAGGATAGATCTAGGCTAGTGATTGAGAGTTGACCCTGAGGTCATGAGGAGGGAGCTGGCAGTTGAAGGGAGAGTATGTGGTGGCCCTGTGAGGCTTTGGGTAGAGTAAGAAAGGAAAAGGTACTAAGGGTGGAGCCCTGGAGAACTCCCTGTAATGGATTGGCAGAAGAAGAAAGGATTCAGGGAGAAGAAACTGAAGCCAACAGATGTTTATTGAGTATGATGTGCCAGGTTCATCAAGCCATGGGGACAAGTCATTTTTCTGACATGGGCCACTACTTCAAGTATTAATCACCAAACTTGAGGCAAAATACAGCCGAGAATAAGCCACTTCTCTTGTCCTTAAGGAGCTGATTTTTTTAGTGCCTTTGGGACATTAGATCTCTCCTAACGGGGCTGATATTAGAAATAGTTTGACTAATCAGAAAAGCCCCGGCCTTAATAATTTATCTGCTAACTAATGTAAGTTGCTTTCCTTCTTCCGCCATCCCAAGATGCTCTGTGAGGACCTGCCAGTCCGTACAGTGGTTTCCCCTCCTTCCCAGATGACATTTGATTAAGGATTTCATCCTGAGCAAACATCTTTCCCTCATCCACCTGCCAGCCCCCCATGATTTCAGGAGACTTTTTCTTGCTTACCTTCAAAGAAGAACCTGGAAGCCTTTGAATTGTTGGCATTGCGGCTAATCAAAAATGTTAGGAGAGGGAATGGGTGAGTAGATGGGGAGGTAGGTAAATGGTGGATGGGTAAATGGATATATTCATTGAACATATATTAAGCACTTACTGTGTTCTAGTACTTCTCTAGAGGGTGAAGTATAGCAGTGAACAAAACAGAATCCCTACTGGTAAGGAGTTTAAAAGGGGCAGAGTGAGTAGATGAAAGAGAGGTGAGTGGGTGGCTGGATAGATGGGGGTAGATGGATGAGTGAGTGGAAAGGCAGATGGGGAATGATGGATAGATATGCAGATGGATGGGTGGAAGGAAAATGTGGGTGGGTGGGGAGATGGAGAGATGGATAGGAAATGGTGGATGCATAAATGGGTGGGTGGTGCATGGGTTTGATGGATGGGTAAAGGATGGAAAGATGGTAAGACATAAGCTTTGGGTCTAAAGAGTCAAAAGCTGTCTTCCAGAGAGTTCTCCCCACAGTTTGACATTCTATTAGCCCAACCCTTTTTGGTGCTGTTCTTGGTCTCTCATGCCCTCCCCCATTTTTCCCTCTAGAACATGCCTCAAAACTCCTCTTTCAGAACTTGTTAAATACTTCATTTGGGTGGGGGGATTCCTGGTCATGAGCAGTGCCACCCTGGAAGCCAAGGAAATGTTCTGGATGCATCGCACAGATCTCCATCTTCAGCCAACAAAGATACCACCAGGAAGAAAAGGCTTTAATAAAGTCATGGGGTTCTTCCCCTTCCCCCCAATTCAGGAAGTGCTCTGGTGTTGCTTCTCTGGGGTGGAGGTCCAGATATGGTTGCTGGATATAAGCATGCAATTGGGATGGTTTTCATTTAGACGCTTCTCTGTCAGCCAGGTGGCAGAATTGATGTCATGGATGCCCACCCATCCTTACAGCTAGAATCTTACAGTCTAGGGCTATGACATCTGGGAGGGTCCCCTCTTGCTTCCAAGGAGCAGCCTCAGCAACCTTTGGTGCTGAGGATCCTGATCCATGACCTTTCACTTGGACCCTGGGGCCTCACACCTACAGGAACATATCACACACATTACTAGCCAGAAAGCTCTGCAGGCGGCTTTGTACATTTCACTCACAACTTGGCCACTTATTTGGGCCTCCTGAAGAAGTTGATTGACCACCCTGAGCCTCAGTTTCCTTATCTAAAAAATGGGAATAAGTTGACCATTTTCACAGGATTCTCATAAGAATTAAAAAACATAATGAATGCGAAGTGCTTAGCACAGTGCCCGGCTGGCTCAACAGCTAACAGGCTATTATCAAGATCAGTTTGTCTCATTCACCTCCCTTTGAATATTTTAGCATCCTTTTAAGTGTCCTGAAAATGTTCAGTTGTACTGAGATATATAAATTTAATTAGTAAAAGTCAGTTAATTTGGAGAAAGGCCCTTTAGACAAATAGGCTATAAATTGAGCTGGGGAGCTGGGCATGTTGGCACATTTCTGTAATCTTAGCAACTCCCACTGGGTATGATGGTGCACACCTGTAATCCCAGCAAATTAGGAGTCTGAGGCAGGAGGATCACAGGCTTGAGGCCAACCCCAGGAATTTACTGAGGCTATGAGTAATTTAGTGAGACCCTGTCTTACAATAAAAAATTAAAAGAGCTTGGGAATGTCACTCAGTGGTAAAGCACCCCTGGGTTCAATCCCCGGTACCAAAAAAAAAAAAAATCCTAGCCACTCAGAAGGCCAAGGCAAGAAGATCACAAGTTTGAGGCCATCCTCCACAAAAAGACTTTAGGATATATCTCAGTGGAATAGTGCCCCTGGGTTCAGTCTCCCTTACTACAATAAATAAAATTGGGCTGGGGGTGTAACCCAGTGGTAGAGCGCATGCTTTGCATAGTAGAGCCCTTGAGTTTGTTTGCCAGCGTAGAAACAAAAAACAAAAATGCTATAAGTTGCTTAGAATGTTCAAAAGTAGATTGGATATTATAGAAGAAAAGGATACCTATAAACTCAGGCTAAGTAGACACGTTACAGCAGGAATTCTGCAAATGCAGAGGTAATGGTTTACATGAACTCTCAAGGGCACTGAAGTTTGGATAAATCGGTCATGAAGCAAACAGAGTTGTCTGCCTCCTGCCTTACAGTGAGCAGAGAGGGGTAGCTACTGTCACCTGTCCAGTAACTTCAAGGCCTGCTGGAGAGTCTAGAAGTCCCAGCCAGTCTTCCAGAGGCTGAGCCAAAAGTCAGGACTTTTTGAAGCCAGGCCAGTGCCTGTGACATTGACCTGCCAAATTTTGATTTCTGTCTGTTTTCCAAACATTTCCCCTTCCCCAAGCCTCTCTCCAGAAAGATCACCATCACCATCTCTAATATTTTGTGGCCCACCTTCCCATACCCCTGACCGGCCCAGTTACAAGTGATGATTTTCCATTTATTGCTCAAAAACAAAAATCCAGAAGCAAAGGTGGAGAAATTGTGGGTTCGGGACACAGCAGGAACAGGGAGGGGCTTTGGCCCAGCTGTCCCCCTCATCCTTCCTCTTCTCACCCTCCAAGGCCCAGGAGTTAGGCATCTGGGAGGAGAGAAGCCTACAAGGCCAAGGGAACAGTAGAGCAGTTGGGGCAGTCCTTCAGGGGTGCCCTGGGTGGGAGGGGGTCCCAAGAATTGCAAGGGCACTGAGTTCCCCTCCCAGGGTCCAAAAGCCAGTAGGGCAGGGGGCAGGCCCCTTGTTTGGCAACTGAGAAAAGGAGCCTTTGGGCGGCAGGATGCTGGTTTATTTACTGTAGGGTCTCCAGGGCCATCAAAACCCCCTTGTGGGACAGGGAGATTATTTACACAACAGGGAGGAGGGAAGCCAGGAGCCAGAGACCAGGTCCTGTGCTCCCCACTGCCCTGAATGAGGAGGGAACGGGTGTCCTGGGTCCTGCAGCCTTAGTCTTGGCATTCAGATGGAAACTTCATACTCCCGTGTATCCTGAAGACAGAGAGATCAGATCAGTTGTTGAAGTGAGAAGGAAGGGAAGGGGTGGAAAAATGGGAGGAGGCATGGACGAGGAGGGGGAAAGACCCTTGGTTTTTAAAGTAACATTGAATCATAGGGGGCTGGGGGGGGTCACAAAGTGAGAATGAGGCTGAATCTGGACAATGGATTTGTTTGGTTCATCCTTTCATGTCTTAAAAAAACAACATAAAAATCTGAATTTCTGAGTTGTCTTGAACAGTTGGAGGATTTGGCAACTGGGCCTGAGTGTCCACGATGGGTTATAGCTGTAGCCTTTGGATGGGCACCATTTCTCCAGTTGGCCACAGTCCCTACCACTCCCTATTGTTCACACACAGCTTGCTTTGCTCATTGGCATGGCCTTTTGTAGGCAGCTGAGTTTAAAGTTCCCAAAAAAGAGATCACAGAGATTTTAGAGAAGGTTATGGGGTCCTGGGGGGAGCTGAGAGATGTGGCACTGCAGGGGAAGGGGAGGGGCTCACCCCAGCTTCATACAGCGGGTTGCTGAAGTCTGACTCCACCGTGATGGGGCTGTAGGAGTGGGAGCCTGAGAAACCAAACAGGGATTTTCCCTGGAGCCTAGAAAAGGGAGGGAACAGAGAGGGTTTTATCAGCAGGTGAGACCTTAAGCTCCTCTCATCTGGCCTTCCATGCATGTCATTTGCCCCAGAGGGCAGTTCCCTGGGAAGGGTACTTACTTGGTATAGTATATGTAAACGCCACTGCCAAGGACAATGACCAAGCCGAGGGGTAGCAGGATGGCCAAGGCGAGGTTCCCACCCTCCAGCTGCCTCGATGGGTCTGTAGTCTGGGTCACTGGGGGAGGAGGAGAGGCCAGTGAGCAGATGCTGGGCCCAGTCCTGGGCTCTCCCAGCCTCCTGCCCTGGGCCCTGAACCCTGGGCCTCACCCCTCCGGGGCCTGGCCTTCTACCCCCAGCCTCTGCCTTGCCCTCCCGACCTGGCCAGGCCTGGGCCTCCACCTTGCCCTCACTGACCTTCCAGTTTTCGGTTGTCCAGGAGCTCCTCATAGGCCACTGCAGGGAGAGGAGGGGGAGGGGGACGGGGTCTGAGCCAGGGAGGGAAGGAGGCTGGGTAAAGGGTCAGAGCCCAGTGGGGCTGGGCTGGACAGCCTGGTTCTCTGCCCTTTGCTCCCTTGGTGGGGGAGAGAGGACTGATCCCGGCAGGGCCAAGGTCTTCCTTCTCCAGACCCCTAAGGTTCAAGGTTCCTGAACATTCTGAGCCAACCAGGTCTTTAGAATTCGTCAGCCATGGGGACACTGAGACCTATCTAGAGTGGGCAAAGGACTTCCAAACCAAGGCCCCCTCTACTACATCCCTTAAGATAATTCCGTGACCTCAGATTTCCTCAGGACTTCTGGACATGCCTATGAGGATGAGCCCACAGGAAGAGAAGAGGGAGCTCAGTGGGGTCACCCATTGGTCTTGAATTTTCTATCCAACTTTCCCAGCCCTGTCAGTCCCTGGACACTGACGTGCCCCTCCTGCTCTGTCTGCCCAGGCACCTTTGCAGAGCGGGGGCTGGCTGGTCCACTGTGAGGGGTGGCCCGGCACACAGGTGATGGTGACCTCGCCGATGAGCTCAAAGCCTTCGTAGCAGAAGAAGCGTAGAGACTCGCCAGCCTGGTAGTGATGCTTGTACAAGGTCTGGTAGCCATTCTCTGGAACGCCGGGGTTCAGGCACGGCTCGTACTTCACTGCAGGGAGCAGGCCAGTCAACATGCCACTGGTGTTACTGCGCAGGCCCAGCAAGGGCCTGCAGGCTGTTGCCAAAGTTACCCAGCCCCCTTCCTGGAGGTTCCCCAGACTCACAGGCACACTTGGGGACCCGGTCGCTCCACTTGGGTGTGCCTGTGTCTCGGCTATAGCAGGTAAGCACGGCTGCCCCCTCCAGGCTGTACCCTGGCAGACAGCGGTACTGGACATGGGAGCCAACAGGGAAGCCAGCGTCTGAGGCCGTCCGGTGCCCGTTGGTGATCTCACCAGGGTCAGCACAAGTCATGACTGGTGGCAGAAGAGCAAGATCCGGGGGAATGAGGGCCTTAAAAGATCTACCTGGAACTTAGGGCTGGGAGAGGCCTGCACGTCAGGCCATCTCCACTAAACAACCCCCTCCCACCTCCTGTGAATTCCTCAGAAGGAACAGGGCGTGAATTAGAAAAATTTAATTCCATATGTTTCGGGCTTTTTTTGGAAAACAGGGTGATTGGGCAGCCCAATCCTGGGGTAAAATTCAAAATATTTAATCACAACACCAGAACATGCCAGCTAAATCCCAGCATTGTCAACCCAGCATGGCAGATCACCAGGCAGGACAGCAGCCTATCTCTCAGTTTCATTTTTTTTTCTTTTATGGTACTGGGGGTTAAATTGAGGGGCTGTACTACTGAGCTACACCCCCAAGTCTTCTTTATTTTTTATTCTGCGATTCTGAGACAGTATCTCACTAAATTGCTTAGGGCCTTGCTGTTGCTGAGGCTGGCTTTGAACTTGTGATCCTCCTGAGTTGCTTGGATTACAGGCTTGTACCACCACACCTGACTCCCCACATTCTCATTATGCCCAGTGGCTTTGCTCACTTATACTGCTTGCATTTGAGTTTACAACCCTATTGTGTAAGATCATAATCATAGTCATTTATTGTACATAAAAACTCATGCCAGGCACCCTGATAAGTATTTTACAAACATAATATTTAACCCAGATAATCCAAACAAGTCAATGTCACTGTCCTTTCTCTTGGGGCCCAGAACTTAGCACTCTAGCCAGAATCATCTGAGCTGGAATCTGCTCAGAGACACAGCCATGAAGCACTGGATAGAGATACAGAGATGTGGGTCTCAGCTTGAGGCTCTCCTGAGTCAGCTGGGCCAGCCCACCCCAGCCTATATGCCCAGCATTCCAGATCTGGGGTGCCACATCAACTAGACAGTTTTCCTTGTGTCCAGTCCACTGATCTCACCATCTCCACGGTCCCAGGGGCTGTGTGGAAGACCAACAATCCTACATCTTTGTAGCAGGCTTCCCAAAATTTGGAAAAAGTGACAAGATGCTACCCCTTACTGGGCACTGTGGCCCAAACCTGCAATCTCAGTGGCTGGGGAGGCTGAGGCAGGAGGATGGCAAGTTCAAAGTAAGCCTCAGCAACTTAGCAAGGCTCCGTCTGAAATTTAAAAAAAAGAAAAAGAAAAAAAAAAAGCCACCCCTTTCTGCTCTTCTAAAAGATGCACACTCCCAGCTTCTTTAAATGTCACCTCCTCTGAAATTGGCACCATCCCTGGGAGAATTAACCCACCACTCTTCCCACAAAGCTGCTTTATCCTTAAAGCCACTACGACTCACTCACAGTTTACCCCACAGCCCGGTGTGAAGACCTGACCTCCACATGCTCTTCCCAACCCGACTCCCACTCACCCGTGAGGAAGCCAAGGCTCAGAGATGGTAAGTACCTTGACCGAGTCACCCTCTGGCTACTACTTTATATTGTCCTTAGTTGTTTAGGTATCTGTCCCCCTCCCAGGCTGAGAGCATGGCCAGGATAGGGAGGGACCAGAATCCCATAATCCTGACCCAGCAGAGGGCCTCAGTGACTGCACCGAAGTAAACCAGGTACTTGGACAAGCCTTGGTCTTAGCAATGGGACTTCCCACAATGTCATCTGTTTGGAACTGAGAGCCTGTGGCCAGCTTAGAACAGAACCAAGAGGTGAAGGGGTAGATCCCAGGCAGAACCTGGGAGGGGTGGGATTCAGACTCTGTAGAGGTGGGATCGAGAGAGGAAGGCAGAGGTGGGATCAAGAGAGGAAGCGGGTGGGGCCATCAAACAATAAAGTCAACTCAGGAAACCCCGGCAGAGTCCTGGTCTGTGAAACAGAGAGATGCAGCCCCGAAAAAATAAAAGCAGGAACCAGAGGGGTCCTAAATGGAGGCGTTGGACCTGAACAGGGGCGGGGCCTGAAGAAGATTCAGGCAGGAGCCAAGGGTGGAACCCAGGCAGTACAGGGACCCCAAAAAGGAAAGGGAGGGAGCAGGGTCCAAGCCAAGGGGAGAAACCCAGAGGTTGGGATGGGGCCCACAGAGGACAAGGGCAGGGTCTAGCTCACTCTTTTGGCAGGCAGGTGGAGCAGCGCTCCAGGATAGGTCCCACTGACAGGTGAGAATGTCAGAGCCCAGCAGCTCGTAGCCAGGCTCACACTGGTAAGTGAGCACGGTGCCTCGGATCAGGTCCCCGTGGGATGCTGTCCTCCAGCCCCACTCGGGAGGCGGCAGCTCAGGGCAAGTGTCGTTCCTCGGGACCTCTGCAGGGGAGAGATTGAGTTTGGGGGCTGCCCTTTGATTCAGCCTGGATGGCTTGACCCCAGTGCCCTCACTTGGGACCTCTGACCTCCCAGAACTCTACCCATCTCGGGGTCCCTATCCCTGTGTACCTTTGAAGTGTAATACAAAGCCCTGGCCCAGGCCCGGATTTGGGGGCCCAGGAGGTGCCTGGAATTGGAGTGTGAGGTCGGGCCCAGAGGAGAGGAGGCGACGACGTGGTTGAGGTCCCCGCAACTGAGCCAAGACACGGGCGCTGGGACCATCCCCATCGAAAAGTGTCAACATGTCCCCTTCACGCACATTCAAGCTGCAGGGAATGGGATCAGAATATAAGATGGAGCAACGACTGGTCCCTCCCATCTGGTTCTGCCCAATCCCTAACTTTGTTCATTGGTAATCCGCCTACTTTCCAGCCCTGCCGCATATTCCCCTCTCCCAGGACTGGCACAGACTTAGTTTTGAGCAGTCTTGAATTTCTTCTATGCTAGTCGCTCTAGGTCCCACCTGTTCTATGGCTTCTCCCATTTCCCTCTTCCAAATCCCCAGCCTTGCTCATTACTAGTTCCACCCACTCTCCAGTCCCTCCCCCACTCTCCAGTCCCTCCTCCATCACCGTGGGACGCCCAGCTACAGCTGTGATGAATCATAGACCACACTCTTTGCTACCCCTCAATCCTCGTGGTGGGCCTAAGTACCTGCTTCAGGGGCCACGCCCACTTCTGGTTCTGTCCATTCACAAGACCACCTCATGCCAAATCAGCTCACTGGATTCTCCCCGCACCCACACCCACCTTGGGTGCCGGTGATGATCCAACAGTCTGGGCCTGGGTCTCTGGAAATAGCTCCAGGGCAGCCTCAGACACCTCCAGGGTGACAGACACCAGGCAGAGCCCTTGAGGAGGGCTGCATTACCCCTCTAGTTGTCCAAGGTCACCTGGCTAATAAGTGATTTGGCCCTAGGTTTCCCATCCCATCCTGAACCCTTAGTGGTCTCTTTCACAGGACCATAATCCATGTTGACATGGAAGAACCAGCCAGGTTCAGGATGCTAGTGCCGTGCTTAGGGAGCCCACCCCCATCATACCCTCTTCAGGACCCAAACATACATCTCAACTTGGAGCAAGATGCGCTTCTCTTCCTGGACGTGCATGCCCCACACGCAGTCCTGGCCGGGGCTGTAGCTCTGGGGCCAGTCGGGAGAGAGGACCACACCAGCTGGCTCTGACAGCTCCCCTCCACACATGGCTTAGGGCAGAAGAGGTGTGAGGTTTAGGACCCACAAGGGCTCACAGTCTCCATTTGCAAAGGTCCTCACCACTCCCAGGGGTGTGCACCACCAGATCACTCATGTTTCCCAGTATCGATGACCCACCTGCTTCTCGTCACATCTAGATCTTGTACCCAATCTTCAGCCTTGCTCTTAACCCTGCACACTCACAAACTTAGACACCCAATCCATAACTCAGTCCAACTCTGGTTCCAGCTGCTGAAGACATCTGGGTGTATGAGCTCTGAATTTGGTCACTAGCCTGTCAATTATTCAGCCTAGAAAACAGCCTCTGAGAGCACAGGAATTTCCTCAGGGCTTGGCTTTACTAGGTTTGAATATGCAAGGTCTCCTTCCCAAATGGACTTCCTGGGGACCCTGGTTCAGGGGGTAGTCTGAAGGACCTTGTAGGGTGTGGAGGGCTCACCCTTGCAGGCTGGTTCTGTGTCATTCCAGTGAGGTTCTGTGGGGTCCACACATTCGATGGCATTGGGGGGGCCTGGGGGCTCCAGAGCATATCCTGGGAGGCATGAGAAGGTGGCCAGTGCCCCTGGGCGGTACTCAGGGTCTGTGGTAGTAACGTTGCCATGTGCCAGGAAAGGGGCGAAGCAGCGATCCTCTTCAAAGGCTAGGGAGGAATCCATCACAAAAATTAAGCATTAAGAGTGAGTGGGCTGGAGATGTGGCTTAGGGGTTGAGCATTTGCCTAGCATGTGTGAGGACCTGGGTGCTGTCCCCAGCACCACAAAGAAAGGAAAGGAAAATAAAATAAATTTAAGCATTAGGATAGGCCTCAGACCTCGATCTGGGAACTGGGACTGAATTCAGGTGTTTGGCCACTCAGTGGGTTTTTTAAAAATGAACTGCTCTTGAGCTTAGCTTTCAGTCCCCAATGTCAAAACCCAGAACATTCTTCACTCACACATTTATACTACCTCAATGGCCTTTGGAGGGAAACCCCTAGACTAGTCAAATCCCAGCCACTATTCTACAGATGAGGAGGTCCACAGCCACACAGCCACATGCCCAAGGTCACTCACTCAGCAGGTAATGGCAGCACCAAGTCTCCAACCCAGATGGTTTGGTTCCCAGCCACAGACACGTGGCTCTTGGAACTGCAAGTGGGTGGGGGTGGGGAACAGGCTTGCGTAGGTGTGTTCTCTTCTCAAAAATAACAGTTGGATTCTGATCATCCATGCTGTTGCTAGAATCCAAAATTGCAGCTAAGGCAAAAGCTGCTCAGTTTTTACTTTGGACTAAGTCAGCAAAAAGGAATATTTGTAGGACATTCTTGTTTCTGTCCACCTGACAGCTGCAAAACTACCTGTGAGGTATGACGTCAGAGCCTTGTGATACAGATGGGGGAATCTGACTCTCACGGAACAACAGTGGTTCACATCTGTGGAGGCAGGCCTCACAGCCGGAGACTGTCACCAAAAGACAGAGATCTTTGCACTTCAGTACTTTCACAATCTATCCTGTATTTTTTTTTTCCTGCAGATTCACTGTTTTATTTCAATGTTACTTGAACTGATAAGGAATCATGTCCAAATCTTACTGATCCATCAGGGCCAGTGCCAATTCCATTTCTCTCATGATTCATACTAGAAACTAGTCCCCCACATCTCTGAGCATTTCTCTTTATCTCTCTCCTGATACTGTTCAGAGAAATCTTCTGCTGCAGCTACCTCGAAATCCTGTTTCCCAAACATACCAAGCACTTCTCTACCTCCTCCCCTTTGCCCCCACTATCCCATTCACCAGAGCTGCTTTCTCCTCCAGCTTCTTCTAAATTACCTTCCATCCTTTAAGGCCAAGATTAAATGCCTCTTCTCCCATGGCCAGCCACCGACCTTATTTCTACCTGTCCAGAACCCCGTTCCTCCTTTTTCTCTTAAAGTCGCCTTTATTTTCATTTTGAAAAGCATGCCTTCCAGCCCGAGCAGTTCAGTTGGAGCCAACCAGAAATGGCCACGTGAGGCTAATCTGTCAATCATAACACCATCTGCCCTTAGCCACAGTGATTGGCTCAGGCAAAGGCACAGGACCTTAACCAGGTCAATGAGAGCCTTTTCTGGCATTGTTCTGAAGCTCTCAGGAAAGATATGAGCTTCCACTTTCTCTGATGGAGTTATTAGGTAGGCAGTATGAAAGTCTGCAGCTAGGTCCATCACAGGGAAAGCCTGCCTGAGAATGAAGCCAATGCAAAATAGCAAAGGACTGAGAGACTGAGATAACTGGTTCCTTGGCTGTGTAACTGGGTCCAGCCATACATGAAGCTTAATCAGAAAAGGCTACCTCGGGGAATGAGAAGGGATCCTTTTCGGGGGGTAGGGGTACTGGGGATTGAACTCAGGGGCACTCAACCATTGAGCCACATCTCCGTTTTATATTTTATTTAGAGATAGGGTCTCATGAGGCTGGCTTTGAACTCATGATCCTCCTACCTCAGCCTTTCGAGCTGCTGGGATTACAGGTATGTGCCACCGTGCCCAGTGAGATGGGATTCTTATGAAGGGATCCTTGTAGTTTTGGGGTGGAAAGACAAGTCAGTTTTCAGGGATCTAACTACTGAGATGAGCAGGGAGGGAGTATGTGCTTATGCCATAAAGAGAAGGTGCGGAAGTTAGAGTCCAGTGGGGAAGTGAGACTATTACCTTCAAATCGGAGGCTGAGCAGCAGGGGATTAGCAGGTGTCTCTGAGAGCAACTCCACATAGAGGGACTGGGCGTCACTGATGAGACCACGCTCTGGGACATCATCCATGTCAGAGTCATAGATCACAGGAGATAGGGGACTGCCCCCAGAGCGCACCATCAGCCTGGGATGAACAAAAGGTGGCCAGGAACTTCAGCAGCTGCCCCACCTCTTATCTGCTCTCCAAGCTTATCTTTACAGCCACTATTATCAAACATTAACCATATGCCATGCATTCTTCTAAGCCTTTATGCATTTTATCTTGTTTAATTTTCATAAGAACCCTTGAGTCAGATACCATTATTATCCCTCATTTTATAGACAGGATATGGAGGCATACAAATTAAGTAACCTGCCCAAGAGCACAGAGCAAGTGGTGGCAGAGCTGGGATACCAGGGTACTAGATAAAGAATGATAATGAAGACGATGAGAGCAAACACTTTCATATTATAGTGCTTATTGTGTCCTAGGCATCACCATCCCAAGTTCTGTGTGTCTGTCTCTCTCTCTGAGGATTGAACACAGGGGTGCTTAACCACTGAGCTAAATCCCCAGCCCCCCCACTATATATATATATATATTTTTTTTTTGGCACAAGTGATTGAACCTACGGACGCTGAAACACCGAGCCTCATTTTACTTAGAGACAGGGTCTTACTGCGTTACTTAGGGCCTCACTAAATTGCTGAGGCTGGCTTTGAACTTGTGATCCTCCTGCCTCAGCCTCCCAAGCCACTGGGATTACAGGTGTGTGCCACTGTGCCCAGCTACTTTGCATATCTTAATTAATTTATTAATTATGCCTGTAGAGTGATACCATCTCTATTCTACAGATAAAAAATTGAGTTACAGAAGTTAGCTGATTCATCCAAGGTTGCCCAGCTACATTCCCTAAGAAATGGTTAGGATTAAACTCTGTTTCATACATATTTCAACATGGATCCAGCTCAGATCTGACTCCCCACCGTAGCCTCCCTACTTCCCCCCGGTAGGGACCTCTGATTCAAGGCCCAGACCCTCACCGGTCATTGTCCTCATCCAGTGAGACCCTCTCAAAGTGCAAGTGCAGCCGGCGTCCCTCAGCTGCTTCAATGACCCAACGGCAGGTGAGGTTAGGCCCTGCGGCTCCCCCAGGCTCAGGAGACACGATGCGGCCCAGTGTAGCATTGTGGATGATGCCACCACAGGATGCTGTGGGCAGAGGAGGGCAGGTTAAGACCAGCTTAAGTGACTTGTCCTTCTCCTTGGGGCCTCAGCCTTTCTCAGGGTGTCTTCAGAGCTTTTGCATCTACATCTTTGGGTTGGGCCAGGGATGGTCTCTGCCCCATGAATGCACTCCAGGGGGTGGGACCTTCTCCAGGGCATCATTGAAGAGGGGAACCAGGCCTGAAATAGAACCCCTCCCCCACTGGATGGACTCTCCTTGGTTGGATGACCTCCAGAACGAAGAGTCTGCTAAAATGAAGATTCCCTGAACAGGGACACCCTGTGACTGTGAGTTATGGGAATCCCCCAAATTGAAACTCCCAGATGAGAGACATTCATGATGGGAATTCCCAAAATAAGGACACCACAGGATGGGAGATCACAGGAGGAAGACTCTCCAGGAGAGAGAACCCCAAGATTGGTTTCCTCTAGGATGAGGGCTCTCCAAAAGAAAGAAGAGCCATCCCAAGAGGGGGAATACCCAAGAATGGAGGTTCTAAGGATAGAATCTTCAGTGGGAAGAACTCCCGAGGGATGCCAAAGGAGAGGGACTCTTCAGAAAAGAAACCCCTTCAGGATGAGTTTTTCCTGAAGACAGAGACTTCTACAAACGGACTCTCCTAATGAGGTTCCCAGAAAAGAAGCCGTCAACTATTATGGCAGAGACTCACCCATGCAGCTAGGGGGCTCTCCATTCCAGGCTGGCCGGGTGCCATTGAGGCAGACGAGAGTCTCCTCACCCTGCAGCTGGTAGCCGGAATCACAGTGGAAGGTGGCAGTGCCACCAGGGTGTAGATCTGTCACACTGACGTCCCCATGGGCCGGCCGGGGAGGGAAGCCACAGCTCAGGAGGTAGGCTGAACCAGGAAGAACAGGGAGAAGGAGAATCCATTGTTCATGCCACCCTCTACAGCAGTCCCCCAGCACTTTCCCAGGAGACACAGACAGGCTGTATACTGGGGTCCACACTGAAGAATATGAGCTCCTTACACAGGTTCCCTGTCTCATGAAGAAGCCATTTCAACAGCTCTTATCTCCTCTGATCTTTGTAATTTACCCATTTTGGCCTCCATTTTATAGATGAGGTAACTGAGGCTCAAAGATGTTATTCTGGAGGTGGACATCATTACCCTAAGTACATGTATGAAGACATGAATGGTGTGAATATACTTTGTATACAACCAGAGATAGGAAAAATTGTTCTCTATATGTGTAATATGAACTGTAATACATTCTGCTGTCATATATAACAAATTGGAATAAAAAAATAAAAGATTAAAAAACAAAGATGTTATTCTGGACCCACTGGCTGTGTGGCCTCAGGCAAATCAACTGACTATTCCAGACTCCATCCAGCTCTAAGAATAACAAACAATATTTGCAGAGCTTGTTTAGCTTCCCAAGTAACTACGTGCAGTACTTTTGAGGTAGACAAGAGAAACTGTGTTACCCATTTTCCAGATGTGGAAATTGAGGCTCCAAGTTACTAATTGACATGAAATTTCTTTAAGAATCTTGACTATTTGGTCATTAAAGATCTTTATACTCAGTGTTCCCTGAACACATTCTCTAATGAAAATGAAGTGCTATGGAAAGCTTTGTTTTCTTTGAAAATCTGGTTTTCCTTTCTTGTAGTAAGAACTGCCTAACTTCCCTTTTTGCACTAGCTACCAGAAAGCTGGGAACAAGATTAAGGCTTGTCCTTAGCAACACTGACTTGTCAACTCACGTTTTTGTTCTGTTTTGTTTTTTTTTCCTGGTACTGAAGATTGAACCAAGGGATACTGTACCACTTAGCTACATTCCCAGCCCTTTAAAAAATTATTTTCCTTTTGAGACAGGAACTTGCTAAGTTGCTAAGGCTGGCCTCAAGCTTGGTGATCCTCTAGTCACAGCCTCCTCAGTTGCTGGGATAATAGAAATGTGCTAGCACCTGGCCCAATCCTTTTAACTTTTAATTTTTCCTAAGTTGTTTAAGTTGGCCTTGAACCTGCCATCCTCTTGCCTCAGCCTCTGCAGTCACTTTGATTACAGGCATGTGCCACCATGCCTGGCCTATTTTTTTTTTTAACTCTAATAATCATTCTCTGATGCTGTTTTCCCCTTACTTATTCTATATAATTGTGTTGCTTGCATTCTTTTTAAAAGTCACTTGAAATTCTCACAGAAGCAAGAATATAATAGAATTCAATAGAAAGTCAGTTGTTAGTCAATTATTCTGAATCTGATCCTGACAGGAACTTAGCAGAGATCATCAAGGAGGGCTTCCTGGAGGAAGTGAGCCAAAGCTGGAGGGGCAGCCTCTGGTGAACAGAGGGCTTGGGAGATGCCAGTTTGCCTGCCTGAGCTCTTGCCTTTCTGGACTCTCCAGCCCTCAGTGAGTCTGTAAGAGACCTACCCCTCCATATTTCAAAATTCAATAAGCTCTTTCTTGGCCAGGTTGTGGGGACAGAGAGGAGGAGAAAAAGATCTAGTCCTTGCCCTTCAGGAATCTACAGTCTACTGAGATAGACAGTTATAAAAACCATCTTTTAGAACACAGTGGCTTTCATAGTTGTTAGATTCTGTATTGGTCTCCATGACCAACAGAATCAAGTCCGAATGCTTTGGATTGACATTCAAACCCCTTTCATGGCTGCATCCTGCTCAGCACTTTTGGGTCAGCACTTGAGACCCGGGTGTCCTATTCAACACCTTTGTGACTCTTTACTGTCCCACCACCATATTTTTGCTCACAATTGTGCCCCTACTACAAAGCCCATTCTGGGCTCTTATCTTTCAAAGAGTAACTTAAGTCGGCTGTGGTGGTGTATACCTATAATCCCAGTGGCTCAGGAGGCTGAGGCAGGAGGATCCCAAATTCAAAGTCAGCCTCAGCAAGTTAGTGAGGACCTCAGTAACTTAGTGAGTCCCTGTCTCAGACTAAAAATTAAAAAGGGTGGGGATGTGGCTCAGTGGTTAAGTGCCCCTGGGATCAATCTCTGTTACCAAAAAGAAAGAAAAGAAAAGGAAAAACTAACTTAAGTACCACCCCTTCCAGGAAGACTTCCTGACCCCTCTTGCCTCCAACATTTACTTTCTCTCTTGCCTATACACAATTTCAAATTCAAATTTTACCATCATATTAGCCATTGTCTATTGTTACTATGAGACTGAGTCAAGTCTTTTTTTCTTATATTTTTTAGTTACACATGGACACAATATCTTTATTTTAGTTATTTTTAGGTGGTGCTGAGTATCGAACCCAGTGCATCACATGTTCGAGGCAAGCGCTCTCCCACTGAGCCACAACCCCAGCCTGAGTCAAGTCTTATTTATAAAGACAAAAAACCTAGTTTAACTGATCAATTTGGAGACTGGCTGACCTGGGTTCCTGTTCTAGCTCCACAGCTTATAGCTATATGACTGAGCAAGTGACTTCACCACTGGGGGCTTCTCACTCATTAATGGTAATAATTGTTAACAGTGAGGATTGGCTTGAAAATTAGATAAAAAAAACATGCAAAGCCCCTAGCACTCAGAGAATGTTAGTCACCTCTCCCTTAGCCTCGATTAATGTATGATTGAGAGTCAAGAATTTAGAGATCTAATTGGTGACTCTGTGATGAACTTGCAGGTGGGTGACAAATTCATACAAACCTTCTTTCCTGAGAGACTGAACTGACAGTGTCAACTCCCAGGGTTGCTCTTAGGAGTAAATGAAACAATGGTAGGTAAAAGGGGTTTGTAGTTAGGTTTTTTTTTGTGGGGGAGGGTACTGGGAAATGAACCCAGGGGTGCTTAACCCCTGAGCTACATCCCCAGCCCTTTTCATTTATTTTTTTTTTAATTTTGAGAAAGGGTCTCACTAAGTTCCTTAGGGGCTTGCTAAATTGCTAAGGTTGGCCTTGAACTTCCTGCCTCAGCCTCCTGAGTTGCTGGGATTATAGCATGCACCACCATACCCAGCTACACGGCAAGTCTGATGGACTTGGATGAAGGGTGATAAGCCTTTGACCCTTTTGGAATTGATAATGAGGCCACTCTGGACTACAGGCCCCAGTTAATGCAATTAGGGAAGGACTTAAACAGGGCCTCATTCCCAGAGGGGCCTGGAGGAATTGCAAAGCAGGGAAGATGGAGGCAGGTAATGAAGGCCAATTTATGCAATAGCCCTGCTTCCCCAAATGTTCCATTTAGCCTAAAGAGTCCTATTTTCAAAGCTCCTGGGAAGTGGATGTTTAAAGGAGCCACTGGGGAGCCATTTTTGTAACATCTTAGGTGTGCTCTTGTTCCCCAGTAACCGAATTCCTACCACCAAGAATGTGCCCTAGCTCCCTGATCTCTCCACAAATAGGCCTGGTGGTAGTGGATGCTTCTACCTTGCACAATGTGCTCTGGGGCAGGTCCTGTGCAGGGGACATAAGGAAGGGATGTAGGTTATGTCCTGTAAGATGTACAAAGTATCTGGGGTCAGCAAAGCTCATAAGGTGCGTATGGTACATGCACCCAGGCAAAGCCATGAAATGATATGATGGTGGAATTGGTCTAACAGACAGTTCTCTCTCTGTTCCTGAGGAGCACAGGGAGGGAACTTGAATAAGACAGCAGTGTTTGGAATAGGGACACTGGCTGAGCCCTTTGCCTGGTGCGTTCTTGTATGCTAGAACATACACTTGTACTGTGGGAAGGTCCCTGTAGACACAGGTTAGCATGGATGCCACATGTATAGGAGATCTGTGGATGGATACTCAAGAATGCAGTCACACATGATATATTCTCTGTCTTTGCTCCCAGAGGTCAAATGGAACTTTCTAGATCACAAACATGAGACTGTCATTTCCCTGCTTAAAATGTTTCTAGTGTTTCCCTCTCACTTGCAGGTTAAAGTGGTCTCAATTCCTTATGAGCTGATAAGGCCCTTTATGATCTGAACCCAACCTGATTCCAACCTGGTCTCTTAACCCATTTCTCCCTTTCCACTTTTAGTGCTTTGACTATAATAGTAATGACTGATTTTTTTTTTTTTTTTTTTTTTTTGGTACTGGGGATTGAACTCAGGGGCACTTAACCACTGAGCCACATCCCCAGCCCTTTTTATTTTTTGAGACAGGGTCTCACTAAATTGCTTAGGGCCTTGCTAAATTGCTGAGGCTGACCTTGAACTTGAGTCCTCCTGCTTCAGCCTCCCAAATTGCTGGGATTACAGGAGTATGGCACTGCACCTGGAAATGACTGATGTTTTTGAGCTTGCACTGTGTACCAGACACTGTTATAAGTACTCATATCAACTCACTGGATCTTTCCAATAATATTGTGTGTTAAATTTTCTGATCCCTATCTTTCAGATGAGACCATGAATCACAGAATGTTTAAGTAAATTGTCTCAGGTCAGACAGCTAGAACAATTCTATCTTCCATGTTAAATGACTTCATCTTCTCTAGAGGTCAATTTTCTCTCCTCTCTGAATCCTGGGGTGTATTTTTACATTCATCTATTTTCAAAGACAGTTGTCTCCCTCTTTTTCTTCCTTCACCTGTCCCCTTGCTAACTCATCTGGTGGGTCCTAGCTTAGTCATCCTGCTCTAGGTCTTTTGATATTTGCTTCTCCTATCTCCATCATAACCCTTATTTCATTGAATCATAATTACTCTGATTACTTATCTATCTCTCTAGACAGATTCCGAGTTCCCTAAATTCAGATTTATACCTAATTCATTCATTCTTTCCCCTAAGTTGAATGGATCAATTGCTACTTGGATATGTGCACACCTAGGCACATATCTGTCAGTGTATGAGATAAGTGTGCATGGGTCTTTCTGAGGTCTCTGCCCACCTAGGGTCCTAGTCAAGAGGAAACCTCCTCCTCAATACTCTGTGCTTAGGAGGCCACCAGAGATGTCCCTTATACCCAATGTGGCCCCTGCCCTTCCACCAGCATCCCCAGACTCCTCACCCTGATAGTGGATTCTGAAGCCACCACCCCTTGGGACCCGTGGACTCTGGAAGTGCAGGAGCAGTCGATTGGTTGGGCTTCGAAGGACCTGTCCTTCTCCCAGCATGGAGGAGTTAGCAAGGAGTCGGGGGGCCAGTCCTGGGGACCCCCCACCAGCCAGCACCAGGAGTTCCTCCTCCTGAGACAGGTTCAGTGTCTGCACCTAGAAAAACCAGTCATAGGCCAGGGCAAGTCAGCCTGGGGAAGTGGCTCCCTAAGCCCTCTCCCCTTGCCTTCCCTTTCCCAGTCTGTAGCGACCCCACCCAGACCACAGGGATGTTGCCCATTTTGAAGAACTCTAGAAGGGTTTTTGAGATCATCTGAGTCAGAAAACAGGCCCATCTGAGTCAGAATACTGGTTTTCTGGCTTCCCAGCTAAAATGATGCACACCACTGAGCCCAGAGAAAAGGGATTGGAAGTTTCACAGTAATACGCTTAGGTCCAGTTACCTGGATCTCAATTCCGTAGCCAGGGTAGACATGGATGCTGTATGTGCAGTCTAGGAGCCCCAAGGTGCGGCTGGCAGTGCTCCCCAAATCTGGAGACTCCACGTACCCTTCACCCTCGGAGATGTTGTTATTACACAGAACTAAAGAGATATAAGTGGCTGGGATTGAGAGAGGCCCTGTGCTCTTGCCCTCCCAGCTAAACAACTCCACAGGTCCTCATCTGTCTTCTCCCCAGGATCCCTCACCATCTTTATTCAATGCTCCCTCTCCCACCTGTACTGAGAGCTCCTTTACCCAACTGTATTATAGGCAGAAGACATAGAATGGCACCTGGCACATAGTAAGTGTATATAAATATTAGCGTTTGTCATTATTAAGCAGAAGCTCCTCTCCCATCTGGACCCAGAGCCCCTTCATCCACATGCTCCAGGCGACCTTTCCCCATCCATCCTGGCATCCTCCTCTCTCACATCCGTGCTCCTAGACATTACCCCCATCCCCTTTCCATGGCCTCACCTGGGCTGGTGACTGTAGTGGTGACAGTTGTCGTGGTGATGATGGTAGTGGTGGTCTCCTCCTCTCCTCCCTCAGGCCCGAGGGGCGGGACTGGGGAGGCGGGGCCGGGAAGGGGTGGGGCCGTAGTTCCTGGGGGCGGGGTCAGTAGCTCCGGTGCGGTGGGGCCTGCCCCCCTGACCCCCTTAGGGGTTACAGCTGTTGTCAGAGGCCCTGTCCCTGGCTCTGTGGCCCGCGGCAGGAAGGGTGCTGCAAGTGTCTGGCCGGCTGGAGGGGTGGCTAGTGTGGGGTCTGGATCAGATCCTGGGACAGTGCAAGGGAAGTCAGGCACAGGAGCAGCAAATTGGCTGGCGGAAGGGTGGGGTGCTGTGGGGGGTGGGAGGATGTTGGGGGGCTGGGCAGGAGCAAGGCTGAGGGAAACAGGGGTTCCCGTAATGAACCCTAAGGGACTCCACCATAAAGTAAAGCCCCCACTCTTAACCTTGCCCACCCAAACTCCCCACCTCTTCCCAAGTTTTCACAGCTGACCCTTCTTTCTCCCTCCACCCAGGTCCCGCCCCCCTTAGTCTCCTAGCGCTTCTCCCTGTCCCCCATTCAAGTCTGGTTCTCTCGGTTACCCTTTTCTCTCTTCTCTGTCTTGCTCTCTCTGGAGCTCTTTATTTCTGATTAGTATTACTAATGTTCTCTGATTTTACGATCCTGGATCTACTGGAATCTGCTAGTGTTTGTATTTCCTCTTTCTGTTCTACCATTTCTCTAACTCCAGTTCTCTGAATTCCATCTATCTTTCTGTGTGTCTTTTTTTCTGTCTCTTAATCGTCCTGTTTCTATTTCTCTGGTTTTGTCAATGCCAAGTTTTGACTTTTTCTTCAACTGCCTGTCTCGGAGTTTCACTCATCTTTCGGGGGGGGGGGGTGTCTCTGCAGTCTCTCTTTGTCTGCTTCTCTTTCTTGGTCCTGGCTCCCATCTTCCCAAGCCAATGTCTCTCACTTTGCCTTTATGTCATTTCTGCCCATTTGCAGGCCTCACCCGGCAAATAGCCCATCTCTGGGCCCCTTCTCAGCAGGGCCCCATGGATCAGCTCAGCCAGGGCCTCAGAGGCCACTGTGGGGGTCTCACTTCCAGGCTCTGGCAGCGCCTCCTCCTCCTTCAGGGGCAGACCTAGGAGGTGAAATTGTGTGAGCCTCTCCACTCCCCCATATCCCTTCCTTCTCCAGAGAGATCTTTTCCAGAGCTTCCTTGTCAGATGGGCCTGCACGGGCTCAGAGGGTCCCAGACTGGGCTGAGAGCCAAGATCAGGGGAGAAACTCCCAGCTGCCAGCTGCCCCTCACACTCCTACACCTCCTCTCTCTCCACTGCCAGGGCTGTGTGGGTCTTCATGAGCATATCAGCTCTTGTGAACCCTGGACAGCGCCTACAGGGCCAAGCAGGGGCTTTGAGGCTGCCTTTCTTACTTCTCAGTGGCACTCTCCCCAACCCTGGGGCTCTGAGAAGGGTCTGGCGGCACCTTGCAGCCCTTGCTTCTGCAATGCCCAGTTTTCTCTCTGGGTTTCCATCTCTGCAGTGTAGCTGTCTTCTCTCTCTCTCTCTCTCTCTCTCTGCAGTCGCTGCCTCTTTCCCTAGAATCTGACTGGGGGTCAAAACGAAGTAGGGGACTGAATATGAATATCTGGTCTCTCACTATGCCTCTCTGTTCATCTGTTTTTGTCCATATGTCCAAGAACATTTGTGTGTGCAGCAACTGGCGTCTCTTCCAGCCCCTCCATCTCCCACCCAGGTACCCTGCATGCTTCTGCCGCCTCCGCAGACATCCCCCCAACTTCCCCAGCCCTCCTTCCCCGTGGTTAACCCCTAAGATGCTACTAAAAGCTTCCCTTGTTCATTTCCCCACCTCCTCAACATTGAGGGTTAAGGGACTAAAGGTACTAGCCGGAAAGCTCTGGCTTGCCCCTTCCCAATCAGTTGTGCCCCTCCCCTCCCCCCCCCCCCCCCCGCGAGCTCAAAAGACGCAAGATGTTCAGAGAAAGAAGGTGGAGGACTCTGCTGGGGACCTTCCCAGAGTCCACCCCCACCCCCTCTTGTCCTTACCCTGAATCCAGGGACAGCTCAGCAGAATTAGGAACAGCAGCTGGGGAGGCGGTGGGTGCTGGGCCTTGGGAGTCCCCATGGCGACTCACCCCAATTTCTCTCCTCTGTGCCTCTCCTAAATAATCTAGTTGCCACTTTTCCTCCGTGTCCTTTTATCTTTCTCCTTAATTTTGTTTTCCTGCTGGGGGTCAGCAATGGAAGACAATTTCTCTGCTCCTTGAGATGGAGGGACAGAATTGGGCTAGAGGTTGCCTGGAGTCCACCCCTTTTTGCTTAATCTCTGTCCTCTGCTCCTGGATCCGTGGTAGAGGGGGGCGCGGCTCCGGCTGGAGGGGGTGGGGCCGAGAGGGCCGAAGGTTACCCTCTTGTTCGGGCGCCTGGGTCCACCGGGCTGGCTGTATCCCAAGCGGGGGAGTGGGGAGGGGAAATACAGCTTCCGGGGGGTCTAGGGTGGGGTTGAGGATGGGGAGGGTCCCTACGGGGCTCTAGTGGGGCTTGTCTGGGAGGGGAAGGGGTTGCGGAACCCGGAGAGCCGAAGCTCGGGCACTGAAGCTGCGGGAGGGAGAAGCTGAGAAAGGTGTCGAGCCCACGTCAGATCCTGGGGACGGGAGAAGGGAGGGGCCTGGGATTTATTTGCGGAGGAGGGAGGAGGAGGAAGTGCAGATGGTGGAAGGAGGGATCAGGAGCCAAGACCGTAATACTCACTCCCGCGGCCCCTAGGGGAGGCAAAGGAAACTCTCCAGTCCCAGCAGTAATTAGGCCCCCTCCCCCCGCCATTCCAGCACATCTGGAATCTGAATTTCCTCTTCCCAGGACGCCAAGGAGCGGCACAGCTTGGTTCGCGCCTGTTTGGTCCTCCAGTATGCCCTCTGTCCACGACCCGATCCCCCATTGGACTTCCCCCTTTGCATTTTACTGAAAAACTCAGATGAGATGGGCCTTCCCCTCCCGCAGGAAAACGGCGAGTTTCCATGTTTGTGAAACGTCTAAGGGGTGACCTGGAAAGGAGAGACCCTTCCTCTTACAACACGACCCCGGCCAGCTGCCAGGCAGCTTCAACTGGTCTCCCTCGCCACGCTTAGGGAGCGCCCTTTTCAGCACCACCAGCGCGCGGACAGCTCTTCTCGGCCCCGCCTGCGTCCGCCGGCCCTCGGCTTGGCGGGCATTGGCTGAAGCCGCTTTCACTAACGTTCGGGCTCCCGCCGTGGGCTGGCTCTTGTGAAGGCCAAGGGGGAGGAGGAGTCACAGGCTGACTACTCGAGGGACTCGCAGACCCACTGACTGGCGGTGGCCTCCCTGCCTGCAGTCCCCGAGCCCCGGCGGAGTCAGTCAGTCCCTGCTCTCGCTCCACCCCCTGGGTTAGCCCCGCCCCTATCCAGACCCCGCCCCTCCTTTTCGCATTGCGGGGCTGCGGGAGGTTGGCACAGTGCCCCCTGTGCCCCACGTGGCGCCAGGTCCGGGCTGTGGGGGGCAGGGAGGCAAATCCAGAGCTGAGTTACCCCTCCCCCAGAGCTAAGTCGCGTTGCCACTGGGAGGGGTCGGAGGTAGCTAAGCTGGGAGGGCTGCGGGAAGGAGTGACGTCAGGGTGAGTGGGAGCCAAGGAAGGAGCGAGTAGGAGAGAGGGAACGAGAGAGAGGCAAGACCAGCGGGTCGGGTCGAGTGAGGAGCGAGGGCAAGAAGGAGAGAAGAGGGAGGAAGGAGAGAGAGAGGCCACCACGGAGGAGGACAGGCTGCGGGGTCCTGGGCTGCGGGTCCAGGCGGGGTAGGAACGGCTGGCTGTCCGGGGAAGCTAGAAGGGAAAGGGAGGGCGAGCTAAAGAAGGAGCGGGGGTGGAGGAAGAAGAAAAGAGGGGAGAGTGGAAGACTGAGGGTGGAGAAAGGCAGAGAGAGGGGAGACTGCCCGAGGAGAAGGAAGAGAGAGGGAGAGAAGGACGATAGAGGAGAAGGAAGGAGAGCGATAGAGGGAGGGGAGACAACTGAATGGAGGAAGGAGAGGTAAGAGAGGGGAGAGCAAGCTAGGAGGCTCCTAGCACCTGAGGGAGGGGAGAGAGAGGTGCAAAGTAGAGAGGAGACATCAGAGAGGCCAACGAACCAGGAAAGGGCATGTGGAAGGGAAACTGCCCAGCGGGGGACCAGGAAGCAGCCATTGAGGGGCCAGGTGGAGAGCTGGGGGGACCAGGAAACTGGGGTCTGGAAGATGCCCCAGGCCTCTTGGCCAGGGCCTCCCTGCCTGTTATGCTTCCATGGCCTCTGCCCCTGGCCTCCTCAGCACTTACCTTGCTCCTCGGAGCCCTCACTTCCCTGTTCCTCTGGTACTGCTATCGGCTGGGTTCCCAAGACATACAGGCCCTGGGGGCTGGGAGCCAGGCTGGAGGTGTTAGTGGTGGGCCTAGGGGATGCCCTGAGGTTGGCAGACCAGGCCCAAGGAGCCCTGGGGAGCCTGGAGAAGGACCCAGAGCAGAAGGCCTAGTGAGCCGTCGACTTCGGGCCTATGCCAGGCGCTATTCATGGGCTGGCATGGGTAGGGTGAGGCGGGCAGCTCAGGGTGGCCCAGGCCCTGGAGGAGGGCCCGGTGTCCTGGGCATTCAGCGCCCAGGCCTGTTTTTTCTACCAGACCTGCCTTCAGCCCCCTTTGTGCCACGGGATGCCCAACGGCATGATGTGGAACTCTTAGAAAGCAGCTTCCCTGCCATTTTGCGGGACTTTGGGGCTGTGAGCTGGGACTTCTCAGGGACTACCCCTCTGCCTCGGGGCTGGTCCCCACCCCTAGCCCCTGGGTGCTACCAGCTCCTGCTATACCAAGCAGGCCGGTGCCAACCCAGCAACTGCCGACGGTGCCCGGGAGCCTATAGGGCACTGAGAGGGCTGCGGAGCTTTATGAGTGCCAACACCTTCGGCAATGCTGGCTTTTCTGTCCTTCTACCTGGGGCCCGGCTCGAGGGCCGCTGTGGGCCCACCAACGCTCGGGTTAGATGCCATCTGGGTAAGTAAATCCTGCCTTTAGACAACTTCCTTGCTTCTACAATGCCTCATCCAGACCCGCTTCTCAGCTGATGAACCTTTCTGTTATGAACTTTCCTCATGCCTTTCTTCTCAGAATCTTCTATAATTCATTATTGCCCACAGGGCACTTTACCACTGAACCACATTCCCAGTCCTTTTTTTTTTTTTTTTTTTGTATTTTATTTTGATATAGGGTCTTGTTAAATTGTTTAAGTTGCTGAGGTTGGCTTTGAACTTGCCATCCTCCAGCCTCAGCCTCCCCAGCTGCTGGGATTACAGGCATGCACTATGGTGCCCAGCCACAGTAGCATTTTCTGAGTTTCACTTCTCTGCAAACCATCTTCATAACCTCTACCATAGTTATTTAACCCCAGTATGATGTTTCTTCACATTGACTCTCCTCCCACCTTTGGTTTTAATTATTTAATGAAAAGCAATCTTTATAGAATTGTAAGTGATCATCAGTATTTCTTACTCTACATAGAAAGTACTTATAAAATTTAAATTAAAAAAAAAGAGGGCTGGGGTTGTGGCTCAGAGGTAGAGCGCTCACCTACCATGTGGGAGGCACCAGGTTCAATACTCAGTACCACATAAAAATAAAGTATTGTGCCCACCTATAATTAAAATATAAATAAAGAAAAAAGAAAGTCTTAAACATTTTAGTTAAATACTCAGGTCACTCCAAGCCTGGGGCCTCTATTTTCTTCATCGAAAAGGTATCAGTATTAGTGAGGTGTTAAAGTTCCAGTAGCACCAACCTGAGATTTTTTTAAATATATTTTTTGTAGTTGTAGATGGATATAATACCTTTTTTTAATATTTATTTTTTTTAGTTTTCAGCGGACACAACATCTTTGTATGTGGTGCTGAAGATCAAACCCAGGCCGCACGCATGCCAGGCGAGCGCTCTACCGCTTGAGCCACATTCCCAGCCCAATACCTTTATTTTATTTTTTTATCTTTATATGGTGCTGAGGATCAAACCCAGGGCCTCACACGTGCTAGGTAAAGTGCTCTACCACTGAGCCACAAGCCTCTTGAGATTTTCTTTTTGATGTTTTGAAGATTGAAAGAAAATGGAAATCAACTTTCTGATTGTTACTCTATGCCATGACCTTGTTTCACCCAAAAGCATCTCCTTGCAGCCAGTTGGATGTGTCCTATACTTTGGGGCAGGCTGGCCTCAGGACTAAGTCCAGATCCTTCCTCTCCTTCCTCCCACCATACTGTAAATCATGAAGGCTTTCTGGCTGATTCAGGCAGATATCACATACTGTTGAACTTCTAACTTCTAGAAAGCCTTCCTCCTTATCATTGCCTAGAAGACTCCTACCCAGACTTTGGGAGTATTTTCAAATCCTGGGCCTCCTCTGGGATGCGTGCCTATTGTCCATCATTTAAGTAGGTCTCATTTTTTCCACCATGCCCAACTGTATGATCCTTGGGCCAGGATGGACTCCTTAGTTGTATCTTGTGAGGAGACTGTGCCTGCAGATAGTGGGTTCTTGAAGTGAATTGTCAGGAAACCAAGAAGGAGATGCCATTTGCTCCAGGAAGCTTTCTTTATTCTCTAAAGATGACAGATTATGCTTCCCACAGAAGCACTTCCATGATCTCCTAGCACTTCTTCCATCCATTGCTTTGTTGATTATACTCCAGTCACCAACCAGAGAGCAAGGAGGGACCACCACAGAACCTGGCCTTTAGATCTGCTGACTGAGCAGAGTGGGCGCCTTGGGCAGAAGCAGGGGAGTTAAATGCCTGGTCTGTTCCCACAGGTGTGAAGATCCCCTCTGGCTGTGAGCTGGTGGTTGGGGGTGAGCCCCAGTGCTGGGCTGAGGGGCACTGCCTCCTGGTGGATGACTCCTTCCTGTACACAGTGGCTCATAATGGTAATGGTGGCTCTTCTCTGCTGAGGGTGGGGGTGAGGATGAAGAGTGAAGGAGACTTAGAGGGCTGCAGAATCAGGCCCAGCTGACTTCCTGTCCCAGCACCACTAATTCTCAACTGCATGATCTTGAGTGAGTCACATAACTCCAATCACCTGTGTGGCAACTGCCCCCCCTTTATTTTTCTCTCTTGGTAGAGGGGATAGAATCCAGGGGCACTCTACCACTACTTCTTTAAAAATTTGAGACAGGGTCTCACTAAGTTGTGGAGGCTGACCTTCAAATTGTGATCCTCCCTCAGTCTCCCAAATTGCTGGGATTACAAACTACCTTTTTATTTTTTAATAAAGCAATCACAGGTTAAATAAGTTAACGGAGGTGCATACAAAATAGCTCACAGCACAGGACTTCGGGTTTGGATCACCTGGGCTTCTCTCCTCCCTCTACATTTTGGGGTCAGATATTGGGAAAATCACTTAAGCTTATTATACCTTAGTTGCTTTGTATAACCATGGAGCTACCTCATAATTTGTTTTGGTGATTAAGAGTTCATACATATAAAGGGCTAGAACAGGGGTTGGCACTTATATACTCTTTTGAGTCTCTAGTGAGTGCTTCATGTCAGCTGCTGTTCTGTTTCTATCCTCATGTGCCCTAGGTTCCCCTGAAGATGGGCCTAGAGTAGTCTTCATTGTGGACCTCTGGCACCCCAACGTGGCTGGGGCTGAACGTCAGGCCCTCGACTTTGTCTTCGCACCAGACCCTTGAAGGAAGGTGTTCCCTTCAGACACCTGGCTGGAGATGCTTTAGTGGCAGCCAGGACCACCTCCTCTGCGAGGGTTGGGAGGGGGCTGTGGATGGCCAGTAAGTGCTGAAATATAAATTTTGAACCCTTTCCTAACTCCTGTGTACTTCCTTCCCAGCTACCAGCCTCAGGGAGGGCTTGGGGCGGAACTCCTGCCTTCTGCCATACAACTAGCCAGGCATCACCTAACACAAGCCTTCTCCCCATTCCTCTCCCTGGGTGAACCAGCAGCAGGCTTTCAACTCAACTTTATTCCAATAATTTAATATAAAATTAAAATAATAAATAATATGAAACAGATCAAGAAGATAGCCAAGCTGGCAACAGCCCAGGCCAGCCTAGTACAAAGTTAAGGAGGTAGGGAAAATGGTGGGGAGGGAGGGAGGGGGGGAGGGAAGCAGAGTACCTTGCACAATGGTGGGAGGTGGCTCAGAACATGGTGGATGTTGCTAAGGACTGGCTCAACACTTAGGTGTGTACACTGTACTAAAAAAAGAGAAAGGGAATTCTAAGTCCTTCTAAACCATCTGGCGAAGGAAAGATCGCAGGACAAGAATGGGGAGGAGGGGCCTTCTGAAGGGCTCTGCCTGAGGGGAAGGGCTGGAATGTACAACTGTTAGCAGTGAGTGAACATGAACAGAAAAGGGCACAAGTGAACTGTACCATGCAACGAAGGGACAGAAGACCCACGACTTGGCCAGCAGAGCCGGGGCAAAGGTCTGGGGATGGGAGAAAAACAAGAGGTATGGATGGGTCCCAGGAGGAAGGCAGGGAAGGGTCAAATGCCAGGGGAAGGGTCAAAAGTCAGTCCTTGAAAACAATCTGTTGGCCATGAGGACGCTCATCGTGGGTGATGTGGCGCCTGACGTGGATCCTGCGGACACGGTGCTCCCGGTTTTCTTCATCTTCCCCTCGGCCTGCCCCACCACCTCCAGATGCACACCCTGTGGCCTCAAGGAGGGCTGGGTCTGGGTCCCGGGGAGTCTCATAGATGAGGATATTCAGGGTCTCCTCGAAGATCCGGGCCTCTGGGAATTCCACCTGCAAAAGGCCATCAATCTCCCCACTCCTACCCTCTGGTCTAGTCCCATAGTCCCTGTCCCCCACAGCTCCTGCACCCATGTGCCTCCCAGCCTCTGCAGTCAGGTTCTCGGGCGTGGACTGTTCCCTCTGCAACTTCTTTACCTGGCAAACTCATACTCCAAGCTCTGAAGCCTAATGAGGGACTGCACTACACTAGGTACTGTTATAGGAATGGGGAATGACAGCGAACAGAACACAAAAGTGCCTGCCCTTGGCATGTCTCCATTCTAGGAGGAGGACTCAGACATACACTCAAAACATAACCTAAGTCAGATGATGACAAATGTTATGCAAAAACACATCACGAAAAGGGAAGGAGATTGGCCATGGCCAGTGTGACATCTTTCAAGAGGGAGTTTAGGGATATCACTGGAGGGTATATCTAACCAAAGCAGGGGAGGGAGGCAGACCAGGGATAGCTAGAGAAAGCAGGCTGGGGAGTGGCAATGGCACCCAGGTCAGTGGTATGCCTAGTGGATTATTCAAAGATCAACAGGAGGCCAATGCCATTGAGGCAGAGTCATGAACGGAAGTACACAGAAACAAAGTCAAGTTGTTGGGGTACTCCACTTGTGTGGCCTTGGAAGGATATAATGTACGTAGCTCTGAACAAGTTGTATTCTAATTATTGGTTTATCTTCCTTTCTTCCCAATTGCAGAAGAAACCTTCAAGAAGCTGAGTCATTTATTCACTCATGCATTCCATCAATGTTTCCTACCTGTGTGACAAGGGCCAGGCTAGTGTTGGGGAGACAGGAAAAAAAAAAGGCAAAGAATTGCCTGGCCACTGAAGCAGCCCCCATTTCCACACCCATACACTATCATAAATGCTATCTCCAGCTAAGAAGGGAGTGTGACCAACTTTGAGATGGTTGGATTCAAAGTTCATGAGCAAAGGTGTCCCAAGGAAAATGATGCTTGGCCTGGGTCTTAATGGTTAGGTACAGGTTCATTAAGTGGAAAGGGACAGGGAAAAAAAAATTCCAAAAAGAATGTGTGCAGAGGTGGGAGGTGTGAAGTGGCTTTGGGGAGTACCCAGGGCATAGCCTCATATTAAGTTCAGAAGGAACAGGTGAAGAAGGGCTTGCTCATTACTCAGCTTATCCTCCTCTGCGGTTCCGAGTCTGGGACAGTGTTTAGTGCAGAGCAGGTGCTTGAGAAACATTTGCTGATGATTGTCATGTTCATGACTCAGAATCTACAAACTCAGATGTGTTCCAAGAGATCATGTGGTCCTTAGGTTTTAAGAAACTTTTGTGGGTAATAGATTCTTCTGAAATAATAAAGACAACCATGGACTTTCTAGACAGAAAAATGTACACACCTCCAAATCTGCAAACTATTGCCGGGGATGCAGAGGTTAAGAACCCTGCTCTATGAGATGCCCCGAGTTCAATTCTCAGCACAGAAGACAACCCTGCTCTAAACCAACACCCTCATTTTACAGGGAGAGAAAGTGACCACTGAAGTAAGATGACCTGCCCAAGTTAATAAGCCAAGGCCCCAGAACTGTGGCCCCTGACTCCAACTGAAGGACTCTCCCTGCCCCATCAGCTAAGCTGCCTCTGTCCAGGGTCCTGGTTCTACCCACCCTCATGCCTCCCTGACCAGTCCTGGAACCCCTCTGACCTTGGTTTGCTTCTTCTCCGTGGCATAGACAATGGAGGTGCAACACACCTCGGCGATTTTTCGACCCTGCCCGTAGAAAGACCAGCAGCAGATCTCATCCCCCAGGACATCCTTGAGGAAGAGCAGTCGCCCGTGGAAGCGCAGGGCCAATTTGTCAAATAGTTCGATGTTCTTAAGCAGGTTGTCATCTGAAGTGCTGAGGACCAGGTTGGGGGGGAGGCAGCAAGGCCTCAGCATGACTGGCTTCCCCTTCCTGCTCCGCCCCCCCTCCTGAAGGCACTCTGGTTCTGCCCTGCAGGATCTTCCAGCCAAACAGGCCTCAAAAGGGAAATAGCATTTGCTGGGTAAATCCCAGCAAGCATAGCCATTCAGCTCCCCATGTAGGCTCTTGAGCCAGGATGCTTCACCAAGCTGCCACATCAGGCACCCCAGCTCTGCCACTTTTTAACTGACTGACACTAGGCAAGTTACTTAACACCTCTTGGTGCCTCAATCTCCTCATCTGTCAATGGAGTTCACAACACCTACCTCAAAACAGTGGGAGAGTTGTCTAAGTTAACAGAGCACTTAAAGAAATCTGGTTTGAAAATCAGCACTTAGTCCATGACAGCCATCATGTAGTCCTCATCTAAACCTCTGTGTACTGAGGATACAACTGAAGCTCTGAATGGGGGATGATCTGCTCAAAGTACCCAGTGGGCAAGTGGCAGAGCTGGAATGTGCACTGAGGCAGGCGTCCTTATTGTCCCTGTGTGGCCATAGCCTTCCCTTTGGACCCGCAGCAGAGCTGTGCATCCCAGGGTTTTGCCTGGTTTGCACGTGAACACACACACCCTGCCCCACCACAGCAGTCACCTGGTATAGGAGTACTTGTTGTTGCTGCGGTTGTGCAGGAGCTTCACCACGGGCTGTTGGGGGAAAGGAGGAGAAGGATGGGATCAGGCTGCAGGGAGAGGCCCTAAGCCTCCACCCCACAGAGCTCAGGGGCCTCACCTTAGAGGTGCTGGCCAGGAGCTGCTGCTCCTCCCGGGGAGATGTCACCGTGGGAATGAGGCACAGCGGGCACAGGTTCTCCCTTTTTTGCTGGGGAAGAAGTGGAAGGTGGTTAACAATATAACCAGAGGTCATTCGCTCCTTCACTTAAAGCCCTTCAAAAGCTGCTTGTGCGGGCTGGGGATATAGTTCAGTTGGTAGAGTACTTGCCTTGCATGTGCAAGGCCCTGGGTTCAATCCCCAGCACCAAAAATAGATAGATAGATAGATAGATAGATAAATAAATAAATGCTGCTTGTGGCCCTGGGCAGGAGAAAAATCCAGACTCAGTGTCCACCAGGCTGTGCAGGATCCCATCTCTGCTGGCTCTGCTGCCTGCCTTGCTCCTTCATGCTTCCAGCTGTGTCCATCCTGGCCCTGGGTTTCCACTCTGCTGCCTGCACTGTTGGCTGCTTTGTACTATTCAGATCTTGGCTCAAAGGTGCCTCTTCACAGTGCCAGCCCTGCTCACTAAGGGCCCTGGCTAAAGCAGCCTCCTGTTTGCTTAACCACTGAGCCACATCCCTAGTGCTTTGTATCCTTTGAGACAGAGTCTTGATAAGTTGCTTTAGGGACTAAGTTGCTAGGCTGGCCTTAAACTTGTAATCCTGCCTCAGCCTCCTGAGTCACAGGGACTAGAGGCGTGCGCCATGGTGCTCAGCCAATTTCCCTATTTTTTCCCCTAAGGCTTCTTCAAAATTAATATGGAAGGCTGGTGTAGTAGCATATGCTGTAGCCCCAGTAACTTGGGAGACTGAGGCAGGAGACCAGGAGTTCAAGACCAGCCTGGGCAACGTGACAAGACCCCACCTCAAAATAAGTAAGTGAATTAATAAATAAAACAAAATGTAAATGGAATAAAAGTCTAAAACTAGAGTCAAATTTTTTTTAGGGAGTGGGGGGAAGTACTGGGGATCAAACCCAGAGCACTTTATCACTAAACACCCTTCCCCTTTTATTTTTTGAGACTGGTCATTGCTAAATTGCTAAGGTCGGCCTTGAAATTGTGGTCCTCCTTTCTCAGCTCCCAAATTGCTGGGATTAAAGCATGTACCATGTCACCTGCCTCAGGGTTAGTTTTTTAAAAGAGCAGTTCTGACGCAGAAGTAAAAAACAAATGGGACACAATAGACTGCTCAGAAACAGACTGGTGTGTATGAGAACTGATATTTTAAAAAGGACACCACAGATGAGCGGGGGTAAGTATGGAGAGTACGTTAGTTACTTATTGCTGAACAAACTGCCCACGAACTTAGCAGCCTCAATTAACAAATGTATTCATTATTTCAGTTTGCATAAGTCAGGAATTCCGAAGTGGCTTCACCAGACCATTCTGGCATGAGTTCTCTCACATGGTTGTGATCAGCAGGAGTTACTGGCATCTGAAGAGGATTCCCTCTAGAGGATCCATTTCTGAGGAAGCTTTCTTGTATGGCTGGTAACAGTTGTTGGCAGGAAACACCCAATTCCTGCCTTATGGACCTCTCTACTGGTTTGCTTGAGAATCCTCGTAACATAGCATAGCAGCTGGCTTCTCCAGAGCAAATAATTCAAGCAAGAGCAAGGTAGAAGCCTCACTGACCTCTGAAACAGATTCATGAGCCCTACTCAAGGTGCAAGGAGGTGACACAAGGAATGACTACTTGAGGATAAGAATCACTGGGGCTGCCCTGGAGATTGGCTGCAAAGCCCACCCTCTGATGATTCACATGCAAAACCCATTTGTCCCTTCCCAACATCCCTCAAAGTCTCATCCCATTACAGCATCAACTCAAAGTACAGAATGCTGACATCTCAATCAGGTCTGGGTGGGGATGAGGCTACTTGGGTATAATTCCCTAAATAAAGCTCCTGAAGGATTTTCCCTAAAGACTTGGGAATAAGAAATAAATTGTCTCCTCCACATACTCAATATGCAATGGCCAAACAGGCACAGGATGACCATGGGGGACACTCTTGTTCAAAAGGGGGCAGGGGAAACAGAAGGCACAGAGAAATTCCTGGTCCTAGAGATTCTGTGATTCCTTTGGACACAGGCTAGGAATTCTTTAATGCCTACCCTTGTTCAGAAACAATTCTCCAGGCTCCTATGCCGAGTCAGCCTTCCTTTTCCATGAAAGATGTTTACAGCTCCATAGTTTCCTCAGCCTACTTCCTGCCTGTGGAAGTTTGGGAGTCCAAAGGCCTCTTCTTTTGCTGTCTCTGTCCCTTTTGATCCAAGCTAGTAGTGTTTCTGTCAATATAATTATCTTTAATACTTATCATCTTATAAGTCTTGGGGTTTGCTTCCCAAGAAAAAAGCCATACTCACAATCTGTAAGATATGCCCTTCTCTACTTTAGGCTTGTGCTGACTCCTGAGGGACAACATCCTAAGCACTTCTTAGAAGTGCTATTATTTATCAAATGATTCTCTGAGGCATCTTCTTGGATATTTCTGAGAACTTTATAGTCAAAGGACTTTATAATCCCATTCCCGGTTCATCTTTAGACCATGTTTTCCTGAGAACACCCTGTTTTTAATCTTTGCCTGGCAGTTTAACTTGAACATATTTATAATTTGGAAGGCTGGGAATTTCTAAATCGAACAATTTATGGCTTTTTTTTTTTGTTGTTCCACTGCTTTTTCTTTAGGTTTTCTCTCCTCTTCTGTTTTACCATAAGCAATAAGAAACTAGGTGGTACCTTTAGCATTCTATCTGGGAACCTCCGTAACTAGATAACCAAGTTCTCTAGGTATATTTTCTACTTTCTAAATTACCAGAGACAAGGTTGCTAAGCTTTCTGGGAGTATATAACTAGTACATAACTTTCCATTAGTTTCCAAGAATATTTTCCTAACTGTTAAGCCCTCACTGCTGCCGTCTCACTGTCATCAATCTTCTATTAACAAACTCTTCAAAGCTCTTTAGGTTTTTACTAACATTATCCTCAGTCCTTTGAATTCCTCCTTACTTCTTAGTTCTAAAGCTACTTCCACATTTGAAGTTTTTCTTATAGCAGATGCCCCACTCCAGGAACCAAAATCTGTATCTCTTGCTGGGTAACAAATTACTACAAACTTAGCAGCTTAAAATAAACATTTATTAATCCTTATACTTTCTATGAATCAGGAATTTAAGATTGGCCTAGGTGGGTGGTCCTGGTTCAGGGTCTTTCATGAAGTTATAGTTTAGATGTTGGCTAGGGTATGTCATCTGAAGATTTGACCAGGCCTGGAGTATCTGCTTCCAAGATAGTTCATCCAGATGGCTGAAGGTTTGTGCTGGTGGTTGGCAAGAAGCATCAGTTCCTTACCAAATGGATCTCCTGAAGGCTGCTTGAGTGTCTTCACAAAATGTCTGGCTCCCAGAATAAATGATCCAAGAGAGGCGCAGAAGTAGTAATGCCTTTTATGTCCTAGCTTCAAAAGTCACACCATATCCCTTCAACAATCTATTTGGGACATGTTAGCCCTACTTAGTATGGGAGAGGAAAACTAGCTTACTCTATGGAGGATTAAAAAAAAAAAGAGTCACATCCCTTCATAATTCACATTTTAAAAACTGAGTACACTACCAAGAGTAAAAGGTCCATATATGAAACTATAAAAACAGAATTACACAAGCTAATAAAAAATGTAGAACAGGAAAAAACTTCTTATATCTTAAATAAGTAAAATATACTACTAAGCAAAAAAAAAAAAAGATAATTTGTCTACATTAATGTCAAGAATGTCTCAGTTGACAATGGAAGACAACTTGGTAAGTAATCCCCATGGAATAATGTTGAAGAAATGATAGAATTATAACTATTCTACAACCATAATAAAATTATTGATTCAGGCAAGGTTTATCAATTGGTCTACTGTTGATAGGTAATTGCTACCTGTAATGCCCAAATAATATCATACAGATGGCTTCACAGTTGGCAACAAGCAAAGTAAACATAATAAAAGAATCAAACCAATACCCAAATCCAGGGACCAATTATGAGCAACATTAATGAGGGCTCATATTAGCAATGTTATGGATCTTTTGATGTAGCCAAATATGAAATATATAACATACCTATAAGGTATTCTAACCAAAATGCTTAGTATCAAGCCTTAAAATTTATCGTTCAATTTACAGGAAATTCAAGACAGGGCTGGGTAACACAACAATGATATCAGGAGAAAATAATCAGGCAGGTTTGATAAGCAGGTCCATTGTATAGGACAACTGGCAGTCTCTAGTAAGTCAGCATCATGAGAAAAAAGGACTGTTTTGGATTGGACAAGACTTACAGAACATGATAACCAGATGCAATGTGAGAATCTAAACTGGATTCTGGTTTGGATGAACCAGGTATAAAAACATTTCTGGAACAACTGGAGAAATTGGAATATGCCCTGGATGTTACATAAAAACTTTATTGATACAGAAAGATGGCAATTATTAATAATTTAAAAAAGCAGATTATAAAACAGTACACACAGCACGATCTTATTGTGGCAGAGACACACATTTTGCATAGACACAACACACACCCAAAAGACCTGGAAAAAAACTGTTGCTCATATTTTTTTGGTTATCTGTGTTTACTAAAGTTCTTTAATTGATATTATAAATATTGCTTTAAATATAATGAGTGGTTATTTGTAATTAAAAAAAAATCAACACCAGATGCTATAGACAGGTGACATTCTAAGAGAAAATACTGACAATATCTAAAATTGACTACAAATTATTATCTAGATGGGGTTTCTTATGTAAATCTCAAAACCTGAAAAATAATTTGTGTTATTTTCTGAATCCTCTCAAGCATGATAGAAAAATAGTACTATCCTAGATGCTTAGAAGAAAAGTTCATTTATAACATGCCTTAGAGCATGTGTAATACATGCCATTACATAATAGGGCTTAATTTTCCCTAGGAACTAAACTAAAATATGCAAGGATCTCCTGCTAAGCAACAAGAGAAAGACAGGAGACTCGCTAGAAAATTTGGTAAAGAATATGAATAAGCAATTTACAGAAGAGTGACACCAAAAAAGCTAGTGAGTATGTATATGAAAGGATGCTCAATCTCATTAGTAATCAAGAGGCATGCAAAGTGGAATGAGATCACTCTATATCCATCAGACTGGCAAAATTAGAAAGGAGGATGCCACGTGTTGAGAATTTGAACAAACGGGATTTCTTATGCACTGAAGATCATGAGAATAAAGCACTAGAACCATTTGGGAGAGCAATCTGACAATATTTACTGAAATTCAGATTGCATATGTTCCATGTCCCAATAATTCTTTCAGCTACAATCACAAGAAACTCTGGCACAGGAGCGAAAGGGGACATGTACAAGGATACTCACAGTGGCACTATTTGTGGGGACAATCTAGGTCTCCAACCTCAGGGGAATGTATAAATAAAAGATAGCAAGCGAACACCACAGATTCCTGTGCAGCTGTTAGAAGCAAAGAACTAGATGTACATGCAACAGTATGAATAGATTTAAAAAAACAAGTGTTGAATGAAAAACTATGAAACAACACAAACCACTACTCAATGCCACTTATGAAAATTTAAAATGTATATAACAATAATGCTTTAGCTTTTCCAGGGAACAAATATAATCCAAGCATATGTTATCAAAACATCAGAAATGGATGGATACTCCTGAGGAAAAGGGAAGTGAGTAGGTGATTGGGAATGATGAGGAAAAACTAAAAAGAGAAAAGATTTGCAGAGACCAATGATGACTGTGTGCCATACCCTGAGGAGTGTGCTGAGCTGTAGGGGGTGGAGCTGAGAGGGGTCCTCAGAAAACCTAGAAAGGAGTCAGATGGAGCATAAAGGAAAAGCATTTGGGAGTCAGAAAACCTGGGGGTGAATCTGAGCTCTGCTGCTTACTGTCTCATTGACCTTGGTTGCTCATTGACCTCATGTTTCTCTTATGTCAACCAAGGGTACAAAATGTACACACAACCAGATAGCAAAATCCTTCCCAATGCATAGTGGATATACAATAACATTAGCTCAGTTTAAAATTATAGAGCAGGAATGTATTTCTAAGATCTAGTTTAATGTTTTTCCAATTGCCAAGTGGTAACTCATTAATGGGTCATGAAATAACTTTAATGTGTCTCGAACTGTATTAAAGAAGAAAGAAGGAATAAGGAAGAAGAAAGGAAGGAAGAAAGGAAAGAAACAATATATCCAAGTACATTTCACTAAAAGTATCCTTTCATAACACTCTTATTTCAGTTACATGAATGAGTATATAAAGTATTTTTTTTTCCCTATGGGCTACAGTCAAAAAGTTTGAAAACCATGGATATCGTTCAAAGGGATTTTATACCTTTGAATTTCAAGAAGCAGTAAATATTCCCTGAAAGTTATTCACTACTTTTTAATCTATAAAGGGCATAAAAGAGAAACTCTTATAATCTCCTATTATTATTGTATCATAAAAGATAAGACATTTTAACATTGTTAAAACTAAACAGAATAAAAGGCTTTATATAAAACTCACTACACTGTACTTATTTTTCCTGACTATCTTTTGGGACACAGAGACAGAGTACCAGCAGTAGGAACTGACTTGCTCAAGGTTGCTCAATTAGCTGCGGCAGAGGTGACAAGGACCCCTCTGGGTCCTGACTGTGCTTTCCAAGCCCTGTTCTCAGATCCCTAAGGGATCCACAGAAATGGAGCCCAGCAGATGCAGCTCTGCAGCTTCCGTGAGATTTAATTTGACAAAAGAATTTCACTCAAACAAAAACAAACCCTAGGGAGATAGGAGACATGGGAAAATGCTGCCTCCCAGGATAGGACTAGATCATGGAGGTTATTATATTCCAATTTAAATTTATATGTTTTCCCCAGTGGCACAGAACTTCTGAGCAAGGAGGAAAATAGATGGGGGTTGTGTTCAAGGATAAATTACTTACGTGGTTAAATAGCTGGATTGTCTGGGAAGGACCAGCAAGAAGTAGAGAGCAGGTATTTATCATTGCAACAGTCCTGCCATGAGGTGGTGAGGGGACTGTGCTTGAGGAAACAGGGATGAAGAGGATCACACCCCCATATTCTCTGGGGTTATTGCCAGCCAGAGCCAGGCTCTCCAGGGCAGACCCTATATCTCCATTTTCCTGCCTAACAGCCAAATGCCTGGGCAACTCTCAGAGGCAAATGGACATAGGAACTGAGGAGTAGGGGAAGACCCTCACCTGTAGTGCCAGCTGGCAGTCCTCAATCAGGCCTTGTACCAGGTAGTAGCGGGCTTCTCCTAGTAACTCCCCCAGTTCTCTGGTACTCTCAGGAAGTGGCACAGACCCATCCCGCAGGTAGTTGAGGATCGTACCAAAGTGGCGGCCGCTCCGGTCAATCAACACCCAACCTAGTGGGGTGGGCAGACACAGGAAAAAGGATGGCTTTGCTGGGGTCCCTAGAGCTAACAAATCTTTCTGAAGGCTTTCATCATGACAAAGTTCTTATCAATAACCCCTGGTGTTGATTCTGACCATTTTATTTAATTAAAATATCTACCCCTACCTTCTACTTCCCTTCACTAACATTTTAAACTTTAAATTATTCATAGGACTTATTAACTGTGATTATATACATACATTTTATTGTTTACTTGCTTATTGGACTCTCCCTACCCCCTCCCCAAAAAGTAAACTCCAGGGGCTGGGATTGTGGCTCAGCTGTGGAAAGCTTGCCTAGCACAGGTGTGGCCCGGTTGGATCCTCAGCACCACATAAAAATAAAGGCATTGTGATGTGTCCATCTACACCTAAAAAATAAATATTAAAAAAAAAGCAAACTCCATAAGACTGATCTTGTCAGATTCCTTTACCAAAGGGTCTCCAGGAGTAACTGGTACTTTGCAAATACTTACTGAATAAATGAATTCTTCACTTTTAGTAGTTAAAGGCTGAACTCCTCCCAAATTTTTATTTTCCTGCAAACTTCAAGGTTCTACTAAGGGCATATGGGTCTCAAACTTAAATGCAACACTCCAAGAAGATAAAGTTCACATGCCAAGACTGTCCACCCTACACTCTGCTGTCCTGGACAAACTCAAAGCAGCTTTCTCCTTCTACAGTGCGTTTACAGATGACTCCTCCGTGTACAGGAACTTGCGTTAGGGGAACACAGAGGCGGCCAAGATCTCCCACTTCTCCAGGCTGGCTCTTAGCAGTTCGGAAGAAGAGAAGGGAACAAAACACTAAGCAAGTTGGAAGAAACTGATGGAGGTTGCCTGAAGGGGTACTGCTGGCAGATGGTTGGTCCCCAAGTCTTTTGAGGGATGAAGGGTAGAAGAATGACTAGGAAGGGACACGTTGAATCACTGACCACAGCGCCTGGCAGGGTTAGGGATTCCATAAAAGTTGGTTATTGCTAGGGATAAAGGACTGGGGCAGGAGGAATATTTTGAATGAGAAAAGAGAAATACGACGGGAAGCGGGGACTGGAGGGAGATGAGAACGAACTGACTGGACTACAGTGAGGCTAGAGAGCAGACATGACGAGATTTGGCCATGAAAACTGGAGGAATGGGATTTGGGAATCTGGGGGATGGCGGGGGGCACGTGAAAGGGTGGCGCGCATACCTCCGGCGTCTGTGAGCACCTCCACGCGGCCGCTGAACATGGCCTTGAGCATGGTGTCCTGTCCCGTGAGGGTGCGCAGCGTGGTGTAGTGCAGCGAGCCACCCACGTTCAGTTTCACGTACTTGCTGTTCGGGGTCAGGGGCTTCAAACCGTAAGCGGCGGAGCCAGGCTCCGAGGGCTTAAGGACTTCTAGAGATGGGGCCTCGGCTGCCGCCGGGCCAGAGGCCTCGGCCGACATGCCAGGTGGCGGTGGCGGAAATCCCAGGCCCTCTCCGCCCGCTGTCTCTAGCTTCTAAAGACCCCGGACCCCCGCCCCCTGGTCGGAGCTCTAGGCAAACACGCCCACTCTAAGCCGCCACCCTGCAACACTGGCCCTCCGCCTCTTCGCGCTCCAGCCACCCGGAAGCCGAGCAGCTGCGCAGGCGCGCATAGGCCCCACCCCCCTGGCGCAGGGCGGGGCCACGAGTGCAGAGTCCGCGCAGTTGGGGGCGTTGGCCGGTCACGTGCTGACAGAGGCTGGCCTGGCAGTGCCAGGGGCGCTCTGACCGCGCGTCCCGGAGTCTAGACGGAGCGGGCGCCTGGCCTCTGCACGCTGTGGATGTTGAAGGCGAATTCCCACGACCCATGATTGGGTCTCTGCTCACTGAAGCCCAGAGTGGGCAGGGCACTGGGCAAGGTTTCCTGCCTGCAGCCCCGATGCCTTTGGCCGACTGTGAGAACAGCCGACAGAAATTCAAGGGAAGCTCTCAAAGGAGGCCAAGGGCTGGGAGATCCCAGAGGAGATAGCAGTGGTACTAGTGCGCCAAGGATGGAAGGTGTGGCTGAGCAGGTGATGCTCTCAATGTTAGCTGAGGAGAAGTAGCCTGGTGGAAATGAGAGGGAAGAGAGTCCAGGCAGAGAGAAGATTAAATACAGTGATCACGTCTGGTGAATTGGAGGAGCAGAGAGAATGTCAGGGGTGGCTGGAGCAACTGAGCAAAGATCTTAGAATCCCAGCTAAAGTCATGAAAGAAAGAAGCAGTAAGATAGGAATCCACTGTAGATAAAGTGGTGAGAAGTATTTTTAAATGACCTGTTTAGAGGCTGATACCTCAGAGGCTTAATGTATATCTAAGGGTTTTGCTGGAGGGAAATCCACAGTCCTTCCACCAGTTCACTGGGAGATCCTAGGCCAGTCATTTCTCCCTGGGCTTAATTGGTTCTTTTCCCATTTAGCGAGGGATGCGAATTTAAACGTTTTCAGTAGACAAGAGTGGAAACGAGTGAAGTGGGTCAATGATTGGAGAGAAATGGGCATGTTGTAACATGGAGAGCTCATGTTCTGCCAGAAGAGGTTGTCAATTCTGGCTTTTCAAGTGTAATAGTGAAAAAGACAAAAAAACAAAAAACAAAGAAACAAAAAACCCAGCTCCTAACAGCTGAGAGCTGGCTTTCACTCCCCCTCCACAAGCCTTGGTGTTGCTATGAGCTGGCCTGGCACCAAGGGTGAAGCTGTGGTGTTGTCCGGTTGAGCAGAATTTCACAAAACACCAGCATCAGACAAGGTCACATTCTGACTGATAGACCAAGAAAAAGAAAATTTCATAATATATGTGAACCCAAAACAAAAATATTGTCCAAATCACAAAAATGACCAAACACAACTCCCTCTCTCACAATGTGACTGCTTTTGCTTTACCTAGTATGGTGTTCATTCTTCCCATCTTACAGATAAGAATTATCAAGATAACAAAAAATAATTATCCCTGCTACCTGACAGCATCCAGCTTAATCCCTCCCTTTTTGAACTCACCTATGAAGTCACCTAACATGAGCCCAAATCCTATAATAATTCTCCTCAAACATGTTCTTGCTGAGATGTCCAGCAAGAGGTACCCCAGTGGTTCCCCAGCATTTGCAGCCTCCCTTGTTCGACTATGGATGCATTCCTGGTAGCCTGTCGCTAGGGGGCGTTGTCAGAAATACAAGGTTCACCTTAATTCTACTCAAGCCCTCACCACCTTGGACTGGAATCCTCAATTGTGTGAAATACAATTGACTGCACAAGATTTCAGGGAGCCACTCTAAATGTATGCCCTTTTAAGTCTGATGCACCAAGGGGATCTGAAAGATTGCTCAGTAGTGCCATGACTTGTGACTTGGGCTTTTCCCTGGCTTGGATAACAAGGAGTGGCCCCAGGAGTAAGTGGCACCCAGAGGGGTCGAGCTACACTCACCTGTTTCTTTTTTTTTTTTTTTAAAGAGAGAGTGAGAGAGGGGGGAGAGAGAGAGAGAGAGAGAGAGAGAGAGAGAGAGAGAGAGAGAGAGAATTTTTAATATTTTATTTTTTAGCTCTCGGCGGACACAACATCTTTGTTGGTATGTGGTGCTGAGGGTCGAACCCGGGTCGCACGCATCCCAGGCGAGCGCGCTACCGCTTGAGCCACATCCCCAGCCCTCACCTGTTTCTTTATAATCCTACTCCTTGCCTCATTTGAATGTCTTCTCCCCCAAAAAAGGGGTTCAGCACATGCTCCTCGCTCTCTTTCCATGGACCCCTAAAGTCAGAGGAGCCATCACAGGACCTAAAGAAAAAGGTACCTCTCTGTCTCTGTGTGATTATTCCGTGCCAGACCAGTTCACTTGGAGTGACCTGAGGTGTTTAGTCGTGGAGCATGACACAAGATCTTGCACAGCTGAAACCTCTTGTGTTTCTGTTTGAGGCACCATTCTACTCATGGCTTAGAGGTGAATCTTGCTGAATTTAGCTCTGATATTTGGTTGGGATCCTTAAGCATTGGGTTTATTTTGTTTCTGTTTTTCTCCCTTGGAGTAAGGTCTCTCTGGACTTTTTTGGTTATCAAATTTTTACTTTTCCTTGATGAAACTCTTCTGGGCTTCTATCCCTGTTCTTATAGTTTATCTGCTTGTCTAGCGTTTTGAATGTTGTTCATCTATAAGAGGAAAAGTCTAAACTGAATGGACAAGTGGGTCTTTGTCTCAACTAGCACTGGGCCAAAGATCTTCTCCCTGCCTATTTTCTGATTACTACACTAATTTGTACCCTTAAAATTTCACCAGGAACAATTTGGAACTGCAGTGGCTTTTGGGGGGAACTTTTGATAAGAACAGGATTGTTGATTTGGGAGGTATCTTAAAATCAGAAGGGAAGAAATGCTCATGAGGAGATTGTTTTGTTTGTCAAAAATCAGGATACAGCCAGGTGTGGTAGCATATGCCTATAATCCCAACAGCTAAGGCAGGAGGATTGCAAATTGGAGGTTAATTTAGTGAGACCCTCAGTAACTTAGTGAGACCTTATCTCAAAAAGTAAAAAAGGACATGGGATGTAGCTTAGTGGTAGAACATCCCCTGGCTCATTTGTTCCACAGTATACAATTAAAAAAAAAAAAAAAAAAAGAAAATCAGTCAGGTACAGGACACATGCTTGTAATTCCAGTGATTTGAGAGGCTGAGGCAGAATGATTGCAAGTTTGAGACCAGCCTCAGCAATTTAACAAGACCCTATTTCAAGATGAAAAATAAAAAGGTCTTGGAATGTTGCTTAGTGATAAATTATTATATAATTATTGAAGTTTATCAAAACTCTCATAAATCCAAACTTTTGCCACTGACCTTGATGGCAATAAGATCAATTCCCCCTGAGACCCATAAGTTATCTCCTTCTGAGTTAATTACAGATTGCCCCATGAATTTAGAAATTCCTTTCAATCCTTGTTCAATGCTGTTATAAATTTATATGAGTAATTACTTCAGGGCACTACCACAAAACCTCCAGATTTATCACCAATAAGTACCAGCTGCATTTCCAAAACACCCACTTAAGCAGCTCTGTGTGATCTGAAACCTGGAGATTTGGTCTTTTTGGAAAATAACGGGGGAAAAAACTGCCCTTGAACCACTAGAAAAAGTACCTTAACAGGCAACTGACACTCCATGTTTTATTGGATTTGTGTTTTCTAACTGAGAAAACATACATAACTTTCTCCCATTGAAGACAGCAGAACCTTTTTCTTTTACTTATATTGCCTAGTATATATTTAATGCTTTAATTAAATTTTTTAAAATATGATTTTCCTTATCTTCATCCTGTTACTTTTGTCTTTCTTTCTTTCTTTTTTTTTTTCTTTTTTGGGTATCAGGGATTGAACCCAGGGGTACTTAACCACTGAACCACATCCCAGCTCTTTTTATTTTTTATTTAGAGTCAGTGTCTTCCTAAGTTGCTTATGGCCTCACTAAATTGCTGAGACTAGTTTTGAACTTCCTATCCTCCTGCCTCAGCCTCCCAAACTGCTGGGATTACAGGACTGCACCACCATGCCCAACTATTCGGTTAATTTTGACTCCTATGGTCTTTTGATATTTAAGACCAAAACCAAACAAACAACAACAACAAAAAAAAAAAAAAAAAAAAAAAGCTGGTGTGTATTTTTCAGACCTTTCTACTTCTCAGAATTCAACTGAATGTTGGATCTGTTGCCCTACCCCATGATCTAATCCTATTGACAACAGTCTTACAGCTTTAAACACTTCAGGGGGTAGATTTCCTTCTACAGATATTTTCTCATCTAAAATGTTCTTTACATGATTAATTCCAAACTTCCGTCTTATAAAAATTGAACCTGAACAAAATGTTCAGATTCTGTTGAGGTCATTAATAACCTATTGGTAAAACCTAATCCATCAGGTATGGGGACTAAATTTGGGGCTATTCTCACTACAATAGTTTGTTCTCTTCTGAGTAACTCCAACCTACTTTGTAGGAACTGTGTGGCTTTACTCTAGAAATCTGTCCATCTCAAAAACTGAAAATCAGGCAGCTCCTTTTGGCCCCAAAAGGAAAAAAAAAACTACTCAAAAAATTTCAGGAGGGATACTTGAGTCCCTTTATCATGCATATTATCTGTACTGTGTTTCTCAGAGTAGAGATAACACAATTAGAAAAGGTGATCCCAAACTTGTCTCTAACCCCAGCAGACATCACAAGTGATACAACTTTAGCCTGATAACTAAATTCAAATTGAAATTCATTAACCAAGGGGAAATCTATATTAAATATTCCTTGTCGAATCTATTTAAATACTACAGATCAGGTAGAATGGTCTGTGCTAAAAGAAAAAGTTACTTGGAGCTCTAAAAAAGATGAGCTGGATTTGTTTAGACATATTCTCATTGCCTGGGTTTGATAATGGGTCTCTTGCAAGGATCCATAACCATTTGAGGGATGTGATACTAGGGATTGAACCCAGGGGCACTCTCCTACTGAGCTACATCCCCAGTCCTTTTTATTTATTTATTTTTTTTATTTTGAGACAAGCTAAATTGCTGAGTCTGGCCTCAAGCTTGCAATTCTCTTGCCTCCGCCTCCAAGAATTGCTGGGATTAACAGGCAAGTGTCAGTGTTCCTGGATCATAACCATTTTTGTTTCTCGTCATTGCCCGTGATAGAGTTGGTTGATATATTCTGTCCAGAGTCTTAAATGCTACTGTGCAATCATTCTCATGTCAGAGGATTCAAGAACTCATCCTGCAATAAAAGGAGAAGGAGACACTAAACTTAATCCAACTAAAGATGTTTTCTTTCCAATCTCCTGGTAGGCAAAGCCTTGTCAATGGTAAAGAGCTGGATAATAAAATCTTAGAGCCTCAATCCATTTGCCTTGGCCAAGTGGGGAGAATGAGCAAGAGAAAGCATACCCTAGGAGCCCAGATCTAGCCTGGCACTACCATCCAGGCCTTGGTGTTGAAGGTACTACAACGACACTAGGTTGTTGTTTTCTCTTATTGAACATACACGATTTTATGGAATACCACTATCACATAGACAAGGTCACACTGTGACTGCCATGGTTCAAGACAACTCTGTACTCAAGTCTGAACGCAGACAAAACCAAGAACCTTATCCAAACTATTTAGTCTTGCTCTTTTTTTTTTTTTTTAAGAGAGAGTGAGAGAGGAGAGAGAGGAGAGAGAGAGAGAATTTTTAATATTTATTTTTTAGTTATTGGCGGACACAACATCTTTGTTGGTATTTGGTGCTGGGGATCGAACCCGGGCCGCACGCATGCCAGGCGAGCGCGCTACCGCTTGAGCCACATCCCCAGCCCAGTCTTGCTCTTTTCCTCCCACCTTTTAGATAGGAATTATTCAGATAACCGATCATAGAATTATCCCAGCTTCCCAACAGCATTCTAAGCAGAGCAAAGGCCCTTCTCTTGAATTCTTCCCAGAAATTTAACACAACATAAACCCTATAGTAAGTCATTTTCAGCACCCTCTTATGGAGTCACCTCACAGTTTCTCAGATTGTTTGGTTTCCCTCATTGTAATAAGTCAATAAACCCAACTTTATTTAGTTTTAGGTGTGTTCTTGGTGGCCTTTGACAAGAGGGTATTAACACTGGAAATTGGATTTTTCAGCTGGGAGTGGTGGCACATGCTCATAATCCCAGTGGCTCAGGAGGCTGAGGGAGGAGGATCATGAGTTCCAAGCCAGCCTCAGCAACTTAGTGAGAACCTGTCTCAAACTTAAAAAAAGGGGGGGTGGTTAGGGATGTGAGTCAGCAGGTAAGCACCCTTGTGTTCAATTCCTGGTACCAAACAAGAAAAGGAATTGGATTTCTTTTTTCAGTGAAAGTTATATATTCAAAACGAGTTTTAAACACTCTGGGCAAAACAGGTCTATGGGTTGGATTTAGCTTGAGAGCTACCAGTTGGCAACTTTTTGATTGGATGGCCTCCCTTCTGGATATAAAAATGTGTACTGTTATGAACAATCAGAGGCAATTAAGCACCTAGGTTGAACCAGGGATAGAGTACATACTTCTACATGTACTATTTATTTAATGTTCTTTCCTTCTAAGTCATTCAAAACTCTCTCTAAACTCTGTTCATGCTGTGCCATTTGCAAAGTTTCCTGCTGCAAATTTGATTGTAAATGAGGTCAAAACCCCCATTTTACAGGAGATGCTGATGTATACCCATTCCCTTCTCACTGTGAGCCTGTAGCCATGGGAACTGTGATCAAGTACACAATAACTCCTCCATGAGCAAATCCTCAGGGAACAAAGTTCATTTGAATGCTGCTGGCCTGACCATAGAGGAATCTGGGGGACTTTCTGAGCTTCTCAGCACTGGGCCACCTCCTGGCTTTAAGCTGGCTCCGGAGGAGGAGAAAGTGGAACTCTCTCAGGTATGGGCTTCTTACTGGGAGCTGGGATTTTGGCCAAGCAAAGGAAAACTGTGGGGAAAATTCCCTTAGGATTGTTTCCCTGAGATGAAAGCAGGAGAGAGGCCTTGGGTAGCTGGTCTCTGAAGGCTTCACTGGTTCTGTGAGGGTGTGACTCAAACCTAGAATATAGAATGAATTCCAGTATGCTTGGCTAGAATATCCTTAGGGACCCTTGCAGCCCCAGGATCAGGAGCAAGGGACCCCATTGGATGATGGCTGCTTTGGCCTGTGAAGATAGGAGGGAACAGGAAAAGCTTTAGACTCCCCTCTAACTCATCTCCTTTTCTGCATCCCTGACACTTCCCACACAATATGTCTGTCACTCCGTTCTCCCAAAAGCCACACCCTGGGAACTTTGCCTTCCTCTGACTGCCTCAGTTGAGTCTTGGGAAACCTGAGGCCCATACACCCCTGCCTTTCCCCTTTCCTCTGTTCTGTGAGCCAAGATGCCTCCCTTACTTTCCCAATCTGACAATGCTGTGTCCCTGGGACTGGAGCTAGTTCTGACCCTTGCCATCCTAAAGTCCCCTGGCTAAATGCTAGCCCACTATTTTCCTGTGCTCATGGAAACTATGCCAGGCTTTGTCGTAGAAGAAACTGATAATTTAGAGCCACCCAGGGATTCTCTCACTGCCTCTGACATACTATGTGTATCTGTTTTTGGAGTCAGGGGGAGTGCCAGGTATTGAACTCTGGGGCGCTCAACCATGGAACTTCATCCCCAGCCCTGTTTTTGTATTTTATTTAGAGACAGGGTCTCACTGAGTTGCTTAGAGCCTTACTTTTGCTGAGGCTGGCTTTGAACTCACAATCCTCCTGCCTCAGCCTCCCCAGCTGCTGGGATTACAGGTGTGCGCCACCTCACCGGGTTTATATTAATCTTAACAACAGCCTTTCTTAAGCCGCTTTGGACACAGCCCTGTAGGCCATGGCCACATGTGTCATGGAGTGAATCAGATTCAAAGTCTGGGCCTCTAGTCTCAGACATGTCCCCTTTCCCACCTAACCATACTCCTGAGATCCTGCATGCCTCTCTGGCCAAGCTGCCCATTTAGAAAGTGATGGCCAAAAAAAGAGATAGAAAGATGAGAGATGGACAGGGAGAGGGACAGGGAGACAGAAAACACAGAGGCTGCTACAGATTTGACATTTTTCTATCAGTCAGTCCCCTAAATCATAATGGAGTGCTGAATCTCTTTTTTTCGATTCCTGTCCAATAAGCTATTTTTTAAAATTATTTTTTAGAAGTAGCTGGACACAATACCTTTATTTTTTTTAAAGAGTGAGAGAGAGGGGGAGAGAGAATTTTAATGTTTTATTACTATTTTTTTTTTAGTATTTGGCGGACACAACATCTTTGTCTGTATGTGGTGCTGAGGATCGAACCCGGGCCGTACCCATGCCAGGCAAGCGCATTACTGCTTGAGCCACATCCCCAGCCCCAATACCTTTATTTTGTTTATTTATTTTTATGTGGTGCTGGGGATCGAACCCAGGGCCTCGCACATGCTAGACGAGAGCTCTACCACTAAGCCACGATCCCAGCCCCCAATAAGCTCTTTTTTTTGTTGTTGTTGTTGTTGTCATTGTTTTTGGTACTGGAGATAAAACCCAGAGATGCTTTGCCACTGAGTCACATCCCCTGCCATTTTTATTTTTTGAGACCAGACCTCGCTAAGTTGTGAGGCCAGCTTTGAACTTGTCTGCGCCGCTGGGATTACAGGCGTAAACCTCCACACCCAGGTCACTTGTTATTTCTTTAAAATTTTAAATTATTATTGAAAGGTAATACAGGTTTAAAACAAAACAAAGCAAAACAAAACTCAAGCAGTGTACAATAAAGTTTTCCCCCACCTTGGTCCCTGACACTCCAATTCTCCCCTGTAGAAGCAACCACTGTTCAGAGTTTCTTGTTTATCTTTTCAAAACTTCCTATGCACATAGAAGCATGTATGTATTTAATCCTTTTGTAAAACACAAATAGCAGCATACTTTGTTTCCCTACATTATATTGTTTCCACTTGATATATCTTTGATCTTATTTGTACATGTAGATGTGTCTCATCCTATTTAGCAGTTGTATAGTATTCTCTTATGGATATGTCATAATTTGTTTAAAACCCCAGTGGCAAGATGATTAGGTTGTTTCTAGTCTGTATTGTCAGTTCTTTGTCACTGTGAACAAAATACCTACAGAACAACTTGGAGGAGGAGGGGTTTATTTTGAGCTCAGAGTTTTAGAGGTTTAGTCCATGGTTGGCTGATTGCATAGCTCTGAGCCTGAGGTCAGGTGGAGCATCATGGCAGAAGAGCATAGAAAAAGAAAGCAGCTTACCTCATGGTAGCCAGAAAAAAATGGGGTATCCAGGGTGCCAAGATAAGAGCATGTCCCCAGTGATCCTCCTCCTCCAGCCACACCCCATCTGCCTACAGTTACCAACCCGTTGGTCTATTCAAACTAGGATGGACTGATTAGGTCACAGCTCTCATAATGTAATCATTTGACCTCTGAACACTCCTGCATTAACACAGGAGCTTCAGGGGGAGGGAGATACTTCATATCCAAACCATAACATGGTCTAGGATAAACAAGGCTGCAATTAATATCTTTGTAATACTTCTTGGAACACATAAAGAAGTTTGCCAGATAAACACATAGAAGTAGAATTGCTAGGTCAAAGATTATGTTCCACTAGATAGTTATTTTTACTTTGTCCTTCACTGAGTTGAGATCATTTTATGCTCCCATAGACACTTATGAGTGGGCCTGTTTTCCCATATCCTCCCCAATAAGTATTATTTCCAGACTTTTAATCTTGGTGTCACTTAGATTATTCATCGAACTCATTGTACTTGTGTTAAGAAATGCAGAAACGAATCAGACAGGTCTGACTTTGCTCTTGTAATAATAATTTTAAAAAGCCACAGATTTCTGGGTATATTTTCAAGGTATAGCTATAAAAATGGAAGAGGGATGAAAGAGAAAGAGAGGAATTAAGAATGACCTCAAGAATTCCTGCTTCTGAGCTTCTGATAAAATGGAGTTATCAGTATTGAGAAAGGAATACTGAAGAAATGGGAATTTTTAGGGGGACAGATCAAGAATTCAGTTTTGGATCTGTTAAGTTTCAGAGGTCTATTAGACATCTAAAGTGGAGATGTCAAGTAGCTAGTGAAATATATGAATCTGGTGTTTGAAACTAGAGGTATAAATTCAGCACGTGGATGATGAGTAGGAGTTTGTCAGGGTGGGGAGCAACTTAGGTGAAGGGAGCCGTTGAGCACAGGCACAGGAATTGAAAACAGCAGCTTGTCTTTGGGGAACATAAGTGTCCGGCTCTCATTGGAGCTTGAAGTGCAAGAAGGATCACAGCAATGTGGCTGCTGCTGCAGAGGTAAGTAAGCAGGAGTAGGACCTCTGGGGGCCTCATGGAGCAAACCAGGAAACCAGCCTGACCTTGAAAGTGGTGGACAATGAATGATCAAACTGATATTTTGGAAGGATCATTCTGCCTCTGAGAGAAGCAGTTCAGGGAAATAAATTTGGAGATAGTTTTAACAGTCCAAGCAACAGGCATGTTGGGGGCGCTGTGCAAAGGTAACGGCAGCAGAAAAACAGAGAAAAGACTAGGCTGGGAATACCTGTATGGCAGGACAGATATTTCAGTGACAGATTGGGGACAAGGAGCTGAGGAATCAAGAGCGGTGAGGATGATTGCTAGGTTTTTATTTTGTTTTATTTTTGTACCTGGAATTGAACATAACACATAACCACTAAGCCATATCCCCAGCCCTTTTTTTGTATTTTTATTTAGAGACAGGGTCTCGCTGAGCTGCTTAGGGCCTTGCTAAGTTGCTGAGACTGGCTTTGAACTTGTGATCCTCTTGCCTCAATCTCCTGAGTCACTGGGATTACAGGTGTATGCCACTGCATCCTGCTGATTCCTAGGGTTTTTTGTTTTTGTTTTTGTTTTTGGTACTGGAGATTCAACTTAGGGGTGCTTGACCACTGAGCCACATCCCCAGCCCTATTTTGTATTTTATTTAGAGACAGGGTCTCCCTGAGCTGCTTAGCACCTAGCTTTTGCTGAGGCTGGCTTTGAACTGGCGATCCTCTTGTCCCACAAGCTGCTGGCATTACCTGCATGTGCCATGTGCCCAGCCTGATTCCTAGGTTTTTGGCTTTTGAGAGTCCAAATGATGCAGCTGTCCAACACAAGGGACAGAGGATGCAGAAGGTGAGCTCTTATAAGTTGGAGACAGAACATGAGCTCATTATAAGTCCAATTTGGGGTATCTGAGTTGGAGATGACTGAGGAGCTGCCCACCATGTAGGTGGAAATTGCATATATTGGCCAAAAATTTGTGCTTGTGATGTTGGATTAGTATTAGACCCCAGTTGCTAGTTAAAGTTATTAGAAAGGAATCTGGTTTCTCCTTTCCTCTCTGTCACCAAATCCTTTTGTCTCTGCCTCCACAATGTCTTAGTTCACCCACTTGTCTCTTAACTCCACTATGATGCCCCTGTCTTTAGCTTGCCCTGTCTTCCCTGCATCCTAAGAATCATTCCTAACTGGTCTCCCATCTCCTACTCTGGTATCCTTTTAGACTGTTTTCCAATTAGAAGCTGAGCGAGCTTTTAAAAATGCATATTTTTTTAAATTAAATTAGTTAAATATCTTACATCATTTTCCTCCTTAAAAATCTCCCTTGGCAGTCAGGTATGGCACACACCTATAATCCCACCATCTCTAGAGTCTGAGGCAGGAGGATTCCAATTTTGAGGTCAGCCTTAGCAATTTAGCAAGACCCTATCTCAAAATAAAAAATAAAAAATGCTGGGGATGTAGATCAGTGGTAGAATGTCCCTGAGTTCAGTTCTTCATACAAAACACAAATAAGCAAACCTCCTTCACACAGCAAACATCCACACCTTTAGGAATCAGCTCACATGTCACCTTCACAAAGAAACCTTCCTTGCTGGCTCAATCCTGAGAGTGGGGTAGAGCATTACCTAGGAGCACATAACCACTAAGCCACATCCCCAGCCCTTTTTATTTTTTTTATTTGAGACAGAGTCTTGCTAAGTTGCTTAGAGCCTTGCTAAGTTGTTGAGGCTGGCTTTGAACTTGGGATCCTCCTGCCTCAGCTTCCCCAGTTGCTAGGATTGCAGGCCTGAGCCACAGGGCTCAACTGAGGCAGTCAGTAACTTTTAAGGTTGGTCTTGAAGAGAGAGTGTAAAAAGCAGAAGTAAGTAAGAGCATCCCATGAAGAGATGTAGAATTTGTAGAATTGCAAGACATTTATGTAATTGGAGTGAAAAATGAGAGACGATGCAGGAAGTCCAGGCCAGGTTCTGAAGGATCTTGTCTGTATCCAAAGTTGGGACTTTCTCTTGAAGTCAGCAGAGGTCTTTAGGCACAGCAGCAGAATCTCAAGGTTACTCATTTGGGAAATGAAACCAGTAGGTAATGTGGAGGATGCATTGAAGGGAGGAGAACCTGGAGGCAGTGAGGATAGGAGGCAGCTGCAGTGGTTCTGATGTGAGCTAATAAGAACTTTAAGTAAGCAATGGCAGTAGAAGTGGAGGGAGGGTGGATGATTTCAGAGATAATTTGATGATGGATGGGATGTGTGGGAGAAGGACAGAGGGTGGAGTCAAGGCTGACTCAGAAATTTCTTGCTTGGGAGATGGTAATACTGTTACCTAAGAAGGAGATATGATAAGAGGAGAATATTTAAGAGAAAGTCATAAACTCAGCTAGGCGCGGTGGCCCATGCCTATAATCCCAGAAGCTCAGGAGGCTGAGGCAGGGGGATCGTGAGTTCAAAGCTAGCCTCAGCAACTCAGTGAGACTCTGTCTCTAGATAAAATATAAAAAAATGGGCTGGGGATGTGTCTCAGTGGTTCAGTGCGCCTGGGTTCAAACTCCAGTACCAAAAAAAAAAAAAAAAAAAAAAAAAGTTATAACTCAATATTTTAAGCAAGTTTAGTAAATTACACATAACATGCAATTTACCATTTTACCCATTTTAAATAGGCACCAAATGACACAATTTAATGGCAGTAAGTACATTCATAGTGTTGTGTAATTGCCTCTATCTAGTTCTAAAACATTTCCATTACCTCAAAAGAAACCCCAACCCTATTAAGCAGCCATTTCCTGTTCCCTTCTCTGATTATAGTTTTGCCTATTCTGGATATTTCATTTAAATTAGAATCATACAATATGTGACTCCTTGTGTCTGGCTTCTTTCACTTAGAATAATGTTTCGATGTTCATCTACACAGGATGCATCAGGATTTCATTCTTTTTCCAAGTCTCCATGTTTTTTTATTGTGATAAAATATGTACATAAAATTTATCACTTGCAACCATTTTTAAGTATGTGGTTCATTGACAATACATATGTATATATTGTTATACAACCTTCACCACTATCAATCTCCAGATGTTTTTCATTTTCCCAAATTGAAACTCCATACCCACTAAACACTAACTTCCCATTCCCCTCCTTCTAACCCCCTACAAGTACCATTCTGGTTTTTTATTCTGAGATTGACTCCTCTAGGTACACCACGGAAGTGGGATCATAAAGCATTTGTCTTTTCCTGATTGACATATCTCATTAAATAGTGTTCAGAAGAGCCGGGCGCGGTAGCACATGCCTATAATCCCAGCAGCTTGGGGGGCTGAGATAGGAGGATCTCAAGTTCAAAGCCAGCTTCAGGGAAAGTGAGGCGCTAAGCATCTCAGTGAAACCCTGTCTCTAAATAAAATACAAAATAGGGCTGGGGATGTGGCTCAGTGGTTGAGGGCCCCTGAGTTCAATTCCCATATCTAAAATAATAATAATAATTTAAAAAAATAATAATGTTCAGGTTAATTCATATGATAGCATGTGACAGAATATCCTTTCTTTTTAAAGCTGAACAATATTTCATTGTTTGTATACAACACATTTTGTTTATCCATTCATCTGGTGACAGACACATGGACTATTTCCACCATTTGACTATTGTGAATAGAGTTTCTGTAAACATTAATGTACATGTTTTTTATTTGAACACCTGTTTTCAAATTCTGGGAGCCTATGCTTAGGAGTGAAATTGCTGGATCATATGATATTTCTATATTTAATTTATCGAAGAACTGCCAAACTCTTTTCTCATAGCACCTGTAACATTTTACATTCCCGTCAGTCATATATGAATGCACCAATTTCTCCATTTCTTTGCGAACACCTGTTGTTTTCCTTTAAAAAATTAATTATGGCCATCCTAGTGGGTATGAAGTATTATCTAATTGTGTTTTTGACTGGCATTTCCCTAAGGACTAATGATGTTGAACTTTTAAAATATGATTGTTGGCCATTTATATATCTTTTTGGAGAAAAGTTTATTCAGACCCTTTTCCCATTTTTACATTGGGTTATGGAGTTGTCAGAATTATTTATATTTTCTAGATACAGACACTTTATAAGACATACGATTTAAAATATTTTCTCCCATTTGGGGGTTGTCTTTTTACTCATCGCTGGTATTCTTTGAAGCACAAAAGTATTTTATCAATTCATTTATTTCGAGGTGCTGGAAATTAAACCCAGATCTCATGCATGCCAGGAAAGTTCTTTATCTCTAGCCCACAAAAAATTTGTTTTATTTTGATAAAGTTCAATTGGTCTATTTAAAAAAATTTTTTTAGTTGTAGATGGACACAATACCTTTATTTTGTTTATTTAGTTTGTTTATGTGGTGCTGGAGATCGAACCCAGTGCCTCACGTGTGCTAGGCAAGGGCTCTACCACTGAGACACAACCCCAGCCCCAATTTGTCTATTTTTATTTTTATTGCCTATGCCTGCTTCATATCCATGAAATCATCACCAAATACAGTATTATGAATATTTGCTCTTATGTGTTTTCTTCTAGGAGTTTTATAGTTTTAACATTTAAGTTTATATCTCTGACCTTTGAGTTTTTTTTTTTTTTTTTTTGCGGGGGGGTGGGTACCAGGGATGGAACTCAGGGGCACTCAACCACTGAGCCACATCCCCAGCCCTATTTTGTATTATATTTAGAGACAGGGTCTCACTGAGTTGCTTAGCGCCTCACTTTTGCTGAGGCCAGCTTTGAACTCACAATTCTCCTGTCTCAGCCTCCCTAGCTGCTGTGATTACAGCTCCCAGCTAAGTTGATTTTTTTTATGTGAGTTAAATTTGGGGTTTGGTACTCATGTGATCTATCCTCATTATTTGGCATTCTTCCTCTACCACCATTTGTTGAAAAGATGAATCCTTTCCCCATTGAGTGGTCTTGACACCTTTGTTGAAGATCAAGTAACCATACAAATAAGGGTTTATTTCTGGGTTCTCTATTCTATTCCATTGATTTATCTGTCTATCCTTGTGTAAGGACCAGACTGTATCTTTGAAAAAGTAAAATTTGAAATCAGTAAAGTGAGTCCTCCAACATTTTTTCTCTTTCAAAATTGTTTTGACTACACTGGATCCCCTGCAGTGCTGTATGAATTTTAGGATGGATTTTTCAATTTCTTTTAAAAGTCACCATTGGAAGATTGAGGATATAACTCAGTGGCAGAGCACTTGCCTAGCATGTGCAAGGCTTTGGGGTTGATCCCAAGCACTGCAAAACCAAACCAAACCAAATTAAAAATACAAACTAGTATTGGGATTTGATACAAATTTGCATTGAATCTGTAGCTCACTTTGGGTAGTACTTATCAATATTGAGTCTTCTAATCCATGAACATGGATATCTTTTCTTTTTTAGGTCTTTTAAAAATTCTTGGGGCTGGGGATATGGCTTAAGCGGTAGCACGCTTGCTTGGCATGCGTGCGGCCTGGGTTTGATCCTCAGCGCCACATACAAATAAAGATATTGTGTCCGCCGAAAACTAAAAAATAAATAAATAAACATTAAAAAATTCTTTCTCTCTTTAAAAAAAAATTCTTAGTATACATGTTTTCGGCCATCTTGGTTAAATTTCTTCTTATTTTATTCTTTTGATGCTACTGCAAATTGAATTATTTTTAAAAGTCCCCTTTTAGCTGTTTATTGTAAATACATAAATATACAGCTGATTTTTGTGTGATGATTTTATGTCCTGCAACTTTGCTGAATTTATTAGTTCTAAATTTATTTTGTAGATTTGTGATTTTTCTTCATGTGATCATGTTACCTGTGAAAAGAGATAATTTTACTACTCCCTTTCCAATTTGTCAGACTGTTATTTTTTCTTCTTGACTGACTGTTTTAGCTAGAGATTCCAGTACTATGTCATATAGAAGTGGAAAGAGCAGACATTTTATCTTGTTCCTGATCTTAAGGTCAAAGCTTTCAGTCTTCACTATTAGATATTATGTTAGCTATGTATTTTTTTAAACCTATCTATGGCCTTTATTTTTCTGGAGAAGTTCTCTTTCACTTCTAGTTTATTGAGTACTTTTTATCATGAAGAGGTGTTGGTTTTGTCAAAGATGTCTCTGCATTTGTTGAAATGCTCATGGGTTTGTTCTCCTTCATTCTATTAATTTGGTGTATTATAAGAATGAATGTTAGGGGGCTGAGTGGTGGTTCAGTGCCTAGCATGTGTAAGGCATTGGATTCAATTCTCAGCACCACATATAAATAAATGAAATAAAGGTCCATTGACAACTAAAAAATATTTTTAAAAAGTTAATTTTTGTATGTTGAATCGTCCTTAGATAAATCCCAGTTGGTCTTGGTTTGCAATCCTTTTAATATGCTGCTGGATTTTGTTAGCTAGTATATTGCTCAGGATTTTTGTATCTATGTTCATAATTCTGTAGTTTCTGTTTTTTCCTGTGATGTCTCTGTCTTTGATATCAGGGTAATGATGGCCTCATAGAATGAGCTAAGAAGTATCCCCTCTTTTATTCTCTCTCTTTTTTTTAAGGGGGGGGTATCAGAGATTGAATTCAGGGGCACTAAACCACTGAGCCACATCCCCAGACCTACCTATTGTTGTTGGGTAGAGTGTTCTCTAGAGTTGCTTAGCACCTCTCCCTTACTGAGGCTGGCTTTGAACTCATGATCCTCCTGTCTCAGCCTCTCAAGCTGCTGGGATTACAGACATGTGCCATCCCACCTGGCTCCTTTTCTCTTTTTGAAGAGTTTATGAAAGATTGGGTAATTCTTCCTTAAGTGTTTGGTAGAATTCACCAATAAAAACTTTTTGTGTAGGGAAGCTTCTTTTTAAATTGTTATTACTAATGTAATTTCTTGTTATAAGATGGTGCAAATTTTTTTTATTTCTTCTTGATTCAATTTTGGTATTTTATGTATTTCCAGACATAGACACTTATTCATTTCATCCAGGTTATCTAATTTGTTTGCGTACAATAGTTCATAGTATTCTCTGATAAAATTTTATTTCTGTAAGGTCAGGAGTAATGTCCCTCCCTTGTTTCTGATTTTTGCAACTTGAGTTTTCTCTTTCTGTCAATCTAGCTAAAGGTTTGTAAATTTTCTTAGTGTTCTCAAAGAATTAACTATGATTTTGTTGTTTTTCTACTCTTTCTATTCTCTGTTTATCCCTACAATTCATTTTTTCCTTTTGTTTACTAAATTTATAATATAGTTTTATATATAAATTCATATATAGTTTATTCATTTTTTAGTTTCTTCTGGTGTTATTAATTTTTCTTTTTAAATGTAGATGTTTACATCTATAAATGCCCCTCTGGGCACTGCTTTCTCTTCATCCTTTATATTTTTGTATGTGACTTTTTTCATTTTAATTTGTCTCAAAGTATTTGCTAATATCCCTGTGATTTCTTCTTTGAATCATTTGTTGTTTAAGAGTTTGGTATTTAATTTCCACTTTGTGAATTTTCCAGTTTTTGTCTAGTTATTGATTTCTAGTTTTACACCATTGTGGTTGGAGAATATACTTTGTATTTTTCTAATCTTTTAAATTTGAGATTTGATTTATGCCTCTTTTAACGGTCTATCCTGGAGACTCTTCCTTTGTATTTGAGAAGAATGTATTTTGCTAATGTTGAGTAGAATGTTCTCTAAAATCCTAGGTCTAATTGGTTTATAGCATTGTTCAAGTCCTTTATTTCCTCGTTGATCTTCCTTCTAGTTGTTCTATCCATTACTGAAGGTGAAGTATAGAAGTTTCCAAATTTTATTGCAGAACTGTCTCTCCCTTCAATTGTGTCAATTTTTGCTTCCTCTATTTTGGAGCTTTGTGCAAATGTTTATAATTCGTCATCTTGATGAAGTGACCCTTTCAAAAACATATGATATTCTTCTTTTGTACACGCCCCCCCCCAAATTTTTAAACACTTACGATCTAACACAGGACTTTGTACTTACTAAGCAAGCATTCTACAACTGAGCTATATCCCCAGCCCTTCTAATTTCATTTTGAGACAGAGCCTCACTAAGTAGTCCAGGCTAGCCTAGAACTTGTTATTCTCCTACCTTGGCTTCCTGAGTAGTGGGGATTAAAGGTATATGCCACTGTGCCTGGCTACTCTTTGAACAATTTTTTACTTAAAAATCTATTTTGTCTGATATTAGCATAGCCTCCCCTGCTCTCTTTTGGATACAGTTTTCATGCAGCATTTTTTTTCTATCCATTTACTTTAATTTTCTTTGTTTCTTTGAATCTAAAGTGAGTCTCTTCTAAACAGCATATTGATGAATCCTGTCTTCTTTTGTTTTTGAGTCATTCTGATATTCTTTGCCTTTTCTGTGTGCTTGTTTTGTTTGTTTTGTGTTGGGGATTGAACCTCAACATGTTAGGCAAGCACTCTACCACATTCTAACACTGAGCTACATACACAGTCATATATTTTGAGATGAGATCTTACTAAGTTGCCCAGTCTGTCCTGGAGTTCATGATCCTTCTGCTTCAGCCTTCTGAGTAGCCGGTATTATAGACATGTACCACTAGAACTAGTTAATCTCTGCCTTTAAATTTTTTTTTTAGTTGTAGATGGACATAATACCTTTATTTTTATTTATTTATTTTTATATGGTGCTGAGGATCAAACCTAGTGCCTCACATGTGTGAGGCAAGCGCTCTACCACTGAGCCACAACCCCAGCCCAAAACTCTGCCTTTTAACAGGAGAGTTTAATCCATTTACATTTAAAGCAATTATTGATAAGAATTCATTTGACCATTTTGTTGTTTTCTGTGAAACTCATGTCCTTTTTTTTCCCTAAATTCCTCCATTATGTCCTTCTTTTGTGTTTGTTTTTTATAGTGTACATTTTTATTCTCTTATTTCCTTTTTGTATACTTTATAATTAATTTCTTAGCTGTTAATTTTAGAATTACAATTGACATCTTAAATTAAAATAACCTAGTTTAAATTACTATCAATATAGCTTAAATACTATTCAAAAACTGTCCTCCTGTGGCACATACTTGTCATCCCAGCAACACAGGAGGCTGAGGCAGGAAGATCGCAAGTTTGAGGTCAGTCTGGACAACTTAGCAAGACCCTGCCTCAAAAATGAAAAATAAAAAGAGCTGAGGATACAGCTCAGTGTGGAATAACCCTATGCTCAATTCCCACTAGTGAAAAAAAAACATCCAATTCTCCTCCTATATAGCTCTATCCTTCATCCTTTATATTGTTATTGTCACAAATTACTTCTTTATACATTGTATGCCCAAGAACATAGACATAATTATTTTATATGTGGAAGAAAAGAGATATTACAAACACAAAAATACAAAGATTCTGGCTTTTATATTTACCTATATAGTTGTCTTTTTTTTTTCCTGCTACTAGGGATCGAAGCCAGTGGTGCTCACTGAGATACATCTCCAGTTCCTTTTATTTTTTTAGTTTGAGACAGGATCTCGCTATGTTGCCCAGGCTGCCTTGAACCTGTGATCTTCCTGTCTCAGTCTCCCAAATTGCTGGGATTATAGGTGTGTACCACCATGGCCAGCTACCTATGTGTTAGTTTTCATCCAACACCCACCACCTTCCCACCCCCCCACCCCCCATCTTTGAGTTACTTATCTAGTGTGCTTTCACATCTCTTGAAGGACTTCCTTTAACATTCCCTGGAGGGCATGTTTACAAGTGACACACTCCCTTGTTAATATCTTAATTCCTCTTTCCTTCTTGAAGGACAGTTTTTCCAAATACAGAATTCATGATTGACAGTTTCTTTCTGCACTTTCAACTGTGTCACCCCATTGTCACTTTTCTGGTGAGAAATTGGCCACTAATCTTATTGAGGATCCTTTGTACATTAGAAGTTGCTTCTTCTTTTTTTTTCTGCTTTCAAGATTCTCTGTTTAGCTTTGACTTTTGATGATTTAATTATAATGTATCTCAGTGTGGACCTCTTGGCTTTACCCTAGTTGGAGTTAAGTTTATCGGATGTGTGAGTTCATATTTTGTTTGTTTGTTTGTTTCTTTGTTTTCTAAATCAAATTTGGGGAGTTTTCAAATATGATTTCTTCAGATTGTCAATCTCTCTCCTTTCCTGCTAAGATGCCAATTATGATAATATTGGTATGATTTATGATGTCTAGCAAGTCTCTCAGGCTCTGCTAATTTTTCTTCATTCTTTTTCCTTTCTAGTCCTAAGATTGGGTAATTTCGTTTCATTTGACCTATCTCCAAATTCACTGCTTCTTTTATAGGTCTGCTATTGAATATATCTTGTTCATTTTTCATTTTCTTACATTAATCCTGTTTTTTATTTTATGTATTTCCTGATATTTTTGTATCTTGGGGCCTTGGTGATCTGGGACAGGCAATTCCTAGAAATGATAAATGACTCATCTGCAAGTGTGCCTTTCATATGCGAAACAAATGGTCCAAAACCCATACTCCAAACCAATTCCTTTATTGAACTTTTACATTCTAAGGCACAATACCCCTGTAATAGTCACACCCTGGCCAGATAACAGACAATTTGGGACAGTCCCTAATCCCAGAAGCATGCTGAAATTATTCAAATTTGCCAGTCCTAAACCTGTTTATCCCAGTTTGCCTAGTCCTTCCCATGGAAACTACAGTAGATGCTGGGTGTGGTGGTACATAGCTGTAATCCCAGTGACTCAGGAGGCCGAGGCAAGAGGATCACAAGTTTGAGACTAGCCTCAGCAACTTGGTGAGGCCATAGGAATTAGTGAGACCCTATTTCAAAATAAAAAGGGGTTGGGGCTGTAGCCCAGTGGTTAAGCACCCCTGGGTTCAATCCCTAATACCAAGAAAGAAAGAATATAATAAAGAAAGAACATAATAAAGGCTCTTGCCCACATTGTCTTCCTGTTTCCTCTGCCTCATGAATGACCTGAGAACTTTCCCTATGTGCTCCTGCATGGTATTTGGTGCCTCCTGTTAAGGATCACTTGATCCCAGGAGTTTGAGACCCTCCTGGGCAACATACTTATTATTCCTTCTTCTTCTTTTATTTTTTAGCAGTGCTGAGGATTGAACCCAAGGTCTCACACACGTTAGGCAATCACTCTACCACTGTTACAGTCCCAGCCCTCGTTCTTCCTTCCTGACAGTCATTTCCATGTCTGTATATCTTAACTGATTAAAACAAATCTTATATGTATTTTGAATATCAGTTATTGTATTTTTTAGTTCCCAAATTTCTATTTGGTTCCTTTTTATAACTTTTTTCTACTGATATTCTATATTTGTTTTGACACTCTTCTCTTGGTTTCCCTGAGTTCTTTGTCTATGATTTCCTTTAGTTCTTTGAGCACATTATAAACAGTTGACTTGAAGTCTTTGTCTAGTAAGTCCCAAGTCTCTGCTTCCTCAGGTACAGTTTCTACTTATTTTTTTTTCTTGTATTCTTCCTGTATACTTCCTATTTTCCTCCCCAAACAGAATATTTTGAATATTATGAGGTGGGGAGAAAGAAAGAGAGGGAGGACGGGAGGGTTGAGGAGAGGGACATGTGGAAGAGGAAAGGACAGGGATTTTATCTATCTATCTATCTATCATCTATATTAGGGATTGAACCCAGGGATGCTTAACCAACAAATCACATCCCCAGACCTTTTTAATATTTTATTAGAGACAGACTCTTACTAAGTTGCTTAGGGCCTCACTAAGTTGCTGAGGCTGGGTTTGAACTTGTGATCCTCCCATCTCAGCCTCCCCAGGCACTAGGATTACAGGAGTGCACCACCATACCTGGCTATTTTCTAAAATTTTTGAGACAGGGTCTTGCTGAGTTGCTTAGGGCCTTGCTAAGTGGCTGTGGCTTTCTTTGAACTCATGATCCTCTTGCCTCAGCCTCCCAAGGTATGTGCCACCATACCTGGCTACATCCCATCTTTTTTTACCAGGTTTTTTGGCAGTTCTAGGGAGAAATAGGCTATAAAAAGCCTCCACTCTGATTTAATTTTTTAAAATTGTAGATAGACACATACTTTTATTATTTTTATACGGTGCTTAGGATCGAACTCAGTGCCTCACACATGCTAGGGAAGTGCTCTAGCCCAAAGCCACAATCCCAGCCCCTCTACTCCGACTTTTGCACTATTTTCAACCATATGAAATCGGGTGTCTCTATGACACAAAGTTAGCTCTTGAGGCTAACTATTATGCTTGCCATTGGATCCCCCAGCACACAGGGACCCTCCAAAATGATTTGTTAAATAAATGGAGCTTTTCAGTAGCCATTTAAAAATATTAACCTTGACCTTGGCCTCAGAGTATGGCCACATTCTTAGCCCTTTTTAATTTTTTATGTAAAGACAGGGTCTCCCTGAGTTGCTTAGGGCCTCACTAAGTTGCTGAGGCTGGCTTTGAACTTGTGATCCTCCTGCCTCAGCCCCCCAAGCTGCTGGGGTTACAGGTGTGTGCCACCATACCTGAGGAGAAAGCAAAATTCTAACTCCTACCTGCCTCCTGAGCTTAATGACAGGCCCTTTGTGCCCTTCCAGACCCTCTTTCTCCTTCTCCATAATATATGCATATTATTCTTTTTTCCCATTTAATATGTATATTTTGGAGATCTATCCACATTAGCAAAGATTTATATCTAGTTTATTGATCTCCTTTACAATACACAAAGAATACAGAGTGAAGTAAAAAAGGGAAGAGGCTTTTAACAAAAAGACCTGACCTCATTTTTACATTTCACAATACAAATAAAACTGCACTTTTCCTTTCTAAGTTATCTCCTCCAAAACTATTCTCTGTCTGATAAGAATGGGGAGCAAGTCTTTGTTGTCATGCTGTTAGAAAACTTCCCGAATCATAACCCTGTGATCTCCTAGTGAAGTAGAATACGTAATATAAAGAGGGTCCCCTTGCAGGGCACGGTGACCCACACCTGTAATCCCAGAGACTCTGGAGGCTGAAGCAGTTAGATCACAAGTTCTAGGACAGCCTGGGCAATTTCATAAGACCCACCCTTAAAACAGAGAAGGACTGGGTGCACACTTCAGCAGCATATAAACAAAAATTGGAATATTACAGATAAGATTATCATGGCCCCTGGGCAAGAATGACAGGCAAATCCATGAAAGATTCCATATTAAAAATAAAGAAAAAAAGGAGGTTGGACTGGGATGTATCTCAGTGGTAAAGTTTCCCTGGATTTATTTATAAATAAATAAATAAGCTCCCCTCCCTCCATTGCTGTCTGATCATCATTCCTAGCTAAGTGGGCACCATCATGGGACAAGCAGGAGGTCTCATCATTTGGAGGACAGGCATCAGTGGCATGTGACTCCCATGCATGCCTTCATTCCAGGAGCAGGTTCCATAAGCATCATCCCAGGAAGAGGAGGGCCCATCACTTACATCATGACAGGGTCTTCCATGTGGGGTGCTGGCATCTTACCAGGCTGAGGAGGACCCGTGGGAGGTGGGATCTGCCAAAGGAATTGCAGAGAAGGGAGTAGGAGAACGCTTCCTTGTTGTTGAATACAGCCGTTGCTGCATCAATCAGGCTCTGAGCCTACTCTTCCACCCATTTCTTTTTCTTTTCCGTACTGGGGATTGAACCCAGGGGCACTAAACCACTAAACTCAATTCTCAGCCCTTTTTATTTTTAATTTTGGAACATGGTCTTTCTAAGTTGCTTAGGACCTTGGTAAGTTTCTGAGGCTGGCTTTGAACTTGTGATCCTCTTACCTCAGTCTCTCCAACCACTGGGATTACAGGCCTGCACCACCATGCCCAGCTTCCTCCATTCATTTCTGATAGGAGTCTTTCATATTCTCTTGTGTTTCCTATCATTGCCATGTTTCTTTCTCACAGAAGAGCATCATGGGTGAGGGATATATCACAGCAGTTGCAATAAAACTTGGGCCTGTTGCTCTACAGACCATGGGCCACTTGGTTCTGTGCTGCCTGGAAAATCTGAACCTAGATTTTATATTAAACATATTACCTGGACACAAATATTATAGAAACTAAGAGCATAGACTCTAGACTTAGACGACCTTTGTTTAAATACTTGCTCTGCCACTTATTAGACAGGAATTTTGCAAATTCCTCTCATTTTCTACATCTAAAAAGGGGTAGGAGGTGGGGATAATAATAGGAGGTTTTTCATGAGGTTTTCATTTGATATGTAAATTAAATAATTCCTGAAAGGCATGTAGCTCTGTGTTTAGTATACAGTAGCTTTCATTAAAAGACCTATCTGGAACAGGAAATCCAAATAGAAAATTAAGAAAACAATGCCTTTTACAATAACATCAAAAAGAATAAAATAGGACTGGGGGTGTAGCTCAGTGGTAGAATGCTTGCTTGCCTAGCATGTGGGAGGCCCTGGGTTTGATCCCCAGCACTACAAAAAATAAAAATATAAAATAAAATACTTAGGAATAAGACAACTCATAAAATGAAAGTAAATATTTGAAAATTATATATCTGATAAGACTAATTTGCATGATACACAAAGATCCCTATAACTCAACAACAAAATTGCAAATAACCTAACTCAAAAATGGGCACAGGCAGACATGGTGGCACATGACTATAATTCCAATGACATGAGAGGCTAAGGCAGGAGGATTGCAAATTCAAGGCCAGCCTCAGCAACTTAGCAAGGCCCTAAGCAGCTTAGCAAGATCCTGTATCAAAATAAAAAATAAAAATAAAAATTTTAAAAAGAGCTGGAGATGTGGATCAGTGGTAGAGTTCCCCTGGGTTCAATCTCCAGTAAAACACCCCCTATACATACACACACACTACACACAAAGGGCACAGGATATAGATACTTCTCCAAAGGAACAGAAATAGATAATAGATATTTCTTCAAAGAAGATAAACAAATGATAAATAAACACATAAAACATGTTAAATATAATTAGTTATTTGGGAAATGCAAATTAAAACCACAATGAGATACTATTTCCAGTATACTAGAATGGATATTATCAAAAAGATGATAAGTGGGTTGGGGGTGTGGGTCAGTAGTAGAACACTTGCCTAGCAGACTGGAGGTCCTGGGTTCAATCCCCAGCAGAAACAAACAAACAAACAAACAAAAGGGGGTAGGGGAGAAAGGAAGGAAAAGTGTTGGTAAAGATGGAGAAATTGGAATTCTTGTACATTACTGAAAGGAATGTAAAATTGTACTGCCATTTTGGAAAACACTTTGGTAGTTTCTCAAAAAACTAAACTTAGAATTAAACTATGGGGCTGGAGATGTGGCTCAGCGGTAGCGCGCTCGCCTGGCATGCGTGCGGCCCGGGTTCGATCCTCAGCACCACATACAAACTAAGATGTTGTGTGCGCCAAATACTAAAAAATAAATATTAAAATTCTCTCTCTCTCTCTCTCCCACTCTCTCCCTCTCTCTCACTCTTTCTAAAAAAAAAAAAAAAAAAAAACATAAAATTCAATCATTTGGAACAACATGAATGGGACTGGAGGACATTAAGATAAAAACCAAATGCTGCATGTTCCTACATATTTGTGGAAGCTACAAAATTGATGTCATAGAAGTACAGAATAGAATAGTGGTTATTAGCCAGGAGCAGTGGTATACACCTGTAATACCAGCTACCTGTGGGGGCTGAGACAGGAGGATGGCAAGTTCGAAGTCAGCCTCACAACTTCGTGAGTCCCTGTCTCAAAAAGAGAGAGAGAGAGAGAGAGAGAGAGAGAGAGAGAGAGAGAGAGAGAGAAAAGAATAGAGGTTCATAGAGTCTGGGAAGAGTGTAGGGGAAGGGAAGGAGGGATAAAAGAGGATGGTTTGTGGATACAGGGATACAGTGGATAGGAAGAATAACTTTGATGTTCTATAGCACAGCAGGGTAATTATGATTAATAACAATTAGTTGTATGTTTCAAAATAGCTAGTAAAGAGGATTTTGAATGTTTCAAACACAAAGAAATGAGATATATTTATATCTATATATAAAGATATAGATATATCTATATATCTATATATCTATATCTATATATCTATATCTATATCTATATCTATCTATCTATCTATCTATATATATATATATATATATCTGAGGTGACGTGCAAATTACCTTGATCATTATACATTGTATACATATATTGAGATGTTACACCATACCCCTTAAATTTGTACAATTACTATGTGTCAATTAAGAATAAAAATATATTTTAAAAAAGAATTGGGGATATAGCTCAGTTGGTAGAGTGCTTGCCTAGCAAACAAAAAGCCCTAGGTTCAATCCCCAGCACCACAAATAAATAAATAAAAAAGAATTAAATAGTGGTTGCCTTTAGACCTGAGAGGTAGGAACTGAGTGGGAAAGGGAGTTAAGGAAGTTTCTGGGTGCAGAAAGTGACTAAGGTGTTAACATTACATTTTTTCAGAACTCTTTATACTGAACTTCTGTGAATTTCACTCTATATTAAGTTTTACCTCAGTAAAAAACGAAACATGATTAGTTACTACTAATCCTTTCATTTACTGTTCTTGACGTGTTCGAATAAAGTAACATTTAAAGGCCATTAAATGAGTTGGCTGTGGTGATGCAGGCCTGTAATCCCAGCCATTTGGGAGGCTGAGGCAGGTGGATCACAAGTTGGAGGCCAACTGCAGCAATTTAGCATGGCCCTCAGCAACTTAGTAAGACCTGGTTTCAAAATAAAAAGAGTTGGGGAAGTAGCTCAATGGTAAAGCACTCCTGTGTTCAAACTCCAGTACTGGAAAAAAATTAATTAATTAAATGTTATACCAATTTAAGCCTTAGCTAATTTAGTTATTTTTCTCCCTCTTTTCACTTCTCTGGGGTCTTTAATCATTAAATTTAAATTTAATTTAAATTGTTAAATTTAACAATTTTTGTTTTTATGTATTTTTTAAATTTTATGTCAGTTTTCTTAATTTATGGGTTTTTGTTTTGGTACTGGGATTGAACTCAGGGGCACTGGACCACTGAGCCACATCCCCAGCCCTATTTTGTAGTTTATTTAGAGACGGGGTCTCACTGAGTTGCTTAGTGCCTCGATTTTGCTGAGTCTGGCTTTGAATTTGCCATTCTGCTGCTTCAGCCTCCCCTGCTGCTGGGATTATAGGCCTGCACCACTGTGCCTCGCTTAATTTATGGGTCTATGTTTGTAAATCTTTTTCTTCTTTTTGGTAGTATGAATTGAACCCATGGATGCTTTACTCCTGAGCCATATCTCCAGACAATTTTATTCTTTTGAGACAGGGTCTCCCTAAATTTCTGTGTCTTGCTAAATTGCCTGGGCTGGCCTTGACTATGTGATCTTCCTGCCTCAGCCTCCTGAGTCATTGGGATTACAGATATGTGCAAACATGCCCAGTTGTTTGCCTATTCCGAACATATCTCTTCTATTCCAGGTTTAGAAACATGATCTCATATTTGTTCCATTATTTTTATAGTTTTTTTTTTTTGTGTGTGTGTGTGTGTGAGAAAGAGAGAGGGGGAGAGAGAGAGAGAGAGAGAGAGAGAGAGAGAGAGGGAGGGAGGGAGGGAGGGGAATTTAACTATTGATTAACTGGAGATGGTGGGCAACTTTCTTAGTATTGCCAACTCTTAGTTTTCTTATCCATTAAGTAGGGATAATATTTTGTTCTTCATATGTTTGAATAGGCCATTAAATGTTTGACCTATTTATTTATTTTTTTCTTGTTATTTTATTTTATTTTTTTATTTTTTATTTTTTATTAGTTGCTCGAGACAATACAATGATCTTTGTTTGACCTATTTAGAGGGTAACAATTGCTTTATTATTATAAATATTTTTTTGCAGTACTTGAACTTTGGGGTGAACTACATCCCTGGTCCTGTTTAATTTTATTTCAATTCTGGGTCACATTAAATTGCCCATGCTGGCCTCAAACTTGTGATCCCCTCCTTCCTCAGCCTCCTGAGTCACTAGGATTACAGGTGTATGCCACTGTGCCTGGCTTCCAGTGCTGGAGATTAAGCCCAGGGCCTCTTGTATGCTAGGCAAGTGCTCTAGCACTGATGTCCACCCCCACTCTATTATGTTATTAATTGTGTGTTATGGCATTTGACATTTTACCTTAATCCTTTGTGTATCTGGCTCTTTCATTAAGCCTGTCTTCAGTGATAGGAAATATGGTTTCCTCCATTTAGCAAGTGTTTAAATGTTTGTTTAATGAATGGATTTGTTGGTTGAATGGATGAACAACATAGAATAAAAACCAAGTACAAGCTGGGCACTGTGGTACATGCCTGTAATCCCAGCGGTTTGTGGGGCTGAGGCAGGAGGATTGAGAATTCAAAGCCAACCCCAGCAATGGTGAGGTGCTAAGCAAATCAGTGAGACCCTGTCTCTAAATAAAATACAAAATAGGGCTGGGGATGTGGCTCAGAGGTTGAGTACCCCTGAGTTCAATCCCTGGTAACAACAACAACAACAACAAAAGTATAAAAGGGGAAATGAATAAATATGAAGCAGTTTTTATATGAAATTAAACACAAAACTAAAGTAAAACTAGGGCAGAGAAAAAACTTAGATATAACTATTTAATACCTATATGGGTTCTTGTTCAAGTATGGGCTCCAAAAGGACTGAGGTTCTACTGATTGAAATAGTAGAAGTTTAAGTGAGCAGGCATTTTTCTTCAGAGAGTCTATAGTCAGATTATAGTTCCAGGAGGCCAGGGATCAGAAATACTTTGCCCACCAATGTATTCCTAGCTTGCAGCATAGAACCTGGTGGCCAAGAGATGTTTATGACTGGATGAAATGCTTTCATCAGATCTTCAAGTTTTTTTTTTTTTGGGGGGGGGTGGGGGGGCAGGGGGCAGGTACTAGGGATTTAATTCAAAGGCACGCAGCCACTGAGCCACATCCCGGGCCCTATTTTGTATTCTGTTTAGAGACAGGGTCTCACTGAGTTGCTTAGTGCCTCACCATTGCTGAGGCTGGCTTTGAACTTGTGATCTTCCTGCCTCAGCTTACAGAGCCGCTGGGATTACAGGTGTGTGCCATCACGCCCAGTTCAAGGCTTTTTAAAATTATTTATTTAATTATATGCGGTGCTAAGAATCAAACCCAGTTCCTCACACATGCTAAACAAGTGCCCTTCCACTGAGCCACAATCCCAGCCCCTCAAATGGTTTTTTTTTTTTTTTCAACCTTTCAAATAACCTAGAAGGAAAAAATAAACCAAAAAAACAGATCTCTGGGAAAAGCTTTATGCAGGCCAGAGCTCTGGGAGGAATTTATCAACATGGAATGATCAAGAAACCCTCCCTCCATCTCCTTTAAGGGACTAAGTGATTCTCAACTGGCTTTCTGATTCTCACAGGTTAGGCTGTGCCAAGCTTGATTCATAAACCGACTTCTGTCACCTACCATCTGTGTGACCTTCATTAAATTATTTAGGCTAGAGAGCAGGTTTCCATAGTAACATTCACCTTGAAGGCCTGTAGGGTGGATTTCTTCAAAAGGGATGACATAGCATTGGAGTGTTAAGGTGTACAACTAACGTTATGTCTTCTGTTCCCCCTGCCGCACGTGCTTTTTTCCCTTTGTAAAATATCTGTTCACAGGGAGGGCCATGGGTCACACCTGTAATTCCAGTGACTCCAGAGGCTGAGGCAGGAGTTAACATATTGGAGGTCAGCCTGAGCAACTTAGCAAGAACCTAAGCCACTTAATGAGATTCTGTTTCATAATAAACATAAAAGGTGGGCTCTCCTGTAGTCCCAGTGGCTCGGGAGTCTGAGGCAGAAGAATCCCAGGTTCAAAGCCAGCCTCAGCAACAGTGAGGTGCTAAGCAACTTGGTGAGACCCTGTCTCTAAATAAAATACAAAATAGGGCTGGGGATGTGGTTCAGTAATTGAACGCCCCTGAGTTCAATCCCTGGTACCTTAAATAAATAAATAAGGCTGGGAATGTAACTCAGTGGTAAACTGCCCCTGGGTTCAAACTCCAGTAACAAAACAAACAAAACAGCCATTTGTTCATGGCAGTAGATGAGAATTCTCTGGTCTCAAGTCCATTCCTTGTTCTAATCAGTTTGCCTCTACTAGTCCACAGAATTACTTAGTTTAGCCACATAAAAATATCAATTATGATCATTTACAAGAACTCTGTCCAAGTATGCATAATGACTTCACAATACAAGAATAATGAGGGAAATTCACATTTGTTGCTCTCCTGTGGTATATCAGTACTATGCTGGGCACTTTGATGCCTATCTTACCTTGAAATTAGACTTCTCAGTATATAAAAGAATTGACAAAGATCTAGCCAGATGGGTATTAATTTTGTAACTGGATCATAGCATGCATTTAAAAAACTGTTAACTGAATAAACTGTTTGGGTTTTAAACTAAATTTCAAAAATGGTTAAGCATGGGCAGATGTGCTCCTAGCTTTGTAATGGGACTAGAATTTGGTGAGTTCTCTGGGGAACCTCCCTGTACATCTCCAGCATGTTTTTCTATTTTTTACTTTGAGACAGGGTCTGGCTAAGTGTTAGGAGCCACAGCAAAAATATTGATACAGGCACCTTTGGATTTTATTTGACTGCCAGCCAGCAATTCACATTCATATGGTAATTGGACTCATGCTGTCCAGCTGGGCCCAATTTCAGGACTCAGGTTACTCATGTCACTCTTGTAATGGGAGAGTTCCCATTGGTTGGAAAAGGATGGTAGGAGGGTGTTCCGGGGGAAGTGGAAACCCCCCGGCTCAGGTAGACACACACGTGGCGGACCCACCTGTTAGGGAACGCACACGGCCTCTCTCTAAATAAAACTTTGTCTCAGTTTGACTGGCTTGTGTTTTTGTGCCCAACCGGGTTGCAAGATTGCAAACCCGCGTGCACTGACAGCTCAGCAGGGGATCGCTCAGCAGGGGTGCCGCAGGCAGTGCTCGGCAGCAGGAGCGGGACTCAGCCGGCCCGGGGCCGGGCAGTTTGCGGCATTTTGGTGGCCCTGTACTGGGAACGCCCAAAACTTAAAGGTGAGTAATATCGCTCGCCCCTAAGGAAAGGCGACAGAATGGGTATTTCTGTTTTGATTTATTCTGCTCTTATTTCAGGCTCTCTAGCCTTACAATTTTTCCAGACCAGTTGGGATAAATGGCTAGCTCAAGGTTTGAAGTTATTCGGCCCTGAGAGAGAGAAAATTGACATAATCATTTTCCTCCTCTCCGTTTCTGTTTCATTCTGTTTTGGCTTTCTTCTATCCTATCTTATTGGGTTACGTTACCTTTATAGTAGATTAGAATCTAGTAAAAAACAAACCGAAAAACTGTTAAGTAAATTGTTAGAGGTCCAAGCCATGGCAGAAAACATATTAGGTCAAGCAAAACAAAAGGTCTCTCAAGCTAGTCAGATAGAAGAAAATTTGAACAAGGCAAGCTCAGGGAAAAAACGGTCGTCAGATAGGGAGGCTGCTACTAACTCCGTTCCACCACCAGAGGGCATAGTTCAACCAACAGCTTTACCTGCCTCCATAGATGATGAACGGAATCCTGAGGCGGGACCCCAAAAACTAGCATGCCCTGTAGTTGAGCAGGGAGAAGATAAAGAACGAGTTTACCGTGCCTTAGATTTCAAAATAATAAAGCAATTAAAGGAAGCTGTAGCAGCCTACGGCCCGGCCGCTCCCTTCACAGTCAGTATGGTCGAATCTATTACCGGCTGGAACTTAACACCAGCAGATTGGGCTAACGTGTGTAATTCTGTGCTAAATAGAGGACAGTATTTATTATGGAAAATTGCCAATGAGGAATTTTGCAAGGAGACAGCTAGGCAAAATGCAGAAGCAGGTTACCCTGAACGAGGCCTGAAAATGTTACTGGGAAAAGAAGAATTTCAAGAACAAATGCAACAGCTCAGATATGATCCTGGCGTATACGCTCAAGTCGCTATAAATGCAATTAAGGCATGGAAAACTTTAAAGGGACAAGGGGATTTTCAAGGTCAACTATCTAAGATAATACAAGGAGTTAATGAGCCCTACGCTGACTTTGTAGCTAGACTTATTGAAGCAGCCTCTGAGACATTTGAAAATACAGAACAGGCAATGCCATTTATAAAACAGCTGGCTTACGATCAAGCAAATCGTTGCTGCAAAGAGGTCATTAGACCGTGGAAACAGGAAGATTTAAACACATATATTAAATTATGTAGAGACATTAATGAACAAGGACAAGTCATGGCAGCTGAAGTAAAACAGGCTTTAAGTGCCAAGCCAAAAACATGCTATAATTGCAATCAAGAAGGGCATTTTAAAAGAAATTGCCCCATAGGAGGAGGGTTTAACAAAGCTAGGTATCAAAAGAGTAGAATCCCGGGTATTTGCCCACGATGCCATAGAGGGAGACATTGGGCTAATGAATGCCATTCTCAAACCACCATAGAGGGTATTCCGTTATCAAAAAATGGACAAAGACCAAATGTCTACCCACGATATCGTGGAGAAAGGCATCAGGCCCCGTTGTCAAAAAACGAATTGGAGGGCCCAATGCCCCGGGGCCCAAAACCACAAATATACGGGGCAATGGAGGAACCCAGCAGCACCATCAAGGTGGTGCCCAGGACGCATTATCCATCAGATCCCTCATCAGACAGACTAGAGGGAGCGCAGGGTTGGACATCTGTGCCTCTGCCAGAGCAGTATTAACTCCAGAGATGGGAGTTCAAATCATTCCCACAGGAGTAAAAGGACCTCTTCCCCAGGGAACAGTAGGCTTATTATTAGGACGCAGTTCTTCTACACTTAAAGGACTTATGATAAGTCCTGGGGTAATTGATCCCGATTATGAGGGTGAAATAAAAATCATAGCTAGTTCTCCAAGAGGTATATCAGTAATTTCATCAGGAGATAGAATAGCACAGCTATTAATAATACCAAGCCTACATGATAAATTTTCCAGTTGTAATGTAGAAAGAGGTTCCAAGGGATTAGGCTCCACAGGTGTAGATTGGGCTATGCTATCTTTAAATTTAGATTCTCGCCCTATGCTAAAATTAAATATTCAAGGGCATGATTTTAATGGACTGCTGGACACAGGCGCTGACCTCAGCATCATATCTCGCCAGGAATGGCCTAAGCATTGGCCATTACAGCAAGCGACCCAAACACTTAGAGGCCTAGGAGTGGCAACTAATCCCCATAGAAGTGCAATGGTATTAGATTGGAGGGATCCTGAAGGATGTGAAGGAACTATACAGCCCTATGTATTGGACCATCTCCCCATAAATTTATGGGGACGAGACGTCCTAGATCAATTAGGATTGACATTAACAAATAACGTCAATCCTAACGCGCCCACTACTAGGGCAAAACAAGGCTTTAGAAAAGAAAAGAGATTAAAAGATCAAGAACAAGATATAACAGCACCAATTCAAGTAGATCAAGAGATAGATAAACATGGATTGGGTTTTCAAAAAGGGCCACTGAGACAATCAAAATTACTTGGAAATCAGAAAGACCAGTGTGGGTTCCTCAGTGGCCCCTAACTAAAGAAAAGATACAAGTAGCCCATGATCTGGTCAAACAGCAATTAGCGGAAGGACATATACAACCTTCCGTATCTCCCCATAATACTCCCATTTTTGTTATTAAAAAGAAATCTGGTAAATGGAGATTATTACAAGATTTAAGAGCCATTAATAATGAGATGGTTATTATGGGACCTGCTCAATCAGGGATTCCCCAACTGTCTGCTTTACCAAAAACGTGGCATATTCTAGCTATAGATATTAAAGATTGTTTCTTCTCAATTCCAATTCACCCCGAGGATAGTCCACATTTTGCATTTACTATCCCTGCACTGAATCATGAAGGTCCTGATCAGAGATATGAATGGAAAGTACTCCCTCAAGGGATGGCTAACAGCCCAACTTTGTGCCAAATTTATGTTGATAAAGCAATCCAGCCACTTAGAATTCAAAACCCTGAACTACAGATATTTCACTATATGGATGATGTGTTAATGGCACATAAAGATAAAAACACATTGCTAGAATGTTATGCCACGCTTACAAACTTATTAAAAAATTATAATCTAGAGATAGCAATAGATAAAGTACAATTAAATCTTCCAATTAATTATTTAGGAGTTCTATTATCCTCAACCATGGTCCGTCCACCAAAAATTCAAATACGAGTAGATCAACTCAAATCACTTAATGACTTTCAAAAGTTATTGGGAGATATAAATTGGATAAGGCCTTATCTAGGCATACCAACAGGAGAATTAGGACCTTTATTTGATATTTTAAAAGGTCCATCAGATCCAAATTCACCCCGCATGTTAACGCCTAAAGCTAGAAAGACATTAAAAATCATTGAAACATATATGGAAAATATGCATTTGGATAGAATTGATATAAGTTTGCCTTTATTATTTATTGTACTACCGACAAAAAATATTCCTACAGGGGTATTTTGGCAAGAAGGTCCATTATTATGGATACATTTGTCTTATTCTCCTAATACTATTCTTACTAGATATCCTGAGGCTGTAGGGCAATTAATACTCAAAGGAATAAAGGCAGCAAAAGGAGTGTTTGGGATTTCTCCCAATAAAATTATTACTCCATATACTATGGATCAAATTGATGAGTTAGCTAATGAGTTAAATACTTGGGCAATAATCATGTGTAAATCTAGTGTTGCATTTGATAATCACTTGCCATCTAATCCTTTGTTGTCCTTTTGGTCTAAGCATCCTGTAATTTTTCCAAAAATGACAAGAAAAACCCCTATCATAAATGCTCCAAATATATTCACTGATGGGTCAAATAATGGTACAGCAGCAGTAGTTACTCCTGATCAAACTTTTACATTTTTAGTACCCAAACAATCAGCTCAAAAGGTAGAGCTCAATGCAGTATTGCAAGCTTTTATGATGTTCAAAGATTCTACATTTAATTTATTTTCTGATAGTCAGTATGTAGTTAATGCTATCGTATCTCTTGAAGATGCTGGTAGGATTTCTCCTTCCTCTACTGTTTTCTCTTTGTTTTCTGCTATACAGAGTCTAATCTGGGATAGAAAGGATCCATTCTTTATAGGACATATCAGAGCACATACAGGATTGCCTGGAGCCCTTAGTTTGGGTAATGAACTAGCAGATAAATCTACACATGACATACATATTTTCTCCACAATAGAAGAAGCTATAAATTTTCATAAAAGGTTCCATGTCAATGCTAATACTTTACAAAAACGTTTTAAAATAACTAAAGAACAAGCCAGACATATAATAAAACAATGTCAAAATTGTGTGACATTTTTGCCACAAATTAATCTTGGAGTCAATCCTAGAGGACTGATACCTAACCATATTTGGCAGATGGACGTCACACACTTGCCAGAATTTGGAAAATTAAAATATTTACATGTTACAGTTGATACTTCTTCTGGATTTTTGATGGGCTCCCTTCATCCCGGAGAAAAAACTAAAGATGTTATAGCTCATTGCTTACAAAATTTTGCCACTGTGGGTGTTCCTAAACAGTTAAAAACCGATAACGGTCCTGGTTACATCTCCAAGTCTTTTAAACAATTTTGCTCATCATTTGGCATTACTCATATAACAGGAATCCCATACAACCCACAGGGACAAGGCATAGTTGAAAGAGCTCATCAAACTATAAAAATGTACTTATTAAAGCAAAGGGAGGGAATTAGTAAGGGGTATATATCCCCCAAAGATAAACTTAAAATAACCCTTTTTACTCTAAACTTTCTAAATTTGGATTCATCAGGACTTAGTGCTGCGGAAAGACATATGTATCCGAAAAATGTACATAAGCCTAAGGTACTTTGGAAAGATATTCTAACAGGACAATGGAAAGGTCCAGACCCAGTAATAGTCTGGAGTCGGGGCTCCGTCTGTGTTTTTCCACAGGAGGAACAGCAACCAATTTGGATTCCAGAGAGATTAACTAAAACAATTTCTACAGAAAAAGAAGATGATTTGACTCAAATCCATAACAGCTGATATCCAGAGTTCCAGCCTGGCTATTCTTGCATCTGCGACAGTGATTTACCACGGTGCCTTTTTCAATATCTATTTTATTATTTGCATTTTTCCCACATCATAAAGTTCTATTTTATTTTATTTTATTTTATTTTACCTTATTTTTTAAGCTCATACAAACCTAGGTTAATGTTTTTCTGATCAGTTTTATTTTTTTGACTGTGTTTTATTTATTTATTTTTTTTAACTGTAAAGTTTTTAAACATTGCAATGGAGATTTCACCTAGCTATAGCTACAAGGCCTTTATTTACTATTGTCTTATATGTTCTATGTTATGTATGCTGTTTTGTGTTGTATGTCTGTATGTGTGTATGTCCATATTTCATTTATAAGGAGCGCTCATGTATATATAGATACAAGTATTCAAAAAAAAAAAAAAAAAAAAAATTTTAGTCACGTGACTTATATGGTTTAATTTACTTTAGGTAAACAGCTGTTATTAAATTTTGTTTTTAACTGCTCAATCAAGGACTTAATTTACCTTGGGAGGAAATGGACATATTGATAGACTCCTCCACTTTGAACTGCTTACACAACTTGTCTGGACTATGTATCACCTGTATGCATTGTGTTCTATTTGTTGATACAGCGAACTGGTAGTGCTAAATATCTTAGCCGATGTGTCACCAGTGTTTCCAAAGGAGCCGTCAATTGGCTTGGTGTCGTGGCAATTCTGCGTCTTTCTCCCTTCTGCTAGTGATGGTCTGATTTTGGGGGCCAACAGAGGTGAGGCAAGAACCTCACCCCCCCACTGGCACCAAGGTTAAATTTGGGGGCCAACAGAGGTGAGGCAAGAACCTCACCCCCCCACTGGTGCATAGGCCTATTACACAGGTATGGCTATATACTGGACCGGTAGTCAGTGACGGGTATGATTCGGTTACAGTGGTATCAACCTAAGCCAGGAGACTGACGCAATAAGGTCAGTTTTCCCATGACGGGTAAGAACCATATGTGAATTGGACATACCTAACAGGCACGGTCCCTAGCCACATTTGCCTGTTGTTTATTTTAACAGTAGGGGGCAGATGTTAGGAGCCACAGCAAAAATATTGATACAGGCACCTTTGGATTTTATTTGACTGCCAGCCAGCAATTCACATTCATATGGTAATTGGACTCATGCTGTCCAGCTGGGCCCAATTTCAGGACTCAGGTTACTCATGTCACTCTTGTAATGGGAGAGTTCCCATTGGTTGGAAAAGGATGGTAGGAGGGTGTTCCGGGGGAAGTGGAAACCCCCCGGCTCAGGTAGACACACACGTGGCGGACCCACCTGTTAGGGAACGCACACGGCCTCTCTCTAAATAAAACTTTGTCTCAGTTTGACTGGCTTGTGTTTTTGTGCCCAACCGGGTTGCAAGATTGCAAACCCGCGTGCACTGACAGCTCAGCAGGGGATCGCTCAGCAGGGGTGCCGCAGGCAGTGCTCGGCAGCAGGAGCGGGACTCAGCCGGCCCGGGGCCGGGCAGTTTGCGGCAGCTAAGTTACATAGGGACTCACTAACTTGCTGAGGCTGGCTTTGAACTTGAGATCCTCCTGCCTCAGCCTCCAGAACCACTGGGATTAGACCAAATGGTCTGCGGACCTCACCCAGTGAACCAGAATCTTGTGGGAAAGAAATTGGTATTAGGAAACTAGGGCTGAAGTTCTGGTTGAGGCTTAACTGGGTTGAGGGACTTGGGGTAAGTCTCTATCCTCTCTGGGCCTTAGCTTAGCATATGAAAAACAAAGGAGGGGGTTATTATTGAGCTTGTTCAGTTATTGAATATTTCCCAAACTTATATTCTAAGGTTCCCTATCAGTCATGTTTATTTTTCCTTTGAGATAAAAATACTTCCTGTGCTTGGAACTTCAAAGAAATCAATCAATGACATTTATAAAGCACCTATTATATACGTTCTAGGAGACTCCAGCCTCAGCAACAATTTGAGACTGTCTAAAAATTAAAATGAATGAATGAATGAATGGAGCTGGAGATGTAGTTCTGTATGGGACTGCCCCTCGATTCAATCCTCAGTATCACAAAAAAAAAAAAAAAAAAAAAAACGACTTTTTGCCGCTCAATGATTATGGTACCCTTGGCAAAAATCATTTGACCATCTATGCAAAGGTTTTTGCGCCATAAAACTTTTGCAATTGGTGGTACAGAAACCGTGTGGTATCTGTCTTAAGAAAAATATGGTTAAGATCGGTTAAATGCTCAGTACTTGTCCACTGGCTGTGTGCTCAGTGGGCACGGGGCACATGTTTTTCCATGCTTTGCCTCCATGGAACCAGTGTGACAAGCTGTCCATTCCCAAAGGGGCATGGACAGAGTCAGGACTTGAACCCAGAGTTCCTGGCTCCATGTGTCATGCTATTTCAGGTCAGAGAGTCTCATCTCTAACATGTGCTCAGAAGTGAAATGAGAAGGTCGCTACCGTGCAGCCTGGCGGCTCCAGGCTCCTAGGCACTTAGGAGTCACTAAAAGCCAGCGGCTATACTTAAGGTGCAGACTTGAAGAATTCCGAAGGTGCCAGAGCAGCGGATCTCTAACTCTCCCAGTCCGGAAGGACCGAGTCCTGAAGCGGGAGCCCCACCCCACCGGGCGGACCCTAAGTCCTTCCCCGGAACCTGGGCGCGGCTGGCCCGTGCTATTGGCGCGGGTGGAGGACGAACAACAGAAAAATGCCTGCGACGAGATTTGCGCGGAAACTCTCCAGGGTCTTTCGGGACAGGGGCCTGGGCGTTCTAAGATGGCTCTACCAGTAGTTCCCTCGCCTCTCTGGCGTTTCCTCGTCTCCCGCGGAGTTGTCCCCGCCCCTTGGTCCCTCGGTTAGGTTTCCTTTTGGTACGCCCCCACCCTGACTTAGGCGAGACGGGCCACTGCGCATGCGAGCCCCGCTGCGGGGGCGGGATGGGCGGGGAGTGGGGGGGGAGAGGGAAGCGCGGAGCCGACCCCGCCCCTTCGCGGCTCCACGCGTGACGTCGCTGGGGGCCCTGGCCTCCGCCCGGCTCCGAGCGGTGAGAGCTAGCGGCGGGCCGACTCGACACCGCCAGATCCGGAAGGGATGCGGGTGTCGAGATTCTTCCTAAGGGGGCTTTGGGGAGGAGGGGAGGCCCAGGTGCCCCACCAGCCGCTGACCCCAAGGCTCTGCCCTACCCCCTCCTGTTTTTCCCTTTCCAGAAATGCCTGGACGGGTGGCTGGGCAGGAGTTGAGCATTGGTGACACCTGCATTTCCGTGGCTCCCTCCTTCTTCCTCCACCCCATACATTTAACTCCTCGACTTCCAGATGTTCTTTCCCTTCGGGCTGTCGCTTCTTGTGCTTCTTGTGCGGAACAGAGTACTTTATTTGGAAGCAGGAGAAAGGAGACCAGTTGCAGACGCTGGCCTTACCACTTCTATGTTAAAGTCCTAGAGCTTCAGTTTCTTTCAAAATATTCTAGCCTTGCCTCACCTGGTTTTTGAAGATCAGAATGGCAGAGAAAGGAAACAGACATCTGTTGAGTACCTGCGTGGCCAAGTAAAAGCAGATAACCTGTCTGCGACATTTTATCCTATGATTTGGTGTTCTTAAAACTCCGATTAAGTTCACAGAGGTTAACTGACTTGGTTTTACATAGCTAATGAGCAGAGCTGCCGTACCAAGTAGCTCCAAAGGTGGGACCTTCTAGTGAAATACTCTGGCTGGAGCTGTTCTTTCACCAAACACTATCCCAGAACAGTGGCTTCCCCTTTCTCTGGCTGAGAATTCTTCCTTTCATTCTCCTTTTTCCAGCATAGAATGCTCTGCTCTACTTCTGCCTTGATTGTTTCAGAAGTGAAATTCAGCAGATATTTATCAAGTGATACAGAGAGATGAATTTTTGGAGTCAAGACCCTTGGATTCTTGTCTGGGTCCTGTCATTTATTGGCTGTGTGGTTTAGGGCGAGTGCCTTGTCTTGTCTGAGCTTTAGCTTCCCTTTGTATAAAATGGGTGAGTGCCTCCTGACCAGTGGGCTCTTGTCCAGTTCTCCCCCATTGTCCTCCGCAGGCTCTCCGCAGAGGTCCATACCCCTCTGCTCCCCATGGGCAGCTGCCAGGCAGGGCACAACTTGCATCTCTTTCTGGTCCACCACCCACCTCTGGTTTGTGCCACTTTGATCCTGCTGCTTCTTGGCTTCTCGGGCCTGGGCCTTGGTGGCTACCTCCTTACCCATAAGACTGGCCTGCGCAGCCCTGACATCCCTCAGGTGAGTATCCTCCGGCTCACCCTTCCCCCTGTAGACCTGCTCCTGCTGCTGATCTCATCTCACCTCTCTCCCATCCTCCTTTTGAACACAGGACTGGGTGTCCTTTTTGAGATCTTTTGGACAGATGACCCTGTGCCCCATGAATGGGACAGTCACAGGGAAGTGGCCAGGGTCTCACGTCGTGGGCTTACTGACCACCTTGAACTTCGGAGATGGTCCAGACAGGAACAAGACCCAGACATTCCAAACAAAGATTCCGGGTAGTCAGATAGGATTGAAAGGTGAGATTGGGAAGGATTGGGGGCCCAGCATTGGAACACTAAGGGCCAGGCCCTGCCTCTGACCTCACCAACCTGGTGATCTTGGGAACTTCTCTGTACTGTAGTCACTCCTCCTAAAATAAGAACTCGATACTGGGGCCAGGGTTGTGGCTCAGTGGTAGAGTGCTTGCCTAGCATGTGTGAGGCACTAGGTTCAATCTCTGGCATCACATAAAAAATAAATAAGTAAATAAACAAATAAAATAAAGGTATTGTGTCCATCTACAACTAAAAACAAAAAGTTAAAAAAAAAAAAGAACTCAATACTTATAGTGAACATGCTGTCTACAGTGTAAGTTCTCTCTCTTTTTTGGTACAGGGGATTGGACCAAGGGGCCTTAACTACTGAGCCATATCCCCAGACCTTTTTTGAATTTTATTTAGAGACAGAGTCTCACTGAGTTGCTTAGGGCCTTGCTAAGATGCTGAGGCTGGTCTTGAACTTTCAATCCTCCTGCCTCAGCCTCCCAAGCTGCTGGGATTACAGGCGTGCACCACCACATCTGATTTACAGTGTGGTTTCTCTGTTTTGTCTTTCTATTTCCAGTTCTGCAGTTCTTTGATTCCATCCTTGGAATTGTGATAATATGGGCTAGGTTTGACTCAAATGTTTTTTCTCATAATCATCTCTTCTTAGAGGCACCATTTTCCCTCAGGGATATCAGAGACTATGTTCTGTTCAATTAAACTAGTATCTTTTTTTAAAAAATATTTATTTTTTAGCTGTAGTTGGACACAGTACCTTTATTTTATTTATTTATTTTCATGTGGTGCTGAGGATTGAACCCAGGGCCTCATACATGCTAGGCAAGCGCTCTGCCGTTGAGCCACAACCCCAGCCCTAAACTAGTATCTTAAGTGCCTATTGTATGCTTAGCATAGCTCTGTGTACAGAACAATGTTAGACAGCATTATTTACCAAACAGCTTATAATCTTCGGGGAAAATGATGAAATGGATGGTCTAGTAGGCGCCATTAATTTCTGGGTGACATCTGATCTCAGTTTTCTTATCTAAAAAATGGGGAGATAAAGCCGGGTATGGTGGCACATGCCTATAATCCCAGCAACTCAGGAGGCTGAGGCAGGAGGATTGCAAGTTCAAGGCCAGTCTCATCAACTTAATGAGGCCCTAAACAACTTAGCAAGACTCTGTCTCAAAATAAAAACTAAAAGGTTGGGGATGTGGTTTAGTGGTTTAAGCACCCCTGGGTTCAATCCCTAGTACCAAAAAAAGAGAGAGACACAGAGGAAAGAAGGGTAAAATTTTCAGATTTCAATACTCTCATTCTAAGATTCTCCTATGAGTCACATGTGTCTGTGTATGTTCAAGTGTACACGTATGTGAACAAAGAATAAGATCTGTTTTGTGCCTATCAGAATGGAGAGGAACAGCCCTGGAGGAGACTGGGGAGAGGTGATGGTGGGTGGAGGGAGCTGGCAGGGATAAAGTCCATGAGAGTTGGTGGAGATGGGGGTTGGAAACAAATTGCTCAAAAGCTAGGGTTTTCTCCACTCCAGCTTGTATGTCTTTTGCAGCCATCCCCAAAGATATTGGTGAAGTTGCTTGTCCACATTCCCATTCCCAGCAGGGAGCCTCCTTCCTGAGGGAGCTCCCTTCCTGAGGACCACTGGAGGGTTTTAGTGATGATGAATAGCACATTTTTTTTTTTTTTTTTTTACCTGTGTCATTGAAAATAGACCCATAGTGCTGCAGCTTCTGCAGGCCTTTCCTTCCCTGATCTCCATGAGCCTAGGGAGTCCTCTTCCTCTTTGTCATGTGTTTGGAGCTTTGGAGAAAAATAGAATAGGCTCATTAATGGGTCCTTGGGATCTCATTGAATAAATGTGGGGGGTAGGGAACGGGCTGAATAGAATTTGCAGATTAGAGGCTGGTAGGTGTGTAAGTGTGTGTGTGTGTGTGTGTGTTAATTATGTTAATTTCCATAATTTAAAAATTAGGAGGTTTCACAAAAGAATCCACATTTCCAGTTCTCTCTCTCTCTCTCTCTCTCTCTCTCTCTCACCAGGAATTGAGCCCGGGGATGCTTTACCACTGAGCTACATCCCCAGCCCATTTCATTTTTCTATTTTGAGACAAGGCCTTGCTAAACTGCTGAGGCTGGCCTCAAACTTGTGATCCTTTACCTCAGCCTCCCAGGTAGCTGGGATATAGGCGTGCACACCTGACCATTTCCAGCTTCTCTAACAAAACTCACAAAAGGTTACATGGTGGCCTTTTGCTGTTTTGTAATTGGCTGCTGAGGCTGGAAATGCTAGTGATAGACTGAGATGGGGTGAAGTGGTAGGTTGTTGAGGGAAGTGAGAAAAAAAAAGAACAAGAAGAATAAGGAATGTATCAGATACTTACAGACTTGGGGCAGTTTTTCCTATTCTGCCTTTTTTTGTGTGTGTACTGGGGATTGAACACCAGGGTGCTCTACCATTGAGCTGTATCCTCAGCCCTTTTTATTTCAAATTTTGAGACAGGGTCTCACTAAGTGAAACCAGGCTGGCTTCAAACTTGGGATTCTTCTGCGTCAGCTCCCCCAAGTCGCTGGAATTATAGGTGTGTGCCACCATGCCTGGTAATTCTTTCTACTTTTAAAAAAACATCTAACTGCTTTATTTATTTATTTTTTAGTTGTAGTTGGATACAATACCTTTATTTCACTTATTTCTTTTTATGTGGTGCTGAGGATTGAACCCAGGGTCTCGCACGTGCGAGGCGAGTGCTCTACCCCTGAGCCACAGCCTCAGCCCTTAACTGCATTATTGAGATTTGATTCACATACCATATAATTTACCTACTTAAAATATACATTTAAATGACTTTGAATATATTCACACTAGTGTGTGATTATCACAATTCATTTTAGAACATTTTCATCAACCAGAGACTGTTCACCCATTAACAGTCATTCTCCTTCTCTCCCCCCACCCCAATCACCCGGCCCTGAGCAACCACTAATCTACTTTCTGTCTCTGTAGATTTGCCTATTCTGACACTTAATATGATATGGTCTTTTGTGACTGGCTTCTTTCACTTAGAATAAAGTTTTTAAAGTTCAGCCATTTTATAGCACGTATCAGTATTTCATTTCTTTTTATGCTGAACAACATTTTTATACCACATTTTCATTTATGTGTTCATCATTTCACATTTGGGTTGTTTGTTGGTTGGGTTAATATAAATGATGTTGCTATGAACACTGTAGGTTTTGTGTGGACATGTTCTCATTTCTCTTGAAATAAACATGAGTTGGGCATGGTGGTGCATGCCTCTAATCCCAGAGACTTGGGAGACTAAAGCAGTAGGACTGCAGGTTTAAAGCCAGCCTCAGCAACTTATTGAGACTCTGTCTCACAAAGAATTGGGGATGTAGCTTAGTAGTAAAGCACCCTTAGCTTCAATCCCTAGTATTTACCTGCGTGTGTGTGTGTGTGTGTGTGTGTGTGTGTGTGTATACTTACAAGTAGAACATAAGAACATATGAACATATGGTTAATCTTTTGAGGAACTTCCCAACTGTTTTCCACACAGCTATAGCATTTTATATTTCCACCAGTATGAGATTTCCATTTTCTCTACAACCTCACCAATACTTAGTTATTATCTGTCTTTCTTATTATAGTTGTCCTAACCAGTGTGATTCTGATTTGCATTTTCTTGATGGTTAACAAGATTGATAATGATATTTCATATGCTTTTGGCCATTTATATGTATCATTTGAAGAAATATATATTCAGAGTCTTTAACTGTATTTTAAATTGGGCGATTTGTCTTAATTATTGAGGTATGAGAGTTCTTTGTGTTTTCAGTGCCACTGCACCTAGCTCCCTGTATTTTCTTCTATAGTTTTAATTTTTGTGTTTAGGACTATGATCCATCTTTAGTTCATTTTATGTATGAGGCTCAACTTCATTGTTTTTGCATGTGTCTATCTTTAATTGTATAACATCATTTTTTGGAAAGATTGTTTTTTTGCCCCACTGAATGGTCTTGGCACCATATTGAAAAATCAGTTGGCCCACTGTGGTGGTGCAGGCCTGTAATCCCAGCAATTTGGGAAGCTGACGCAGGAGGATTCCGAGTTCAAGGCCAGCCTCAGCAATTTGGCAAGACCCTGTCTCAAAATAAAATAAAATAAAATAAAAGGACTTGGGAACTAACTAGCTTATTGGTAAAGTGCCCCTGGGTCCAATCCCCAGAACCAAGAAAAAGAAAACTAAAAGAAAATAAATTGACCAATTGACCATGGATACATTGTTTATTTTGAGATTCTGTTGTATTCCACTGATCTATATGTCTGTCCTTATGCTAGTGCCACACTGTTTTGATTTCTGTAGCTTCATAGGAAATTTTGAAGTCAGGAGACGTGAGTCCTTCAACTCAGTTCTTCTTTTTCAAGATTGTCTTAGCTATTCCAGATCCCCTGAGTTTTCGCATGAATTTTAGGAATAGCTTGTTAATTTCTGTTTCTGCAAGGAAGCCCTATTCTTTTTTTTTTTATACCTTTATTTTATTTACTTATTTTTATGTGGTGCTGCAGATTGAAACTAGGGCCTTACACATACTAGGCAAATGCTCTACCACTGAGCTACAAACCCAGCCCTACCCTTTTTTTTTTTTTTTTTTTTTTTTTAGAATTTTAACATTTATTTTTTAGTTCTCGGCGGACACAACATCTTTGTTGGTATGTGGTGCTGAGGATCGAACCCGGGCCGCACGCATGCCAGGCGAGCGCGCTACCGCTTGAGCCACATCCCAGCCCCATACCCTATTCTTTTAATAATGGTTAGAAACAAAGATTTTTACGGGGGTAGGAGGAATCATCTGTGATTGTATCATCCATGTAACAATTATTGAGCACTTACTAATATCAGACATGGGAAATTCAGAGATCTGTAATACATGGGTCCTCCCCTAAAGTTGCTTACAGTCTTGCAAGGATAAAGATTCGAATAGAAATAAATACCTTTCAGTATGTGAGGCAGAACATAAGGTACAGTGGGAGTACTGAGGGGCCCATGGAACAGGGATAGCAAAAAAGGACTTTCCCAAAGATACAGTGCCTAGGCTAAAGCCTGAGGATTGCTTAGTTACATACAGTTCAGCCAGAGGAAATGGCAAACATAAGGACAGCATGACATGTTTAGGAACTTCCAGAGGTTCAGTTTGGCTGGTATATACAGGAGAAGGAATGTTGAATGAGTAGTAGGAGATGGGTCTGAAGACAGAGGCAAGATCCCGTGGAGGATCTTGTGTGCAACCCAAGGTAATGGGGCTTTATCCAGCACATTGGGCATACTTAAAGATTTTGACCAGGAAAGCAGTAAAACTTTATTGTTTTTTTTTTTTTTTTTTTTAAAAAAAGATCACACTCTGTTAGCTGACAGGAAGACCAGTTAGGAAGTGACTGCAATAAAGCAGTGATGAGAAAAGCTGAGCTAAGCCAGAGTGTGAGTTGAGAGAGACATTAGAAATCTGGGATTGGTAAGACTTGGTGACTGATTCCATCGGGGTGATGTAAAGAAAGGGGAAAAGTTTTTTACCAAATTTTATACATATATTTTTCAGTGGTAATTATGGTGTCTATACTGATTTGTGTTTGTCTTTTTTCACTTACATGTAAGTGGTTTTTCATAATACTACATGATCTTCAACATTGTGATAATGACTATAAATTGATCCATTAAATGATCAGGCCCGCATTTGTTAATGCTTTCCTTAGTAAACATCTATTATTTCCTAATTCTTGATAAAATCACAATAAATATTTTGATATGCTTTGCATTTTTGTTTTAATCCTTTCCTTAGCATTTCCATAAGTAGAATTACATAGTCAAAGAATATGTCTCCCTTGCTTTTTTTTTTTTTGGTAGTGGGGATTGAACCCAATGGCATTTAAACTCTGAGGCAGCCTTTTTTTATATATTTTATTTAGAGAAAGGATCTCTCTAAGTTGCTTGGGCCTCACTAAGTTGCTGAGGCTGGCTTTGAATTTGTGCTCCTCCTGCCTCAGCCCTGCAAGCTGCTGAGATTACAGGTGGATGCGGTGCTGGCTTTTTTGGGGGGCGAGGGCGGTATAGGGATTAAACCCAGGGACACTACACCACTGAGCCCCATCCCCAGCCCTATTTTGGATTTTATTTAGAGACAGGGTCTCACTGAGTTGCTTAGCACCTCACTTGTGCTGAGGCTGGCTTTGAACTTACGATCCTCCTGTCTCAGCCTCCTGAGCCAGATGTGCTGGGTTTTTAAAATTTTTTTAAAAGATTTTTTAGATGAACACAATATTCTTATTTATTTATTTATTTTTATGTGGTGCTGAGGATCAAACCCAGTGCCTCATACATTCAAGGCAAATACACTACCACTGAGCTACAACCCCAGCCCCGTGCTGGCTTTTTTAAAACTCATTTTGTTGTGGGATGAGCACATACAGAAGTCTAGAAAACAAATGTAAAAGTGGTCCGCACTTGATGGACATATTCTGAGCCCACTTAAATTGCCATAGACACAGATAAATAATAATCTAGACAGTGCCTACCTCCTCACATCTTCAAAAATTCCTGTATTCATCTTTTTAATTTTTACTAATTTAATAGGCAAATGAATTACATGATTCTTTTAATTTATTTTCTCCTAATTGTTAGTGAGGTTGAGTTTCTTCTAATGGGTTTATTGGACATTTTCAGGTCATTGGTTTACCTGTTTGTATTCTTTGCTCATTTTTCTTTTTTTTTTTTGTATCATATTTTCTGTTTCATTTTTTAAAAAAAATACTTATTTTTTAGTTTTAGGTGGATACAATACCTTTATTTTACATTTTTGTGGTGCTAAGGATCAAACCCAGTGCCTCATGCATGCTAGGTGAGCACTATACTACTGAGCCACAACCCCAGCCGACCTCCCATTTCATTTTTTGAAAAACTACCATACATTTTTCCACAGTGGCTATACCATTTTACATTCCCCTCACTTTTTTTGTCTTTTTCTTCTTGATTTGTACATCTTTATTCTATTAGATTGTAAACTTTTCTGTTAATTAAGTGCATTATAGGTGTTTTCAGGCAATCTGTTAACTTGATTTTTTTGTTTTTAATTTATCTTTTGTTGTATGGAAGTCCTTAGCCCTTATGAAGATGGGTATATTGTTCTTGTCCTTTACTAAAGATTTTAGATTTTCTGTCCTTTGTTGGAAGGTCTTCCTTAAAATTAGGAAATAGTCTGTATTTTCTTTTAATAATTACTTAAAATTTATTTTAGTTTTGTATGATTATTTAATATATCTGCATTTATTTTATAGTGCGAGATAACAATCTAAATCTATGTTCTTTTCAACATGGAAATTTTCCCCAAACCATTTACTTAAAAGGCTATCCTTTCCCCACTAATTTAAAATAGAGTAGGGGCTGGGGCTGGGACTGAGTGGCAGATTGCTTGCCTAGCATGTGTGAGGCACTGGGTTCGATCCTCAGCACCACATACGAATAAACAAATAAAATAAAGGCATTCTGTCCATCTACAACTGCAAAAAAAAAAAAAGATTAAATAAAATAGAGTATAAACTTTTTTAAAAATCTTTATTTATTTATTGTTATGTGGTGCTGAGTATCAAATCCAGGGCCTCACACATTCCCAGTCCTTTTTAAAAAATTTTTTTATTTTGAGACAGGATCTTGCTAAGGCCAGCCTCAGACTTTCGATCCTCCTGTCTCAGTCTCCAGAGTCACTGGGATTACAAGCATGAGCCACTGTGCCCAGCGGGTGTGAATCTTTTAATGAATTTTGGCACCTAGTGGGAGTTGCTCTCTTAAAAAGGACAGGTTAATTTATACACAATGACATGGGCAGTGTGGGTCTGCCTGTCTCACTACGATCTCGTGAGGTAGTAGTATGTTGGTTGAGTTGATTTTAAACTAATTTCAGCTAATTTGTGTTTATATTGATAGGCAGCCATTTTCATTTCTCAAAGATATAAATGGCATTGTGTTCAGAGTACTTTATTGAAAGAGATAAATGCCAAAACTCCTGGTCTTGTAGGAAGCTTTAGGAACAAACAGAAGTCTGAAGATAGCTCCTGCCCTCTGCTTCTTTTTCCCCATCTGCTCTCCTGTGCCTCTCCCAGGATCTTCTGCAGGAGAGCTGATCCTCATCACAGCGAGAGTGACCACAGAGAGGACTCCAGAAACCTGTCTATATTTTAGCACTGTTCCAGGAATCCTGCCCTCCAGCCAGCCACCCATATCCTGCTCAGAAGAGGGAGCAGGAAATTCCACCCTGAGTCCTAAGATGGGTGAGGAGTGTGTCAGAGTCTGGAGCCACGAGGGCCTTGTGCTCACCAAGCTGCTCACCTCAGTAAGTGCCTCAGGTCCATCCTCAGGATTTTGTAGAATGGTGGGTTGCTGTGTCTTCGAGGTTCCAGAAGGCAATTTTACCTAGTAGAAAAAGTACAGGCTTTATAACCCTGCCTTAGAGGCTGTGTGACTTAGGTAAGTATCTGAACCTCTCTGAGTCTGAGCTTCCCATCTGTAAAAACAAAACCATATACTATATCTTCATTCTATCAAACAAAGGTTGAATGAGAATGACAGCAAAGTGCTCAGCACAGTGCCCCATACATAATAGAGATTTGATAAAGGACAACTATTTACTGTTGTCTTTAATAAGATAAAACATGATCTCTATCTCAGAGGAATTCAGAAGCTGTAATAAGAGGCAGAAGGGGCTAATTGCTATCATAGAAATGTGAGCAGAGTGTTATTCAAATACCAAGTATACAGCAATTTAACTTCAACATTTACTAAGTTCCCAGGGAAGGTGGCACTAACGAAAGACAATTGTGTACAGTTGTTTATAATATACAAAGTTTATAATGTACAGAATGCTTTCAGGTTCATTATCTCATTTGATCTTAAAACAGCCTTTTGAGGTAGGTGTCATTATCCCATTTTACAGATGAGGAAACAGGTTTAAAGAGGGGGAGTGAATTGCCTAAGGCCACATAACTAGTTAAGTAGCAGAGCCAGGATTGCAATCCATGTGTTGTGTTCCATCAGGACCTTTAAAGAATGAAGGTTTAGGGGCTGGGGATGTGGCTCAAGCGGTAGCACGCTCACCTGGCATGCGTGCGGCCTGGGTTCGATCCTCAGCACCACATACAAACAAAGATGTTGTGCCCGCCGAGAACTAAAAAATAAATATTTAAAAAAAAAAAAGAATGAAAGTTTGGCTGGGGGCCTGTAATCACAACCACTCAGGAGGCTGAGGCAAAAGGATCATAACTTCGAGGCCAGCCTCAGCAACTTAGCAAGCCCTTGTCTCAAAATAAAAAAAATAAAAAGGGCTGGGGATGTAGTTCAGTGGTAAAGCAACCCTGAGTTCAATCCCCAGAACCAAAAAAAAAAAAAGAAGAAGAATGAAGGTTTGGACAGAGAATACAGTAGAGTTCCAGAGAGGGAAGGTACAGGAGCACAGTGTTCCAAGGGATCAAAAAGTGGTCCGTTTTCTGAGGGGCTCCAAAATGAGGGGCTTAGGTGACTTAGAAGAGGCAGGAGAGACCACAGTGGCTGATGGGGCTGTGAAAGCCAGGCTGGGATGCTACACCTAGCATCATAAAGGCCAGTAAAGGCTCTGAAGGAGAGAGAAGCCCACACTAATGCTGGGTAGAAGAAACTGGCTGAGAGATGGAGGGAGACAGTTTAGATGGCTGCAGTACCCTCTGCTGTCACACTTAAAGAGACCCTGGGCGGAGCAGAACCTGGCACTGCTTGCAATCTTTCAAATGTAGATAATTGTGAATTTTCCTATCTCTAGGAGTCAATTTGAGAGTTAAGGTTGGTGGCTAGGCAAGAAATTAGTTTGTAAACCATCCAAGACAAATGTTAACTTGCATCAAAGTAATGTCTTCCCTCTAACCCTCCCTCCCTGGGTGCTGAGAGGCCTCCCCCTCTTGGGGGCTTCTCTCCACAGCTCTTGGGCTGGGGTCAAGATGTCTTCCAAAGGGACAAGTTCCCATTGTCCCCTCTCCATCATTTCTCCTTCCCACTTTGCTCCCTCCCCTAGGAAGAGCTGGCTCTGTGTGGCTCCAGGCTGCTGGTCTTGGGCTTCTTCCTGCTTCTCCTCTGTGGCCTTCTCTGCTGTGTCACTGCTGTGTGCTTCCACCCGCGCCGGGAGTCCCACTGGTCTAGAACCCGGCTCTGAGGGCACTGGCCTAGTTCCTGCCTTGTTCTCAGGTGAGGTTCTTTACTCTAGTCCTGTGGGAATATGAGAGGGCTGGGGGTGGCAACTGTAACTGGGGTAGAACAGATCCTTGGAATCTATCCATAAATATTGCTCTGTGTGAGTCCTCAGGAAGCTCCATCTATCCTCATAGGGAATGGGAATCATTTATACCGTAAGTATGCAACCTTTTTATTATTTTTCCCTTTTTTTTTAAATTACAAAATAGTTAACATTCCTGTAGAAAAGTCCAAAAACCTCAAAAGTACAGTGTGGTAAATTATTATAAAGTAGTTACTCTTAAAATACCTGTATCCTGGAAGCCCTTATCCTCTGGTCCCTTCCTTCCTGGTAATGACCTTCTTCTCCCTAGAAGGAAGTACTATTTTGCTTTATAGCTGATCACCAAGTATGCATTCCAACTATGCATGAGATTTGGTTTTATTTATTTTTGAAGATGGAATCATACATATTATTTGGTGACTGATTTCTTTCAAGTGACATTCTGATTTTAAGATTTACCCATGGCTGTAGTTCATATCCATGATTTTTGGCAAGAATGGTGAGTTAAGAGGGTTCATCTTTTATGATTCCTCCTGGATATGCATGTTTGCCTTGCTTTTGTCCTGAAATTCTTTTTTCTGGTGGGGGGCACTACTGAGGATTGAGCTCAGTGGCATTCAACCAATAAGCCACATCCCCAGCCCTATTTTGTATTTTATTTAGAGACAGTATCTCACTGAGCTACTTAGCACCTCGCTTTTGCTGAGGCTGGCTTTGAGAGATCCTCCTACCTCAGCCTCCCAACCTGCTGGGATTATAGGTGTGCTCTACTGTTCGTGGCTTGTCCTAAACATTTTTTTAAAATATTTATTTATATGTGGTGCTGAGGATCGAACCCAGTGCCTCATACATGCAAGGCAAGTGCTCTACCACCGAGCTACAGCCCCAGCTCCCGTCCTAAAATTTTAATACAAGTTTAATACAAGTTTTGTAAATTTGATTAGAACATCTGAAAAGAATCTAATTAATGATGCCCATTTACTAGGAACACACATTTTACATGCGCTCTTCCATTTATTCATCTTTGCATTTATAAAAGGTTGATTCTACTAACAAGATATTTGGAGGGAATTAGATTTACAAAGATAGCAGGGGGTGGAGGACATATCTGCTAACTAGTTCTCATGTCAACTCATCAAAGGAAAAAAATATTTCTGCAAGAAATCTTCACCCTGTCAGGTCAGTCTCTTAATTTGAGAGCCATATGTAATGCATTCAGCTCTTAAACTGTTCTCAGCTCTAGCTGCTGCTGTGCCTTAGGAAATGACTGTAGGAGGAGTGGAAACAGCCCAGCCAGAGGAACTGGAAGTTCAAGATCAATTTTGCAAATTGTGCTTGGGGCCAACCCTCACTGCCCCAGACACCTATCTGGGACAGGAAATGATGGAGCCTTCTCAGGCTTGAACTGGGAAAGAAGAGCTTTCTGGCCTGTGGCAGATGCTAGGGTCCTGAGGCTGCCCCAGTGGGATTGAGTCTATACCCGTCTGTCTCTGATTGTCACTCTGTCTGCTCCTTCATCAGTCTGTACTCACCCCACCTAAGGAGTCTCTGACCTGTCCTGTTTTATTTTCCTTTCTCTCCAGGTGTGAATCAACTTCTTGGGCCTTGATTCTGAGTCAGAAGAGACTTTACAAAAAGTGAAGAGCTAGAATTTGGGAGAAAATAAAAGGCTTTTTTTTTTTTTTTTTTTTTCCTGCCCAGTGTGGCCTAAAGTGTTTATTGGGGATTGGAATTGAGGTAGGAATTTTAGAGTAAACAGGCATGGGAGGTTTGGAGGGACTTTTCCCTGTTGACTCCTGAGTTTGGGATACAGGTTCGCATAGAACATATACACAACTCTTTCCAGGTTGTGACTTGGCTTTGGAAAACACCTGATTTTGATCCTAGCTCTGCCATTTTATGCCTTTCTTCCATGAAATAAAATTGATAATTACAGCTGTTTTTTGGAGGGTCAGATAGTGGAAATGCCATCACATAAACGCACTGCGACTTTGAGTAAGTCATGCAATCCTGCAGTGCCTTAGTTTCCTTAAGAAATTCGACCAATAGAATTTACCCAATATTCATATGCAAAGATTCCTCACCCTTGGGGACCCATGTCCAGGCTGGATGCTTACTAACCTCTGGACAGTCCACTTTCCCGCCTTTTCCGCTCCCAGCAGCAGCTTTCCCTTACCCCTCCCAGCTTCTACGCTGCACGCAGGCGCAAATCACGGCCTCTTTCCTTCCACCCGCGCCCCTCAAAGCTTCCCCTAGCAACAGGCTCAGGCACAGAGCTAAGGCGGGGCAAACGCATGCGCCTCAGCTTTCTCCACCACCAGTCGTCGGACCGCGCGCTGGGCTCCTCCCCCTGCAAGTCTACCCTTGCTACCCTCCTCCTCCCACCCAGGGTCCGCGTGGCGGGGCGCGCGCGCATTCTGGCTGGGTGGCTGCCTGGCTCCCGGGCACCGGCCTTAAGGAAAGAGGGGCGGGGCTGCTTCTTTGGGACCCCGCCCTCCCTGGCCCTGCGTCCCTACCGCGCCTGCGCGCTCCCGCCCGGTCTCCATCTTGGAATTGGGAGGAAGAGGGAGAGGGAGACCGGGACGAGACCGGGGCTGTGGTGCCGAGAGAGGCTTGAGACGGAGAAGAGGAGAGGGAGAGAGGGCGCGGGGACCGTCATCAGCGCCTTAGCTACAGTCTTTCAGTAGTCCTCCGGAGAGAGGAGGGGGGAGGGAGGAGTCCAGGGCGGGAGTGGGGGCTGTCACTCTCGGACCCCGGCGTGAGTGGGGCCGTGCTGCCGGACGTCCTAGGGGTGGGCCCCCTGTAGGTGGCCGAAGACCTGGGGCTCAGGCCCTTGGGTCCCAAATTTCCGGGCTTGGCCCCTTGCTTCTCAGATACCCAGGTATCAGTTCTCATATTCCAGGTAGCTTGAACTCGAGTCCCAACCTCTTTAAACCTGGGTCTCTGTTTTATAGAATTTCAAATATTTTGGGGTTCAGGCCCCCGCGTGCACCACTATTCGGGGTTCATTCCCCAGGTGTTCAAATATCGGATTCATTTTATCCCCGTGCAAATATTCGGGGTTCATACCCCACAATCAAATCCGGGATTCAGCAACTGTCGCCCTCGAGTTGGGGGAGGACTGGACCGCGAGGTCAGATCAGGTTGTCACCCCCTCCCCTCCAGGGGAGGCTTCCCGGGTCCGCCCCTCAGGAAGGGCGAAAGCCGAGGAAGAGGTGGCAAGGGGAGAGGTCTCCTTGCCCCTCTCCCTGCTTGGCAGAGCCGCTGGAGGACTCCAGGCGGAAGCGGAGGCGCTGGGGCACCATAGTGACCCCTACCAGGTGAGACATGGGGTGCAGGGGCGCGGGTCCCTGTGTCTAGCACTGAAAAGAAAGGGTGATCCTTTCTGAGAAGCTGGGCCTGGATGGGCTCTCTCCTCAGGATGGGGAAGCCTGGCTGGTCAGTGGTCAGCCTCTGCCTAGCCTTGCCTTCTGTTGCCACCCTCTGCCACTTCCTCTTTCCTTCATTGTGCCTGGTTGATGGGGAACCCAGGTGGGTGACAGGGTCTTTGATGTCAGCAGGGGTCACGCCCTAGGGTGATTGAGCTAATCAGATGGGTTTGCAGCCTTCATGTCCTCTCACCCTGTTCACTTTGCCTCTCCCAGCCACCTCTTTTCCTCCATGATTCCCTTTTTCCTGCTCTGGGGTGTTGATTCCTATGCCTCTGAATCCCGTGGTGGGTCTGCTTATCTGCTTTTCAGGCTTGGTCTGGTTGGGTTTCTCGTCCTTGCAAAGAAGTGTGGGTGGGAGGGGGCGCTTGGCAATACTCCCCCAGCTACAGTTACCTTCTTTTCTACCTCTTATTATGATGGTATAATCTCATCTATTTGTCAGTGGGTTTATCTTTACAAAGTATTTTTGCACCCATTCTCATGTGACACCACCACTATTCACCTTTATTGCTGTCTTCCCGTTTTACAGTTAAGAACATTGAGGCCCAGAGAGGTTGCCCAAGGTCACATAGTGTCAGAATGGGGATTTTTACCCAAGAACTCCATCAAGTCTTGCTCCCTTGATCTATACCTGTTTCTTGCTATCTCTTTTCTTCTGACCTGGGCTTGGCCAGGGATCCATAGGAGAATGAATTGAGGTGAGATTTAAAAATGGGAATGAAATGAGCTTCCTTTCCAGGAGGGCTATACTCAGGAGCTTTGCATGATTGGAGGCTCTGGCTCCTGCCTCTGCCTTATGGATTTTTGTATTTACTGTGACCTTCATCTTTACCCTGATCCCAGTCTTTGGCTTGGATTTCTAAGAAGGCTCTCTGTTCTAATAAATGAGGGCCATAGTGGCTTCTCTTAACAGTTAAAGCCAAATTCCCCAAAGGATTAAAGCCTTGTGGCAACCCTGGGGGCAGAGAAGGAAAAATCCATATGTTGAGTGTCTGCATAGTGTTCCTAAGTATAAGATCTCATTAAAATCTCACAACAGTCCCATGCTGTAATCCATTTAATGTAAGAGAAGACCGAGAAGTATTAGGAACTTATTCAAAGCCCTGTTGCTGTACATTGCAGATGGGATGTGCTAGTGGTACAGCTTAAACACAGGCAGATTTGGGGTTCCTTGTCTGCAGGGCAGAGATAAAGGGTGGTTGTGATTTAGCACAGATCTTGATGATTGCTCAAATGTTTGTTATTGTGAGGAAGAGGACCTGTGTGATGTTTTGCCAATGGCTGGCACCCCTTTCGTGTGGCCTGGGGTTTTGGATTGTCAGTCTTGGGCTCAGTGCTGGTAAAGAGGTCAGGAAGATTCCCTTGGCAAGTTGTGAGCACCTGCCTTTGCGTGTGGGTGTGCGGTGGGGTGAGAGATGCTTGGCACCATTGCTGGCAGAAGGAAGAAGGGGGCCTGCTTTGAGCAGCCTGGAAGCTGCTGAGGGCTGGGCTGAGGGCAATCAATCAATCTCCCAGGCTATTCTGAGCCCTCAGCACCCTGGGGGCTCACTGGAGAGTCAGGCTCCCTCCTTGCCCTCCAGCTTCCAGTTGGGCTGAGGAGACAAAATTAACAACACAACAGGAAACAATGCATGACAGAATATAATTACATGCTAAATTGTTGGGTGCTTTTAAGTAACTAAAATTCTGCCCTGGGAGTCCAGCTCTGATGAAGGCTTCTTTGTGCCTAAATCCTGATAAGTGTTTAGCTAGGAACTTCCCCTAGAAGCCCCTCTAAGGTCCTGGTTCTAATGCCCTCCAGGAATTCTCTTTGGGTGTTTGAGTATTCTGGGAACTTTCCCCAAAAGCTGGTCAGTGGAGGCTTCCTGCAGGAGGGTGGCTGAGCTTGGAGTGGCAAGCTGAGAAAATATTGAGCATGCAGGCCTGATAAGAGGAGAAGGTCCTATTCTCTGACCTTGGAGAATTCTTTTTTCCTCTGTGCCTCAGTGACTTCACCTGGGAAATGGTGATCTTGATCCTGCCCTGCTGGTTTCATAGGGCTGTTCTGAAAGCCTGGTGGTGGTGGTGGTGGTGGTGGTGGTGGTGGTGGTAGACCAACTTTGGGCAAGTCCCTTAACCTTTCTGAGCCTGTTTCCTAATCTGTAAAAAAGGGGTAATGATAATACTTTCCTCATAAGGTTATGGCGAGGATTGAATGAGATGATGTGTGTGAGGCGTTTACTATCCATGCCCAGTAAATGTTGTTTGTACCCAGTAAATGCCTGTACTTGGGTGTGTTGCTCAAGCAGTTGGACTGGATAAGGGGGGCAATCCAGATCCCAGAGAGGCCCTCAAAGCCAGATATCATTTATATTACTGTCTTTCCTGTTCTAGAACTCCTCCTTGCTGCAGTGTCTTCTACCCTTTTTTAAGAGTGAGTCTCTTGGCCCCCATGAGCCAGTCCCCACTTACAACAATGGCCGGATTTCCACCATCTCCGGCTTGGCTGTTTCCTGTTCTTTTTCAGGGTGTGAGAGGTTGAGGGAGGAGGGGGCCGCAACATCAAGGGGAAGAGGAAGGTACATGGAAATCAGTGGGGTTTGGGACTTGGGACAGGACATGTGGGGATCTGGCAGGGAGGCCTGTTTCTCTTTGAGGGAAAATAACAGGTATAGGGAAATGGAAACTTGTTGAGAGTGGTGAGAGGATGCTTAGCTTCCCAGAGTCTTCCTACCAGTTTTAGGGACTCCAGGGACCCGGCCCCCGTGATCTGGTTGCCAGGGCAACTTCATTTTTTTTGGAGCTTTGATGTTCTTCCTAATCTCCCCTTGCCCTTCCTCAGCAGTGCCTCCCCCTCATCAGTGAATGAGGGGAGGAGAAAGCAGGAACTTGAGGGGGTTCCTTCCTCTTCCAGAAGGCCCCGTCCTTGCTCTAAGATTCCCATCTCTATTCTCTAGGCCAGGCCCCACTCTCAGGGGCCCCAGGGGCCGCCATGCCAGCTGGGGGCCGGGCCGGGAGCCTGAAGGACCCAGATGTAGCTGAACTCTTCTTCAAGGATGACCCTGAAAAGCTCTTCTCTGACCTCCGGGAAATTGGCCATGGCAGCTTTGGAGCTGTGTACTTTGTGAGTGGGGTTTTGAGAGGGTAAAGCAGGGGAGAGGACTCTATTCAGACCTCTAGACAGCCTTCCTACGCCACTCTAACCTTCCCTGCCCTCTTCAACTCAGCCAGCAAGCCTTCTCTGCCTTGTGCTCAGTGGGGGTCTTCACTACCCTCTGGTCTGATTCTCTAGGCCCGGGATGTCCGGAATAGTGAGGTGGTGGCCATCAAGAAGATGTCCTATAGCGGAAAGCAATCAAATGAGGTGAGTCAGGCTCACTAAGACCATCTTGGTTAGGAGGGAACCCCAGTTGCAAGGTGCATACTGGGTGACCTCCTTCTACTCTGGCCTCTTCCTAGAAATGGCAGGACATCATCAAGGAGGTGCGGTTCTTACAGAAGCTCCGGCATCCCAATACCATTCAGTACCGGGGCTGTTACCTGAGGGAGCACACGGCTTGGGTGAGCTGGCTCTTGTACTCTGTCCTAATGTTTATCCCTACTCAGTCTTATCTTGTCCTGGTCCAGTCTAAATGCGCCCTGTTCAAAGATCTTTGGAAGGAGAAAGTCTTTCCTGACTACTGTATTCTTAAGGCCAGCCCTTGAGTAGCAGGATTGATCTAAAAGGAGAGGTTGGTCCAAGGAATGAAATAGACTGTTAGCAGCCAGAAAAGTGCATATGGGCTTGAGGAGGTAGAGATTGAATGGGGCTTTAAAGGGATCCAGATGGGAGTAGTAGTGAGTGTCTTGGGCTCTTTCTAGGAAAGGCCTGACTATAGGATCTCTCCTACTACCATCCCATTTTCTCTGGTTGCCCTTCCTCATGGGGTATTGCCTAAGTCAGAGATAGGTAAGGAAGCTCTGTTTTCAATCTCTGCCTAAGGGAGCTGGGCCAGGAATGGTCAGGATTTTCTGATCTAATGCTTACCCCTTCCTTAGCTGGTGATGGAATATTGCCTGGGCTCAGCTTCAGACCTTCTAGAAGGTAAGTGACAAGATAGCCAATATATGGGGATCAAAAAGAACAGAGAAGCTATAGGGGAGGGACAAAGGGAGTTTATTCCAGTTCTAAATGTGAGCTTCCTTAACTTGATATTTTCCCTCCCTCCCTCCCTCCCTCCCTCCCTCATCAGTGCACAAGAAGCCCCTTCAGGAGGTAGAAATTGCAGCTGTGACCCACGGAGCACTTCAGGGCCTGGCGTATCTGCACTCCCACAACATGATTCATAGGTATAGGAGTACTGACAGTGGCTGGGTACTATCATCTGACTGACACCACTCATTTTACTGGGTTATAGTCTTCTTCGAAACTGCTAAATCCCCTGCCTTGAGACACATATTTCATCCCTGAACTTTGCCTCTGGCAGGGATGTAAAAGCTGGAAACATCCTTCTCTCAGAGCCAGGCTTAGTAAAGCTGGGGGACTTTGGCTCCGCGTCCATCATGGCACCTGCCAACTCCTTTGTGGGCACCCCATACTGGTGAGTGAGAGTGGTGGTAAGTAGAGAAAGCTGGGGTGTTGGGAGTAGGTGTTGCTGGGGTGGTTTAAAGCCTTTCTCTCCTGACAATTCTCCCAGGATGGCTCCGGAGGTAATCCTGGCAATGGATGAGGGGCAGTATGATGGCAAAGTAGATGTCTGGTCCTTGGGGATAACCTGCATCGAGCTGGGTAAGGATGTCCTCCTGGCTGCTCCCTTATCCTCTTTCTTCTCCTTTGTGTTATTATCCCCATCCTAGGAGGATGGGATCCCAAGGCCTTCCAAGCTTCTGTACATTTTGATTCTACCATGGATTCCCAATTCAAGCAACTCTCAAATTCTGCCAATTTTTTGACCTAAATATTTTGTAGTAGTTATCACTCCTTTGAGTGTCCACTGTGTGGCATGCACTGTGCTAGGTTCTGGGGGCATGGTAGTGAGTGAGGTTCCTGCCCTCATGGAACTTACATTTGAGTTGAGAAAGCCAGACATGTTTTCTCTTTGTGTGATGAAAGTTGAATAGTGAAGCTCCAGGAGTGGTACAGACATAAAACAATGGATTTGACCTAGTTTAGGGGCTGAGGAAGGCCTCCTTATAGCAGAGATGTTTAAACAGACCCACAAGACAAATAATAGCTGCTGGAAGGGTAGAGGGAAGAAGGTTCCAGAGCAGCATGTACAGAGAAGAGCAAGCATGGGCGACTGAAGCAATGTAATGCAGAAGAGTAAGAAGTTTCAAGAATTAGGCCCAAGTGAGTTCATGAGCACTTATTAAAGCCATGTCAGGGTTCTCATCCCTGCATCCCACATTACTGAAGCAACCATTAAATGAGGTAAAAACTTCCAACTTATTGCCAGTTGTCCAAGAGTTGCTGTTAGTTGCTCTTACCAATAATTTCCTGGAGTGCTCTTTTCTACTACTGGTTTCTTCTCCCTTTTAGTCTGTCTTGAATACTGGTGCCAGAGAGATTTGCCTAAGCTCAGTGTAGTCATTTCACTCCCTACTCAGCCATCAATGACTCCTCATTGCCTGCAAGACTAAAGCCAGTGGGGATCATTGATGGGGTCCTTCCTTATACCAGATAAGGGGCTCTGCTCCTAGAAGCTGGCTCTCTCCTTCACAGGATCTATCCCCTGGTTGTGAAATTTCCCACTTTCTTGCCTTGGTTTATATCAAGCCCTGTGCCTGAGATCACATATTTGGATGTGCCATTTCCCTCCATTTCCACAGTCCATTTACTATTTGTGGCCAGGGTCAGTGGGTCATAGAAACAGGTCACATAGAAGAAAAAGCTAGATCAATTCATTGTATTCCTACCTTTTGGTAGAGACATGGATCCAGAGAAATAGTTCTACTGTTGGTGGGGCGGGAACCACATCAAGCCTAATTATAAGTAGCATACTTAGTATCAGAGAAGCATTGTGGAAGAAGGTATGGCACACTAGAAACTGGCATTCCCATAGGAGGGAGGCTTAGCTCCAGCTCATTGTTAATGTAGGAATGTAGACTCAGTTTCACCAGGTCAAATTTTTTAAGAGAAATTTAGATTATTACTGAGGTATTATTCGCAATTAATTTTTAAAAATCACTGTTAAGGCCAAAAGCATAAATAACAAAACATATTTCTGGGTCACAATTTCTAATATAAAGTCTACCTCCCAGCATCCCTTTTTCCAAAAGACATTCCCTGAATTCTCTTGGAAGGTACTAGCTCAAAGGCCCATTACACTGTCAACCTTCCAGATGTTCACCTTTTTCTCCCTTACTCTAGTTAACACCTTTAACTCAGTGTTACTTGTTCAGTTCTAATTAGTCTTTTTAGATTGGAAGTTCCTTGAAGGCAAGGCAGTTCCTTGAAGACCTGAATCTTGTATTTCCTTATCTTCCTGTACCATAATATTTAGCAAGTTTTTTGTTCTTATTTGGTACCCAGTAAGTATTAGTGGGCCAATAAGTGAATTGGCTCCCTTCTGCCTGTTTTTGGTGCTTTTGTGTAGGTTATTTTCTTTGATCCCTGCTCCACCCATGTGCAACAGAGAGAATGAGTGTTGGATTTTACAGATAAAGGTATTGAGACTGAATAGGATTATGAGCATTGCTCAAGGTCATGTAGCAAGAGAACTGGGATTTGAACCCAAGTTCTCTGTGTTCTCCTTTGCTCACATGCCATCTCTCACCTTTTACCCCTTGACCTTTTTCTAGCGGAACGGAAACCACCACTGTTTAACATGAATGCGATGAGTGCCTTATACCACATTGCACAGAATGAGTCCCCCGTGCTCCAGTCAGGACACTGGTGAGGACTGGGATTCCTGGGCCCAGGGGTTAACCATGGAGTTAGGCTGCCTGGCTTATGCCCTCCTTACCTGTCTTCCATTTTCTCTGACATCTAGGTCTGAGTACTTCCGGAATTTTGTTGACTCCTGTCTTCAGAAAATCCCTCAAGACAGACCAACCTCAGAGGTTCTTCTGAAGGTGAGTGTTTGCTGGCCTACAGTATCTAGAACTGTAGCTTGGTAGAGCCGTAGAAACCCTCAGTGAAACGAGTGGTTCCCAGTTCTTCCTCTGTATCAAGGACTTTTTTTATGAGTTTCCACTTCTAGCCCCTATACCTGATAGACTTTCTGTTTTGTAAGATTTTGTCTTCCTTAATTTATGAAGTAATAATTGTGCCTTAGTTTATTAACTAATACCTTAATTTATTAAATAATAATTTGTTTTCCCATCTTTTATTAATCAAAGATGTATATAATTGCCAACCAGAGCTTCTGGTCAGCATGCGATAACAAGGGTTACCACACTGATCTGTTCTAATTCAAACCCAAAGCCCGTGTAGCCTTATCATGGGTAAATATGTATGATTTCCCTTAGGTTTTGAATTGGCAAAATTAGTGGGGCCTCTTTGCTTTCACAGATCTAGGGGAACCTTAGTAGCCCTACTTGGGAACTGACTTAGACTATCTAGTTTGACCTACTTGTTTTATAATTGTGAGAAACTTTATATGAGGCCTAAAGAGACCTTGTCACATGTCTAAGATTTCATAGCATTTTGATTATTGGAGCTGGACTAGAATCCATATTTCTTGACTTACCTATCAGCCATTCCTGGAGGAACTTGAGACTGGAGAGTAGACTGGGTAGTGGAGAAAATTGTTGGAGGAGGAGCAGTTGAGACAAGGCCAGCATCATCCCTTAGTGGGTATGGGCCTCGGGGCAGAGGAAATGCCAAGAACCATGGCTTATGGGGGAGTTAGCAGCAGCCCTCAGTGTTCTCTTTCCCCAGCACCGCTTTGTGCTCCGGGAGCGGCCACCTACAGTCATCATGGACCTAATCCAGAGGACTAAGGATGCTGTGCGGGAACTGGACAACCTGCAGTACCGCAAGATGAAGAAGATACTGTTCCAAGAGGCACCTAATGGCCCTGGCACTGAGGCCCCAGAAGAAGAGGAGGTGACCCAGCTTGCCCTGCCACCTTCCCTAACCCCCATGCTGGGCTTAGCCCCACTTCCCCACCTCTCTTCAGACCCTCTGTCTCCTTGTGCTACCTCCATGCACACTCCCTTTGTCCTTCCCCTTCCCTGCCCAACAGCCCACGCCCTGTTCACAGGAAGCAGAGCCCTACATGCACCGGGCGGGGACACTGACCAGTCTAGAGAGTAGCCACTCAGTGCCTAGCATGTCCATCAGCGCCTCCAGCCAGAGCAGCTCAGTCAACAGCCTAGCAGATGCCTCAGACAATGAGGAGGATGAGGAAGAGGAGGAAGAAGAAGAGGAGGAAGAGGAAGGCCCTGAAGCCCGAGAGATGGCCATGATGCAGGAGGGGGAACACACAGTCACCTCCCACAGCTCCATCATCCACAGGTTGCCGGTATGTAGCAGGCCTGAGGGACAAGTGGCTGAGTTCCCAGCTCTTCCTCTCTCAGCCTGTTTGCTCCTCCTTTCTAAGTCTGAACAAGTCCCCTCTGATAACTCCCTTTGGGCCCAGTGTCTTCTGAACCTCAGCTATCCTTTCCACCTTACACTACTCTAGGGCTCTGATAACCTGTATGATGACCCCTACCAGCCAGAGATAACCCCAGGTCCACTCCAGCCACCTGCAGCCCCTGCTCCCACCTCCACCACCTCTTCTGCCCGCCGCCGAGCCTATTGCCGCAACCGGGACCACTTTGCCACCATCCGTACTGCCTCCCTGGTAAGTGTGGCCATCCTCACTCATCTGGTTTACTGTCCTTTTATCTAACACCTGGATGTTTCAAATTAAGCCCAGCAAGGGCTGCTCCTTGTGTCCCATGATTAAATCCAGATTCTACTCTCTATTACTGTCTCTTGCCTTCTCTCATTGGCCCTTCTGCTCTCTTCTACCAGCACACTGTTTTGGTCCCATTACCCAGTCTGGGTATTCATAGCTTAGCAAACTCTTACTTCTGTTTTTTGTGGCCTGGCTGAATTAACATCTGGGGGTGTTCCCAGGCTTTATTAGCCAGTCAAACGCTTCATGCCCTTGTTCACAGTCACATCCAACCTGCTGTGGTACTCCTGAAAGGTGTTAGGCTAGCTTGATGAATTTCTGCCACAGAGGGAAGGTGGATCTGCTTCACTTCGGTGATTGGCTGCCAGGCCCACCCATACCCCTATATTTAATGTTTCCTGCTGTCTTGGAGGGAGAGGGTCAGATCCCATTTGGGAAATGAGCCACTGTGGTTCAGAGGTGCTGCTTCCCTACGCACCTATGGTGGGTCTCAAATCCTATTAGAAAAACCTTGGTCCTCTCCTAAAGTCAATTCATGGCAATCTTTTTCACAGTTCACAGGATAAGGTGTTAGAGTTTTCATAAAACCTAGCTTTTCATTCATGCCTTTAATAAACCTTTGGATCACATTCCCTTGAAGCTTAATTTAAGTACTGATAATTCCCTTAGAGGCCAGCCAGTCGGTAGATCTGATATGTTCTTATATCCTCTCCCTGTGGCTGGTGATTCAGCTCCTGGAGTGCTTGTTGTTTTATGAGACCATACAGAGAGGTCTGTGACTTTCAAGGTCTCTGCCAACTAAAGAGCAGTTGAGAATGGGACCAGAGGTCAAACTTTGGAGAAGACATTCAGGACCAGTATTCCTGTTCCAGCATCTCAGGATCCATATCCCAGCTTAGCTCCTGGGACCATAGTTGGCTCCTTGTGTTACTGAAGGTGAAGATGCCAATATTTCATATTCCCAAGTATTTGAGATGCTTTCCCTATGTATCAAATTTGTCTACACAGCCCCCTGTAAGGATGTGTTATTGCCCCATGTAGCAGATAAGGTAAGAATGGTTTGAGAAGTTAACCTGCTTGAGATCATATGGTTGATAAATGGCAGAACTGGGATTTGAGCCCAGGTCTGTTATTCTGTGTTGTTTTATTTTTAAGTTTTGAGAACAGGGTCTCACTAACTTGCTGAGGCTGTCCTTTAATTTGCCATCCTCCTGCCCCAGCCTCCATACTCCACCTAGCTGTCTTATTCGTTTTTTTGAACTATTTTTAATTGTTCATATTTTTGTGGGAGGTCCTGTGCCTTTTATCATATGATCTCACTAACCCATGAGTTGATAATGTCTCCATTATCCTGTTGAGGAAACAGCTGAGAGAAGCTAAGTGTGAGGAAGGTACTCAATGAGAACAAATCCAGTGAGTCTGAAATCCATGATCTTCCTGGGAGCATGAAGGTGATGGGGCCAGGGCTGGCCTCCACTTATTCTCTCTCCCACCCAGGTCAGCCGTCAGATCCAGGAGCATGAGCAGGACTCAGCCCTGCGGGAGCAGCTGAGTGGCTACAAGCGGATGCGACGACAGCACCAGAAGCAGCTGTTGGCCCTGGAGTCCCGGCTGAGGGGTGAACGTGAGGAGCACAGTGCACGGCTGCAGAGGGAACTCGAGGCACAGCGGGCTGGCTTTGGAGCTGAGGCTGAAAAGCTGGCCCGGCGGCACCAGGCCATTGGTGAGAAGGAGGCACGAGCTGCCCAGGCTGAGGAACGAAAGTTCCAGCAGCACATCCTTGGACAGCAGAAGAAGGAGCTAGCTGCTCTGCTGGAGGCACAGAAGCGCACCTACAAGCTTCGGAAGGAACAGCTAAAGGAGGTGGGCTAGGACTGCCACAGTGGGCAGGCTGATGGCAGGCCAAGTGGGCAGGCAGGCCAGCTGTGACCCTGCTCTCCTATTGATCTCACCCAGGAGCTCCAGGAGAACCCCAGCACACCCAAGCGGGAGAAGGCCGAGTGGCTGCTGCGGCAGAAGGAGCAGCTACAACAGTGCCAGGCAGAGGAGGAAGCAGGGCTGCTAAGGCGACAGCGCCAATACTTTGAGCTGCAGTGTCGACAGTACAAGCGCAAGATGCTACTGGCCCGTCACAGCCTGGACCAGGACCTGTTGCGAGAGGTAGGGTACCCCACCTGCCCTTCCTCTCTAGCCCAGTCACGATTCCCAGAACCTCTCCTTTTTCATTTGTCACTCTTGAGTCTTCTTCCCCCTCTGCCCTCATGGTGCTGTGGGTTAGCTTCTCTTTAGTACTCCTCTTGCTTTCCATCCCCACAGATCCTACTAGAATGTCCTTAGGTCTGTGTTCCCAAATCAGACAAGAGCTGAAAGCCCTCATCTTTACCCTACTCCCAGCTCCCTGTGCCAGGCAGTGCTGGGCTTTTACTTCCTAAACACCAGCAAGGTTCCTTGACCAGGCCCTGGGCCCTGCCTCCCTTCTGCCTCAGGACTTGAACAAGAAACAGACACAGAAGGACTTGGAGTGTGCACTGCTGCTGCGGCAGCATGAGGCCACCCGAGAGCTGGAGCTACGGCAGCTCCAAGCCGTCCAGCGCACACGGGCTGAGCTCACCCGCCTACAGCATCAGACAGAACTGGGCAACCAACTGGAGTATAACAAGCGACGTGAGCAAGAGTTGCGGCAGAAGCATGCAGCCCAGGTTCGCCAGCAACCCAAGAGCCTCAAAGTACGTGCAGGCCAGCGTCCCCCTGGCCTCCCCATTACTGGGGCTCTGGGACCACCCAGCACAGGCACCCCTAGTCAAGAGCAGCCCTGTTCATCTGGCCAGGAGGCAGTCCTGGACCAAAGGATTCTGGGAGAGGAGGAGGAAGCAGTGCCAGAGAGAAGGATTCTGGGAAAGGAAGGGGCCACCTTGGAGCCAGAGGAGCAGAGGATTTTGGGGGAAGAATCAGGAACCCTTAGTCCTAGTCAACAAAAACATAGGAGTCCAGTTAATGAGGAATATTGGGATCTGCCTGAGGAGGAGATAGAGGAGCTTAGAGTCCCCTCACTGACATCCCAGGAGAGAAGCATTATTGGCCAGGAGGAGGCTGGGGCGTGGGGGCTGTGGGGGAAGGAGGATGGGAGCCTTCTGGATGAGGAGTTTGAGCTAGGCTGGGTCCAGGGCCCAGCACTCACTCCGGTCCCTGAGGAGGAGGAGGAGGAGGAAGAGGGGGCTCCAGTTGGAACCCCTAGGGATCCTGGAGATGGCTGTCCTTCCCCAGACATCCCTCCAGAGCCTCCTCCACCACACCTGAGGCCTGGCCCTGCTAGCCAGCTCCCTGGACTCCTGTCCCACGGCCTCCTGGCTGGCCTCTCCTTTGCAGTGGGCTCCTCCTCTGGCCTCCTGCCCTTACTGCTACTACTTCTACTCCCACTGTTGGCAGCCCAGGGGGGAGGTGGCCTGCAAGCAGCTCTGCTGGCCCTTGAGGTGGGCCTGGTGGGCCTAGGGGCCTCTTACCTGCTCCTTTGTACAGCCCTGCACCTGCCCCCCAGTCTGTTCCTACTCCTGGCCCAGGGAACTGCACTAGGGGCTGTTCTGGGCTTGAGCTGGCGCCGAGGCCTTATGGGTGTGCCTCTGGGCCTTGGGGCTGCCTGGCTCCTAGCTTGGCCAGGCCTGGCTCTACCTCTTGCAGCTTTGGCAGCTGGGGGCAAGTGGGTGCGGCAGCAGGGCCCCCGGATGCGCCGGGGCATCTCTCGTCTTTGGTTGCGGGTTCTGCTGCGCCTGTCGCCCATGGCCTTCCGGGCCCTACAGGGCTGTGGGGCTGTGGGGGACCGGGGCCTGTTTGCACTCTACCCCAAGACCAACAAGGATGGCTTCCGCAGCCGTCTGCCTATCCCTGGGCCTCGGAAGGGCAATCCCCGCACTGCTCAGCACCCACTAGCACTGTTGGCAAAAGTCTGGGCTCTGTGCAAAGGCTGGAACTGGCGCCTAGCTCGGGCCAGCCAGGGTTTAGCCTCCCGCCTGCCTCCCTGGGCCATCCACACATTGGCCAGCTGGGGGCTACTTCGGGGTGAAAGGCCCAGTCGGATCCCTCGGCTGCTACCACGCAGCCAACGCAGATTTGGGCCCCCTGCCTCCCGCCAGCCACCTCCAAGCACTGTAGCTGGGCGGAGATCCCGGACCCGCCAGTTCCGATCCCTGCCTCCTTGGAGGTAACCAACTGCAGCCCAAATCTAGAGCATCAAGCACTTTATCTCCCACAACTCAGTGACGTTTCTCCAGTTCCTAGTCCTTCCCTCCCTTCACCTCCTCCTTCAGTATGTTCCCTCCCTCCCCTAAGCCCAGCCCTCTGACCTCTAGACAGGCAGCCAGCCTCCACTGCAGAGTCCAGAAGTCACACTTTGTGTTCTGCCCCCCTAAGTTATTGCTGTGTTCCTGCTGTGTGTGTGCTCATCCTCACCCTCATCAATGCAGGCCTGGGGCCAGGGGTGGCGCTGGGTGGGAAGAGTCATGTTTTTGTTTTTGTTTTTTTTTTTCTCCTCTTTGATTTTTGTTTTTCTGTCTCCCTTCCAACCTGTCCCCTTCCCCCACCAAAAAAAAAAAAAAAAAAGAAGAAGAAGAAAAAAAAGACAAACACAAATAAAATATCTGAGCGGAACTATACCTTTGGCCCAGGCTGCCTCTGTCTGCTTTGTCCTGCCGCCTAGCCTCCCTGGTTTGCCCCCAATCTGGACCCTTGGCCCCCAGCTCCATGACCTCTTCACCCCATCTACGTTATCTCAAACCCTTTCACTCCTCAGTCTCATCCTCTCTGCCTCATAGCTTCATTGCACCATGACCACCACCAGCCCTGGGCTCTGGGCCCCTGAGGAACTTCCACGGAACTTGTTGGTCCCATAGTTCTCCTGTTTGTGGGTCCCTTCCAGAGAGCCCTTAGGGTCCAGGTCCTTTGGTCATCTTGTTCCCTGCCTTTTCTCCCAACCCACTGCCTACATGTTCCCTTCTGTTCGGGAGCTGCATCTCTCTCCTGCATCAGGCATTAGCCTAGAGGGTTGGGGGATGGTGCTGGAAACCCTCCACAGTTGAGGGTGGTGAGCCGAGGGGCCAGGCAGAGCTATGTGGGCTCTGGGACTGGGATTGGTTGTGGGCTTGGAACGGGACCTGAATGCATAGGGGCTGGGCTGGAATGTGGATCTGGTCAGGTGGCAGCTGCTGGCCTGTTGAACTTGTCAGGCCCTTTCTGGTCATCTCCCTTTCCCCTTTCCCTTCTGTGGCTCAAAACGGAGCAGTCTCAGTCCCTTCTATCCATTTCTCCCTGAGTGCTTCTCCTTTCCTTCCTTCTCTCTTGAGGTGCTGGACCTGGGACCTCCTGTCTGTTCTTAGTTGTGTTGCTGCCTTCTGTGGGTGTTTTGTGTTACTCAGTCTCCTCATTCCTTTGCACATTCTTGTATTTGCTCACAAGCTGTCCCAAAGTCATGTTTTCTCCCTCTGCATGGTCAAAGCTGCTTTTGTGCACTCAGTCCTCTAAAGATTCCCTGTCTGCGAACTCTGACATTCCTCTTGGTTTCCACCCAACTCTGGATGAGCTCTTGAAACCTGTCTTGTTTTCTCCACATCTCTTGCCCGTTGAGACCTTCCTGATTTCTCTCAATACAATCCCATCTCTCCATGTCTGTCTGTATACAGCTCCCCCCGCCCCCTCTGTCTAACATGTTTTCTGTTTCTCTCCCTCTCCCTGTCTCTGCTTCTGTCTCCTCTCCTCCTTCTCTTCTCCCCCTTTCCCCTGGTTATTCCTCCTTTTTCTCCTCCTCTCCCCTCTCCCTGCCTCCATTTCCCCTTGATCCATCCACTGCACAGTCTAAGGAGCTGCAGATCAAGAAGCAGTTCCAGGAGACGTGTAAGATCCAGACTCGGCAGTACAAGGCTCTGCGGGCACACTTGCTGGAGACTACGCCCAAAGCTCAGCACAAGAGCCTCCTTAAGCGGCTCAAGGAAGAACAGACCCGAAAGCTGGCGATCTTGGCCGAGCAGTATGACCAGTCCATCTCCGAGATGCTCAGCTCACAGGCGGTGAGGCCTGGGGGCCTGGGAGGGAGCACAGTAGAGGCTGGCCTATTTCCAGCTTAGTTATGGGCAATGGAAGGTAGGAGGTGTGAACAGAGCTGGGGCTTTGTGTACATGGGAAACCTGGATACTCTTACGTTTGTAAGTTTACTGTTTGTAAACTCCACTAACAATGGTTTATGTTATTTCATATTCTTCTCAATGGTTTTATTTCTTTTAGTATTTTCTTAAGGTCTTAACAAAGCCATCCTGCCTACTCTACCAAGAACCACCAAGGAAAATGGCTCTGATTTTTTTCCTGGGCCTGAGTTAATTTAATGTGTAAACAAGGAGCAATTTACCATGAGTGTGGCCCTCAGGCCAATTAGTCAAACTTCAGTTTTGGAAGGTTGCAGTTCTAAAAACTGACCCCATACAACACTGGAGTGGGCTGCTTAAAATGCACATGAAGTGCAAAGAATCAGTCCCCCATTCTGTCACCCAGTCCCACCTCTCAGAGATGACTTATTAATGATTAAGTGTATTTAGATTTTTTTCCAATGCATTTTTGGAAAATTATATAAATACTTTAACCAAATGGAATCAATTTACATACAGTTCTCTAACCTCTTTTGTCCACTTAATATTTCTTGGACATCTTTCCATGTCAGTACACATCTCATTTTTTTTTTTTTTTACAGTGTAGAATTTTCCATGGTATGGCTGTACCATAATTTGTTTAACCCATCCCTTATTGGTGGACATTTAGGTTGTTTCCAGTATTTTGCTATCACAACGCTTCCGTGAACATCTCGAGCACATGTGCAAGTATACCTGGGGGATAGATTCCTGCAAGTGTAATTGCTGTGCACAGGGTATGACCATCTTCCATTTTGATAGATGTTGAGACCGCTGCTTCTTGCAACCTTAGGGCCCAGGCCTACCTGGGGCAGGGGAGGATTTTGGGGGTGGGAGAGGAGGTTCCTAAAACTCGTTCTCCCTATCCTCCAGCTCCGGCTTGATGAGACCCAAGAGGCAGAGTTCCAGGCTCTTCGGCAGCAGCTTCAACAGGAGCTGGAGCTGCTCAATGCTTACCAGAGTAAGATCAAGATCCGCACAGAGAGCCAGCATGAGAGGGAGCTGCGGGAACTGGAGCAGAGAGTAGCTCTGAGGCGGGCATTGCTGGAGCAACGGGTAAGGGGCTTGGCCTCCAGGATGCGGTAGGGAGGGCAGGCTCCCTACTCTGGGACTCTAACCCCTGTTCTGGGTGCCCCAGGTGGAAGAAGAGCTGCTAGCCCTGCAGACAGGGCGCTCCGAGCGAATCCGGAGTTTGCTTGAGCGGCAGGCCCGTGAGATCGAGGCCTTCGATGCTGAGAGCATGAGGCTGGGCTTCTCCAGTATGGCTCTGGGGGGCATCCCAGCTGAGGCTGCTGCCCAGGGCTATCCAGCTCCACCCCCTGCCCCTGCCTGGCCCTCCCGCCCAGTTCCTCGCTCAGGGGCACACTGGAGCCATGGCCCTCCTCCACCAGGCATGCCCCCGCCAGCCTGGCGTCAGCCGTCGCTACTGGCTCCTCCAGGTCCCCCAAACTGGCTGGGGCCCCCAACACAGAGTGGAACACCCCGTGGTGGAGCCCTGCTGCTGCTAAGAAACAGCCCCCAGCCCTTGCGGCGGGCAGCCTCAGGGGGCAGTGGCAGTGAGAACGTGGGCCCCCCTGCTGCGGCAGTGCCTGGTCCTCTGAGTCGCAGCACCAGTGTTGCTTCCCACATCCTCAACGGTTCCTCCCATTTCTACTCCTGAAGTGTAGAGTGAATGAGCAGAGGAGTGGGGCAAGGGCAGGGGTGGGCAGAGCCTGATCCTGGCAGGCAGTAAGCTTGAGGCCCACCCAAGGGTGGTGGGGACAGGATGTTGGCTCCAGCTCCCCTCAAACCTCCTCATCTCATGAGCTTCTTGGGGCTGGCCAGTGGCCCCAGGCCAGCTTGGGTATCGGTGCCCCAAGGCTGACCGGGAACCCTGCTTCCCCACCATGGTGCCAGGGTCTCCCTCCATCACCGCCTGGGAAAGGAGGGAGATGTGCGTGTCAAATATTCATCTAGTCCCCTGGGGGAGGGGAAGGGTGGGTCTAGATATATTATATTCAGAGAACTATACTACCCTTGCAATGGGGCCATGGACTGGGGACGACAGGGCCCCCAGACCTGGGAAGTGGCAGAGCGGGTCTGGGACCCGAAGCAGGGAGAATAGGAGGCAAGGCCTTCCTTGGAAAGAAGGATCAAGATGGGGTCTTGGGGTCAGGATGCCTGGGTCTCTCCATTCCCCCGTTGCTGTCTGACGTCCTGTGCCGTCTTGTCCTGTTTTTTTTTTTTTTTTTTAATTGGGGTCAGGGCTGGGGCGGGGGAACAAGGGAAGGACCTTGAAAAGGGCTGCTCCTGGGCCTGGGGGCAGTCATGGGAGCCCCTCTCAGCTGTGGGGCTGGCACAGAGCCCCAGGGCAAGCTTTTAATAAACTGTTGGTTATTCTAACAGATCCCAGGACTCACCCTTTCTGTCTTAGTTTCGTGAGAAGGCCTGTTCAGAGGCAACTGATAGTGTTAACTTGTAATTTATTTATTTTGATACCAGGAATTGAACCCAGTGGCACTTAACCACTGAGCCATATCCACAGCCCTTTTTATTTGAGACAGGGTCTTGATAAATTGCTTAAGCGCCTTGCTAAATTGCTGAGGCTGGCATTGAACTTGCAATTCTCCTGTCTCAGCCTCTTGAGTTCACACTGGGATTACAGGCATGTGCCATCATGTCTACCAGTTAACTTGTATTTAAAAAGAAAATTTATGGGCTGGGGATATAGCTCAGTTGGTAGATTACTTGCCTCACATGCACAAGGCCCTGGGTTTAATCCCCAGCACCAGAAAGAAAATTTATTGGGCTGTGTAACTAAATCCCATTAATTAATTAATTGATTGATTATGGTACTGAAGATGGAACCTAGGGGCACATCATCACTAAGCTACATCTCCAGACCTTTTAATTTTTTTATTTTGAAACAGGATCTCACTAAGTTGGTGAGACTGACCTGGAACTTGTGATCCTCCTACCTCAGCCTCCTGAGTCACTGGGATTACAGGTGTGCACCACTACACCCAGCAAAATTCCAGTGATTTTAATGACTGGATCCAGGATTTCAAGGGATGTCACCATTCTCTGCTTTCCTTTGGCAAAAATTCTCAGAAAGCCCCACTTCACACATACCCCTGGCAGCTCACACTTTTATATTTTACTTAGCAGCCTCAACAAGGAGATTTCTGACAGATGCCTGCAGGGCCCTCACTGATCAGTCAGGTCTAAGTCCTGTACCCACCCCTTTAAGGCTGACAGAATCAGCTCCTGGAAAAAGTGCCTGTGAAGTGGAAGGCATAAACACCAACTGTCCCCAAATCCATTTGTGCTTCACATCCTTTTTTTTGGGGGGGGGGTACTGGGGGTTGAAACCTGGGACTCTGTACCTGAGCGATATCCTCAGCCCTTTTCATTTCTTTTTTTTTTTTTTTTTTGAGTCAGGATCTTGCCAAGTTATGGAGGCTGGCCTAGAACTTGCAATCCAGCCTCAGCCTCAGCCTCCTGGGTTGTTGGAATTATAGGTGGGCCCTGCTGTGCCCAGCTATGCTTTATATTCTTAAGGCCATCTTTCTCCCAAGTGGGCATTACCAGACCTAGCTAAAAGCAGGGTCACCAGAGGGGTCCACCAACAGGTTGGAGGAAGGCTAAGCCAAACACTTCTCAGATATGGCCTGGTAGCAGACTTTGGGTGAAAGAGTCTAGAGGCTGGGATGACTTTGGGGAACCTGGGAGAAATGAAAGGGAGCTAGACCCCTGGTTACTAATAGTACCAGCTTTCTGGTCCTAAGATATAGGGAGTAAGAGTGGGGGACAGGTTCTAATGGTAATTACAAATATTCCTTTAATGAGTCTTTTAAAAAATAAACCCCTGTAAACACTTTAAACCAAGAATGTGAAGCTGAGAAGTAGTGTCTGAATAACTTATGTCCATGGGGGCTGCAGTCTTCTCTGGTCCTGGTCTGTGCAGGTTTAGAGTAGGAGGTGCCACACACACTTTGTGCACATAGAAAGGGTTCCTCCTGGGGGACAGGGAAGCTTAGTTACTCTCTGCATCACTGCTGATGATGCCACGCATATGTGACCAGTCTGGGGGTGCCTGATGGGGCCGCTCCTCCTCTGAGTCCAGTGTTCTGCGGTACAGCTCCCCTGGCGGGACTGCTTCTCCTGAAGGGTTCCAGGCTGTACGTCTGCGTGGCCGGCCTGAAGGCCAGGGTCAGGGACGGAAGATTAGTTGTCTGTGAAAATCCAACCCCATCTGTTCCTCCTCACTCTTCCTCCTCACTCTCCTTTTCATTTTCCTGGTGGCTTGGAGAAGACTCACCTGAACTACTGATGATGTTGGAAACATCCAGGGAGGCTACCTCTGCTGCCTCTTCCCGCTGTTCCTTCAGGGCCCGACACTTCTCTAAGGAAGGGTTACCTGGGGCAAAAGAAGCTTGTGTCCCTTTCTCCCGAGCAGCCAGACCCCCTTGTACCTCCCAGGGCACGCACTGCCTCACCCTTCATTCCCAGGGCTTCCAGCTCAGCCCGGAGGACACTCAGACGCTCCTTGTGTGAGTGACAGGAGCCCAGCAGCTTCTTGTAGTTTCGATGAGCACCGCAGGCCCGGATGTAGCGTTTTAGCCTCATCACAGCTGGGTGGTCCTCTCCACGGCGACCAGAGGCAGCCTATCAAGGAAAGAGTACCTGAAGACCAAGCCTGCTACCCTGAAGTCAGAGTCTCCCTCTTTACTGGTGGTGGCCTTCTGCCTCAGCTGTTCCCTCACCTTCCTGCCTTTAGGTTCTGGACTTCCATCCGAGGAGGAAGAAGAGCTTCGTGTCCTGCCTTTCTTGGAGCTCTTCTTAGATGAGCGGTTTTTCCTTTCCCCCTTGGGGCTCTCTCCTGCCTCGCTGTCACTCACTTCTCTCTCCAAGTCACTCTCCTCACCATTGACACTGCCCAGTTGGGCTGGTGATTGCACCTTCCCTTTGTCTTCTCCATCCTCATTGCTTCCGCTCTGACTCTGACCACCCTTACACTGGGTCCTGTCCTTGCTCTTCCAATGCACTAGAGGCTCCTCATCCTCCCCACTGTCCTCCCCACTGTCCACTGCCTCTTTCTCATCCTCACTGTCCACTGCCTCTTTCTCATCCCCGCTGTCCTCCCATTCTCTCGTTTGCCTCCCTGCCCTGCTTTTCTGCTTACAGCTTCTCCCCTCCCAAGCTGATCTTTCCCCTCCATTGCCTCTGGCTCTAGGCTTCCATTCCTCCTCCTCCTCCTCCTCCACCTCCTTCTCCTCTCTGCTCTCTTTCTTCTTGGCCACAATCTCTTCCTCCTCACTCTCCTTTTCATTTTCCTGGTGGCATGGAGCCCCTCTATTTCCCCCTGCCTTCTTTGATATTCTCTGGACAGGTTCTTCCTCACTGTCCTCCCTTTCTTCTCTGGCCTGCTTCTTCCTGGCCGAGGCCTTGCCTGATGCTTGTTTGTTCTTGATCCCAGGTTTCTTCCTAGTCCTTCCCTTGTATTCTTTTTTCTCATCTTCCTCACTGCTCCCTTCCTTCCAAACCTTACTTGTTCTGACAGAACCTTCTTCCTCCTCACTATTCTCTATTCTCATATTTGCAGTCAGGTCTCCTTGCTGTTCCTCATCACTGCTCTCAACCACTTTCTTTAAGGCTCGACTTGGACCCTTCTCTTCCTTGGCTGGGCTGACTTCTGCTGCTGCCGTCCCATTCTTTGTTGGGGGTCCAAAGGAGTCAGGACTGGAGGCTGCAGAGCTGGACTCTGCAATGTGGAGAGAAAAGAGGGTTGGTATAGGTTTCTCCTGTCCATTTTCCCTCCATTTGGGATTGGTTACCTGCGGCCCTGCTCTGATAGATGGAAGGGCAGTAGGAAACAGCCATCACTACACCCCAGTTTCTGGTTCCAGATGCCTGCCTGGGCCCATATAATGCCTTGGGACATAATATACAACAAATACCTTTTTTATTTTATTTTTATTTTTTAAAGAGAGAGAGAGAATTTTAACATTTTATTTTATTTTTTCTTAGTTCTCGGGGGACACAACATCTTTGTTGGTATGTGATGCTGCTGAGGATCAAACCCAGGCCGCACGCATGCTAGGCGAGCGCGCTACCGCTTGAGCCACATCCCCAGCCCACAAATACCTTTTTTAAAAAATAACATTTTTTAAATTATCGATGGACTTTTATTTATTAATTTATTTATATGTGGTACTGAGAATTGAACCCAGTGCCTCACGCGTGCTAGGCAAGAGCTCCACCACTGAGCCACAGCCCAGCTCAGCCCAACAAATACCTTTTGAATGAACCAGTGATGCAGAAGGCACAGATAGGAGGGAAGAGGCACTAACCTGACTCTGAATTGAAGCGGAACCTTTTGCTGTCTGGGTCACTGCAGGGGGTGGGAGGCCTCTTCACCTTTTTGTTAAGGTCTAGCTTCTCTTCCCTAGAACCAGCTTCATCCACCTTGAGAGCAAAAAGTATTAAGGTTGTGTCCCGCCCCACCCGGGCAATAAACCCCACCTCTGGTGGCCTATGCCTGTGCCCTCACCTGCATCTTCAGCAGCTCTTCCTCCACCAGCCGCTTCAGCACCTGCTTCTCTTCGGGTTTCAGATGATTGCGGCCCACTTGGGCCAAGAACTTCCGCCGCACGATGGAGTGCGTGAGCGTGCTATGGAGACAAGTGTCAAGGCGCAGTCCCCGCTCCACCCCTGCCCTTTCCAACCCCAACTCCTGTCCCTTGTTCACCTGAGGTCAGGTCGGCCTCGGAAGAAACTCCGCGTGAACTCCTGCATCTCATTTTCTTGCGCCATTTTGCTCCACTTGGGATTGGCGGCTCCCGCCTTTTTTCCTGTCCGCCTTGGTCAGCGCGTTTGACAGTAGCTCGCGCACGCGCAGTGCCGCGGCACCGTAAGACCAGGTGCCGGTTGAACTTCGGTGAGAGACCGCTGGGGCAGAGAACTTTGGCACACAAAACTTGTTTTCTCTGAGAAATTTAAGGGTCTCTCGACTCCTACCCTTGGTTTAAATTAATTATTTATAAAGTTCTTGTTAGAAACCGATTCGGCGCCGACAGCGTTTGGTTGTAACGTAATCAACTCGCGACGATCCCTTCCACCGTGGCCGCGGACACCGACTAGACCTCTGTTATTATGAAGGTCAGAAGAAAAAAGGCATACTCTCCAAGAGACTAGGAATCTCTTTTCCTGGCTCCAAAACCCTAAGCACATTTAGAATCAGTAACGGCGCCCTCCAGCGTCCGCCATCTTTATGACGTTATCGCGCCGCTGCTACGCCATCTTCAGCGCAGCCACTGGAAGCCGCGTTCCTTTCCCGGTGTTCCCCAGGAGGGCGGTCCGTGCGGACACGCTGCCTGCGCGCGGGGCACGCCGGGAGTAGTAGTCCGAGAAGGTACTGCTTTGCAGAGTCTCCGGAAGTGGGGGCGCGAGAGACCCGACGGACCCGGCTCGCTGTAGCTGGACGCCCGACGCTGGGGTGCTGCTCTGGGGCGGGTCATGAACGGGCCGGCAGACGGTGAAGTGGACTACAAAAAGAAATATCGTAATCTGAAGCGGAAGCTCAAATTTCTCATCTACGTGAGTGCTGGTGTGGGAGGTTGCCTAGTGCGAGGCCTAGCGCTGAGAGGACCTCAGTTTACCCATGTGTAAAGGGGGTGGGGCGAGCTGTCTTCGGGTTCCCGGCCCCTTTATCGACCGCTCTTGATCAGCGCCCGCCCTGCTCGTGATACAGGAACACGAGTGCTTCCAGGAGGAGCTGAGGAAGGCGCAGAGGAAATTACTGAAGGTTTCTCGGGACAAGAGGTGAGGCAAGTTGCAGGGACGAGGGCAGTGTGACTCCTAGGGATCCACCTTGTGGCCCCATCTTGGAGTAGGACCACAAACGCATGGGCTCTTAGTAGAATCCTTTGGACCCTCTAGGAAGGTCGGGAGAATATTGCTGAGATGGGAATAAACACTCTCCTTCCCACTTCTTCCCTCAGTTTTCTCCTAGACCGACTTCTGCAATATGAGAACGTGGATGAAGACTCCTCTGGTGAGCAAGGTCATGAAAAACTGGAGGTAGACGTGGCTTTTGGCACTTAAGCAAGTCTTCCTGGGTCCATCTTCTTAGGCATTGGAAACTGATGCAGCCTGCAATGGTTCTTAAGCCTCCACCTCTACCATTCTTTCGTTCAAGTACTTATGGAGCATCTACTGTGTTTCAAGCTCTGTGCATGGCGCAAGAAATATAACAGTAGCAAAGATGGACAAAGCGCTTGGTCTCTTGTAACTTTTATTCTAGTCGAGAGGAAATGAACTAGAATTTTAGGTAGCAATAAGGATTTAGATTAAAAAAAAAAACAGGATAATGCAGTGGTGATTTAAGTAGAGCAAGAGTAGACTTTTTTTTTTTTTTTTTTTGGTCAAGCCTCAGATAGTAAATGTTTTAGACTTTGTGGAATATCTTTTCTTTAAGCAGTTACTCAGCTGGTGTGAAAGCAGCCTCAGCCAGTATTGACATATTTGGCTGTGTTTTGATAAAACTTTATGGACACTGAAAAGTGAATTTCATTTAGTTTCCACATGAAGTATGATTTTTCTTTTGCTTTTTTAATCACTTAAAAATCTAAAAGCCCGCCAGGCACTGTGGCACATACCTGTAACACTAGTGACTTGGGAGACTGAGGCAGGAGGATCACAAGTTCCAGGGTTGAGTTAGCAACTTAGTGAGTCCCTAAACAACTTAGTAAGACACTGTCTTTAAAAAAGAAAGAAAGAAAGAAAAAGGACTGGTGGTAGCTCAGTGGCAAAGTGCCCCTGGATTCAGTCCCCACTAACAAAAAAAGAAAAGAAGCAGCAGCCAATTTTCTGAGTATAGGGTTAGAGCTTCCTAGGCAGAATAACAAATATAGGGGCCCTAAGCTAAGAACCAGCCGGGCTTGTCTGAGTAACAGGGATGAAGAGTATAGGGCATTGTTTTTCATATTGTTTTTAGTATTAACAATTAACAATGTTACAATACTGTTAACATATTTTACATTTTGATCAAATCTTCACATATACACTTATACAATCAAATTTAACAAAACATTTTTAATATCACTATATGTAGTTCAATCCTGTTTTTTAGACTACTTTTTTCCCTACTTTTGATGCTGGTTGCAAACTTCATGACCACAAGTGGATTGAAACCCATAATTTGAAAAAGCTGTAAAATAATGTTCTGTTGGACTACAACACCCATTATTCATTTACTACTGTAGGAAAATTGTAGATAATGTTAGAAGTAGGCAGGGACCAGCGTACGTAGGTCATGACAGAAAGTTTGGCTTTATTTTAGCTCCTCATTCCGTGCTTCTCCCCACCCTAAAGTCTTTCAGTAATTTCCTGAAACTTCAGGATGGGGCTGTGAGAGAACCCAGCATGTTCATGATCAGAGGGGGTTAAATCTGGGGAGCTTTGCCAGAGATGTAAGCCTCTACTTTTATCCTAAAGGAACCCCATAGTTTGTTCGAGGAGATGTCCATACATGATACTTCTCACAGAGTGTGAGGAAAACCATGACAAGTGAAAGTAGAGGGTTCTGAGAGCCAGCAATTAACTGGGCCTGAGATTCTAGATGACTTCTGAGAGAAGGTGGCATTCAATCTTGCTTTTGTGTGAAAGGAGGGTGGGGGAGTATTTATTAGTGATCAAACCCAGGGTTTGGCACATGCAAGGCAAATACTCTATCACTGAGCTACATACCTGGCCCTTTTTAATTTTGTTTTGTTTTTCAGCGGGGGTCTTGCTAAATTCCCATGCTGGCTTTAAACTTGAGATCCTCCTGCCTCAGCCTCCCAAGAAGCTGAGATTACAGGACCATGCTACTCTACCTGACTTGAATCCACTATTTCAAAAGATTTGTCTGAGAGTCTGGGGATGTAGCTCAGTAGTAAAGTGCTTGTCTAATGTGCATGAGGCTTGGGATTCAATTCCCAGAACCACCACCAAAAAAAAAAAGAAAAGAAAAGAAATCTGAGCAGAGAAATCAGCAACTGCATATATCATATTCATCACTTTTGAAGTAAATGATGGGTCTTCTAGGAAGAAGTATTGAACACAAAAAAATTATATTTTTGAGTAAAGAGGTTAGAATGATAGAGTACAGTTTTAGGAGTTGAAGTGTATAGTTTAGTAGTAGAACATGAGCTTAGCATGAGTGTGGCCCTAGGTTAGATCTCCAGGACTACACACACAGAAAAGACAGTTTTATTGGGATAGGGTTAGATTAACAGGACCCAGAATATGGAATGTGGAGCAGGCAGGAGCTGAAGGCATCTTGGAGGCATATAGGAGAGAGTTACATAAAATAGTCAAGGAATCACAGTTAATTCAAGTCCCAGTCCTGTACCTTACTTTCTGAGCCTCAGTGACATCTGGAAAATGGAGGTGATGGTTATGAAGACCAGAGGCAGTAAGTGTAAAGGAGCCTGGCACGTAGTACATGTTTGGCAAATGTATTATGAAGAAGCCAGAGTAGGAAACAGATTGTGAAAGCTGGGAAAGCTGTGGGTCTCCCCAGAATAGTACGTATGTGTGTGCCAGCTGGGGTGTCAGCTTCCTTCTAAAGTGTTGAGGGTACAGCCCTCTGAAGTAGACTGGGAGCCCCCAGCCCCCACTGACCAGCCCTTCTCCTGCACAGACTCAGATGCCACCGCATCTTCAGAGAACAGCGAGACAGAGGGAACACCTAAGTTGTCTGACACACCAGCCCCCAAAAGGTAAGAAGCAGCCATGGGGGTGGGGGGTGGACCTGGGCCTCCCAGCTGCCTCTGACTTCCTCCTCTGTCTTTTCTCCAGGAAAAGAAGCCCTCCGCTGGGGGGTGCTCCCTCCCCCTCCAGTCTCTCCCTGCCTCCTTCAACAGGGTTTCCCCTTCAGGCCTCTGGAGCCCCTTCCCCATACTTGAGCTCGGTGAGTTGGGATCAAGGGTAGGAAGTGGCGGACTAAGATGCCTGGGAATAAGGTGGGCATCATTTGGGCAAAGGGGCCAGGCCTCCACATACAGTCACCCTAACTCTGGGGACATCTGTCTGGGTATGGCCAGCAAGCATCCCTGGAGGGAGTGTCGGGGCTGCCCATCTTCTCTCTGGTGTAGGAACAGGGGACAGAATGACTGAGGAGAGCAGATCCCAGGACATAGTCCTGCTGCTGTCCCTTCCCCTTCTATTCTCAGGAGCCCTGGGAGCCACACTCATCACCATCTCTTTTGTTTTTCCATTCTTCCTCCTGTTTGCATTTCTTCCCTTCACCCCTCACCCTGACCCATTCCATTTCCCATCTCCATCCCCGACTCCCACCAGCAGCTGGCTTCTCCCCCTTACCCCCCATTCCCTTCTGACTACCTGGCCCTGCAGCTGCCCGAGCCCAGCCCCCTGAGGCCCAAGCGGGAGAAACGACCCCGCCTGCCCCGGAAACTCAAGGTACCCTGATTTGGGGACGTTAGGGAGGGGCCCCATCAGCAGGACAGCTGTCTGAGGGAGGCTCGAGATGGGCTGGGAATCCATTTTTTATTTGGAACTGCTGAGAGTCCAGCCCAGGACTAGGCACTAAGGGGCGGATCCAAGAAGTCCTGACTCAGACTTCTTTTGAGACAAATCTGGGGCAGAACCAGCCTTGGGAGGTTTGGAGTGAGGATGCCTGGGGTCCTGCCCTTACACAGTGGCAGCATGCCCAGGGTCTGCAGTGTGGTCCCAGGCAGGGTGCATTTGCACAGGTCGTGAGTGCTGTATGACACCAGGCAGCCTCAGAGTGGGGCAAAGTTGTGGGATCTAGAATTCAATTAGTACTGCCCCAGTATAACATGGTTATACAACTTTGAGCAGGTCTCTCTGATTCTGTAAGTGTTCTAGATTTTGCATCTGTAGAGTAAGTGATCAAACTAGATGGAATCATCAAGTGTTGGTGGAGCACCTGCTTCACACCAAGCACCATCCTAGGTGCTACATTACCGTAGTGAACAAAGCAGGTGGAACCCCTTCCCTTGTGGAACTCACATTCTAGTAAGATGGACAGAAGATAAACAAGATGAATAGGTGTTAGGAGAGAAAACAGTCAAGAAAAGGGGGGGGAGCTCCAGGGTGGGTGTTCTGGGATGTACTTGAGCAGAGACTTTAAGGAAGTGAAGCAAGCCACTTGGATCCCAGGGAAAGGGTTTTAGTCAGGGACAACCCAGGCAAAAGCCCTAGGAGTGTGCATGCTTGGCTTGTTCAGGGATTTAGTGGGAGGGAAGTGGAGGAGAGTGATCACAGAGCAGGTCAAAGACGTAGGCAATTGAAGGACAAGATGTAGGCAACTGTGAAGGGCCTTCCAGTTTCTGAAAGACTGTGGCTGGTACAGTGACTGAAATGGGAGCCACTGGAGGAGGCTGAGCAAAGGTGGCATCTGTTCCAATTTACATTTTGGTCACCTTGCCAACACTGCTGTGTGGAGGCCAGCCTGGGTGCAGGGTTTGGGGACAAGTCAGGATGACAGTGATGAAGTGATGACAGTGGGTCACAGAAAACCTGGTAGCTGTGGAGAGAGTACAGAGTGAGACAGGTGTCCGTTTTAGAGCAGGGGCCACAGTGTAGCTGGGAGACCAAGTGTAGCTGTAACAGGGAGAGAGGGCCCAGCCAGACTCCAGGATGCTCGCCTGAGCAACTGGAGAAGTGGAGTGGCCTTTTTCTGAGATGGGGAGAGTTGTGGGAGGAGCAGAATCTGGAGGGAAGATGAGCTTGGTGTTAAAAGGCCACCTGGAAATGTCAGCATCGGATACATGAGCATGGGGTTCTCGGGGATGCCGCTGGAAGTTTCAACACAGAGGTGGATGGGGAAGGGAAGAGGGCTGAGAGGGAGCCTCGGGAGTGATGAGGAGCCCACTGAGGGCCCAAAGTCACATTGTTCATTCAGATTGGTATCAAAGTTGAGTTGGGACCAGGGTGGATGGCTCTTGGCTCTGAAGTCAGAAGCAAAATAGGATGTTGTGTCTAGTGGTTAAGAGGGTGGGTTCTGGGGCTGTGGTGCAGTACTTACCTAGCATGCCCGAGGCCCTGGGTCCCTTCCCCAACACAACAGCGGGCTGGTAATACCCCTGCTGAAGGTTTTTACTTCTGGCCTGAAAGGCAGGAGTGGAGAAAGTAACCAGGGCAGTCTGGAGCAGATGGGGGACTGTGGCAACGGCATAAGTGTGGGCAGTAGGAGGCTTCTGCGAGGAGTTGGGGCCTGAAGCAGAACAATGCCGGAGCTAAGTTCTAGATTCACAGGATCTTTCCTCTCACAACATAATGGTTGAGAGAGAGGCCCAAGTCAGTCGCCGCATGTGGGGGAGGGGAGAGATCAGGGATGTGCTCAGAGGAGAGAGAAGATTTGAGAGAACATTTGAGTGGAGAGTAAGTGAGATCTGGATAGTCCAGGCTAGTAGGAAGGGAGATGGAGACCAAGTGGAAATTGTGGCATGTAGGAGGAGTAACGAGAGAACAATATTGGGAAAACAACAGGGTGGAGTGGGATTATAGAAAGAAGAATTGGATGCCCGGAAAAGGAGGTGGTCCGTTACTGTGAAGGGAGTCGGAGTCTCTGAAGATTGTGGGTGAGAAAGAGATGGGAGGTGGCAAGTATGAGCAGAGGTGGCACATTCAACTGGGGCCTGGCCAGGCGGGTGACATATGCCTGTAGTCCTAGCTACTCAGAAGGCTGAGGCAGGAGGATCACTTGAGCTCAGGAGTGCAAGACCAGCCTGGGCAACATAGTTAGACCCTGACTCAAAAAAAGAAAAAAACCGCTGGGGCTGGTCTAACTTGGTAGTAGAGCACTTGCCTAGTGTGCACAGGCCCCGGGTTGGAATCCTATCTCTTCCACTTCCCATGTGGTCTTGGGCATGTCGTTAACTCTGTGACCCTCACTTTCTTCAGTGTCCTTGGGATCATGAGAGGCTAAATGAGTAAAAGCGTGGAGATTGCAGCATAGTGCCTGAGCCTCAGCAGGCCAGAACCACATTAGTTCTTGGTCACACTGAGGAGGCCATTGAGGAAGTCCAGGCCAGGGGAAGATATGGGGAACAGGTAGGGATCAAGAGGTAGTAGCCAGAGGAGGGAGGCTCACATGCTCTTTTTAGTGTCTGTGTCTGTCCTGTGGGAGCTTAGCACAGTCTGGTTTTCAGAGCTGGGCCTCCAGTTTGCCATCTGTTCTGGCAGGCTCTTGTGCCTGCAGCCTGATTCACTCTAGTCCCCCATGTCACCCCAGGAGCAGAAGTCAGGGTGAGGCTCCTTGAGAAGCAGAGATCAGGCCATTAGGCCAGATGTGTTAAAGCAATTGGGAAGCCACCATAGAGTCGACATGTGACTATTTCCTGCCATATCCAGTCCAGGGCCACACTAGGCACTGCCCAGTGAGGACCTGGTAGGTCTGTTCCTTAAAACTTCCATTTCTAAGCCTCAGTTCTCTCCCCTGTCAGGTAACCCTCCTCCCACCCAGGGTAGCCCTAAGGATTGGAGATCATTGACTGAAGTCACCTGGCACATTGTAGGTGCTCAGGTTGTGCCTACTAAGCATGAGGGCTGCCTCCCATACCCAGAGAATTGTTGTTGGGGAGGCTTTTTGAGGACCTGCCGAGGTGGGACTGGAGGGTTGGTCAGGACAGAGGCCACTTCCCAGCCTCAGGATAAAGCAGGACTTGTGACTAATAGAGAAGGATGCTCCAGGTGGAGGGCTGGCCTGTTGTCAGGAACACTGCACTGCCTGTCCTGAGGGCAGGAGGGCCAGGGCCCTCAGGTGGAGGAGTGACATGCTCAGGTTTGTGTTCTAGAGCGAGCACTCTGGCTGCAGTGTGGAGGAGGATCTGGATCTGGGAGAGGCTGAAGGCAGGGAGTCCAGTTAGGAGGCTGGTCCCCTAGCACAGGTGAGCTGAGAGGAGGCCTGGCCCAGGCCAGTGGCTGCGGGGATCCCACGGAGGGGCCTGTCCCAGATGTAATAGAAACTTCTGGGGGGCGAAGAAGCCTCCCAGGCTCCTGGCTGGGGTGGCCTGTGATACCCTCCACTGAACCAGTGAGTCCTGCAGGAGGAGGGGGAGAACAGGCCTTGGTGGCAGGTGGAACCTGAGGGGCCCAGAGGCAGGAGGAGGTAGGCACTCCGTGCTGTCTCTGGCTCTGACTGGCTTTAATTGCTGTTACAGGGCATCCAGGGTGCCTCCCTGGAGAGGGCAGGGCCCAACCTCCCTTCCCAGTTTCCTATCAGTCACCCCACCCTCCCCCATCATCACACCTTCCATCACTGCCCCTCACTCCCAGGCACTTGCTGGTTTGGAATTTGAAGGGGCCAAGGTGGGGCAGGTCCCTGATTGCAGCACTGGCTGACTGGCTGTGTCCTTTGTCCCTTGAATGAGCCTTTGCCCCTTCCCCACCCCTCAGAACTGCCTTAAGGGGCGGCGTCTAGCCTCCTGGAGATCTGACAAGTCCTCCCTCTGTTTCTTTCCCCTGCTGCAGATGGCGGTGGGACCCGCTGACTGCCCTGTGGGTGGGCCACTGACCTTCCCTGCCCGGGGTCCTGGAGCTGGGGTTGGAGCCGCCCTGACCCCCCTGCCCCCTCCCAAGATGCCCCCTCACACAATCCTGAGCACCGTCCCTCGGCAGATGTTCAGCGATGCAGGCAGTGGAGATGATGCCCTGGACGGGGACGATGACCTGGTGATTGACATCCCGGAGTGACCACCCAGCGTCTTCTGCCAAACCGCTGGCCAGCACCCCCTCCCTGTGCCAGCACACATGAGCCCCAGCTTCCTCAGAGATGTTTATTGACGCCCAGTTGCCATGCTTCGGCCACTGACACAATCAGAGAAGGCGTAAACATGCACGAGTGTCCCCCAGGAAGGTGGCAGGGGCCCTGCCCTCACATCCCAGCCCCATCTAGGGGACAGCTATTTAAATGAGTGGCCAGAAGCATCTGCTACCTCACGGGGAGGCAGAGACCCAGTGATGGCCACCCCTTTAGAAGGGCAGCTGTACAGGACTAGGACTTTTGTGTATTAAAGGAGTGGCTCTTCTCTTGCGTGTCCTCTTCTCTTTGGGGAACATTCTCCTCCTCCAAACCTCCCCGAATCCAACCTCCTCCCGTGCGGAGAGGGGTGGGGCAGCCTGGAGAGGCTGGAGAAAGGAGCAGGGGTCCCTGGGGTGTGGCTCTGACAGCACTCCCCGCAGGTGTGCAGGCGGGGTGGTTTGCATATTTGCAGGTGATAGCGAGTCAGGCAAGAGGAAGTTGCATATGTGAATATAGATCTCCACAGTCCCTCACAAGACAGACCCACGGTCACAGAGACTCTCACACAAATAAGGTGGCGTGGGGTGGGGGCATCCCACCCTGTGTAAACGTGCAACACACTCGTGCGAGGGTTGGGTACTGGACCTGGCCCGAGGGGCCTGTGCGGGGCAGCAGCTGTCCACTCAGGTGGAGGGAGGAGCCCCAGCCGCAGGGGGCAACTCGCTGGTCAGGGTGTGCCAGCGCTCCAGAGCTGTGTCCAGCTGCTGTAGACAGTCGCTCCAGTGCTTTCGTGCCTCTCCTCGAGCGCCTGGCCCCAGGGACACACCACCTGAAGAGCAGACAGAGTCAGGGCCTGGCTTCCTGCCCATTAGTCCACCCTGGGCACCACCTCGCTGGGCTCGCCTCACCTATGAAGTCATTGGATTTGCCAATGTCGTAGTCCCAGACAGTGACTTCCAAAGTCTTGGTGGCTAGAATGGAGAGTTCCATCTCGTAGAAAAATTCCTGGGGACAAGATGAACCACACCTCCAGTGAGGCCCTTTCTAACCCCTGCTCTTGTCCCCAGTCCACTCTGATTTCAGTCCTCATTCCACACAGGATTCAGCGTGTTCCTCTGAGTCTTCGTTTTTAGCTTATTGGCCTGGGGTGTGGAGAAAAGGGTTCTGATACTTGTCCCTGAGAAAAGGGTTCTGATACTTGTCCACGTTTACCTCATTAAATTCCGGGTTTAGAGTCTTCTTCTTCACACGTGTTTTATGCTTGGATTTCTTATCCACATCTGGTCTCAGGTACCTGGGGGTGGGAATGTGATTAGGGATAGGCCAAGACCCAGAGGAATCTAGGGCAAGGCTCAGGGTCCCTGGGGAGGAGACAGTGGGCTATAGGAACAGGCCATGCCCCAGAGGATCTCCCGCAGGTTCAGGCTCCAGGTGAGGGCTCACGTCTTAACATAAGGGTCAGAGTAGCCGTTGACGTCCATGGCAGCCAGGTGTGCACAGCGCATGATGCCCACCAGCAGCCCCCGGCGCCGAGAGCTGTAGCTGAGGCTCAGCAGGATGCGCCCGCGCTCCTCTAACAGCCCAGGTCCGTGCTCTGCCTGCTCCAGCTGCAGGGGACAGATACAGGGGTCTATTCGGGTCCTCCACCACCTCCCACCCAACTGTGGCCCCTGTGAGGCTCCTTACCTCCTTCAGGTAACAGGAGATGCCCCTTAGTGCCGCAGACATGGAAGAGGGTGAAGCCAGCTGAGGGGGCAAAGAGAAGCTTCTGGCAATCTGGCCTCTAGAGCTCCCTCCCCAGGAACCCCACAGCTCCCACACAGACCGGGACTTGGCGCTCAAGGCAGATGTTAAAATGCTTCTTCTGCGAAGGCTTGAGGCGGCGGAGGGGCACTCGGATCTCCCCGATAAACTCATTGTGGCTCAGCTTGTCTTCATCACAGACAGAGATCCTGGCAGGGAACTTCAGGGTCAGGGCCCCCGTACCTGAGCCCTGCTCCAGTGTGGGAGAAGGGTTCTCAGACCAGTCTCAGCTCTGCCCTAGAGCTTGCCCTGTTCCAGTGTCCCTTGCCCTTCAGGATCTGCAGAAAGCCCTCACAAATCTTAGGGACTGCCCCCATCCCCATCCAGGAGGCAGGATCTGTCTGAACCCCGCAGGTGTGTGTTGGTGGATGTGACCATAGGTGCAGGCTGTGAGAGCTAGAAGGGCCTTGAGGAGTCTGGGACAGGCAACCAAGGACCCTTCACCTCCTTGGGCCCTCCTGTCCTTTCCACCTGGAGCAGGGCATCAAGCTGGCAGAGACATGTCAACCCAGCAATTAAGAAGTGAAGGTCTTTATTTCCGTCTGCCCACTCTGTACTCATGCTGCTGCTGCTGTGACCAGCTATTGTGCTGAGCAGCTGTGGCATGTGGGCATTTTGAAGTCCCAGTCCTGCCACTTATTACCTACCTGCGAAGTCACTTAACTTCCCTTAGCCTCAGTTTCCATCTGTAAAATGGAGATAATGGGTACCCAAATCTGGAAGCTATGCTGAGGGTCAACTGACAAAGAAATGGAAAAACTGCTCACTGGTGAGTTCTCAGTAATTTTCAGGCCCCGTTCTCACATCTCAAACATGGTGCCAGCTTTTCTGGTTTCTGCCTCTGTCCCTCACTCCCCCAAAGTGATCTTTGTAAAACAGCCCTGACCATATCCCCTTCCCTGATGCAGACCCTTCTGTGGCTCACTCTTGTCCAAGAACAAAAACTCAGGCATCACTGCTTTCATTACCCCTGAGGGATTGCATCCCACATCTCCATCTCTTTGGAGAACATGACAGAACAAGTTCTCTGACCCTGAAAAATTCCCTCAGAGGTTTTAAGTAAACACAAGACAGGGAAGGCAGACCAAAGCACACAGATCCAACTTTGGTCAGAGCTTCTGACAAGGGGTCCCATAAAAGCTTTCTGGAGGAGGCAGAATTTGGACTGAGCTCCAAATGAGTGGGATTTAGGCTGGCAGAGAGGAAGCCGAGAGCTTCCAACAAAGTCAGGAGTTATAAAACTGACAACCAGCAGACGCTAGGTAGTCCTCTATGGGAGGAACAGCAGGAGGTACGTTGGGGGTGGCAAGGCCAGGAAAATATCTCAGCCTGCTGCTGATGGGGCTGGAGAGCCACCGATTGATCTTGAGCATCAGCAAGGTAAGGGCTTAATGGGACAAAAAGAGGTCACCCAACCAAAGAAAGTTACAATAACAGGTGTCCCAGAGGAGGTGCCAGGCTGGAATCCTTGGCAGCAGGGAGGCTGAGCCCTCACCTGAGCACCTTGTGAGTGATGTCATCGTCTGTGATCCCACTGTAGGTCAGGTCCTCGTTCCACACAGGATTCAGCGTATTCCTCTGAGTCTTCGTTTTTAGCTTATTGGCCTGGGGTGTGGAGAAAGGGGTTCTGATACTTGTCCCTGAGGCCCCTAGAGAAAGGCAGAGGCTGGGAGAATTTGGGTTGGACCCACAGACGGGACCAAATTGGGAGAAAGAGGATACTATTACCTTGCAGGCTCCAGGCAGCAGGTGCAGCTTAACATAGGGATCAGCTAGGCCATTGAAATCCATGGGCTTGAGGCCCTGGAGGGAGGACAGCAAAGAGGATGGTGACTCCCAGCCCCTTCCCCCGCCCTCTGCAAAGCAGGATTCTGAAGGTGTGCAGCACCCAAGGGAAGGTGCCAAGGAGGCAGGAAGGAGTGGGGTCCACCCTGGGGAAGGGAAGGAAGGCTGGGACCCCACAGGGTCAGAGCCTGGCAGGCAGGGAGTGCCCACCTTGGCCCTGAGGATGCTACAGTGCAGAGTGCAGGAGGCCTGGTCATAGAGAAGGTCGAACTCCAGTGTGCCCAGGGCAGCTGCAGAAGAGGGAAAGGTGGCATGAGTCGGCATGCCAAGATAAGTGTGTGTGAGGGACCCATGGCTGGACGTGGATGTGCACGACTCCATCTCTGTGGGCCCATGAGTGTGTGCAAGAGGCTGAGTAGGCATGTGCATGTGTGCGTCTGGGTCCCTGGCTCGGCCGCCACTGGGGCTGTGTGGGTGGTGGAGTGTCTCAGCAGAAATATTGAATATTAGCCTTGCTCAAGCTGTAATCTCCACCCGGACTGCAGCTGTGGTGGCAGCCCCACCATCCCTCATCCTTCCTCCCCCCTCCGCTAGTGCACACCCAGCAGAGCCTGTCCCCTCCCACAAGCCTGGAGGCCCCCCATTAACACCAGGAGCCCTTCAAGTCCCCAGACTCACTAGTATCATCTGAATCATAGCTGTCCACCTCAGCTCGGTCCTCAGGCGTGGTGGCCCCAAGGAGGGCCGCAGGAGGGGCCAGAGCCAGGGGTGCCAGATGAGCTGGGGCCTCCCGGCAGCCCCCGCCCCCCCCTTCAGGTCCTGGTCCCAGGCGCGGGAAGTAGTCAGAGATCTGGCGGATAGGCCGGATGGGCCCGGGGCACACGTTGATAGCCATGTGCTCCTGGATATTGATGGTCATGCGGTCGCCCCTGCGGCCCCTCATGCAGCACCCCTGGCTGGGGGAGGAGGGTGTGAGGGCTGGAGGCGGCTGGCTGGCTGGCTGACTCCTCATACCTATGCCTGCTGGCTGAGGGCCAGGCTGAGCTTCCTGGTCTGTGGGGCCCTCTCTGGCCGCCCTTCCTAGGTGTCAAGGGAGAGGGCAACCTGTGCCAGTGAGTGGGCAGGCAGGAGGCCTGGGCCCTCCAGACCAGGAGCCTGGCTCCACAGGGGTTGAGCTGCCAGGCCACTCCCGGCACACAGAGCAGACAGGTCCTGGCTCCCCTCAACCTTGTCCCCCACCTCCAGATTGTCCCTTTGTCATCTTCCAGGCTCAGTCCTCTCATGCTGGGCTCCCCTCTGTGCCTGAGCCCTGTATACCCCATAGCAACCCCCAGAGGTCCCTGCCTCTAAGCTCTGGCCATCCCCTGCACCAGGCGCAAGTCTGGTCCGGGTGTCACCCACCCCTCTGGGCTTCCACTTCCTGCTGAGCCTTCATTCTGCCCCGGGATCTGTCTGTCTGCCTGGTCCTCCTTGCCGCTGCCTCCTGTCTTTCCCGCAGCCCAAGGTGAGGACCTCAGCCTCAGATGCCTCCTCCTGACCGTGCCTCCCAAAGGGAGCCAGAAATTCAGCCGCAGGAAAGCTGCACAGCCCCGGAGCCCACAGGCTAAGGCGCTCACCCTCACCCTCACGCCCCCGGCCGGCCCAGCCCCCTGCACCTGTTTCTGTGCCTCCAACAGGTGCCAGGCACTGGGCGGCCGGCGGGCGCAGGCTGGGCGGCGGCGGCCGGCGATTCCCAGGGCGGCCAGCAAGAAGAGCGCGAGTCGGGCTGCGAGCGCCACGCCGAGCGGGAGGGAGCCGAGAAAGTGCGGGAGGAGGGGGTGAGGCGGGCGGAGGCGAGGATGCAGCCGGCGCGGCGGGGGCGGAGGGGCGCGGGCTGGGCAGGGGGTGGACTCCCGGCTTACACCCGCCGCCCGCCACGCGCAGCCCGGGCACACTCAGGAGCGCACGCGAGTGCACACACAGACACGTGTGCTCGCGCTTCCGCACGGGCACGCGGGCTGGCACACACTCGTGTGCACGCAGGCTGGCACACACACACACACATCTCGCCTGGGCATTCCCGTGCACACACGCCTGGACCCCACGTGTGCAAGCTCACACACATGCACCAACGAAGGCACGCGAGGGGCACACTCACCCAGGAACTTCGCATACACACACACTCGCCAACACGCGGGCTCCCTGCGCCACCAGGAATCAACCGCGAGAATTACCGGGTGTTTCCCAACTCCTCCCGGGAGACCCGGGCCCCGGCCTCGCCCCCTCGCTGCCTGCGGAGCCCACAGCGCCGCCTCCCTCCCTCCCTCCCCCTCTCGCTCTCTCCCCTTCCTTTCGGGTCTCCCAGGCCAGACCACCAGCCTGGTTGCCATGGCAACACTGGCTCATTTCCCCCCCCCGCCCCCCATCCTCACGCCCCTCCCCCGCCGAGCTGAGAGCTCGGAGGGAGGGAAGAGGGCGTCTGTCCTCCCCTCTGGTAGCCGTAGGGGCGGGGCTTAGAGATCCGCAGTGACCTAGGGGCGGGCAGGGGAAGAGGGTCTGGTCCGCCTGCCGTCCCTGGCCCTGCATCTCCGGGTCGCCAAACTGGGCTGGGGAACCTCAGAGTCTGAAGGAGGAGACGAGACTGTGGCTTCCCCCATGCCTCCTCCATTTGGCTGTCCTGGCATTTCTCCTGGTGACCCAACCCAGCCCCCAGGACCGCTGTTTCCTTCTCAGGGATGGCATCTCCTTTGGAAAACCACCCTTTCACACCCCACCCCCCTGCCATTTCCAGTTCTGCCCCTAAGATGGGCAGTGATCTGGACTCTGTCCTGAATGCCCCCAGAGCCCTGCAGTCTCCGAAGCTCTGCCACCCCACCCCCACCAGCGCTGCCCCACACCTGCCACCCCAAACGACAAAGTCCTCACAGTGGCCTCCAAGGATCTCATCACCCACTCTACCCACCACAGGTTGGAAACCTTACCTGCAGCTCCCAGAACCCACCTTGACCCCTCAGGCCTCTGGAACTTCTCTCAGTCACACTCCACCTGGGAGACCTGCCCTTCCTTCAGGGGTCATTCTGGGTCAACTCTTCCCTGGAAACCTTCCTAGAGCACGGTGGCACCCCCCTTCCCTTCTGCCCCTCAGCTTCCAGATACCTCAGACTCTGCTCTGCTGACAATTTTGTCTGAGCCTGTTTACATTTCTGTCTCCCATCAGCCAGGGAGTTACGAAGCGAGCATGGGCTGATTCATCTCTGAGTCCCTGGTGGCCCAAACTGGTCCTGGAATTGTCAGCCTCACTCAATATTGAGACTTAAAACAGAGAATTTTGATTGCACAATTGTGAATATGCTTAACACCACCTAACTCCACACTTAACAGTAGTTAAGGGCTGGGAGCTGGATACATGCCTGTAATCCCATTTACCTGGAAGGGAGGCTGAGGCAGGGGGATCACAAGTTCTAAGCCAGCCTCAACCATTTAGTGACACCCTCTCTCAAAATAAAAATAAAAGTAAAAAGGACTGGGGATATAGCTCAGTGGTAGAGTGCCCCTGCATTCCATCCCTGTACCTAAATATATATATATATATAGATGGTGCATGTGGCTCTGTGGTAGAACAGTGTTTATTTGCTTTCAAGAGGGTTCCATCCCCAACATCAAGAGAAAGTAGGAAAAGAAAAAAGAAAAAGATTAAAATGGTAACTTGTGTTACATGTAGATGTTATGGGTTTGTATTTTATCACAGTGTATTTTAAAGTAAGAAAAATGTAGAGTCAAACTAGACTGAGACACCACCTTCACCTACCAACGGGCAAAATTCAAAGTGTCTGTTAATACACAATGTGAGTGAGGCTGTGGACAAGTGAGTACTACTTCTGCAGAGGTCAGTCTGGCAGTGGATTCCAAGGGCACACATTACACATACCCTTTGACCTTGACATTCCACTTCTAAGATTTTATCCCATAGATAAGCTGACCCATGGGCAAAATAAAAGGCATTGGAAGTATATTGGAAGTATTTTTTTTGAATCAGGGATTGAACCCAGGGGTGCTTAACCACTGAGCCACATCTCCAGCCCTTTTTGTGTTTTATTTTGAGACGGGTCTCACTGAGTTGCTTAGGGCCTTGCTAAGTTGCTGAGGCTAGCTTTGAACTTATGATCCTCCTGCCTCAGTCTCCCAAGCCACTGGGATTACAGGTGTGTGCCACTATGCCCGGCCATTTGAGGTTCTTTTTTTTTGGGGGGGTACTGGGGATTGAACTCTGGGCACTCGGCCACTGAGCCACATCCCCAGCCCTATTTTGCATTTTATTTAGAGACAGGGTCTCACTGAGTTGCTTAGCACCTCCCTTTTGCTGTGAAGCTGGCTTTGAACTTGCCATCCTCCTGTCTCAGCCTACCAAGCCACTGGGATTACAGGCATGTGCCACAGCACCCAGTTTGAGGTTCTTAACTTCAGCATGTTTCAAAAGCTTAGAAACAACAATGTGTAAGGGATGGAACTGGTTAAATCATACCCCAGTTATGGTATGATTTCATACAATCAAATAGTATAGTATGTAGCCATGAAAAAGGAGGCGCTTATGTACATGTACAGAATCATCTCTACATTGTTTTAACTTAAAAAAAAAAAGCAAGGTGCAGAGTGACATGTGTGGAATGCTGCCATCTGAGTGGTGAGAAAAAAAAAAGCTTATTTGTATTTTTCTATGCATAAATTATTTCCAGAAGACTGCACAAGAAAATGGTAATTATGGTGACCTCTGAGAAGGTTGCTGTGGGGCAGAGAAGGACAGGAATAGGATAAACTTGGTTTCCAACTTACATTCTTTTGTGTCTTTTGAATTTTATGCCACGTGCATATGTTCTTCCAAGGAATACATTAAAATTGTATATATTTGTGTGTGTGTGCCAGGGACATTAGGCATGCTAGGAAATTGTTCTGCCACTGAGCCACATCCCCAGCCCCCAAATAAATAAATAAATAAGGAAATATAAATATATATACATATGTGTATACATATTCAGATATATACATATGCATGGCGCGCGCGCGTGCGCACACACACACACACACATATATATATATATATATAATTTTTTTGCAGTATTGAGGATTGAACCCAGGGGTACTCTACCACTGAGCTACATCCCCAACCTTTCATTATTTATATTTTTGAGACAGGATCTTTCTAACTTGCAGAGGCTGTCCTTAAATTTGCAATCCTCCTGCCTCCGTCTTCCAAAATCATGGAGATTATAAGTATGGACAACGCCCCCGGAGCCTGTTGAAGTAAGCCAGATAGGACATGGCCTTGGCATGAACAAGGAAAAAAGTTTGGAAGCAGATCAAAGTAGGTGGACTTGAGATTTCGGTTGGAAATGGAGTCCACAGGTCTTAATTTGGGGCTTGTTAGGTAAGAGGGAAGGATCTCTGTTTCTGTCGAGCACATCATCTCAGAAGAATGGTGAGGCCATTGGTCGAGATGGAAAGACGGGGTCAGGAGAAGGTCTGGAGTAGGAGAATCAAGAGCCTTGTTTGGGATCTATTGCGTTCGAGATGTTTTTTGGACGTAGAGAAGACTTCAAGCAGGAAGTTGGATATGGGAGTCTGGAGCTCCCAGGAGAGGTCTAGGCTGGAAATATACATTGGTGAGTCACCAGCATATAGATGGTATTTAAAGCCATGAGACTGGATGAGATCACCTAGGGAGAGAATATAGTTAGAAAAGAGAAGACCCAAAGCTGAGCTGGCGAGAGAAGAAATCTCGAAAATTGGCGAGGGTAGCTCCTGTGCTCAGAGTCAGGGATGGGGGCACCCTGCTGAGAGAGAGAGAATGAATCAAGAAGTAACCACTAAGTTTGGCAAATTAAGAAGTCACTGGTGGGGCTGGGGTTGTAGCTCAGTGGTAGAGTGCATGCCTTGCTCGTGTGAGGCACTGGGTTCGATCCTCAGCACCACATAAAAATAAATAAAGGTATTGTGTCCATCTATAACTAAAAAAACATTAAAAAAAAAAAAAAAAAAGAAGTCACTGGTGAACTTGACCAAAGTGGCTTCAGTGGATGGGTGGGGATGAAGTCATATCAGAAGAGGTTGAAGAATACATTTACGGTGAAGGAGTGTAGACAGCAAGTGTAGACTTTTACTAGAATGATGTGCATCCATGGGTTCTCTCTCCTGTGATCCCAAGGGGAAGAAACACGTCCTGGTGATTTTTTTTTTTTTTTTTTTGTGGTGCTGGGGATTGAACCCAGGACCTTGTGCATGCGAGGCAAGCGCTCTACCCACTGAGCTATATCCCCTGCCCTGTCCTGATGATTCCTATAGAAGTCAGAGGTGGAGTCCAGAACCCAGGAGGGCTTAACCACTAAGCCCTAGTCCCACCCATCCCCCCTTTTTCAACGTAGGTTCTCACTAAATTGCAGAGGCTGGCTTTGAACTTGGGATCCTCCTGCCTCAGCCTCCTAGACTGCTAGGATTACAGGCATGCAGCACCATGCCTGGCCTTCAATACATGTACTTAATGATTAGATAAATAGATGAACAGATAATCCGCTCATTCAAAGGTCTGGTAGAGAGAGCAGCAGTACTCTGTGGAGCGGAAACAGGAACCATCCCCACTGTCCCTCCTATGCCCTGTGACTTCGAAGAGATAAGTGTAGGGGAAAGCAGCCCATAGGAACCAGTTCCAACGAGGCTCATTCAGGTTATTTTTCTCTCCTCTTTTCCCTGTTCTTTCCTCTCTGGGCTTTGTTGTTGTTTAGGAAATACAAGCTCTTGTGGTGAGAGACTCCCAGCTTGCCATGTGGGGAACAGGCGGGCTGGTACTTTGAGGTCCCCAAGGCAGGGAGGATAGAGAGGGACCCAGTAGAGGAAGGAGTGCCATCTGTGGGGCAGAGGCCCCCACACAAGCTGGACATGTGCCTGGCTTTGGGGCAAGCCAAGGAACTAGGTCTTTGAGAGACTGGCAGAGACAGGCATCTGTGTATTAAGTCCAAGGAGACCCTCAAATGTCCTTAGCCAGGGTGGGCTGGAACATGTCTGTGACACACCGACCTACCTGCCAATCAGAGGGGAGCTACCTCTTATAAACCAGGATGAGGGCACAGGAGTGACGATGGCTGTTGGAAAGTCACAAAGAGAGACTGTGGAGGGGCCCACCAGCCACCAAAGGGCAAACGGAGATACAGAGGAGTCTTCAGAGGCTCTGTGAATGTCCAGGAGACCTACCTTGGAATGGGCCAGAGGAATTCTTCTGATGACCCCCCAAGCCACCAGTCCCTAGCTGTCCCTTTTCCTACTGCACCAGATGCACCAGAGGCAGGAGCTGGGGCTGGAGGTGCAGCTGTGCCTTCCCTGGTGAGAAGAGGTGAGGTCGGCAGGCCCGGACACTGCTGCCACCTGGTGGGCAAATCCTGCTATTTCTCTTGGTCGTGGATTCCAGACTCATTCTCTGCTGAGCACTAAGGTTTGGAGGTGGGTGGGAAAGACCCCTGTGTCCCTGAACTTGGGGACACAATGCAAGCAAGGGGGAACCCCGGAAGGAGAAACACACCTTCTAGGAAGTGTGTTTTTCCTCTACTCCTTTCGCCTTTTGTGCTGTTTCTGTCTTCCATATAGTGGGACAAGGATACCTACCTGTAGGAAATTGTAGTAGTTAGATGAGTTGCTGTATGCAATGCTGTCATATTAATAAACACTACCTGTGGTTGACCCAAGGGACAACTGAGTTGTGTGTAGCCTTGTCTCCCACCCCCAAAATGTGCCTGTATATAAATCCATGGCCCCAGGTTTTGGAAAGATAGCCCCACCCAGTCCCAACTATATATAAGTTCTGGAGCCACCATTATTATTTTTTTTATTTGTGTATTTATTATTTTTTGTGGTGCTGGGGATCCAACCCAAGGCATAGCACATGCCACACACTCTGCCACTGAGCTAACCACCACTCTTTGTTGTTGTTGTTGGTCCTGGTGGTACCAGGAATTGAACTTGGGGCACTCAATCTCAGAGCCACATCCCCAGCCCTACTATGACAGGGTCTCACTGAGTTGCTTAGTGCCTCAGTGTTGTGGAGCTGGTTTTGAACTCATGATCCTCCTGCCTCAACCTCCCAAGCTGCTGGGATTACAGGCCTGCACCACGACGCCCAGCGGTCACCACCGCTCTTACTGTCTTATCAATCACATTGTCCTAAACTAGGCAGGCTCTGTGGGCCCCAACTGCTCCCATTCTGCTTCAGGGTTTGAGGGAATGGTCCAAGTCCTAGCACTTTGCTCCCTCCTCTCCTCTCACCCCAGAGTATGACATCAGAAAGGGTCTGAGCTGTGACTGTGACATCATAGAGCCCTACCCTGTAAAAGAAGGGGTCATGAGGCGGTGGCAGTGGGTACCCATGTGGGTGTGGCTGGCTGGACTGGGGGCCATAGAAACAGGTGGGAAGCTCCCAGTGAGTGGAGGGGAGAAAAGCGGCTGGGGGATAAGGGACAATGCCCCCGAGGAACTCGAGACCAGCCCGGGGCCTTTCTCTCCCCCGCCCCCACCTTCTTCTCCCATCCGCCCCGGCTCAGCCAGTGTTCGCCCCTCATGGGAGTGCAGCTGACCCCAGAGGAAACAAAATTGAGAGTCGAGAGTCAGCCTCTGCCTCTGGGGTCAGGGGCAGGGGTCTGCTTGGCTGTTGTCACAGACTTTGCTCTGGACCCTAGCGCCCAGCCCAGAGTTGGCCCCAGGATCAGAGCCTCCACGCTTCATAGACAGACTTGACTTCTTTGACTACCCAGACTCGGACCAAGCCAGCATTCTGGCCGTGGCCCAGTTTATTGGAGAGAGGCCTGTGGTCTTTGTTAAATCAGGTATGACCCAGTTTGGGGCAGGGGCCTCCCTCCTCGGGGGCTAAAGGAGAGCTGCCCCTGACCTTCCTTGTCCGGCAGGTTCTGGCCCTGGACTCTTCAACCACATCCTGGTGGGAGCCCTGGTGGTGGCCTTCCTCTTCCTCCTTTTCCAGTTCTGCACCCACATGTGAGGCTGCCCCATGCCCCTGGCCCTCCCTGTCAACCTTCCTAGGGAGAGGAGAGGTGGGAGGACCAGGTCTGGGGGAGGCGGTATGACGGATCACCTTTTCCTCTGACCTCCATACCCATAGGAGCTTCCAGAAAGGGGCCTAAGGGGCCTCGCAAGGGCCCTGGACGCAGCCTGAGTGCCCAAATCCACCCCCCTCTGCTGATCAATAAAGGTCCTGGCCTCCTCCCTCCCTGACTGCTCAGTGACCAGCTGGGGTGGGGTCGCTGCCCTCTCTTTGGTCTTTCTGCTCCACATTCCCCAGGTCCCCACCTCCTTCCTTCCCGGCCCCAAAGAACTGGGCAAAGACAGTCAAGGTGGCGTTCACGCAGACGCAGATCGTCTTTATTAGCGGTCTGTAAAGCACCTCCCAGGGTCCCCCGACCCCAGATTGGAGGAAGCCTTGAGAGGTCTGTAGCACCAGGGACATGCCAGGGCCGGAGGGCAAGATGTGCAGCCTGGTGGGAAGGGGCTGGGTGCCCTTCACCGGCCCCCCGGGGTTGCTCAGCACTGGGAAGGCTGGGGGTGGGGGTAGCAGCCACCTCCCTCCCCCACCCCAGCAAATCAGTTTGAATTTGGGCGAATAAATAAAATAAATAAAATCCCTCAGGCCGGCCTCCCTGGAGAGGAGCTGAGAGGCAGCAGCCAGCCCTCAGGAGGCCCGCGGGGTGAGTCAGGGTGTCCCCTCTCTCCCAGGTGACCCGGGAGCAGAGAGGGGTTTGCAGCAGAGGGGCTGGGATGTATGTCCTTGGCAGCAGGCCACCCCCATGTCCTTGACTCCTGGTCCCCTTGAGTCCCTGTCTCCCCACAGGCCCCCAGCCCTTGGCAGGTGGGAAGTGCGCTCCCTTCCCCTTTCCTAGCTGTCCCAGCGCAGGGGGTGCGAAGGCTCAGCCTGGCTCCTGAGGGAGGTCCCCTCTCTCCCTGCCTTGTGGTCACCTGCTCCTGTTCTTAGCCCCTGAGGGAATATGCCCCTCCCCCCTGAGTCCATCGGTCAGTCCTGGGGCTGTCAAGGCAAGGGGCCCCTGGCTCCCAACCCCCACCCACTGGCCCCAGAGCCCTGTCCCCATGTGGGGGTGCAGGTGGGGAGGGTCCCCAGGCCCCACCCTCAATCCTGGGTCTGACAGGGAGAAGGTGGCGGGGAGCCTCGGGGCCGGAAGAGGCGGCAAGCCCCACGGCAGATGAGGAAGAACCAGTAGAGCTGGGGGGCGAGCAGCAGCGCGGCGCCCAGGTTGACGTGGGCCGGGATGGCCAGGGGCACGGCCAGCAGGGGCAGCCCGGCGTGGCGCCCGTAGGCCCAGTACAGGTAGGGGAAGAGCAGCACCCGGCAGCACAGGAAGCTGAGCAGCATCAGGGCCCCGTTCACCTTGTGCAGCAGCGTGTGCTGCTGCTTGTACTGCGGACAGAGCGCAGGTGACGGGGCGGGGAGCAGAGGCCCTGTCCCCCTTGCGCACCCCCTCCCCATCTTCCCGCAGGTCAGAGGCCCCAGAACCACCCCCCACCACTGCCTCCCCTCTACCCAGCCTGCTTCTCCTCCCGCGCCTGACATTGCACACACATGACATTGTACATTGCTTTTAACGAGCCCCAGAAGGTCCCTGAAAGTGCCTGCCCTGCCTGGGCCCTGGGATCAGGCTCCTATGCCCTCAAGTACCCTCTCACCTGGATGAGGATCTTGCCAAGGCAGACGAAGGGGGTGCTGACCTCTGCCATCAACATGCAGCCTAGAAAGAAATCTCCCTTCCCCTGTCGCCACACCTGGGAGGAGAGGCAGGAGGGTGAGGGGCAGCCCTTCCTCTCCCCTGTCACTTAACAGGAGAATCTCAGGAGCAAAGCTGGGCGCCTTGCCTCTCTGCATCCCTCCTAGAGTCCTGCAGGTAAGATGGCGCCTCGCACCACAGGGGAGGAGACAGAGGCTCAGAGACACGCAGCAGAGGCTCCACAAAGTGCCACAGCTGGGCACGGTCCCGCTGGGCCAGGCTGATTCTAGACCTTTGTGCCTCCTGTGACCCGGGCTGGGCGGGTACCCAGCAAATGTCCCTCCACCCCATCCTGCTGGGAGGGCTCCCAGGCCCCTGCAGCTGGTGTGATGTGCAGGACAAGCCCCCCGCCACCCCCCTCCCCACCAGGCCATCTGGCTCTGGGAGCACTCACCACAGAGACGGGGAAGCACACCAGCACCATGACAGCATGGTGGAGCACCATGAGGAACTCCTTGTGCAGGTAGCCGCGCACCACGGCCCAGGTGCTGCCCTGTGCTCTGCGTCTCCCGTCGTCGTCCCCTCCATGCCCTTTGACCTGGTGCTTGTGCCAGTGGCAGAGGAACATGGCGTAGATGTCGTAGATGAAGTAGGGCACTGCAAATTGCGTGTAGGCGGAGGAGAGCCAGTGTCTGTGGGGCAAAGAGAGGGGGAGGGATCAGGAGGGAATGGACAGCACCCGATGCTCCACCAGAGACAGATCTCAAGGGACGCCCACAACCCAGAGATGGAAGTGAAGTCTCGGGTGAGAACACAGTGAGTTATGGATGATGGAACAGAAGGGTGGAGGGAAATAAACTTGCCTAATGTCATATAGTCACACAGCTGCTGAGTGTTGGGACTGGGATTCAAACAGACCTCGGAATCCACCATGTTGCACTCATGCGTGCACTTGCGCTCTCTCTCTCTCTCTCTCTCTCTCTCTCTCTCTCTCTCTCTCTCTCTTTCTCTCTTTCTCTCATATACTTGGGGGAAAAGGAAAGGAGACCAGAAAACACCTATAGATGAAAGGGCAGAGATGCAAGATATGAAGAGAATCAGATTAGGACAAAGCACACAGGAAGTAAAGACCTATGATTGAAGACCAATTGCTCATTTAGTATAGCCAAGTACTATACTAATACCGAAACCTCTACATTGTGTAAACTTATTTACTCCTCACAAAAACCCTACAAAAAGCCATACATGGTGGCACACACCTGTAATCCCAGCAACTTGGGAGGCTGAGGCAGGAGGATCACAAGCTCAAGGCCAGCCTCAGCAATTTTGTGAGGCCTTAAGCAACTTAGCAAGACCCTGTCTCAAAGTTAAAAAAAGGGCTGGGGATGTGGCTCATTGGTAAAGTGTCCCTGGGTTCATTTCTTGGTACAAAACAACAAACAAAAATCCCTCCATAAAAAGTAAGCATGGCTTTCATCTCCATTTCACAGATGAGGAAACCGAGTCACAGAAAGGCTAAGCCAAGGAATAACCACGGGAAGTTCTCTCTCTCTCAGCCCGCAGGCAAGGTAGAGGTGCTGCCAGTGCTGCTTGTTCTGCCTGAAGGTGGCCTGATTGCTTGCTTTTTCAGGTCCTGCCAAGCATTAAGAAGAAAATGCTGAGCAAAGGTGCCGCGGACAGAGAAAGTTCTACTTATATTGAGAGTAAACAAAACCCGAGAAGCACGTGGATCTGCAACATTGCATTTTTCTTCTTGAGTCAGCACAGTGGCACTTTCTGCAGTCCTGAGACAGGTCTAAGGTGGGAGTGGAAGGTCCAAAAAGCAGGCCTGGGGGAGCCTGCCCAGCTAGCCAGGGGACAAACACAAAGTCAGCTAGAGGCACTTCACAGAGAAAGAGCCAGGGCCACACGTGAGGAGCTCCTGGGGTAGAGGTCAGCTGAGGACAGGGGGTGGGCCCTGGGCAGGCTGGGTGGGAAGGGGCCAGGCAGCCCACTGGCACCGGGATGATGTCAGGGAAGAGGACTTGAGACCCATGGCGCGGTGCTTCTGGGCATGAGACGGAGAGGCAGCTGGTCAGAAACAAAGGGCAAGTAGTGGGGCTGGGGATGTGGCTCAAGCGGTAGCGCACTTGCCTGGCATGCGTGCGGCCCGGGTTCGATCCTCAGCACCACATACAAACAAAGATGTTGTGTCCGCCGAGAACTTAAATAAATAAATTCTCTCTCTCTCTCTCTCTCTCTCTCTCTCTCTCTCTCTTATAAAAAAAAAAAAAAAGGGCAAGTAGTTCAGGGAGAAGGTGGGAGAGGACCAAACTGGCCTCAGAGAAGTTATAGCAGGGAGCAGCCCAGAGAGCTGGCCCAGTGACGTGATGGGGATGGGTGAGATGGGACCCTGGAGTGTGGGAGAGGAGGCAGAGGGGCCCCAGGCCCTGGGATGCCATGTGGAGTGTTAAGTCCCATCCCCACCCTCTCAGCAATTAGGTGCTCAGAAGTAGGAACAGCTGTTGCCCCTGGATTAACCCTGATCCTCCCTACCTACCTGAGGATTAAAGGGGGAAGGAGGGACAGGAGCAGACCTGGAGGAGGGGGAGGAAATGCAAGAACGGAAAGGTGACCTCTGGGTAAGAAGGCATGAGAAAGGGACTCGTGGAAGCCCAGGCTTGCCTTGGACCCTGTGGCAGGAAAGAGCATGGAGAAGGCGGGAAGAAGCCAAGTCTCTGGGCAGGGTCTGAAGAAAGAGTTAAGCCAAGAACTAACTGTTCTACTCAGGAAGAACTCACCCCCAGGAAAAGAGGAGGCAAAGAGAGAACAGGGGCACCTCTAGATCAGGGTCATCCAGACGATGTCACCTGGGGCTCCAGGGACATGAGGGAAGGAGAGCAGAACCAGTGGGGCAGGTGTCAGGGGCACCCTCGCCGCAGGCAACTTGCAGCAGCCTGTGGTCAGCCAGGACAGGCAGGTCAGCACCATGGACAGGGCCCTCCTCCTCCTCCTGCCCCACCTCTCCAGCCTGGGCCTCTCTGGCAAGCACCAGGCACTGCAGCAGCTGCCTGTGCCAAATTTTGGTCTGTTCGCCCTCCCTTCCCCTTCCCCCACTGCCTGACCTCAGTGGCCTCGTGTGTCATCTCTCCTCTCTCAGGAGCTGGGGCGACACACCTGAATTCTGGGAGGAGTTAAGGGGTGAGCCCGGCCTGAGAGGAGAGCACGGCAGATGAGTTTGTTGGAAGGTGGGTCTGAGGGGTGGTGTAGGTGGAGACAGAGGAAGTGACATTCAGAGCCCACTACCATACAAGAGGCCCGGAAGCTGACCAGGAACCGCTTTGAGGGTTCTCTTTGATCCCTACTTCTGCTCTCCGGGTTCTGACCTTTGAGGACAAGACAGGATAAATTTATCCCTGGTGTTGAGTTGCAGCTGTGGCAGTAAAACTTGCTCAGGCCCAAGTGAAGAGCATGGGACCACTGGCGGCTCCCCGGAGGATCTCGGGTATTCTGGGATCACACACAGAACAGAGGAGGGACTTGGGCAGAAGTGGGTGCGTGACACTTACTGATCATCGATGATGTGCTTGCAGGAGGTGGAGACGATGTAGCCAGCTGTGGAGGCCATGATGGCTTGGACGGAGGACACTAACCTGGGGAGACAGAGGGAGGAGTGGCAGGTGGGAAGGCGCGTGCCTTGACATCTCCTCTTCACTAGTAGTTATTTGCTTTGGGTTTGGTCACTTCTCAGGCCATTCCTGGCTCACCTCCCAAGACGGGGCTTTCCCAGATTCACCCACCCTACCACCACCACCTCCAGAGTCCTGAGTTGCTCTGCCACTGTCCCTCAGTTTGCCCCATTCCTGGTGGCCTTCCCCTTCCCTTGGCTTGTGAATATTGAGTGGCCTTCCTCTCAAGACACAGGGAGGTCACCCTGAGGTGAAACAATGCTGGGAATGTGTGGCTGAGAGCAAAGCCTCTGCCCAGGAGGGGACGCCCAGGAGGGCAAGGGGAGCCTGTGCTGTTCCTGTCCCACTTGGCTGCCCAGTCACCATGCCACCCATTACTCGGGCCTCTGGCCCTGCCGTGAACCCAAATTCCCCCTGGCCACTTTCCCACTGTCTCCTTGACTGCCACGGAGCTCCCCTCCGGGTGCTGGCCCTAATTCCAGGGTTGTAGAGAGTTCCACTGTTCACTCCTCTGTGCCTCGTCCCCAACACTCATCCTGATTCACACATGGTGCTCTAGCCCTTGTTCCCTGACATCTTATAGGAATGTTTTAGTCACATGCTGGCCCTGTTTGGGAGGTGGGAGGGTGGCTGGGAGAAGGGGAGAAAAGCAGTCTGAACACTAGTAGACCAGATGGCTGGTTTGGGGAGGTCTCCTGGGAAGGTAAGACCCCCGAAGGAAGGGAGCTTGGCAGCAGAGCCCACTGACCACCGCGGGGCTCCCCATCCCCACAGGGGCCAAGGGTGCAGGGAGGTGATGGGGTCCCTTCTGTCCCCATAAAGCCTGAGGAGAAAGGGACTGAGCTGGGGAGGGGATGCCGTTTACCTGGCTGAGACAATGACCGCGTCGGCCTCCTCCCAGCGCAGCTGGGGCAGCCGCTGGAGCGTGTTCTTGGAGAGGAGGAAGAGTCCGGGGAACACCACCCCCCCAGCCACCATCGGGGTCAGCATGGTGGCTCAGGACTCGAGCAGGGAGATGAGCGGGTCAAGAAGGGGCAGAGAGGCAGGGCTGAGGGGAGTTGGAGGTGGAGCCGGGATGCCGAGCCCGGGAGGGAGGGAGGGAGGGAGAGGAAGGGGCACAAAGGGGACAGGGCGGGGACGGGATGGGACAAGGAGCTGGACCAGAGGAAGAGAGAATGGGACTCTAGATCAGACTGGGGACACAGGGAGAGGGCTGGCCAGGCAGAGCAGGGAGCCCAAGGACGGGAGCAGGGAGCAGGAGAAAGCGATGAGGGATGGGAAGAGGCGACAGGGGAGGACTTGGTGAGGACCGAGAGAGAGGGGACAGGAGGAGGAGGATGCAGCTGGGGGAGGGGAGGGAGAGCCGTGGCAGGTGGGGGGGTTACGTGGGGAGACTGGGAGGGCCAGAGGAGGCGGGCTAGGGGGAGAGGTGCCAGCCCTGAAAGGAGGGAGGGGGAGGGACGGAGCCAGAGGAGCGGCGGGGCGAGTGGTCAGCGGTCAGCACTGCTCTCCCGCCACCACCGCCTCCTCTCGGCTGCCGCCACAGTCCTTGCTGCCTGGCAGGGACGCGGCACATGGCATTATAGAGAGTTCATGCCCAGCCCCCTGCCCCCTCTGTGGGGAGGGGGAGGGGGAGGGGAAGCTGCCAGCCTGGGGAGGGCGGGGGAAGGGTGGGGAAATGATGGCACCGACCAGACACCAAGAAACCGGACCTGCAGCAGCGTCTCCCATGCAGCTCTGTGCCACAGCAGCGGCTGCGACAGAGATGGGGGGAGCAGGGAAAGAGGAAGGGGGAGGCCCTTAAAGAGACAGCAGCTGCGGCACAGGGGGGCTACTGGGGACAAGGGCCATGGAAGGGATGGTTCTTCTCGAGGGAAAGAAAGTGATCTGGGGCTCCCTGGCCAGCTGGGAGGGGGCTCTAAACCCCCATGATGGGCCTGACCCCATTTCCCATCAGCACTTTGAAGTGCCTGGCATTTCCTCCTCTGCCAATGCCTCCCAAGATGTGACTGTCAGTGGCCTGCCAGAGCTCTCAGCTTAGGGGCATCTACTCCTGCCAAAGAGAGGGTTCCCTGGGGAAGGGAGCTGGAGGAAGTGGTGCATCTCAACACAGAGTCCTTCAGACCCAGAGCCCCTGCTCTACCCCCAGGAGAGAGAGGAACTGAGAAGCATGAGGCACCTTGTATGTGTTCCCAACTCAGCTGCATGGCTGCCCCATGTCCTTATCTACTGCTGGAACAGTACCAGGTGGCTGTGCTTGTCCCCTTTCTAGTGGTCAGGAAATGGTCCTAGGCACTGAGTGATGCTCCCAGGGTCACAAAGTTAAGAAATGGCAGGAACTCAAAACCCGCCTGAAGCCCAGGAGGCTCAGCCACATTGCTCAGGCTGCCTGGCCTCCCCTGGCTCCCTAGGTGCCCACCGCTTTCTTTTGCTCCTGGTTCCCCTTCCTCTGCCACTTTACAGAAGAGCCCAATTTCAGAGAGGAAAAGGGTCTCAGGGATTGGCTGGACCTCTCATTCAATCACTAGGAAAGTGAGGTCCAGTGACTTGGTCAAAGTCAATTAGGCCAATTCAGAGCTGCTCTTCACTTTCACGTGGCCCCTCTGGAGTCCTGCCTTCTGTCCTGAACCAATGGTTCTGTGGACTTCTTCAGGACATGGCTCTTGCTACCCAAACCATACTTTGGTCTCCAGGTTTGCCCTGAGCTGTGGCTCAATAATCAGGGCTACAGTTGGTCTTTCCCCCTCCCAAAGCCCACTCCTAAAGAGGCAAAGGCTGGAATTTGCAATTTTGTGCTGCCCTCTAGTGGCCTAGAAAAGACCGGGATAAGTCTCACCTTAGGCAGGAGTTGGAAACAGTTTTAGAGACAATTTGTAGATTTAGTTCCTGACCTCAGGGCTTCACTTAAGAAAAAGGGGCCCAATTTCCTGATCTTTATTATATTCTGGGCACAGTGAGAGGCGACTTATGTTGATTCTTATTTAATCTTCCCAGGTGGTGGTATTCTCAGTTTAAAAGAAGTTTAAAAAACAAAAACTTGCCAAGATAAAACAGCTATGAAAATTGGTTAGAAGCTGGATTTTGAACCAATGTTCAAAAATGATGACAGGGAGTGTCATTATTAAACCCATTTTGAAGTGAGGAATTTGAAGCTCAGAGGCTAAAGGACTTGCAAAAGATTCCATAGCCAGTGTTTTTTGGAACTGGCTTGAACTCAGGGGCACTCAACCACTGAGCCGCATCCCCAGCCCTATTCTGTATTTTATTTAGCAACTAAGTTGCTTAGTGCCTTGCAGTTGCTGAGGCTGGCTTTGAACTGGCTATCCTCCTGTCTCAGTCTCCCAAGCCACTGGGATTACAGGTGGGTGCCACAGTGGCCAGCCATAGCCAATGTCTTTTGTTTTTGTTTTGGGGTACCAACCATTGAATTCAGGGGCACTTGACCACTGAGCCACATCCCCAGCTCTATTTTGTATTTTTATTTAGAGTCAGGCTCTCACTGAGTTGCTAAGCACCTCACTTTTTGCTGAGGCTGGTTTTGAATTTGCTATCCTCCTGCCTTAACCTCCAGAGCCGCTGGGATTATAGGTGAGCACCTCTGGGCCTGGCTTATAGCCAGTGTCTTTGTGTGTGTGTGTGGTGCTGCAGATTGAACCCAGATCCTTGTGCATGTGAGGCAAGTACTCTACCAGCTGAGCTATATCCCCAACCCATGGCCCATGTCTCTTGCCTCCTAACTCCGAGCTGCATCAGATCCCACATTCTCCTTCTGCTTCTGCCACTACCTAGTCCTGAAATGAAGAGATCAGCTCCAGCAGCCCTGGCCCCCAGGAAAGATACTCTCACCCTGGTCTTCTTACTTGGATGCCACCAAAACAGCCTCTCTTGCCTCCATCTGCAGTTTGGTGTAGTTCTGCAGGCCCCAACGGAGGACAGCGAAGAATACTGGGAAGAAGACGCAACCTAGTACAAAGAGCAGGGCCATGCCTGTCTGAGGTAGAGAAGGGAAAAAGAAATGGTTGTGAGAACTCCTCAACCCTGCAGTGGTCCGTGAGATCCGCTCAGCTGCAGCCATTGAAAATCATTGCGTTTCTAACATCCTTTATCCGGGGTCATTGAACATCCTGGTGTTTGGTTTTGTTCTGTTTCATTTTGTTTAAATCTAGTATTATTTAATTCATTTTCCCTGCCATCCCTGAAGCTGACCTACACCTCCTAGTCCATCTCACACCTTAAAATGGCTTCTCTTTCTCCTCCACCGCAGTGATGTGCCTGCCCTTTCTTAACTCCACCCTGATCATCCTCCGTTCCTATGTCACCCTTGACTCCTCCGAGGGGCTCAGACTTCTCACAGGGTCTCACCTCTCAGCGACAAGGTGGGAGGACTGAGAGGGAGGTCGATGTTTCTCCTCAGCACCCAAAACTTGGGAAAAGGAAGGGAGGGGGTGTTCAAATTGTCAAAACACTTGAAATTTTAAAATAACATTTAAAAAAAAAAAAGAAAGCCAAAGTGTTTTTTTACCCCATAAAAACGAAAAAAAGAAAAAGGAAACCCTGAAAACACGGATATTTACATAGATATTATTTTTGCCTGGCAAAGCCTCCCCTCCCACCCGCTCCGAGGAGGAGAGGAGTGGGGAAGGCGCAGGAGGGACGCAGGTGGCCGGGGCCTGCCATCCTCCATCCCTGGAGTGCTTCTGAAGGGACCTTCTCAGGCTACAAGGAAGATGTCAAACTGCAAGGGCACGAGGCTGCTCAGCCGAGGCAGTTGGAGCGACAGGAGCATCACCCTCCCATTGGCCAACCTCTTGACACGGGTGCCCTATCGTTTATTTCTGCTGGGGCGGAAGTGGGCAGGGCGTTCTAGCACCTTGTGTAGAATTAGCCAATTAGAGTTCGTTGACGACTTGATGGACAGCGCATTTCAGAGGCGGAGCTGGAAGAAAAGGAATAGGAAGAAGAGGGAGAATAAGAAAGGTCGGTTATTGCTTTAAAAGGTAGTAGAGAAGCTCATTGCCGCGTCTCATGTCTCTAATCCCAGCAGCTCTGGAGGCTGAGGCAGGAAGATCTGAAATTCAAGGACAGCCTCAGCAATTTAGTGAGGCTCTAAGCAATTTAGTGAGACCATGTCTCAAAATCAAAGAAAGCAAAAAAAAAAAAAAAAAAAAAACAGCCTAGAGATGTGGCTCAGTGGTTGAACGTCCCTGGGTCCAGATTGTGGTGGGGGGGGGGGAAGGTGTGGGGCAGTAGAGAAACTGGCCCTGGAGCACCTCAGCGACAAGGGAGGCTGAGACAGGAGAATTGCAAGTTCAGCCTGGCAATTTAGGGAGACCTTGTCTCAAAAGAAAAAAAAAATAAAGGACTGGGATGTAGTTCAGTGGCAGAGCACTCCTCAGTATCGCAGGTAAGTGAATACAAAAATTAAAAATGCTAAGGAAATTGTGGCTCTTCATTCCCTGAATGATGGTGAGCAGAACCTCTGTGGGCCTCGGTATCTTCCTCTGTGAGATTGAGATCATAATGATGACAGCTAATTATATTGCATTTACTGTGGGCCAGACTCTGATCTGAGTGCTTAAAAACATGAAATCATTTTTTCCAAATAACCTTGTGGGTAGGGATTATTATTGTATCTACTTTACAGTTGGGAAAACAGTGGTACAGAAAGGCTTGGTACCTACCCCAAGGTTACAGTCAGGAAGGGAATGAGGTACAGTATTTCTTTCAACCATATTTTCTGAATCTATTGGTCTCTATAATGTTAAGCAGATATAGGAAACTCAAAAACTCATTATCCTAAAGGAATTAAAGGGTTTTTGTTTGTTTTGCTGCTGGGGATTGAACTTATATTATGAGTTTTTTTTTTTTTTTTTTTTTTTTTTAAGGAGGAAAAAGATACTCCTGAATACAATTTAAACATCTTAATTCATATTTTTAGAATTAATTCTGTTAACAGTTCTTGCTACTTTTTTAATACTTATTTTTTTTTGTTGTAACTGGACATAATATCTTTGTTTTACTTATTTATTTTTTATGTGGCGCTGAGGTTCGAACCCAGGGCCTCCCACATGCTAGGTGAGCGCTCTGCCTCTGAGCCACAATCCCAGCCCCCAGTTCTTGCTACTTAACTATTCAACCTCCACCATGGGCCTCTGAAGATTAAAGATTAAACCAAGAACAAGGTAAAGTTATTTAAGATGAGACCTCTGATTGCCTAACCAGTGATCAGTGTCCAGTCTCACTTTTTTCCTTTTGAATGTGTCCCTTTAAAAACTACATTTCCCAGCTACTCTTGCAGTTACATGCCTGGTCAATGTGATGTAAACTGAAGTCATTATAAATGGGAGTGAGAGAAAAGTTCTTTTGTGTGTGTGTGGGTGGGGGTGGGGGTGGGGGTGAGGGTGGGTGGGTATTAGGGATTAAACCCAGGGTGCTCTCCCACTGATCTACATCCTCAGCCCTTTTTATTTTGAATAGGGTTTTGCTAAATTGCTAAGGCTGGCCTCGAATTTGTGATCCTCCTCCCTTAGCCTCTGGAGTTTCTAAGATTACAGGTGTGATCATTGTGCCCAGTGAAATCTCCTTTTTACAGGTGTGATCATTGTGCCCAGTGAAATCTCCTTTTTAAAAAGGCAGCACAGCTCACAAAGAAAGGAATCCAGATGGACTTTAAAAGTTAGGACAAGAGCCCAGTGGGTGGTGCACACCTGTGGTTCCAGCTAGTCAGAAGGCTGGGCAGGAGTTGGATCTCAGAAGTTCTAACCAGCACAGTGAGATGATGTCTAAAAACAGAAAGGAAGGGAGGGAGGAAAGGGGAGAGGAAAAGAAAGAGGAAAGAGAAAAGAAAGAAAGAAAAAGATTTCCAGAGATACTTTCTCTTTCATGACTCAGCCCACACACACTGAAAGATAACACTGAGTTGGGATTTGAAACCAGGCCAACCTGTCTCTGGAGTCTGCCCTCCTCTGTGCAGGTTCATTGTGAGGATTAAATAGAGATAATGTACATAAATGACTTCCCACAGCATTCAGTTACTATCATTGCGAGCACCCAGAAGGCTGTGTGCTAAAATCTCTCTACCCTCTCATTCTGCCTTCCCTACCACCTTCCAAACCATGCTCCCATTTTACTGCTGAGAAAACTGAGGCTGGGAGAGCTAGGCGACTTGTCCTAGGTGGCACACTCAATGGCAGAGCTATGACTGCTGCCTCCCAGGTTGGGAGGGGAGGGCAGGTGGAGGAAAGCCCAGGCAGAGGCAGAAGTAAGTGGGCCAGCCCCCCTCTGGTGCTAAGGGGTACTCGTGTTGCCCTGGATGTGTGGCTTACCCTGGAATGCAGCGTGAGGGAGGGCTGAGAGCTCTGGGGCCATGAGCCGGGAAAGGTCAGGTCCCTGTTTCACTGGATTCGGGCTCCCCTGCAGTTCTTTCTCCTGTCGTCAATATCTTCTTGTTTCAAGCCAGACAGTCCGAGGCTGCGCAGGCTTGCCTGAGAACTAAAGGGTGAGGGGAAACAGTGGTCTGCCTGTTCGCTTATTTATTTATTTTTTCTTTTCTGGGGATTGAACCCAAGGACGCTCTACCTCTGAGCTTCATCTCCAACCCTTTTCTTTATTTAAAATTTTAATCTTATTTTAAAATTATTTTTTAGATGTTGATGGACCTTTATTTTATGCATTTATTTATATGCAGTGCTGAGAATCAAACCCAGGGCCTCACACAAGCTAGGCAAGTGCTCTACCACTGATCCACTGATCTTTCAGCCCCAGGTACTTTTTTTTTCTTTTTTCTTTTTCTTTTCTTTTTTTTTTTGTGTGTGTGGTGCTGGGGATTGAACCCAGGGCCTTGTGCATGTGAGGCAAGCACTCTACCAACAGCCTGATTTTAATCTTATTTATTCGTTTATTGTTATTATTAGGTACTGGGAATTGAACCCAGGGGTGCTTAACCACTGAGCACATCCTCAGCCCCTTTTATTTTTATTTGAAACAGGGTCTCACTAAGTTGCTTAGGGCCTCACTAAGTTGTTCAGGCTGGCCTTGAACTCGAGTTCCTCCTGCCTCAGCCTCCTGAGCCACTGGATTTCAGGCATGTACCACTGCATCTGGGAGAAAGAGTGGTTTAGAGTAATGGCTTTCAACTTTTTTAAAGTGACTCCCCCCCCCCCAGAATTACCTTTTATTTTATGAACTGAACTGAAAGCAAACTTTACCACTACTACTACTACTACTACTACTATCATTATTATTATTATTATTATTATTATTATTATTAGTTCTGGGGATCAAATCCAGGGCCTTGAGTATGCTAAGATATGCTCTACCACTGAGAGTGGAAAATTCCCTCCACCTGGGGAACTTTCTCTCAGTACTGCCTGGTCCTTATGTGCAGCCTTTTGTGTGGTTCCCCCAAATGCTGGTCATGATTTCACAGCCCACTAGTGGGTCACAACCCATGTAGGTCAGCCTTGGGTTGAAAGCAGTGTTTCTCAACTTTTTTCCCCCCCATTACTGCTCTTTTAAGAAAACTTGAATGTGTGTGTGTGTGTGTGTGTGTGTGTGTGTGTATTTTTTCCTCCTAACTGCTGCCCATTGTGATTTTTTTTTTTTTTGTTTTAGGCACTGAGGATTGAGCCCAGTTCTTCACATATGCAAGGGGAGCACTCTACCACTGAGTCACATTCCCAGCCCCCATCATGAAATTTTAATAACACAGATGTACTGTACATCTGTTTATGTATATCTGTGCTTCATATGTTAAAGAGTAAGAATTTTTTGCCCCAAGAACAATTTTTAAGGGGTACTAGGGATTGAACACAGGGGCACTTTATCATTGAGCCACATCCTCAGCCCTTCTTGTTTTGAGACAGGATCTCACTAAGTTACATAGGGCCTTGCTAGTTGCCGAGGCTGGCCTTGAACTTGGGATCCTCCTACCTCAGCCTCCTGAGTTGCTGGGATTACAGGCATGCACCATGGTGCCTGACCCAAGAACCAGTTTGTGCCCTCTGAGGGGCAATGTACCCCAGTTGAGAATTCAGGAGCAACAACACACTGACAAACATTTTGAGTCCCCCTTACACACACTATCCCAATCTCCAATGAGATGTTTCCATTTTTCAAATGCATAAGTCGAGACTCAAAGGTATTTTTATTCATTATTGAAATGACTGATCATGAGACTGGGAATCGAAAACTTACCAATGTCCTCGCTTAGCTTCTTATCTTCTCCAAACCTTTGTTCCCTGATGTGCAGAATGATGGAATGGATTCAAAGAAGTGTTTCCCGAACCTCAGTTAATGGTTTTGTTTTGGTTTTTGTACTATTTGACCTAATAATAGCAAATAATTATACAACATTGACAGATGCCAGGCACCAATCTAAGCCCTTTACATGTATTATCTAATAATAATAATATATTATCTAATCATAATAACTTTAGAAATACCTTCCCTGTACAGATGAACAAATTGAGGCACAGAGAGGCTATGTGACTTGCCCAAGGTCACATAAGTAGTAGTTAGTGGCAGAGACAGGACTTGAACCTAGTAGTCTGAATTCTTGGGTTCCCACTTTTAACCATGTACTCTAAAAGGATACTTTTTTTTTTAAATTGGGGTGGAACCCCACAGGTACTTTACTTCTAAGATACACACTCACCTTTTCTTATTTTATTTGAGACAGGGTCTCACTAGGTTGTCCTGGCTGGCCTTGAACTTCCGATTCTCTTCCCAGGACTTCTCTGGGTGCTGGAGATCACAGGGGTGCATCACTGTCACCGGGTCTAACTAAAAGGAGAGTTTTTAATCACGATAAGAAATAGAACGCTTGTAAATAGACAAATAACATATATACATATATAAATTGGACAGGCCATAACCTTCTATCCAGAAGATGTCCCCACTGCACATTCTGAGCTGGAGGCTGCTGTCTCTTGGTTAAAAGAAAGAGAAAAAGATAAGCACAGATAAAAAGGTGTTAAGAGGCTCTGGCAGCAGAAGGAGACTTTCTCCTGGAGCCATCTTAGAAGTGTTAAAAGGGAAGTGGATGCCAAATTGTTTGTACCACCTAAAATAAACCAAGATGGGATGCACTGTGCACACTGCACCTTGTCGGGTGTTCTAGAAGTGTGTGGGCTCCCCTGTGAAGAAAGGGAGATGGTACCAGCCAGTCCTGGCCTGGGAGTGCAGCCAGAAAGCTTTTGGCCACCACTGCATGTAAAGGGGCAGTGTAGGGTGGCACTGCCCTCTCCCCGCTCCCCCCAGCTCCCCACACCAGTCTCTCCCCTCATCCTGTCCTGGCAGACCCGCCACCGGTTTACCTGGGTCCCTGTTGCTTCAGGCTGCTGTGCTCACCCTCTTTACCTGGGCACAGCGGGCCTCTGCCTGCGGGCGCACAGCTGTGATATCATCACAGGCTGTGAATAAGTAAACAATAAGCAGTCAGAGTGGCCTGTTCCCCACCTGACACCAAGAGAAGGCCCAATTCCCCCCACTCGTGCTCTGGGGAGAGTCTTGGCCCGGGTGCCTGGGTATTTATTATTTAGTACTTTTGTTTGTACCTGTCCCAGGTGAGGTACAATTCCAGGAGATTCCAGTCCAAAAAAAGCACAACAGAGGAGAAGGAGACAGACAGCAAGGGCCCAAGTCCCCATATGTTGGCTGTGTAATCTTGGCCAAGTTGCAGTGCCTTTCTGAGCCCCTGTTGTGTATATATACAAAGTCCCATTGCCTGGACCTGGATCCTGGTTCTGCCCTCTCACTAGCCAAGAGTTCTTATATAAGTGACTCACCTTCTTTGAGTCCCTTGGGCTTCTTATCTATAAATGGGGACAATAACAGAGCTGCTACAAAGGGCTGCCGAGATGATTAAGTGAGAAGATATGCATAAAGCATAGTTCCTAGGTATCCATTGTGATCTCCATTAATTGTTTTGTTGTTGTTTTGCAGTTCTAGGGATCAAACCCAGGGCCTTGCTCATATTAGGCAAGTACTCTACCACTGAGCTCTCTTGATATTTTTTAATGGTCTCTTGTTCCATGCTAGGTACTTTACAAACCCTTTCTCTAACCATCACAAATTCTGCCAGCTTCTTGTGGAAGTCCCCACTTTCCAGGTGAGGAAGACTGAGGCTCAGTGAGGTCAGTTGATCTGCCTGAGGTCACACAGGCACAATGTCAGAACTAGATTTCCAATAGCCAGATCTTGCTTGATTCTAAAGTGTCTGTTTTCCCAAGTGGGCCTCATTCTTTCCCATCTATAAAGTGGATATAATGGCTGCTGTCACCCAGGTCTACAGGGAGGATTAAATAAGATAAGGTCTGCGGAGAGGCCTCTATTGAAGCTGGCTCAGCTCTTTGGTCCTCCAGGGTAATTACCGAGGCACAGGCCTTTCATTTTTATAATCAGGAGGCTGGTGAGCTTAATCTCTAGGAGACAATGCTGCCTGCTAGCCATAGGAGGGGTCTGAAGGGTTAGATCAAAATCAGATCTGTGGATGCTCTTCCCAGGCCCAGGCCCAAGTCTGAACAGGCTTCTTTCATCTCTGGCCTTCTCTGTGGCCAGTCTCCCACCTGGCCCAGGATCATCCAGAGCATGTCTCCCTTCCCTAAGGGCAGCACAAAAAACCTGTGATACTATCCAACATCCCCAGTTTTAACCTTCAGGGAGAGGGACACTGATGTTTATCCAGCTATTGTGAAGTCAGTTTCTCGCTGCCTCCCACAAATGGTATGATGTGGGTAGAAGTGGGGCTTTGGCAGAGTGGGGTGCATACGTCACCCCTCCCACTAGCCTGCCTGGCAACAAGGCCTGGTGCACTGTCCACCTTCCTGCATAATGTATGAGCCAACAGTAGGAACAGAACACCATTAGCAGTGAGTCTGACCACTGCAGACCATGGCTGTGTCCAGAACCCTCGCCAAAGCTGACGTGTCAGTTGGCTCCGGCTGAAGAGAGGGTGGGGATATGTATCACCAGAGGCCTTTCCTGTGGCCAAGGTGGGAACTGGCCTCATCCTGATCCTCGGGGACTCTATCAAGTAAGAAGACAGCCCCGAGAAGGCAATCAGACCCTGCCTTCCAATCAACAATGGTGACATGGGGAGAGTCCTGTTTTCTGGGCTCAACCCCCCCAGGGGTCTAGGGTGGTAGAGGGAGTGGTTGGGAACCCCCTTGGTGTGGTTGAAGGTAGGAGGGGCAATTTGGAAGCCAGGGACGCAGTGCCTGGCAATTTCTGTGGCTGCCTGATGGCACAGGAAACCTCCTGGGACAGCAGCTGTGACCAGGAGGTACATCAGGGTGAAGAGCAAAAGGGGGAATGGTGTGGCATTGCAATTGGGGGGAAACACCAGGCTGCAGCATCGCACAGGGAGTCAGGGGTCTCCATGGGAGGTGCGCTTATGTGTGTGCAATCAAAGGCCAGGAGTGAGAGGGGGATCCTTGAGGGCCTTGCCAGCCAGGGCAGCACTGGCACCTGGATGACAGCACCAACACTTCTTCCTTCATGGACAGAGTTGGATTCGGGTCATTCATAGAATCTGAGTATTAATTACTGTGGGATCCCCGAGGCTAGGCCAAGTGCTTGAGCTACAGAGATGAATCAGACTAGACCCCAGCCCACAGTCTACCTAGGAAGCCAGACACTGAAGTGGAGAAGTCAAATACCTCAAGGTGATGCTTGACTAGCAGTGCCTAACTAGGGCTGTGGGAACTCAGAGCCCAAAGTATCCACCTCTGCCTGAGGTTGGCAGCAAGAACCCACTGAGGCACAACTGAGAACAGGCTTGAGGTTTGTCATGAGGAAATGAAGGGAAGGGTGTGATAGGCAAAGGGAACAGCATCTGCAAAGCCGCAGAGCTGTAAGACCCTGAGCACTAACTCAGGAACCTTCAACAGATCTTATGTGGAGCTTTAAAAGAAGGGACTGGGCATCAAATCTGATTTGTTTTACACATATTATCTGATTCCCCTCCTGCAGTAGAATGCCAGCAACGTGAAGACAGGAAATTGGCCTCATTGTCAGAGCTCCAGGACCCACAGTGGTGGCTTTATCCTGGATCTAGTAGGAAGCCTTTGGAAGATTGAAAGCAGAAAAGGAACAAGATCTGATGTGTGTGGTAGGAAATAACTTTGACAATGATGTGAATGCTGAAAAAAAAAATAGGTGTAAGAATGGAGAAATGAGGGGCTGGGGATGTGGCTCAAGCGGTAGCGCGCTCGCCTGGCATGCGTGCGGCCGGGGTTCGATCCTCAGCACCACATACCAACAAAGATGTTGTGTCCGCCGAGAACTAAAAAATAAATATTAAAAATTCTCTCTCTCTCTCCTCTCTCACTCTCTCTTTGAAAAAAAAAATGGAGAAATGAGGTCAGGTTGGTAAAATATTGATAATGAAAAACACCCCGTTTATGAAAGACCCCCGTTTCCCTGTCCAAGGAGAATCACACGAAACACTGGCTGCAAAAGCACGAGGGGGTTTATTGGGACACAGGCGCCTGCGGGTGCCCAGTAGAACCTCAGCCGGAGCCTTGGTGAACTGGCACACCGGGCTTGGGGATACAGAGATTTTTATAGGGTTTGGGACAGGTTTTGCGCGCGGGGAAGCAACAGGTTTCTTATTGGTTTGTTTAAATCTAGCATATAGGCCACCTAGGGGGTACAGGTCTGCATTCCAAAAACCACAGGTCTGCATTCTATTCTTTCTGTTCCTGCTTATCTGTTCCGGTTTATTCATTCATGCCTCAGGATGCGGGTGCTCTGTTCTTCAACCGGTTGTCCGGAAAGCATGCCTGGCGCCTGAACCTGTTTATGGCCTGCCTGATATCTTGGTTTCATATCTTGGCCTTAGGTAACTGGGCTAACTGGGCTAGGGTCTTTCAATAATTCCGCGCAATTAACAAGTAGTTTTGATTTGCACAATATTCCTGTGAATCAGGTGGCTCCCCTTTTTGTAGATGAGGAAATAGACTCAGTCTCATTAACTTGGGCCAAGTCACACAGCAAATTGGTTCAGTAGCCCAGGGTTTCAGTCCTTCCTTTGCAGCACCCAGAATCCAGGGCGGCACCTCCAACGGCCAGCGCCTGAAGGAGATCCGACCTAGGCAGGTGACAGTTCGCTATTCCGGTTCAGTTCCAGCGGGAAAGCCCAAAGGATGGCGGTTCAGAACCCTCGGCAGAAAATCAGGCGGGAAAAGCTAGGCGGGAAGAGGGTGTTTGAGTCTCGGCGGCCGCCGTAGGCGCGGCACTCTGGTCCCTATGGCAACAGCAAGAAGCAACGCAAGGTCCCGGGCGGTGCTGGCGCCACGGCGGATTGGACCCAGCGCGGGCGCGGAATCTGTGAACTGCCGGCGGCTCCGAGGGTGCAGGTGATGTGGATGCGTGGACCGAGGGAGCCCGGGTGTGGGACCGCGGAGGGGCGTGACCTGGGCCCGGCTGGGACCTGGGAGGAAGGCGCCGCCCCTGCATCCCAGGACCACCCACCACGGTCCAGACCAGAGCCGTTAGTGGGCCTCAGTTTCCCCACACGGGAAATGGGAGGAGGAGAGGGCATCCGGGCCAGCGGCCCCTCTCAGTCTCTGAGCCCAGGACCTTCTTTTTCTCTGCAGCTCCTGGAGTGACTAGCGCAGCCCTGCCCCATGGACGTGAGTCCAGGCCCCTTCCCTACCCTGCTGCGGCCCCCTCCGCGCCTCAGCTCCCCTTGACTTTGCTCGCCTCCAGCTAAGGCTGGGGAAGGAGCTTTTTACCCAGCCCTTCCAGCTTAGGACAAGAGCTGGGAGAAAAACAGGGTCCTGGATGGACTAACAGCTGGAGGGCACATTTCCGGTGTTCCCGGCAAGATAAAGAGTCTACCAAGTCATCAGGGAGCGAGGGTGAAGTGGTGGCAGTGGGGTTAGAGATGGGGTCTGTTTGGAGAAGCGAACTGAAGAGAAGAGTTTTTAAGTCCTGGGAGATTCTAGAAGTATTGGATGGCGGTGAAATGGGGACGACAGGGGAAAAGGCAGGTTTGGGGGACAAGATGGTGAGTCAGGGGTCATCCAATTGACTCTTTCTCCCTGATCTAGTGGTTGCTCCTCCCCCAGCCACCCCTGTGTCCTCCTGTGTTCCTGCTGCCCCCCCACCTCCTTGTCACCCCCCCCCCCTCCTCTGCTTGTCCAGGCCTCCTCTAGCCCATGGGATCCAACCCAGGCTTCTGCCAGCAGCCCTCCCCTGCTGCTGCCCATTCCTGCCATCGTCTTCATTGCCGTGGGCATCTATTTGTTGCTGCTGGGCCTAGTGCTGCTGACTAGGCACTTCCTGCTGGTGAGGGGGCCGTGGGGAATAAAGGGTGGGTTCTGGAAAACGGGATGCCAGTCAATCTGCCCCTCATCTCAGACTGTTACTATGAGGCACCTTCACCCTATAGTCCCTGCATGGATCCTTTTCGTGGGACCAAGAGTCCCTCCTCCCTGTCCCCAGGCCATCCTTATCTCGCCCCCTCCCTAAAGGGAGTTTCAGCCGTCCCTACCTACCTGCGTCCCTACCTACCTGCTCTGCTGCTGACTGGATCGTGAGCCCTCCCATCTCCTAGGCCCAGGGCTGCTGCGTAGACTGCAGCTCCCCCTGCAGGAAGAAAGGTGCCTTACAAGACTGTTGCTGGACCTGTGCAGAAGCCTGTGACTTCCCTCTGCCCAGCCCTGGCCGCTACCTGGATGCCTGCTGCCCCCAACCCAGCGAAGCTGTGAGTTCTCACCCTGCCCCGCAGAGCTCTGATCTAGGGATGATCTGTGCCTTTATTGCCTCTGTTCAATCACATTTGTTACTGAGCACCAACTCTAGGTGAGGCACGGTTCAGGTATTGAGCTATGTGAAGACAACATAACAACACATCAGGTCCTGTCTAACGATGACGGCTACCTGAGGAAAATAGGGCAACCGCCAGGGAAAGGTGATCTGTGCAACATGCACAGCATGTAATCAACACTTCTGAAAATGGTAGTTAAAAGGAAAATAGCTAAGCCAGGCACAGTGGCACATGCCTGTAATCCCAGCAACTCAGGAGGTTGAGGAAGGTGGATTGTAAGTTTGAGGCCAGCCTCAAGAACTTAGCGAGATCCATTTCAAAAAGTTTTTTAAAAGGGTCTGGGAACTCAGTGGTAGAGCACTCATGGGGACTGAAAAAACACAAAAAAAGGAAAAATAGCTCACAGAGCACCTGAGAGTCATTAAGTGAATATTATGTCCCAGAGAACACCACTTTATTGGCATTATTATTTTTCCTAGAAACCCTGTGATCTAGGTATTTATTTCACTTTTAACTTTTAATTGATACATACTAGTTATGTGAATTGGGTATTTATTTATTTATTTATTGTAGAGGCATTGAACCAAGGAGTTCTTAACCACTGAACCATGTCCCCAACCCTTTTATACTATATTTTGAGACAGGGTCTCATTGAGTTGCTTAGGGCCTTGCTAAGTTACTGAGGGTGGCTTTGAACTTGTGGTCCTCCTGCCTCAGCCTCCCAAGCCAATGGGATTACAGGCATGTGCCGCCATACCTGGCTAGTTGGGTATTTTAAAAAACTTATATATATGTTTACAAAATATTTCAAAAAGCATTACAAAAAGTATTATTTACAAAGCACACATGTAAAACCACAAAATATAAATCACTTTATAAACCAATTCTCAAATCCAAAGTGGCTACATTTTGTGTATGTCCCTCATATGCTAATATCCAGTACTATTACTGCTGCACCTTACTATTATTTGGCAAAAATGGAGTCATACCATATAGACCATATCACCACAACTGCTACCTCTCCTTTAAACTTGACATGATACCTTGGCCGCCTCTCCATGCCTGAACATGTAGGTGGATAAGTATTATTATGCCCTTTCTGCAGGGGGGTAAACTGGCTTGGGAAAGTTTAATGGCTTTTCAGTGTTATCCAGCGAAGCCTTGCTTAGAAAATTGCTCCACAGTCCTAGCAGCGGCAGAATCCTCAGGGGAGAAGTCTGGCTCACCGAAGACAAGCCATTTTTACATTTGTGGGTTTAAAGATGTTTAGTGATCGACCACCTTTCTAAACAGTGATATTTTGAGCTCAGAGAATTAGACAGCAAAGCTTCTGCCCTTGGAGCCGTGACCTCCCTAGGAGGAAGTGGGGGATAAAAGAACAAGCCCCAGCAAAGTCAAAACTTGGGCTAACTGGGCTTGCTGCAAATTCCTGGCAGATGTTTTGAGTTTCAAAATAAACTGTGGGACAAGGAGCTCTCCTCTTTCAAATAATCTGCTTCTGATTCCCCAGGGATAGCCAGGAGTAGGGCCCCAGCATTACTGATGAGAGGGAAAAGGGAAGAAAAAAGACGACCTTGGGTTCTATCTAGAAATTCCTATCTTATAGGAGATGCCCAATTACAAAGTGAGTTGTGGCCCCCTGTCCTGGGGACACAGTCCCCTTGCCTGTCTGTATGCATGAGGTAAACTGACAGGGAAGCATCTCTTCCTTAGGAGAGAGGGTGGGGTGAGATGTACTGTAAAAAAAGACTGGGTCCCCCCACCTGCCAATTCAAGGCTATAGGATTGGCAAGGCTCCAGACCTGGAGACTTTAGGGCCTGAACCTCTCCGGCTTCTGCTGGAACTGGGCAGGAAGGGATGTAGAGAGCCAAGGGCAGGCAGGGTCATTCTGTCCTTAAGCTCTTTCCTCAAAGTACACTGCAGTCCCTGTGTTCGCTAGTTTCCTTATAGTAACAATGACAGTCACAAAGGTGACAGAGCTCTGCCTGTATTAAAGTTGTGGACATTTAAGCTCACAGAGGCTAAGTGACTTGCCCGAGGTCACACAACTGGGCCAGCCAGACCACAAACCCAGGGCTCTTTTCCTTTCTCAGGAAAAAACCTGCCTGCCATGTTGCTTTCACTGGCAAATGGTGAGGATCTCATCCTTTCATTTAAAAATTCATCAAAATATTTATGAAGTCACTGTTGAGGCTTTGTGCTGGACCCCAGGGGCTCAGCAGAAACAACACAGACAAGGTCCTGGCCCTCCCAGGGCTTACATGGACAGAGAGAAATAGGCAATTATTGTAGAATGTAAGGAGGGTATATCGTGGGTTGATTGACAGCCATGTGTGTGATCAGAAGCAGGTGGGGGAGTTAAAGGGAAAGCCACTCACTCAGTAGGTGTGGGGTGGGACTGTAGTTTGTGACCTTCTAATGAGCTCTCACATGATTTTGATTCACACCAGTGTTGAGAATTACTGTTAAGGGGAACTGGAACTACAGTGGTGAGAATGCTCCTATCAGGTGTAGGCTCAGTGCTTCCCACTGACTCTCCAAGTGACCCTGTGAAGCAGGTGCTGTGTTGATTTAGAGATGGAGAAACTGAGGTTCAGAACATGAATTAGCCAAGCTGAGATTGAAGCCTGGGCCTTTCTGAATTTTGAGCCTGAGCTGTAATCTGTAAAATGATGACTGGTCCTCACGAAGATCAAGGGAAATTCCAAAGTGAAAGAGCCTAGTTCTAGAAATGCAAGGGTTAACAGTCTTGTGGAGTCCTTGTTTAATGTACTTAAACAGCAGATTCCTTCCAGAAGCCACATGGCTGCTTATGAGAGTCAAGAAACCCATTAGCCAGTTATTAATGACTGGATCTAAACCCTTCAGTGCACAGAGCCAAGAAATGCTTTTAATACCCTGTTTCTGAGGTAAGGGCAGTATAGTTGCTCTCAGCCACCAGCTCTGTGTACAGAATGATGGTGTGGTCCTCAAAACCCACAGAGCCAACATCATCCCCAAACTGGGACTCCCCAGAGACACCCCCAAACCACACCCTCATCAAACACACAAAAACCATTTCTCCCTTCCACCGTGACACCTCTAGCCCTCTCCCTCTGTAGACATTAGCACAGCCCAATTCAGACCCCTCTGCCTGCCGTTGGCGAATCCCCTCCCCTTGCTGGAACCCTAGTGACACTGATCTCACCAGTCATCTGACACCGCACCCCGAAACCTCAGCTGTTGAAAAGGTCATTCCCCTATTCCTGGCTTGGCCCAGTCTCTGATTGAACAGTGCAACTGTGACTGCTACTCCTCAAGGAGCCAATCTTCTGTCATACAGCCATCCTGGGTGTGTCCCACTCCAGCCATTTGGCCTGCCTCCAGTCCATGCCTGGGGCAGTTGCAGATCATCCTTGTCCCAGGCAGAGGAGCAGTAAGTGGAGGAGTCAGGTCTCCCTATCTGTAAGGACATGATGTTCCTTTTCCCTGACCAACAGACCTTGTTTTCCTGGAGCTTAGAAGCCCTCTTATTTTTGCATAAAGAGGGAAAAATGAAGTGTTTAGATTCATCCATTCATTCAACATTTTTCTGCATATTGGACACCTGCCAAGTTCCCTACACTGGCCCAGTGGAGGACAGGAGAAAAACTGGCCTGCCTTTGTACCCCAGAATTAAGTTGACATGCTTAGTCCTGGGAGATAGTGGAGACTGGGGCATCGTAGGCCTAAAGACTAGCTGACCCTGGTCCATCCCAGCTTTACTGTTTCTCTTGGGCAGGTCACTCCCTTCTCTGAGCCTCTATTTCCGTTTTATTAAGAGGCCCACTCTTCAGGACTGTGATAATTAAAAGATATAATCTTAAATTTAAAAAAATTGAAATTTTCATTTTTCAAAGAAAACTAGAAAGTTTTAAAAATCAATAGTGGGGCTGGGGATGTGGCTCAAGCGGTAGTGCGCTTGCCTGGCATGCGTGCGGCCCGGGTTCGATCCTCAGCACCACATACAAAGATGTTGTGTCCGCCGAGAACTAAAAAATAAATATTAAAAAATAAAATAAAAAATAAAAATCATTCATGAATGTAGTCTGTGCCCTACACAAAGTTGGGCTCAACAATGAATGACATCCTGCAGTTGGGTCTCATGCCAAGAAAGAAGTCCATATAACCACTGCAATTCTTTTCATGATGGACAGAAAAACACGCATGCTTTCTCTTCCTATCGCCTCTCAATTGCACAAGGCCATGAGGTTGTAGCAGAACCACCGTCACTGGGACACCTCAATTCTAGCATAGACCAAGGACCCACTGGTGCTCAGCCTCCTTATATAAGCAATGGGAAGAAGGAGAGAACCCTTATGTAATGGCTCCAGCTCCTGAGCTGAAATGCTAGAACACTGCCTCATTGCTGATTTCCCAGCAGCACAGGGAATAGCTTTATTCTCAGGAATGGTGGATAGTACTTTATTTTGGCACTGGGGATTGAATTCAGGGATCTCAAAAAAAAAAAAAAGAGCCGCATCCCCATCTAACTGCCTATTTTATATTTATTTAAAGACCAGTCTCACTGAGTTGCTTAGCAGCTCCCTTTAGCTGAGGCTGGCTTTGAACTCACGATTCTCCTGTCTCAGCCTCCCGATCTCTGGGATTACAGGGTGGATGGTACTCTCTATACCACTAGCAATTGCAACTTCCACAGCCCCTCTGTTTCCTTCTCCCCTTGGAGGGAAACAGACTGCGGTTCTGGTCCTGCCTCACCACTCTCTCCTCTCCTTAGGGTTGGGCTCCTCAGTGCCCCCGCTGCTGCCCGCTCTGCGACTGTGCCTGTTCCTGCCAACTTCCTGAATGCCAGAGCCTCAACTGTCTCTGCTTTGAGATCAAGCTCCGATGAGGACCCAGGATCCCTACCCTTTGGGGAGCAGCCAGCCCCCAGGGCCCACATGCTCCCCTCCCTCAGGGCCCCCAAGACACTTTTTCTCCAGGCCATTGGAACCACAAATGGCTCACCACTCTGGCAACTGGAGGGCCGGGTTCCCTGCAAGGCAGGGCTCAGAGAGCCCTTGGGCAGCTGGACTGCAGCTCCTTTGGAGGGTGGGAGGGAGAGAGGCTGCCCCTCTTTCCCTCCCCAAGTAAACTATTGTATTTGATTTGGAGGATGCGGGGAGCATTGCTCACCACAGATGCATGATGGGTGGGACTCAGCTGGCCTTGAGTGTCAGGATTTAGGGGTGCCCAACCACACCCTGTTCATGGACTCTTGGTTATTTTAGGAGGTGAGTATTTGCCTGCATCTGCTCTCCCTCTAAAAAAAAAAAAAAAAGGAGCCACCATGAGTCCCAGAGCCACGGGGAGGAGGGAATCAGAGGAGGCATGGGAGGAGGCAGGGTGGCCACCCCATCTAACTGCCTGTACTCCTTTCCCTCCCCACAGACCTCGGGTCTAAGATTGATTTCTCTTGACAACCAAGAGCTTCTTCAGTCTAGGTCTCCAAGGAAGAAATTTCCTCTGAAGTACCGGTGAGTGGGAGGGGACCCCTCCTCCCCCTAGGGCAGACCCAAGGCTTCCTCCTCCTTCCCCCACGGAGGGCCCCACGCTGGCTTGAATGTCAGGGGCTTCAGGTTTCCCTAAATATAGGTCCTTTGCCAGGGATCCGTGGCGGCGAAAGGGCAGGGGTTACCGAGAAGGTCGGGGACATTTGTGTGTGGGGGGAGGGCAGGAGCTGCCTTATAACCCAGTGTCCGCCTGGCTCTCTCGCCGCCGACCACGCTCTGCCTGCGCCTCCCTTTCAGCCTCACAGCAGGTGGGCAGCTAGCCGAACTCTGTGGGGTGGGGGTGGGCCGAAGGGGTCGGAATGGGGGAAGGATTCGGGAAGCTCAGTAAATATCTGGGAGCGCGGAAATCGGAACGGATCAGCGCGGGGGTGGATTTTGTATTGGAGAAGGAATTCAGGTTCAGGGACACTTGTTTAGGCCAAGTCCTAGCCGGTTAGTTCCGCACAGTCTGGTTTTCAAGTCTGCACCAGCAGCGGGCGAAAGCGCATGCGCCAGAGCAGGCCAGGCTGGCCTTCCCGGCCCGGAGCCCGACTCTACGCTGACGCGGGAACCCCTTGCCAGGGCGGGACCCCACACCTAGGGGAAGGCCTCGCTACGGCTCTCTGCAAGCCCAGGCCGCTCTCTTTCGCTCCCAGTGCTTCCGTTCGCCGCCCTTCTCCCCACCTCTCTTGCGCCTGAGTTAAGGACTGGGAGGGATCAGCTCCGCACCGAGCAGGACAGCCCACGGGCGAGGCAGGCAGACGCCCGACCTCTTGATTTGGTTATGATGTGACATGCAATGCAACCACGCTGGCCGGAAGCTGGGGCTGCCCTGGCGCGGGGATGGTACCTGGGAGGAGAGAAGCCAGCCTTCGTATCTTTTGATTCTTCTATCGCTTTTCCCCCACCTCCCCATCCCCATCCCATCCCGTGCCAAAATTCCGGCTGAGTCACGGCACTCCAGAGCGCGCCAGACTGAGTGGGGGGGAAGTACAAGGGAGGGGAGGGCCCTGGCGACCCGCGGGATGTGGCCCGAGTCACGTCCTGGGGGGATGGGGGAGGGATCGTATTCTAGCTGCCTTGTCCCCTCCCAAGAGCCGCCTCCTGGCTTCGCCTTTCTGGGCGGCCTTGCGCACTGTCCCTCGCCTGCAATTGGACGCCTCCAGTCCCCGGTAAAGGAAAAAACCCAGTGGAGGGCGGAGCGGTGTCTTTAAAAGACCAGAGTCGCCTCCTCCTGCCCGCCCCCTGCGCCGCCCCCTCGGGATCTGAATAGGCTTCGTTCCTCTCGGAACGCGCCGCAGAACCCGGTTCCGGTGACGACTGCAGCGTTCGCATCTCAGTCCACCCGCCAGCCCACCGCCCTCCGCCGCCGCACCCCACAAACCCGCCCCCTTCTGTGCCAGGTGAGCGCCCCTAGCCACGTGCGAGGGTCTGGAACCATGGAGAAGGATCCTGGGGCAGTGGCGGGTCGGGCGCCTTCGCGGAGCCCCCACCCGGGGATTGTGGCCAGTATCTTCCCACTACCACCCCACAGACTTGCTCTCCAGGCCGCTACTCCCCAACCCTCTCCAGCTCTAGCTCCCTCGGTCAGCTGCGCAACGCAGCAGCACCACGCTGAGTCATGGCGGGGGAGGAAGCAGGACGAGATGAAGGACCATTACCCCAATCCCTATCTTTGCAGGGACCCCCGGTACAAAGTCGTAGGGTCCCTTTGCCTCGATAGAGATCCCGAAAGGCAAAGAGGGGTGGACGCAGCTTATACTTGCCTCAGGATTTGCACAACTGGGTGGCGGGTGATTCCTGCCCCTGGAGACCCTGAGCCCCTGGTATTGGGGGAAAACTCCTCAGCTGGGCCTGATGACCCATTAACACTTTCCCTATCTTTCCTTGAGATCTTGATTCTAAGCCTGGAACAGCTGCAGCCGTGCAAACAGGAGCATTTTTCAGGGAAGGGGTGGGGCGCTTGCCTCCCCTCAACATTCTCTTTCCCTGTATGAGCAGTGAGCACGGGCGAACCTTACCCTTCCCTCCACCTCCGACTGGGCTTGCTGGGCTGCCCTTCCCTGGGCTTTCGATTGCCTCCTACTTTTTTCCCTAACACCCTCCCCTCACCCTGGGGGGAGAAGCCTGACCTTGGGATGTCCTTGGAGCCTTGGAGCCTGGGCCAGCCCTGGGATCTTGGGCGGATTGGAAGGAATACCCTAATAGCAGTCAGGAGATCTGGGTTCTAATCTCAGACACCACCCCCCCACCCCCACCCTCCGTTGTGGTGTGGCTGGATGCACAGATCTTTACCTTCTCTGGGACCTTTCACATGAGATTTGGGGCCCTCTGCCCTACTCATGACCTTTAAATTCTAAAATACTTCGGTTCGGTTTTGTTTCTAGGCAAGGTGACCCCATGGCAAGGCGCAAGCCAGAAGGGGCCGGCTTCAACATGACCCGCCTGTCCCTGGCTATGGCTTTTTCCTTTCCCCCAGTTGCCAGTGGGCAACCCCACTCTCAGCTGGGAAACACCCAGCAACAAACTCAGGAGCAAACCCAGCAACAAACCCAGCAACAGACAGAGTTAGGAAAGGTACAGGAGGAGGCAGGCCTAGTATAGGGAAGTCGGGTGTAGGGGAGAGTTGGGGACAGGAAGTGCCCCAGGACCTGCCAGGGTGTGGGGCAGGGGAGGTAGGGATCGATTCCCCTGACTTCCAAGAAAGGGGCCTGTTTCACTGGGCGACCATGAGAAGTCCCAGCTAACTACTCAACCTCCATCTGTCTCCTTTACCCAGGAACCTGCTACCACCAGCACCATGCCCTACCAATACCCAGCACTGACCCCGGAGCAGAAGAAGGAGCTGTCTGAGATAGCTCGCCGCATTGTGGCTCCGGGCAAGGGCATCCTGGCAGCAGATGAGTCCACGGGTACGGTGCTGGCCCAAGACGAGTGGGAGGAGGGCCCAGGGTTGGAAGTGACAGGTCAATCTCTTTATTCTCCCATGTGATGCTCCCTTCCAGGAAGCATTGCCAAGCGGCTGCAGTCCATTGGCACTGAGAACACCGAGGAGAATCGGCGCTTCTACCGCCAGCTGCTGCTGACTGCTGATGACCGTGTGAATCCCTGCATTGGGGGTGTCATCCTCTTCCATGAGACACTCTACCAGAAGGCGGATGATGGGCGTTCCTTCCCCCAAGTCATCAAATCCAAGGGTGGTGTCGTGGGCATCAAGGTGAGGGAGCAGGGCCTCAGGATTTAAGTTTGGGAATGAATGTGAGGGAAAGGAATCCAGATTAATAGGACAGGGGATGAATATTGAGTTGGGGGGTCTAAAGACTAGGGTGGAGCCTTGGTTACAGACTTTATGGTATGGTGTACTCGGACTTGTTTGTGTGTGTGTGGTGCTGGGGATCAAACCCATAGTTTTCTGCACGCTAGGCAGATACTATAGCCACAGTGGCATTCTTTTTTCTTTTTTTTTTTTAGTTGTACTGTTTATTTTTATGTAATGCTGAGAATCGAACCCAGGGCCTCGCATGTGCTAGGCGAGTGCTCTACCACTGAGCCACAACCCCAGCCCTGGCATTCTTAATCCTTATAATTCTAAGAGCAAGGCATTACAGGCGAAAAGCCAGACGTTCAGGGAGGTAAAATCATTTGCTCGGCATTAGTGAGTGGTAGAGCCCAGGTGTCCTGACACTCAATCCAGTTAATATTCTTGTGGAAAAAAATATTCCAATGCATCACACCTCACAGGTCTGGGTGCTATAACTAAGTAAAAATATGGGCAAGCTTGGAGAGGTCAGTGAGAGATTAAGTGAGGTTGGGGTTGAGGGAGGAGGAAAAGATACTAGAGATCATTACCCTCATCCACCCCAACAGGTAGACAAGGGTGTGGTGCCCCTGGCGGGAACAAACGGCGAGACCACCACCCAAGGTGAGAACTGTTTGGATCTTTCCCCTGCCAGCCAGCGAGTGGAGATGCATCCCTCCCTCTCCCACCATGCTCTGACTCCTTCGTTTTCTCTTCAGGGCTGGATGGGCTGTCTGAGCGCTGTGCCCAGTATAAGAAGGATGGAGCTGACTTTGCCAAGTGGCGCTGTGTGCTGAAGATTGGGGAACACACCCCCTCGTCTCTTGCCATCATGGAAAATGCCAATGTTCTGGCCCGTTATGCCAGCATCTGCCAGCAGGTGGGACTGCAGGTCCCCAAAAGGCCACCTCCCACCTTATTTGGTCCCAGTATGGGCTAGCTTGCCCCCCATCTGCCAGATACCTACCTCCCCCAAAGTTGCTGTTCCCAATATGCACTGAACATGAGGCTGGGCCCTGGGAGGACATGCTGTAAGGCAGAGGGGCAGAATAGGGATTGCCTGGGTGGATCTGAGATGCCTGTCAGCAGTAATCCACTGAGGGCTTTGATGCCATGCATTCCTATCATCATCAAGATAAGATCCTGGCCAGTGGCTGTGAGGACCTGTGGGTGGGGTTCTAGGTGATGAGGCCTTGTGGCTACTCTGTCCCTCCCCTGACAGAATGGCATCGTGCCCATTGTGGAACCTGAGATCCTTCCTGATGGGGACCATGACTTAAAGCGCTGTCAGTATGTGACTGAGAAGGTAGGTTGCCTGTCTGCTCAGCTGGGATGGTGTGGTGGAATGGGCAGCAGAGCCCAAACCTTGGGCTCACACCTTACCTGTCCACTTTGACTTTGCCCTCCTCTAGGTTCTGGCTGCTGTCTACAAGGCTCTGAGTGACCACCACATTTACCTGGAAGGCACCTTGCTGAAGCCCAACATGGTCACCCCAGGCCATGCCTGCACCCAGAAGTACTCCCATGAAGAGATTGCCATGGCAACTGTCACAGCACTGCGCCGCACAGTGCCCCCTGCCGTCCCCGGTGAGGCCTACCTCCCAGAGGTAGATGAACTGTGCCTACAACCCTGGAGCCCAACTGGTCTGCTTTTTAGGGCAGTGTCTAAGGGCTTCTTCCTGTTTCCTGGGTCTCTGGCTAAAGCCCCACCCCTATTTTGGCCCTTGTTCTACAGGAATCACCTTTCTGTCTGGAGGGCAGAGTGAGGAGGAGGCGTCTATCAATCTCAATGCCATCAACAAGTGTCCCCTCCTGAAGCCATGGGCTCTGACCTTCTCCTATGGCCGAGCCTTGCAGGCCTCTGCTCTGAAGGCCTGGGGTGGGAAGAAGGAGAACATGAAGACCGCCCAGGAGGAGTACATCAAGCGAGCCCTGGTAAGGCAGGGGCAGATGGTGGCAGGGTGTGTCTGGGTGGATGGGAGGGACTCTGAGAAGAGACCTTCTCACACTGGCTCCTCTCCCCTCTTAGGCCAACAGCCTCGCCTGTCAAGGAAAGTACACCCCAAGTGGTCAGGCCGGGGCTGCAGCCAGCGAGTCCCTCTTCGTCTCTAACCATGCCTACTAAGCTGAGGCATTCTCAGGCTGCCCCCTCAACACTCCAGGCCCCTGCTCACACTCACTCTCCAAGAGGGGGCCACATGGGGCTCCAGGCTCTTTCCCATCACTCTTGCCTCCCTCGTGACTTTGGTGTGTGGTGTTTGTGTGCGCTAACTCCATCGCCCCTTCCAGCCCACTGCCAATAAACAACTATTTAAGGGGGAGTCTGTTGTCCGTGTCTTGTGGCATCTAAGGCAGGGTGGGCCAGGGGAGGTGGCTGAGCACAGAAGAGGAAAGAGCCCTAGTTTTGTGTTGATCTGTCCTGGGCAGGAAAAGGGTAGAAGGGGTGGGGTAGGGCCTTCCTCTGTTTTTTACTTACTCAGGGCTTTGAGAAAGGCTGAGAGCTTGTCAAATTTTCTTCTAGGCTCCTTCCTGTCTAACTAGCAGTATATGATAAGGTTCAGAGTTGGGGACTACAGGTGTCACCACTTAAGTCTTATAAGGCTACAGTCTTGGACTCAAGGGTACAGAAGACCCCATGACAAAAGTAGCCACCACTATGAAAATGGGTGCTGATATTCCCAATTTATGCTTATCTTGCCCAAGATGCACTGTTGGACACATCTAATGTCCATCTCCTAATCAATGCTATCGAGCTCTATTTCCTCATTTTAACAGGAGATGGGTTTAGAAATAGCTTCTTAGGCCTCTCTGGACCACAGAATGCCTTGAAAAACCTGGAATCTCCTACATACCCGTGCTTTGAGGATGCAGATACACACACAATGAACTACAGAGCTCAGGTTCCAGGTTAAGAACTGAGCTGCTGCATTCCAAGAAGCCATAATGAGGGCCCCACATTCAGCCCCAGGCTGTGCTGTGAATCCTGTCCTATCACCCAGTCTTGGGTGTAGCAGAAACTAGACCAGTTCCTAGCTGCTGCAGATCTTAGCCATAACTACAGAACTGAGTAGTCCTGCCACTTCACATATTTCTTGCAACCTCCTCACTTCCACCCTTTCCTGGTGCAGATCCTTTCCATTCCAAGCTTCCCTCAAGAAAAAAGTCTTGACCTTTCTGATCTCCCTGATCCTACAAAATTCCGACAGTGATCTACATAGCACTGACTGGATATCTACCACCTTCTAGGAATCTAAAAACTTAGTCCCTCCCTTCTGTCTGCTTATCCAAAACCAAACCAATCCTGGGCTGGAAGTGTTACCCAGTGGGAAAGCACTTGCCTAACGTGTATGTCCCTGGGCCTGATCCTCAGTACTCCCTGTCATTCCCACCCCGCCAAAAAAAAAAAACAAAATCCATCTCTTCAAAACTTTGGGCCATTTCTCTTCTTGGCCTCACTCAACTGAGGAAAACAAAATCTGAAGTAAAGCAAGTGAAAACAAGGTCAGTAGAAGATGACACTAAGGATTCTACTGACACTAAGGACAGCATGATGTATAAAGGCAAGGGGACTGGAAAGACTGTTTAAAGATCAATAGTTACCTCTTCCTGCAGCAAAAGACTAGGGAAGCAGAGGAGTTTTAATGCCAGTTTGGAGAGTGTTGGTCTTTTTAATCTTTATAACAATGTGAGTTCCAGAAGCAGTTAAGGAAAAAAAGGAGAAAAAAAAAAAAAAAACCTAGAACTGAGAACACAGCTTTTCTGGATTCCAAATTTTTAGCTCTGCAACCACAACCAAGTTACTTAACTTCTCTGAATTAGTTTCCTCCTCTTAAAAAAGGAATAAAATGTTCAGGCAATAGAATGGTGTCAGGGGTTGATTTTGGAATAGGGACGTCGTGCTGACTGAGGCACAGGCTTAGAGCGGGAAGGGCGCGATCCTTTCTGCCCCAAACTTTGGAGCTCCTCCCTGACAAAGATTTCTCTGGGGCAGTGGGAAGAGACATGGGTTGGGATTTCTTCCTTCACTGAATATTTATAAATGTCTACTGGGCCAAGACTTACCCTAAGCACTGGAGCTGCAATAGCGAACAGCCCCCAGGATTGTAGAAGGGGAGGCACGATGAAATAGGTAAACAAAAATTTGTAATATGAAGTGATTCAGCCTAGCGAGAGCCCAGCTTCATCTTGGTTTTCTTACTGTAACGGTAGGGGGTTGGTCTGCGTCTCTAACACCTCGCAGCGCCCAGGTGCCCAGTCCGCATCCGCAGCCGCCCACTTCCTTCAGCTCTCCCATTCTCCGCCTCCAGCGGTGGCGATCAGGGCGCGGCAAGGGAGAGGGGAGGCGTGTGTATGACGCCACATCCGGCGCGCGCCGGAACTGGCCTCCCTTTGCTTCCGCGGCGGGGCCGGAAGTAGAAGCGGCGGTGGCGGCGGCCCAAAGCGGAGGGAAGGAGGGAAGCAAGCGAGTCCGAGAGCCCGAGCCGGAGTCGCAGCGGCGGTAATAGTCTGAAGCCCCTCTAGGCCACCGTCCTTAGCGCGGGACCGCGGGGTTCGACGGGAGTTAGTGGGGGGGGTGCGGCCTGAGCGGTGGGACGCTGGGGATCCCGGGGCTGATGTGAGGGGAGGCGGGGGGGCCAGCCCCAGAATCTAGTCCCCCCCCCGTGCCCCGCACGGACACTCTCATCCGCGGGCTGGTCTTCTTTCCCAGGAGACCCCTGTGCGGTGCGGAGGGGGCGGTGGCCCCGACTCTGACCCGCGCCGGGGGGGTGGGCCATGGCGGAGATCAGCGACCTGGACCGGCAGATCGAGCAGCTACGGCGCTGCGAGCTCATCAAGGAGAGCGAAGTCAAGGCCCTGTGTGCTAAGGCCAGGTGAGTCCCAGAAAAGTGAAGCCAAGCTGCCACCCAGGGGTTCCGGCCTGGGGCAGACCCAGCTCAGAACTTTGGGCTTGTCCCATGCTGGAAGCTTTTCTGAGAGGAGCAGAATAGGTCCGCTTTCCTTCAGGAACTACCTAGTCTGCCAGGGGAAGGTAGATGTGGGTAAAAACTTGAAAATATTAGATTTTATGCTTTGAGTGGAATAAAGGAGAGTTACAGAAAGTACTTAGAAAACTCAGGGAAACAACATTGGGGAGAACAGAAGCAGCTTCTTGAAGGGACTGAGCTCAGGAAAAGAATACAAAGAGGTGTAAAAGGAGTGTTTGCAAGAACAGAAGTTAAAGGCATTGACTTATGAAATGATCTTAATCCCAACAACAACCCTTTAAAAGAGGTGTTTTTGTCCCCATTTTACAAGTGAAGACTTTGATGTTCAGAGTTTCCAGGAAGTGTGGAATGGAGTCTGAAGCTATTTTGTGTCCTGACATTTTTCAGGCCATATGCAGTAAGGTGGAGTTGGATCAGTCTCATGCTTAATCTAGGAGGTAAATAAGCCAGAGTAGAATTAAGCATGATCTAGATGGACACCCACTTAAGAGTTCTATGGGAAGTAGAATGATGTAATGATTTAGGGTCCAGGTTTTGGAATGCGGTGACTCTAGGTTTGAATCTGAACTCTGCCTCTTACAAATGTTGGTGATCTGGTACCTCAAGGAAAAAAGTTTTTTTTTTTTTTTTTTTAATTTTTGTTTTTCGTACCAGAGATTGAACCAAGGTGCACTTAGCCACTGAGCCACATCTCCAGCCCCTTTTTTATTTTTTTATTTTGAGACAATCTCACTGAGTTGCTTAGGACCTTGCTAAGTTGCTGAGGCTGGCTTTGAATTTGTGATTCTCCTGCCTCAGCCTCCCAAGCTGCTGGGATTACATGCATGCATCAGTACACCCACAAGGGCAAGTTTCTTTATTTGTAAAGTGGAGATGATCATGCTTAGTAAGATGGTTGTGAAGCTACATTCAGTGAACTGGTGCTTGAGGTAAACTTTTGGTCCAGTGTAAATGGCTTGACAAACACTAGGTGGTATTATTACTATTTGAAAAGGCAAGAATCATATGGGCTGAAACTATCAGTAAAGGCTTCTAAGAGAAGACGGGCACAAAGGATAAAGATAATTTTGGTTATCTGATAGGGGCAGGGCCAGTGAGAAAAGGCATTCCAAGTAGGATGAGAGGAGCAAAGGACTAAAGATGTGTGGGCAGCAATTGAGGAGACGGTTTTCCTGCTTTCTTTAGCGAACTGTTTGACTGGAGAATTATAGAAGAGCTGGAGAATTACCTATTTATTGAACAATAGATCCACTAGTAACCTGGTTCCCCATCATCCTCCCATCCAACAAACCTATAAGGATGGAATCTAATTTGCTCCATTTTACATAAGAACAGAAAGGCACAGTTAGAGGCCTAGTGACTTGACTGAGATCACCTAGTGAGGAAGTAACAGAGCTGGGTTCTAAATTTATGCCCCTGATATTATTTGTTTGGCTCTTCTCCACTCAAGACAGACTCTTAGCAGTCAGACAGGACCTGTGTGGGATTGATAAACAGACTAGGCCCCTTTTGAAATGCCTGTATGGAGCTTTACTCTTTTGACAGCTCAAGAAAATCTGTTTGCTGGGTGCAGGAGTGCACACCTATAATCCCAGCTACTCAGGAGGCTGAGGCAGAGGATTGCTTGGGCCCAGGAGTTCAAGGTCAGCGTGGCAACAAAGTGAGACCCCGTCTCAAAAAGAAAAGAAAGAAGAAACAAGAAAATCTCCCTGACCAAACCAGCTCTAGGATGTTTTCAGTTCTCCTTCCCTCGATTCTGATTGGCATTTTTAGGAACTTAAACCTTTTTTCCACATAAATTTTATCTTCCCCCACAGGACTTGGATCAATGTGGTAATGATTATAGCTAATGCTGGGATAGCATGCTGGAGTTTTCAGAATAAGCAAATTTATGTGTGCAGTCTCCATTCCAGCAGCCCTATGGAATATGCAGGACAGGAGGAAGCATTTACTCTATTTTATAGAAGATCAAATTGAACCTTAGTGTAGATATCTAATCTTACACTTTGTCACACAGTAAGTTAGCAAGTTCGAGAGGAAATGAGTTTTGAGCCCAGGTCCTTGACTGTGCTCCATGATCATTGATAGCCAGGCAGAGACATTTCGATATGGGTTATGATAGGCAGCAGGGAGCTCTGGAAGACTGAGGGGTGGGAGGACCCTGCTTAATTGAGACTGAAATGTAGCTAGAAGATACTAGGTTGAGGTTTGAGGTGGCCTCTGTTATCTTAGGCTTAGTCAGAATGGGGACCAATTTTAGCACTTGGCCATGGCCTGGGGACCCATCAGAGACTGGCTGAAGCCAGTAGTTTCAAATGCTTCAGTTTACTGAGAGGGTACATAAAAAAAATTAAACCCTTGGAACCACAGAGGCCTGCAGTAGTCTGAACTGAAAAGTTTTTGAATTGGGCACTCTTCAGTGTGAATCTCAGCAGTGTGACCCTAGTCAAGTCACTTTATCTATATAAGTTTTTCGAGTCATTGTGAGTCCTGAATGAGATTCTGCCTATCCAGGAACAGGGCCTAGCACATTATTAGGAACTTACAGAAGGTTTGTTAGTTGTGGAAATAATGGGGAACAGTTGTGAGTCACTGTAGGGATAGTGATGTGCTGCAAGTGATAGCTGGTGTCAGTGAACCTGGTTCTTGTTCCTTGAGTGCACCAGTGCTGTGCTGCCCCTGAGTTATGGTTTTGCAGAGAGGAAGACTCCTGCATTTGACCTTGCTGGGTTTCAGGTGTGTCTTGGGTTTAGTTGAAGAGGCTGGCATAAATTCTCACGAGATTGAGCTCCCAAGTTCCAGTTCAGCCACTCTCCAGCTTTGTGGCCTCCACTCTACCACTTTAAGCCTTGCTTTGTTTATCCATTAGATGAGAATGAAAAGAACCCCCTCACCCAGTCTCTCGGAAGGGTCATTATAAACAGTTGCTATGGAAGGATATTCATCCCAAGATTCAGTACAGGTGGGAGAGCCCAGTTGCTCTTCTGGCCTCCTGGACCACCGTCAGTGCGGCCTCCTGTTCGAGAAAGCTAAGGCATACCTGCCTTGTGCTCAGAGAGTCCCCTGAGGGACAGATGTGAATCCTCCCATTCCCTGTACCTGGGGAACTCCCTTAGTGGGAAGAGACTAGCAGAAACAGTGGGGTGGAGGAGGAGCAGCCTGGGGCCACCCCCCATCAGAATAGCTCCATAAAAAGAGTCAGGCCCCCTCCTTTAACCCTTCCCACAAAAAAAAAAAAAAAAAAAAAAAAGGTCTGGAGCCAGGCTTCTCTGGTTCAAATCCCACCTTTGCTTCTGCCACCCACCCAGCAGCCTCCCATGTTTCAGCTTTTACATCCTCTCTGTGAAACATCTGTCTTGGCCTTTGAGGGTGACTGATGGGGGGCATCTGTGCATAGCTCCTTATAAACAGTTGTGGCCCGTGGTGTGAGCCCCAGTGTTCAATGCTATTCTTATCAGGAGCAAAATTTGGAAATATAGGTGCTACTTAAGCTTGGCACCTATAACTGCCAAAGTGATTTATGTCATCCTCACTCAAGTGGAAGTAGACTGCATTTCCAGAAATAAAGTCCACACCTTCTCAGGTGTGCGGGGACATCCATGGACAACATTGAAATAAATGTTGAAAATGTAGGAACAGTGCATCTTCCCTTTGAAGGTGCATCTGATGGTTGACCTGCCGGGGATGCCACCCTTGTCTTTGGACAGTCTGGGAGAAGGGTCTTGGGACTGGTAGACTGATATCAGATTTCAGTTATGGGACAGTTAGGGAGAGCTCTAAGGGAACAAGGGGCTCTGTCTCCCAGGAGTAAGTACTGGATACCTGAGAGGGAGTAGCAGGGGAGTCAAGGCTGGAAGTCACCGTCTGCATGGAAGGGCTTGGATGCTGGGATGAGAGCTGGGACTTTGTCCTGTTGGCAGCTGGGAGCTTTGGAAGGGGTTGAACAGTGGAGGGCCATGGTCAGCTGATCCTGGGGAAATTGGAACACTTCACTCCTGCCCCCTGGCGGTTCAAGGACCACCTCATGTCCTCCCCTCCCCCCCAAAAAAAGGTCAGGAATTGGGCTGGGCTGTCCTGGCTGTGGTGACCCTGGTCTTCTCCTGTCTCCAGAGAGATCTTGGTAGAGGAGAGCAATGTGCAGAGGGTGGACTCCCCAGTCACCGTGAGTATACTCTGTCCCTGAAGCCCTGGCTTGATCTTTTGAAACAAGACCTTAAGTCCACCCCTCATTTCTGGGGTCCCAGGGAGCCCGGTGTCTGTCTCCTCTCCTTTCTTCATGGGTGCCCCACTCTAAGAAATGCATGTTTTGGGAATTTTGATTTGTTGGGGATGCTCTTGGCTAGGGCAGAGGGAGTCCAGTTTGGTGAGTGACTGTGGTCACATTTCTGTGGCTCTGCATCTGTAGTCTTATTCTGAGTACTTGGAGGGAGGGAGGGGCCAAGTCCTCCAGGAGCAGTCAGTAGCATTGGGAAAAAAAAAAACAAAAAAACAAAAAAAAAACAGTTCTGGCTCCTGCCAGTGGGGCAGTTGGCACTCAGGGTGGGATGGCGGGTGACACTACAGCAGGCTGACTCTGGGCAAATAGTAGATGTCCAGCCTGGAGTTGTGGCAGCCTCAAGAGCCATGAGTCTCTTGAAAGCATGAAATGTTTTGGGAACAGAGGGGCTATCCCTCTGACCACTAAGTGAGTGCCAACCCACCTTCATACTTTTCAGGTGTGCGGCGACATCCATGGACAATTCTATGACCTCAAGGAGCTATTCAGAGTGAGTGTAGGGGAAACTGGGGCTTGTGAGCTGGGAGTGACTGGAGGCTCCACTTATTGACAGGGAAGTCCTTCCTTTGGTGGCATGAAGGGGAGCAGGAAGCTTCTAGTTGGATGGACCTTTTGTGAAAGAAGGGCCTCAGCTGGATAGGAACATGGGCCGCTGCAATGGTCCAAAAGACCAAGCAGAACCTTCTTCCTCCCCACAGGTGGGTGGCGATGTCCCTGAGACCAACTACCTCTTTATGGGGGACTTTGTGGACCGTGGCTTCTACAGTGTTGAAACCTTCCTTCTACTCCTGGCACTTAAGGTGGGAGCCCCTGGCTTCTAGAGCCCATGCCTGGGCCATCTCAGGCCAGCCTTTCTGTATCCTGGCCACCATCATTTTTCCCTTCCATTTTTCCACTTTGGAGCTGTGCTGCTGGCTCTGGACTGATTCTGTTTGGTGGGCTGTTGCCTTGACTCAGGGCCATCTGACCCAGCCTTGGACAGTGAGGCTAATGGGGCAGCACTCTGGGAGAAAGAGAGGCTGGCTTTGTTGAGAAGGTGGCAGTCACTGAGGATGGCTGGATATAGTGTCCATTGGTGGAAAGAGATGGAGGGGCCAGAGAGCCTTGAGCATCACGGAGGACCCGGGTCTGGCAGGTAGAAGAGTAGCCATTGGGTTTGTAGCTGAAGTGGGGAGGGGTCTGTTTACTTCCTCTGAAAGAGGAGCTAGGGACCTGTGAGGCAGATGACACTGTATGATTTATGCAAGAAATGACATGAGTCTAGTCCAGGACAAAGGTTATGAACACAGAGTGAGGCTGTCAGACGTGTGGAGAAACAGAGCTTGGATCCCAGCCCTGGTTTGGTGGCCACCCCTAGGTTCGCTATCCTGACCGCATCACCCTGATCCGGGGCAACCATGAGAGCCGGCAGATCACACAGGTCTATGGCTTCTATGATGAGTGCCTACGCAAATATGGTTCGGTGACTGTGTGGCGCTACTGCACTGAGATCTTTGACTACCTCAGCCTGTCAGCCATCATCGATGGCAAGGTAGGCTGGCCACGAGACTCCTTGGGGCGGGAGTGATAGGGGAGACTCTGGACCTGTGCCTTCTTCCTCCTGGTCTCGATCTCCCCTCTAGATCTTCTGTGTGCACGGGGGCCTCTCCCCCTCCATCCAGACTCTGGACCAGATCCGGACAATTGATCGAAAGCAGGAAGTGCCACATGATGGACCCATGTGTGACCTCCTCTGGTCTGACCCTGAAGGTGAGGGGTGGGCAGGTGGGGCAGGGCTAGTCTGGAGGTACCTTCATTAGTTGAGACTGGTTAAAGCAAGGACCTTGACGGGACAGGCTAGACGGGAAGGGTCTAGGGAGGAGCAGGGCAGGGCTGGTCCACACTGCCTTCTGTCCTCCACCTGTGGGCTGGCTGGACCCTCCATGGGGAGCAAGGGGGGTATGCTGGATCCCAGAGAGGGGGTCATGGTCAGAAGGCTGTTTAGGACAAAATCACTGGCTCCCTGCATGGCAAGGGGCTTCAGGACCTGACAGCAGCTTCTTCGTAGGTCAGACCTCGGAATGAAAGCTCCCCAAGGACCCCTCGTGTTGTGGGAGTCCCTGCTGCTGTGGAGTAGAGCTGAGAGTTACAGTCAGGACTCTTGAGTACCAGCCGAGGGCCCAGCCTCCCCTTTGTCACTGCCACTCAGACTGCCCTGCCAGGTCTAGGGTGACCGACCTTTCACTCCTCCTGGGCCACGACAGTGCTTATTCGCGCTGATATTGCTGGTGGCTCTCACGAGCACCTCCTCTCACTTGCTTGCATACCTGTTTGGACAGTCCATTGAATGGTCACTGTGATTAGGAGGTGGAACCAGACCCCAGCATTCTTTCTCCAGCTCATCCGCTCCAACATTTGCAGTCCTCTCCCTCAGAATCCCCTGGAACATATATATTCCAGGGGAATCTTGCTGCCCGGGACTCTGGTTGATTGGAGGAAGGTGACAGGATATTCACCTTTAAGGGGCAGTGGGCAACCAGAGAAGCCTTGAGGACCTCCTCTCCCCATCTCTACCTTATTTGCCTCAGATACAACAGGCTGGGGTGTGAGCCCCCGTGGAGCCGGCTACCTGTTTGGCAGTGACGTGGTGGCCCAGTTCAACGCAGCCAATGACATTGATATGATCTGCCGTGCCCACCAACTAGTGATGGAAGGTTACAAGTGGCACTTCAATGAGACCGTGCTCACTGTGTGGTCAGCACCCAACTACTGCTACCGGTGAGCTGGTGGGACCGGGAGGTCGGGTGGTGATGGGGAACCTAGGCTGACCCGTTCCTAACTCTGCTGCCCCCTATTTCCAGCTGTGGCAATGTGGCAGCCATCCTGGAGCTGGATGAGCATCTCCAGAAAGATTTTATCATCTTTGAGGCTGCTCCCCAGGAGACACGGGGCATCCCCTCCAAGAAGCCGGTGGCCGACTACTTCCTGTGACCCTTCGGCCCTGCCCCCTCCAGCCTTTCTGGCCCTTGGACCACTGTGACTCTGCCCTCTCCCCAGTCGGAGGCTGGGCAAGGAGGGGCTGTCCCCAGCTCTGCTCTTCCCCCAAGAGGGCGTTTCAAGGGTGAGGACTTTCTCTGGAGAGGTTTGGAGCCTTAGCTCCATGCTCCTCCTCTCCTTTCTCCCCACTTGAACCATGAAGTTTCCAGTAATTTTTTGTTTTTCTTTTTTCCTTTTTTTTGTTTGTTTGTTTTTAGATAAAAGTTTTGAGAAAAAAAGAAAAAAATTCTAATAAAAGAAAAAAAATGGTTGTTGGGTTTATGTCAGTTTTGATTGGGGGTGAGCAGAGATGATGGCCTGGGACCTGGGTGGGCATCAGGACCTTCGCTCCTTGGCCCTAATCCTGCCAGGAAGGCAGCTCTCCGATCAGTCCACTTGCCCAGAGCCTCCAGTGACCACTCCCAGAGGCCTCCTACATGCCGGGTAAAGGAGCAGCCTTGTTTAATTCTCAAAACAGCTAGTGTTTGGAAATTCAGATTTCCTCCATTTTCCTAAAGAGGAAAGTGGCCCAGAGCAGGTTGATTCGTGAGCACAAGGTCATAGAGCTGGAAACAGGCAGTTCTGGATCTGCCTGGGTTACCCCACAAAGCCTTCACTGGCCCAGCGCTGCCCAGGGCCAACACCACAAGCCCAATGTTTCCTGAGCACTGATGTCTTTTTGAGTTTTATTAACAAAAATACTCTGGTCCTGAGAACAGACTGGTGTGGCTTGCAGTGGTGGCAAGTGGGGCCACAGGAGGTGGAGATGCTGGGCTGTCCCCATTTGGCCAGGCAGAGCCTCCTTCCATTCACACGGAGGTGAGAGCCGGGAAGGGGAAGCTGGCCCCAGCTGGACTCCCAGCAGCCTGGCTTGGGCTTTGAAGCCAGAGGGGGTGGGAGTGAAATCAAGGTGTGAAGTGGGGTGGGGGACAGGCCCAAGGCAGCCATTTGGTGTGGGGGATGGGGACAGTGGAATGAGGGGGCTACAGTGCTGGGGGAAGGGAACTGGAGATTGTGATGGAAGATGAGGCAGAGGGGCCCTGTGATGGCTCAGTACATTGGTTTGGAACCCACGTCCAGGTATCCCCCAGGGCCTGGGTATGGCAAGGGGAAGGGGCCCCCTTGAAGGAAGTGTGGAGCAAAGGATGCTCCGGGTGGAGCTGCTGGGTACCCTGAGCCCCCGGGCCCAGGCTGCAGCTCCAAAAATGCAGCTGAGTAGGGGGCTGGGCGCCCAGAGTCTGGAGCCTCAGGGAAGGTAGGGTTCCTGAAGTAGAAAGACAGCTGTCAGAACAGGAGAGAAGGGACACCTGGAAGGAGCATTCCAACCCTGTGTCCTTGTCCCACTCACCTGGTTGGTAGGTGATTGGGAGCCCCATGGAAAGCTGCAGGGTGCAGGAGATAGGCCTCAGCACTGGGGCCACCACATGGAGGAGCTGGGGCAGGAACAGCTTCCTGGGGAGCTGAGGCCTGCTCTGGATCTGACTCACGCACGTCCCCACCCAGGGTGGAGTCACAGGGACCCCCTGGTGTATCTGGGGAGACAGAAGGGGCAGGTTGAGCCAGGGAGGATCAGTGTTGTAGGCCTGGCCCCATCACTATTAGGACAACTCACCTCCACTCCCATAGGCCTCTGTGGCTACTGGCTCTGGGCCTCGAAGTTTCCTCTTCACACGGGCATCCCGCTCCCTGAGGAACAGTGGTGATGATGATGATGATGATAATGATGATGATAGTAATGATGATGATGGCACTATTAGTACTTACCAGGTGCCAGGCATTTCACCCTCCCAGGGACCCTATCAGGCAGGTGCCATTATTATACCCATTTTACAGATGAAGAAACTAAAGGCCAGAGAATTAAGGGATTAGAAAGCAGAACTGGGACTTATTCCCCACTTGAACTTTCAGAGCCCTGCTGTTTTTAGAATCAGTGGAAACTCTCCCAAGCTGCAAATCTAAGACATGGCCTGACCCCAGCCCATTCCCCTCTGCCCCAATCTCCATCAGCTGCCATCTCCTACCCCCTCTTCGCCTACTGAACTCATCCCTTTTGTCTTAGGTCAAGCAAAACTTCCTCAAGAAAGACCTCCCTGTCCTCCCACAGTACCACAGACCCTTCCTCATGCTGTTTATCACAGTCACACTTTTACATTTGATGGAATGATCCTGTGGGTCATGTCTATCTCTTCTGACAGAGGGTAAGCTCCTTGAGGGTAGGGGTCCACCTGGAGGGGGCTGTACTCAGATTCCCAAGTCCTTGCTATGGAGCCTAACCTAGCTTCCCATCACCTCCCTGACTTGCCTTCTCACCGACTCCACTCCACTCACATGGTAGGTATGTCCTGCCTCAGGACCCTTGCACACACAGCTCCCACTCCCAAGCATGCTTTTTCCCACTTACCACACAGCTTCCTCTACTTCCTTCAGGTCTTTTCTTAAATGTTCTTTCCTTGGGGAGGCCTTCCTAGGCCATTTATCCACCTCCTCACCCCAGCCTTCCTATCCCTTCCCTGATTTATTTCTCTTTAGAACGTAATGCTAACTTATATTTTATTTATTTATTTTGTTTACTTACCCATTAGCATTATCAGCATCATGAGGACACGGGCTTTGATTTGCTTTGTTTACTTATGTGTCCCCCATGCCTAGAACAGTGGCTGGCAGGTGCTAAATAAGCATATTCGTTGACTCAATGAGTGAATAAATGTTTTTATTTACCATTGCATTCCTGACATCTGACACAATGCTGGGCACATTAGTGAGCAGTTAATAAATATCGTTGAACGGATCGGCGAATGGACAATGCTCACCTCTTGCAGTTTCTGCCATTCTCTCGGAAGCCTTTGGCAAAGGGATTGGCTGCAATCTTGAGTTGTGTGATCTGGGGGCACAAATCCAGGTCAAAGCTCCTGCAGCCTGGGCAGGGTGCTATTACCCCCTCAAGCAGAGTCACTCACCCGTGGGTTCTGGTAGGCTGTCACAGAGATGAACGTGGTCTCAGGGAAGCGAAAAGAGGCCACACCCCCCCAGTGCTGGCTGCAAAGCTGGGCGGCCCGCACAAGGTGTATGCGGGGCTGATACTTGTGCATGGAGTGCAAGATCAGCTGGAAGGGAAGAAATGGGAGTGATTCCTTGTCTGGGGACCCAGCCTTAGCCTCTACCTAGCACCACCCCTAACCCCTATCCTGGAGTTCCAGCTTGGGCCTCACGTGGCCATGGGGGTCCAATGTGCTATTGGTGAGCTTGACACGATGGAAGGACACAGGCTGCCGCATCCAGTGGGCACCAGTGGCAGGAGAATCAGGGTGAATATAGACACGATCAGGCAGGCGGGGCTCTGCCTTGCCGCTGGGCTCCCAGCGCCGGCCCTGCCAGCGGTAGCGAGCCCCATCCACTGGAACCACATCCAGAAGAAACAGGTAGCGGGCCTCAGGGTCCAGGCCAGTGACTGACACTCGGCAAGCAGGAAACATGCGCCTGCACAAGGCAAGAGAAGGGAGAGGCCGGGAGCTGCCTACTGGCCAGAGGCCGGCCTACCACCAGTAAGGGAACATCAGGTAGTCAGTTCTGGCAGAGAAACATCAAGGGAGGTGGAATTAGAACCCAAAGGCAGAATCACAGAGTTGGAAGACTGACTCCATTTTACAGATGGAGAAATAGGTAATCTGACCAGATCACAAAGCAGTTTAGAAGCAGAGCCTACTTGCTGAAGGAGTTGTGGCTAACTTTTCTCCCTGCAATATTGCCAGGAGTCTCATGCTCCCCACCTTGGTTTCCTTATCTGATCTCTATCACCAGTCCCTACAGCTGTTAATTTGCTTCAGAAAAAATAAGACCCTACCTTCAGAGAGGAGAGGATTTACCATGCTAGGGCCTGAGCTCCTGTCCAGATAAAGATCTTGTCACAGGCCACACACTGATCACTTGAGCCTCAAAGGTCAGCCCTTACCTAGTCACATATTGATTCCTATTCAAATTAAACATGGAGCTGATCCAGGTTTCCCTGAGACTGGCCACCAGCTTGATAGATCCCAGACATAGTCTAAATCCTGATTCCAGCCACAGACCCACTCCTGATCTAGGCCACACACTAACCTATAAACCAGTCAGACTTCCTGACCTTGGTTCAGACTGATCTGTGACCCTTAATAGATTGGCCCCCAAACCCAACCACAGACTCCAAAATTGACCCTTGACACTTGCCATAGTCCTGATTCCATCCACATTCACTCATGTCCCAGGCCATAGTCAAATTCTGAACTTGAGCTGAACTCCAGCCCTGAAGAAATTCCCAAACCCAGTCTGGTGTCCAGGATCTATCTTTCCCAAGAGACCCCAGAAGAAATTGATCTGGCCAGCCCTCACCTGCCGGCTTTGGTGATGATCATCTCTGTCCCCACAGCGCTGAACTCCTTCCACAGCTCCTGGTTCTCCAGGCTCAGGCTGACCCCAGGGAGGGAGTGAAGGGCTTCTGCAGCTGGTGGGGCTGGCTCAGTACCCAGGGTAGGGGGCAGTAGGGGCAGAGGTGGGGCTGCAGCTAGGGTGCGGGGACCAGCCTCAATCCCGGACAGGAAGCAATCCAGTTTAGGGGTATCCAGATCTGGAGATGTGGGGAGAATGAGAAACCAGCCGAGGGTCACAGCCACCAAAACCCCTAACCAGCAGCAGGTCCCACCGCTCACCGGGGTAGCGGTAGCCCTCTGCCAGGGCAGGAGGGAAGCTGGAGTCCCCACCGGGTTGGGGGGGCCCCAGACGATAGCCGGTCCCCAAGGAGGGGTACAACTCTCGTGGATGGTACATGTTGTAGTCCCTCTGGCTTCAGGTCACGCTGCCTATAGTCCCCGGTGCTGAGAGATGCCCCCTTTATAGCTCACAGCTCAGCCCCTTCCAGACCCGGGATCACAGCCCCTCCCCTCTTTGAGGCCCTGGAGGTGGGCTGGAGTGGAAACCCCTGGGGCCTCGAAGGGGTCCAAGAGGGGGCCGGATACCTGTACCTTCCCCTTCCCCTCCCCCATGGGCGGCTTCATTAGCCCCGACCCCCTGCCCCCTCATTACATAATTAACTCCTCGGCCTGATTGATCCCCAGGGCTCGGACAGGGACGCAGTTTGGCGCTTCCGGACAGCTGGTCCCCGTTCCCACGGGGGGAGCCCCGGCTAGGGACAAGCTACGGGGGGCGGGGCTTGGACCCTGGGACCTAGCCCTTAGTCCTGAGGCAGACCCTGGCGTCCCAGATTTTCTTGCTAGTAATCTCCACGCCCTCACTTGGGAGAACTGGGTTTGGAGGAAAGGAGCGTAATTGGAGGGAAAGTGCCGGGTTGGAGGGAAGCGGCCTGAGCTAATAATTACGTGGGACACTGGAGACCTCGACGAGTCCGCAGCAGAGGACTGAACCCATTCCTTCCTGGTTCCCATTCTGAAAAACCTCTACCCTTCACCAAGTCTCAAAAGTTGAGGGACGCACGTAGCTCTACAGTCTCGACTTCTAGCGCAGGGTTGCCCGTAAGGTCCAACCTCGGCACACTCGGAACTACACTTCCCAGCAGACTCTGTGCGAAGGCGCGCGTTAAGGAGATAAGTAGACTGCGCTGGGGCCTCTGGGAGTTGTAGGCTGGACGAGGGGGGCGGTGAAGCGGGCAGCTTGGCATCCTCCCAGGAGACCTGCCTCTAGGCGGCGGCCAAGCACTAGCGCAAGAAGATGTAGATCACTCGAGGTCAAGGCCTAGGGCCAGTGTGGGCTCAATGATCCCACAGGTAGTGGAGACCAGCTTGGAAGGCCATGCCTGAACCATGCCCCGCGGGGGTCCGGAACGGAACAGGTCTATAGGGGCAGGAGTCTTTACTCCAGTTTCCCCCTCCCGGATTCCACGTGAGCCTGGGGCTGTCGCCACTTCATTGTTTTATTATATACAAACGCTACAGAACGAGGGGAACAGACGTGCGTGGGGTAAGAGGGGCTCGGTGGGAGAAGTTCACAGGGCAGACGGTGTACTGGGGCCAAGAGAGCAGCACACAGGCCATATCTATGGGGCAGGCGGGACTGGAAGGGGTTAAAAACGAGATCCAAGCCAGCCAGATCGCAGGGAAATGCGGGGGTGTCGTCCCCCCTTCTGATCTCCCCCCAAGGTCACAGTGCATGCAATAAAATATATGTACAGGAGCTGGATTCTTCCTCTGCGGGGCCCTGAAGGTCCAGAGCTCCCTTCAGGTGGAGGGAAGCCAGTGGCGCCCCCTGGCGGCCAGGCCAGGCTGGAGCCACATGCGTCAGGAGCGGGGGTCAGTCCCAGCCGTTGTCTTTGATCATGTGGTTGAGTTCAATGATGTACTTCCCCTCTTTGTACTTCTGGCTGCTCTCAAAGGCTTGCTCCTGAAAAAGGAGGCGGGAAGCAAGGGAAGCAAGAGCTTTACCATAGACACAGGGCTGGGGAATGGATCTGATTGGCCCCATTTTACATATGAGGAAACTGTCCCAAAGAAGCCAAGCTACCTGCCCGCAGACACAGAGCTGTTCCTCACTAATAAGGAGTAGACAGAACTCTGAATCATGGGTACTTTTAAAGCACTGACAGTCTCAACAGAGAAGACATGGAAATATTTAAAAGATTTCATAGTCCTCAAGCAAACTGGTGGCTTGAGGGCCATTTCAGCCTACACATGGTTTTATTTGGATAACAGAATTTCATGAAAATAACTTTAGAATGTGAGAGGCTTGATCCCTGTGCCTCAAAACAAACAAACAAACAAAATCCCCAAAACTTTAATATACTATAGGCGCACACGCTTACTCCCATTTATCCTAGCCTGCTCTTCCTCTCTGTTATTCCTTTTGCAAATCCACATTATCTGCTTGGCCTCAAAAACTTGAGTTTTTAATCTTTAGCCTAGGCTACCTCTTTTTTTTTTTTTTTTTTCAGAGGTCCAGAGAAGCCAAGCCACTTGTCTAGAGACACACAGCAAATGTGTGGCAGGGACAAGAGCTGAACTCAGGTCAGACTGTTTTATCTGGGGTACCCACTTCACAGAGGAACTCCAAACAATGCCTGCCCAATTCAGTACCTTACAGATTCCCAAGAGCATCTTCCTTTGCTACGTCTAATCTGATCCCTGTTACAATCTTGGGTGCCAGGTGGTGGCTTTATCCTCCAATATCAGATAAGGAAATGAGACTCAGGGCAGTGAAATCAGATCCTGGACAGCAGCAGTGGCAATGTGGCAATGGAAGAGAAGGCCTGTGGACCCAAGTTCCATGTTGCTCTGGGATCTTGAGCAACTTCTTTGATCTTCTGAATGATAATATAAGCCAGTGGGCAAGGATTTGGAGTTAAGAAGAAAGAACAAAAAAGAACCGAATAGGATTCTGATTCCTATTCTGATCAGTTTTATGTCTTGGGCAAATTACCTAACATCTCTGGGAAATATATGCCAGGCACATAAAAGTGCACAGTGTATAAGCATTCAATAAATGGTAACTCGGCTTATTTCCTCATCTCTAAAACAGAGATGCTGATGCCTTTGAAGGAAGGGGTGGGTTATGAGAAAAATTCTACAAGTGCCTGTAGGATGCAAAAGAAGAAAACATGGTCAGGGGCTGAAAAGACAGTTTGGCTTCTCTCTGAGGGCCTATGCACTCTGAAAAGTTGCTAGTTGACCACTTGTGAGAAACAGGTGATGTGAGGTCAGGTCAAAGGTTACCATGGGGTCAAAAATAACTGACTCACATATTTCCAGCCCAAAGTGGTCTTGCAGTTCTCGCAGTGGATGTCAGCGACAGCATGGAGGCCTGTCAGCAGCACCCGCTCCTCGGCTGGCCCGCAGCCCACATTCACCCTGCAGGGACATGGGGCAGTTTCAGGAAGTGTCCCACCATCGCAGAGCCCTCCTCCAGCTTGTATCCACTGCATCTGGCCTTATATTCCAAGAGAGGGGTGATCAAGGTATCCTGCCTGACCCAGGGGACTCTGGGAGTCTCAGCATGATACCAGGGGTCATAGGTCACAACAGAGGTCAGGAAAAAGAAAGGAGGGGGCCAGATACTCACACAGAATTGAAGAGGTAGGCACGCCCCTGACTGCCCTGGAAGGACTAAAGGGTGGGAAGGGGAGAGGAGGGGGTCAGGGTTACTGGTGGGGAGCTGCCAGACAGCCCATCTAGCCTCCCATTCCAGCCTCAACTGTATCCTGGTTACCTTGGAGATGAGGTCGTCGTGGTTGGCCAGGTGAGCGCGGCAGTGGGCACAGCTATACCTCCGGTGACAATCATCCAAGTAGGCCTGAAACGTCTTGGGCTTTGAAATCCGCACCATGGCGGGGGCCAGGGGCAGTGGCCCCACGCGGGGAGCGGCCCACGGGGAGCAGAGGGAGCCCAGTGCCTGCCAGGGAGGGAGTAGGTGGACTGTCAGGACCCAGGCCACACACATGCAGGCACACCCAGAGCCATGGGGACTCTCTGTCACACTTGGCTGCTCTCTCCTTTCCCCAGAGCCAGCAGCCTCGCCAGGGACCAGAGTCGTTTCAGTTTTGACTCAGTGAGGAGGCCTCAGGTTGCATCAGCAGGGAAACTGAGGCTAGGAGGAGCTCAAGGTGAGTCACCCACCTGCTTCCAGCTTCACCCCTGTTGACCTGGCAGTTGAAGCTGGAGGAAGGGGCTTTAGAGTGGATGGACTGTCAGTCCCAGATCAGGGGGGAGCACAGGGAGTTAGGAACTGGCAGATCCTTAAGACTTCATTTGGACTGCGGGTGGGGCTACTCTGGGGTCCAGGGAGTTCACCTGGAGAGAAGGTCCCTCACCTGGAGGAGGCAGGAGGCCCTGCTGAAGGTGGAGGGTTACCTAATAGCGGAGGGGCTCTCACCTGGGGGCGCTGAGACCTCATCTCCACCGAGGGAATCTTACCTGTATCGCGGAGCCTTACCTGAGACCCCGGGGCTCACCTGGGGCGCGGGGGGTGGGGGGCGGGCGCCGGGGGAAAGGGGCAGTCCTCGCTGGCGGGGCGGGGGCGCGGGGTGACGCGCAGCCCTGATGGTGCGGGCCTCACCTCGCCTGGGCGCGCGGGGCCCCGGTCCGCGGGGTGGCCTGGCCTGGGAGTGGGGGGCGCTCCTGGTGGGCGCCGTCCCCCCCGGCCCGGGTTCGCAGCCGCCTCGACTTGTTTACACCGAGACCAGCTGCTGCCGCGGCTGCGGCGGGAGGGGGAGGGGGCCGGCCTCCAGTCCCGGCGGCCTCCGTGGCCAATCGGCGTGCCGTATGCAAATGAGGGGGCGCGTCACACGGCGGCCAGCGCAGGCCTGCGCTGCCCTTCCCCCTGCTCCCGGCTGCTGCCGGCCCGGAAATGCGGCTGCGGCCCTCGGCGGCCACGGCCTGGTCACCTCCTTGGCATCCCGCGGTGTTTGAAGAGGCAAGGATCTGAGGGTCCTGACCCTGCGCAGGGTTAGGAGAAGGGTCCCAGCACGTCCGGTCCCGGGAAATAATAGTCATATCTGCGTTTCTCCACGGCCGGCGCCTCACCCGTAATCTCTGCAGCAATCCTTTAAGGCAGTCTCTCCTATTGTCTCCCTTTTACCAGAGACTGTGGCCCAGAGAGGTCTAGCATCTCTCTCGAGCTGATCAGCTGGTAAGAGGCAAAACAACTCACTTTGGCCAACTCCTTGGCCTTTGCCATACCACCAGGAACAGACTTCTAAGAGATGAACTATCTCTTAGAAGGGAAGAGCTAAAGTTATCCTTTGCTGTTGGGCTCCTGGGAGCACAGGCCCTGGAAGAAGCCATGTCCTACTGATGAACTTCACCTCCTCCATCCAGGCAGCCTCCTGGGGTGCTCCCTACCCCTCAGGCTGGGTTAGGGCGCCTCTAGTGAAAATGTCTGTTTAAGTCATGTGTCTGCCTTGCTTTGACTTGTTCACACTCAGTATTTGTGCAGTGGGAGTCTCCCTTCATTGAATGAATAAGGTTTCAGGACTGGAGGAGACCTGGGCATGGGAACTTGGTAAGATGGCGGTACAGACAGACCTATGAACTCACCCATGTTCATCCTCTGCAGCCTGTTGAGGCCCACAGGGGCAAAACTTGGGGGAAGTCAAGTGCCTTGCTGTGTGCTTGGGGCTCTTAAAGGAGAATGGAACCATTAGCCATGGCCAGGGGCCAGGGCACCCGAGTTGACCCTGTAAGGGACATTCTTGAGAGTGGAGGCCAAGCTGGCACTGGGTGTGGCATTACTCTGGATCTGGAATGTAGTGGAACCAGTGGCTGGGCTGGTTAGGGCCCCAGGCTGCGGCCCCAGGCTCTGTCCCTCTCTGCAGTCTTGACAGTGTTCCAGAAGCCATCCTCCACCCCTCACTCCATGTACCACTATGTGAGTGAAAAGAAAATATTTATTTTTCAGGAAGAGAAACAGAGGAGAGGAACTCAGACTTAGGAGGCTGGGGCCACGGGTCCATGGTTGTCCAGGTAGCGCCTCAGGGCTGTGGGATAATCTGTTATGACACCAGTAGCCCCCAGACTGAAGGCCACTTCAAAATCCGACTCTTCATTAAGGCACCAAAACACTACCTGAATGTGGAGGGAGGGGTTTATTAGTTTCCAAATAACTTTACACAGAACTTCCTCTTATGCCTCACACTTCCCCTTACCCCCTACTGATATCTTGGAGTCTATGGGAGGAGCTTTCCTTCTCCTCTGCAGACGGCCTAGCAGTGGTGCTGAAGCTGATTAACTTTCAAGAATTTTGCAAACTTGTTCTTAAGTATAGCCATTATTAAAAGCTAAACTGTATAAGTTCACAATTAAAAAAAATATTTAAAACAAAGGCAATCAATTATCAATACTTACTACTTATTATTTTACTATTTCCTATGTTCTTTTATTTTTTGGGGGGGATCCTAGGGTTAGAAACCAGGGGTGCTTTATCACTGACTATATCCTCAGTGCTTTATTTTTTATTTTTAAAATTATTTATTTATTTATTTATTTTTGTGGTGCTAGGGATTGAACCCAGGGCCTTGTGCATGTGAGGCAAGCACTCTACCAACTAAGCTATATCCCCAGCCTTATTTTTTATTTTTGAGAAAAGATCTCGCTAAGTAGCTAAGGCTGGCCTTGAATTTGTGATCTTCCTGCCTAATCCTTCCAAGTCACTGGGATTACAGCTGTGGACCACACAGCCAGCTCTGTTTCCTGTGTTCTTGAGGTCATCGGTATCTGCTGAATCTATAAGATGGGACTACTGTACAATGGTGTGCTATTGCACATCTCTTCTTAATTTTACATTTAATGACTTTGCATTGGTAGCCTGACATTGGCCATTGTGAGATTACTTAAATCAGAGAAAGTAATATTCAAATCAGGTTTTTAATCTTTCCTCTTAGGGAGCCAGTTGTTGAACACTTGGCAGCTCACCAGGGCCTCCAGCCTGCCCCCTCCCTTGATGTTGAACCTTCCCTGCCTTTCTGTGGGTCTAAAGGCAGGTGCAGACAGCATTTTTATTCCAAGGAAGTCACTGAATATCTTGATTTCTTCTTCCTTTTCCTCCTCCCCCTCCTCCCCTCCTCTCCCTCCTCCTTGCTCCCCCTCCTTTTCTTTTCTAGTCCTCCTGCTTCCTTTTCCTCCTCCTTTTCTTTTCTAGTCCTCCTCCTTCCTTTTCTCCCTCCTCTTCCCTTTCCTTCCTCCTCCTCCTCTTCTTCCTCCTCCTTCTCTTTAGGTACTGGGGATTGAACCCAGAGGCATTCTGCCACTGACCTACATCACTGGCTCTTTAAATTTTTTATTTTGAGCAGGGTCTCCTAAATTGTCCAGGTTTTTTTTTTTTTAAGAGAGAAATTTTAATATTTATTTTTTAGTTCTGGGCGGACACAACATCTTTGTTGGTATGTGGTGCTGAGGATCGAACCCAGGCCGCACGCATGCCAGTCAAGCGCGCTACCGCTTGAGCCACATCCCCAGCCCCTGTCCAGGTTGACCAACTGTCAATCCTTCTGCCTCAAACTCCCAAGTAACTCAGATTACAAGTGCGTGCCACCATGCCCAGCTGTTGATTTTTTTTTTTTTTTTTTTTTGTACTAGGGATTGAACTCAGGGGGACTTGATCACTGAGCCACATCCCCGGTCCTATTTTTTGTATTTTATTTAGAGACAGGGTCTCACTGAGTTGCTTAGCACCTTGCTGTTGCTGAGGCTGGCTTTGAACTCGTGATCTTCCTGCCTCAGCCTCTTTAGCTGCTGGGATTACAGGCGTGCACCACTGCGCCTGGCTGTTGATTTCTTAATTTGACAAACGAGGGTGATGGTCCAAACTCACAAAGTGATAGTGAAGATGAGAGACATAAGAGGGCTGATCAGAAAGAGCCTTGTTATCCCAGGGCCTCACTCACCCCACATCCAGTCACTAGCCAAGTCCTCTTCCACCTGTCTCCATTACTGCCACCTAAGCCTGAGACCTGTCCAGAGTAGCATCAGATTCCTATGATACTTTGCTTCCACTCCACCCCGCCACAACATCTTCTTCATATGGAGGCAAAACTCAGAAAACCAAAACTGGATCAGCCCTCTCTACTTAGAAGACCCCCAAAGCTTCCCTTCCCTATGACTGGAGTCCACACTCCTTTCTGGGCTTAGCAGGCCTGCTTGAGCCTGGGCCACTCTTGGTCACCTCCTCCAGGCTGTGGCCTGGGAGCTTTCCCAGTGTCTCTGCCAGCCTGGTCTTCTGCCTCTCCACCCTTCACACCTGCAGGCCTTCCTGCTCCCTGAGAGCCAGCTTCCTCCCATACTTCCTAGGCTGCTCACACCTCTCTTCTTCAAGATCTCACAGCCCACAGCCCTCTGCTTCCGTTTTTCAACAGGTGATGTAAAGCAGGTCTGGCCTGCTTGTTTCCTTCCCCTGCGCTTGATGGGAAGCTCTCATCCCCAGTCTGGAACATGCTCAACAAGGTTTGCTAATTAAGTGACCTGGTTAAAGCTGATCCTCAGGGATCAGGACAGTATGGTCATCTTCCCATGCATCATCTTCACAGTGCGTCTCCTATTACCAGTTACATACCCAGGAGGGTTATGTATACCATTCTCCCCATTTTGTGGATAAAGAAACAGACTCTGAAGATAATATGGCTTGCCCAAGTGATGCCACCATCAGCAGCAGAGATTGGGACCCTGATGCCAGGCCTGTGCCAAAGTGGTGCTCATATTCTCACCTGCACCCCTCGCTCTTGCAAGTGTTGGATCAGACTCTTTCTCATGATGATCCTGGGGATGGGGGCATGGCAAAGGTGATGATGAGACAGGACAAAGGAGAGGGTGGTAGCAGGTTGCTACTGGGACATTCCACCCAGTCTTCTTGCCCATCTCACCATTTTAAAACCACAGCTGCCAACTGGTTCAGCCCAGAGCAGGAAAATGGGAAGTAGGTCCTGTGAAGAGAAGGTGGATGGGGTCAGCCCATTGGATCTCCCTCTGTCATGGGGGTACAGCCCTGTCCCTGCAGAAGAACTTTTGCAGTTGCCCAAAGGAATAATCACCCATTGTTCAGCAAGATGCTACTCCCAGATCCCCAAATCCATGCTTCAAGGGTAAGCCCCCCATCTCACTTTTTTTTTTTTTTGATATGGGGATTGAACCCAGGGGCACCTAACCACTGAGCCATATCCCCAATCCTTTTTTTTTTTTTAAATTCTTTTATTTTTTAAGAGACAGAGTCATGCTAAGTTGCTTAGGGCCTCACTAAGTCACTGAGGCTTTGAACTAATGGTCTCCTTGCCTCAGCCTCCCAAGCCTCTGGAATTACAGGCATGTACCACTGTGCCCAGCTTTATTTTTTATTTTGAGACAGGGTCTTGCTAAGTTGCTTAGGGCTTCACTAATTTGCTAAGGTTGGTCTTGAACTTGGCAATCTTCTTGCCTTAGCCTCCTGAGTTGCTGGGATCACAGACATGTGCCATGACGCCTAGTTCTACTGTCTTATAGACAAGGAAATTGAGCCTTAGCAAACTAAAGGGATTTGCTGGAGATCACGAAGCAAATCAGTGGTGGGGCTGACGCCAGGGCTGGGGTACAGCTGGATTCCAAAGCTGGACAACCCACTTGGAGGTCCTCCTGGTGGTATCTGGTGAGCTTCTTGAGGCCAGATAGTGCTTAATGGGTTGACTACTTGTCGCTAATTATCCCACTCCAGAGGTGACTTTAGAGTTAGAGGGTTTTACAGCATTCCAAGGCAAGCTATGGAGTAAGACCTAGGACGCACCTGGGATCTGTACTTAACAGCTGTGTGACCCTGGACAAACTCTCTGAGCCTCTGATTCTCTATGGATACTATGGGGGCCATGACTCCTATACCTCCTAGAGGCATTGCAAAGTAAGCATCAAATACACCAAAAGATGTGGAAACATTTTGCAAATCCTGTATAAAAAGTTACATTTACAAAGCTTTGTAGCAAGGGATTGTGGGGTTGGCTGAGCGTAATGGAGGGTAGCAGAGAGCACTGGGGAACCACCATAGTGGTTAGAAAGCAAAGGAAAAACCAGGTGTGGTGGTACAGGCCTGTATTCCCACTGGCTGGGGAGGCTGAGGCAGGAGGACTGTGAGTTCAAAGCCAGCCTCAGCAATTTACTGAGCCTTAAGCAACTCAGCAAGACCCTGTCTCAAAACACAAAAAGGGTTGGGGATGTGGTTAAACACCCCTGGGTTCAATCCCTGGTACAAAAAAAAAAAAAAAAAAAAAAGCAAAGGGAGGGGCCAGGCCTGGGAGCCAGGGAAGTACCCTATTCCGGATACTATGCCCAATTGCTCCTTTGTTAATCCTGACTCCAGCCTGAGGAAGCTCCTTACTTTTTCCTTCTGAGAATCTGAATACCAAGATGTTGAATAAGCCAGACTATAAGTTCACTGAAGGCCTGACCTACCCATGATTCTTATTTACTAGCTTAACTGCTACAGGACCAGAAAAGGCTGTCCAGAAATATTTTGGATGAATTTGGATGAATGAATGGTATCCAAGGAACCATCAAAGGAGCTTGGGGCTCTTCCTCCATAGCAGACTCTGAGCTGGTTGGGTTCAGGGTTGCAAATGTGGCTTGAATGGGGCCTGTTTTTCTGGGGCCCAGGTCCACCACTGGTACCTGTTGATGATGGTTGGCAGGAAGCAGAAGAGGAACTTCTCAGGGATCCGGATGAAGGGCAGCAGCCCCAGATAATAGAGTAGCAGCACCCAGAATCCTCGGCTTATCGTGAAGGACAGTGGCATCTCAGGGTTCTGGGGAGGCCAGGACAGAAGTGAGAAGGGGGATCTATCTGCTTCTGGGGGAGCAGAGGGGAGGCATGGGCTGCAGGGGAACTATGCTGGACATTCAGGAGGCCCTAATCACCTCTTGGCCAATGCTGGAGGCCTGAAGGTGCCCTCTTCATTGCTACTACTAGTCCAGGGCTCACAATCCCACTGCCCCACCTCTCCAAATCCTGTTAAGGAGTCCCCTTTTTAAGTTTTTAAGGAGCTTCCCAGACCCCTCCAGCTTAGAGCCTCCTGGGTAGGTTGGATTCCAGCTTCTGGGAGGAGGAGCCATGGAGCAGGGAAGAAGAGGGACCCACGGCAGCCTTGCACTTCTTCATGATCGAGCTCTTCTCCGAGGCCCAGATGGTGATCTCATTGCGGTCAAAGCGCCTCACCAGGTCTGCTATCTAGGAGGAGGAGAGGGAGGATGACAGAGCCAGGTTTCTCTCTCGGGCCTGGGCTATGCCCCTACCCCGACTACATTTTTACCTTGTAAATGAGCTCCTCATCCTTCTCCTTGATCTCTACACTCATGGGCACCTGTGGAAACCTCTGGAACATGTCCTCCAGACTCACCATGTGCCGGTCTGACCCATGGGCAAAGTGGCCTAGAAATGAGGACATGGGAAGCAGGATCAGAAAAGCATTGGTGGGATGGGGGCAGGAGTCCAAGGAGGACCCAAGAAGGTGGCCCCAGCTCGCCTAGCACCTGCTCTTACCTGGTGAGAAGTAAACCTCCAGCTCCTCCTTGTAGAGGGGCAGCTCCTGGGAGAACAGGCAACATGTGGTCAGGGGCGCACACTGGAGAAATGGCAACTCTGGGCGTGGGGGCGTGGCCTACCTCAAAGTCCAGGCTGCTCACATCCTTATTTAGGCCTGACTGGCGGGACAGGTTCTTGTCGTGTGACACTACCACCACACCATCCCTTGTCAGATGGCAATCGAGTTCCAGGAGATCTGCTCGCTGGGTCATGGCGCTATGGGAGCAAAGATCAGAGGGGTGCAGGGACAGGGACAGGCCACACTAGATGTGGGCACATGTGGGCAGAATTCATGGCAGGAATCTCAGGGCTCTGGGGAGGCCAGGACAGAAGTGAGAAGAGGGATCTATCTGCTCCTGTGCACACCTGCACACCTCTAGGGGGCTCCAGACACCCAGATTAGGACACGAATGGCACTCTTGAGTGTCCCACAGTACACAACTGTGACAACCTTACGTGGCCACGTGGCCGGGAGGTGGACTTACTTCCTCATGGCCTCCATGGTGTTCTCCAGCAGCTCTCCGGAGCCTGCGGGGGGTGGCTGGGATGGGTCCCTGGTCCTGGCCCGACCTTATCAGCCACCTTCCCAGTTGCTGGCCTCCTTTCGGCCTCAGTCTCGTCTACCGCCAGCCCAGGTTTGCTGGCCTCTCCTTCCCCATTCCCTGCTCGGCCCTGCCCCAGCTCTCTTCCTACCAGAGTCTTGGCCCTGCCTCCAGCATCCTGCCCCTCTGTGCTGCCCACTGTGGTGGCACCTGTCTTGCTAGCTTCACTCCACCCCCAGTAGCTGCCAGCTCTTCTCCCAGCTCACCTCCTCGGTGGGCCACCAGGCGGGGACAGAAGACTGGGGCATGGGGTGTGTGCAGCAGGCGGGGCCGGCGCAGGAAGAAGATGGACAGTGTGATATAGCCGCCCAGGGCAGGCAGGGCATAGTACAGCAGAGGGCTCATGGCCACACTCCTGTCTGCCTTCCCGATGCTCTGTCCCAATGGACTGCGGCTGTCCCAATGGACTGCAGCCTTGCTGCCTGCCTGGCTGGTGTAGGCCGGCTCTGCTACTGGCCGACACCACGCCCCTGGGACTTGCTGAGCCTGCTGCTGTGTAGCTGGCAGGCAGCCAGGCTGCAGGACTCCCTGGGGCTGGGGTAGAGGTAAGAGTCCAGGCAGCCCAGGCCTTATAGCCCCAGGCACCCCTCTGTCCTTAGCCGGGAGGGGAATAACATGTCCCCACACCTCAGGGTCTGTTACGAGTGTCCCCCCTTTCATGGGTACTTGTGGCCAGGGTACACAACACACTGGCCCTTGCCATTTCTAGAGAATCTGGGGGTGTGTAGGGTCACTGAGTCACCCCCGAATCACCCCCCAGCCAGTTAGACAGGAAGCCATTAGAGAGGGAGAGGACAGTGACTAAGGGGAAAATTGACCCCACTCTTTCTAGGAGTCTGGAGCTCCTTATACCCAACCCATCCTCAACCCTGGCCACTGGTACCAAAGGTCACCAGGGCCATGTAAAGGCACAGCTGGGAAGCAGCTGGGTTGCAGCTCTCAGTCTTCAGGCAGTGTTGGTTAGGAGAGGGCGGCGGCGCACACAGACAGACCAGGGTGATCCATAAACACATCTCTATATTTATATATTAGATACAGGCACGGGGAGGTGGGCAGGGGCACGGGACTCTCCACGTGCCCCCGCCTCCAGTTCCACTCACCCACACACAGAAGCAGCAAGGGCGTTAAATGTGGCAGCTTTGAGGGGGGAGGGGGTTTAGGCCTGGGCTTGGCTCCTCAGGGATACTAGCCCTTGAGACTTAGGAATGTTCCTTCAGGGAAAACGGGTGGAGTTTTAATGAGGTGACTGGGACAGGGCTTGCCCTACTTAGTGCCCCTGCCCCTGGGTAGATCCTGGGGCAGCCAGGGCCTTTCTATTCCAGAACTTCCAGAGACTGGGCAAGATGGAGGCAGAGCAGCAGAGAGATTTGCTCTGGGGCCACTGAGCCCCTTAGGCCCACGGCTGGGTGGGATGGGGTGGGGTGGGGTGGGGAAAGGGAACAGGGATAGAGGTGAGAGGGAACCTCGGCCTGCCTGAAGCAGGAGACCCCAGCAGAGTGAGAGAAGGTAGCCAGGCCCACCCTTGGCCTGGGTTGCAGGGGTCTGGGCTGAGCACAGTGTCCATTTTCTAACAGTCCAGCGGGGAAGGGGCAGGCAGGAGGCAGGGCCTGGAGGAGGAAGCAGGCAGGAAAGAGCTGTTAGTGCTGGGAGAGAACCCAGTGCACCCTGACCCAGGCACCTCCCATTTCACCCTCACATCTGGTGCAATGTGTCTGCTTCCCTGTCTGTAGGTGGGAATACCACCAGCACCCATCACAGGGTGCTAGGGCTAAGTGCATAAGTGGGTGCTCATTAACCTCTCAGTACAGTGGTTAGGGTTCTGTGGGGCTGGCTCTCATAATCAGATGGCCTCCGAGAACTGAGGCATAGAGAGGTAAGGTGTCTTGCACGACATCTCACAGTTTTTGTTCAGTGCAAGAGATGAGGCCTGGGCCCCGGTGTGTCTGCCTTCCTTCCATCAGCCATAGCTGGCCAAGGAAGAGGCTGGAGGAGGGAAGGAGTGCAGTGTGGGTGGGAGTAGTCCCAGCAGGTTCCCCTCAGGTGTGTGAACTGCTGACCTGAGAAACAGGTGTGAGGAAGCCTGGCATCTGGGCTAGCCAGGTGCTGTGGGGCTCCTCCCAAAGCAATCATGGCATCACTTGCTTCTTTGCCCACACAGGGAGAGTCAAAGGCTGCCTTGGCTCCTCAGAGCCAAGTGACTTATGGGGGTCTGAAGTGGTTTCTGGGTTGGGTGTTAACAAGTGGGAAACATATAGGGTTGGAGAACAGGGCTGGGTCATGAAGGACTGGTGGGCCACGAGTCAGGGCCCAGGCGGGCCTCATAGGCCTTCTGTTACCACCATACATATAGATCATAGTGTAAAGCACATTTGTGACTTTTCTGAGGCATGCTGGGCACCCTTGTGTTAAGGTGAGGCTGTGTATGGGCAGTGAGGCCACTCACCAGGCCCCAGGGGGTAAGGACATCTGTCCAGGTTATGGGGCCTCTGGGGCCCCTGGCTGGAAGCGGGCTGTCTCCTGGAAGATGAGCTCTTTCAGCCTCTCCTTGGGTAGATCATCCAGCTCCATGTCAAAAGTGAAGGGCTCCTCGGCTACTGGCTGGGGTAGCAAAGACAGTAAAGCTTAGCACAGGCACTAGGGGATAGCTATTCCCTCGCCTGCCTGCCTGCCTGCCCTGCTGCTGGTGGCTGGCGCACCTCATCCGTGGGATCATAGTACTGTTCCAGGTAGGGGTGAGCCAGTGCTTCTTCCACTGTGATACGTTTGTTGGGGTTGAAGGTTAACATCCGGTCCAGCAGGTCAAGAGCTAAGGAAGCACAGGAGGCAGGGGTCAAAAGAAAGGCTGGAGGAGCTCCCAGAAGCATCACTTTGCCCAGTTCCCAGAAGCCTGTCAACTCAGACAGCTGTAGGGATCACCCACTCTTCTCCACATCCAGGCTTTAGCCCACTCCAGCACCTGAGTCTCTCTCACCTTTTGAGTCTGACTTGGGAAAAAGCTTGGCCCAGGCCACCTTGGTCTTGGAGGGCAGAGACTGTAGGTAGTTTCGGGCTTTCATGTTGATAATACAATTCAGGTCCTCTTGAGAAGGGGAGCCCAGGATACCTGTGGGTAAGATGGGGGTCTTGATGAGAAACCTCCTTCTCCTGGGAATGAACAGGCCAAGGAAGCAGGATAAGAGCCCCAGCCCACCCCCCTGCCCCAACTCCTCAGAGTCACCTCCCAGCCAACAGTATGGTGGAGAAGCGCAAGGGGTTGGGACTCATGCAGCCCTAGGTTCAAATCCTGGCTCCCACACTTTCTTGGGTGTTGGGTTTAGCCTTGCTTTTCCCATCTGTCAAATGGGGATACCTTGCTGAAACAATGTTAGATGCTGGAGGGACTCCACACATTGTGACACCTCTGACCCCGATCCCTCCAGAAATCTCACTTCTGATAAGTTAATCCCCCTCAGCTAGCCAGGGCTCCCTCACCCAGAATGTGGTTGAGCTGGTCCAGGTAGTGCTTGCCGGGGAAGATGGGCCGATTGGAGAGCATCTCAGCCAGAATGCAGCCCACAGACCAGATGTCGATGGACTTGGTGTAGCCCTGGGGAGGGAAAGTAGTGGGCTCCTGGGCTGCCCTCAGCAAGGCCCTGTTGTCTGGGTCAAATACCAGGCAGAGGGCAGAGTGCAGAGACCTGGAGGAACCACTCTGCTCTTTCTGGAGGCCAAGGCCCAGAGGGTAGGTGTCCTGTGTCACAGGGGCCAGGGGCCAGTGCCTGGGTCAGAGATGGCTCCAGGGCTTCCCTTCACAGGTCAGGAGCTCTCCTACCTTGGAGTTAAGCATGATCTCTGGAGCCCGGTACCAGCGTGTAGCCACATACTCCGTCAGAAAGCCAGTGTGGTCATGTTCAGGATCAGCAATCCTGGCCAGGCCAAAATCGCAGATCTGGAATCAAACCCAGGCTATTAAGCTTGGGTATGAGACTGCCACGGCCCAAGCAGTCACCCCGCTACGCCTCATCTATGCTGTTCCCTTGCCTGCCATGCTCCAAAGCTTCTGGTCACCTGGCAGCCCCAGGGGAGGAGGGAAGGCACTCAGCCCTCTGACCTTAAGGTCGCAGGTGGTGTTGATAAGCAGGTTGGAGGGCTTTAGATCCCGGTGGAGCACATTGGCTGAGTGGATATACTTGAGGCCCCGCAGGATCTGGTAGAGGAAGTAGCAGATATGGTCATTGCTCAGCTGCTGGCTTTTGAGCAACTTGTACAGGTCTGTCTCCATCAGGTCCTGCACAATATAGCTGAGATGGCTCCAGAGACCCCCAGGTGGGGGGTGGCAGGAGGCACTTGTTAAGGAAAGCATGCTCTGGTGAGTAGGCCACACATCCCATCCTGCAGGGGACCCTTGGCCCCTTGGACTCACCAGCTGGGCAAGGCTCAGAGCCTCTATTGCATCTCAGCTGGTGACCCTGAGCAAGGCATTTCTGTTCTGTGGCCTCAGTTTCCCTAATGGGGAAGTGAGGATACTAATAAACTGCAGGAGGCAGAAGAGCTTGAACTGTAAAGAGCAGCAGCTCAGGAATTAACCCACTGATGTCCAAAATCCCCATTCTGCTCCTTGCTGGCTTTATGATCTTTGCCTGTCTGTGCCTTGGTTTCCTTACCTGGCGAGTAGAGGAAGTAACTGTTCTTTAGAGGGTAGATGTGAATATTAGAGGAGATGACCTCTCTAGAGCAGTCAGTCCAGAGCTTGGCACACTGGAAGTGCTCAGCAAACATCAACTCTTATTGTTAATATAAAAGCCTGAGCCACATGGCTGTTGAGGGGGTTAAATGAGATAATGTATGAACACCATCTGGCATGCAATAAATGTTTGCTTAAAAATAAATGCCTGCCTTATGGGAATGGTTTGTGCCAGAAAAACGAGAAGACACTCCCAACAGCGTGCTCCTACTCAAATAAGAGTGCCTGGCCATACATCAGAAGATGGAGGAGTAAATGTCCTTTTATACTTGAAGATAAAACAAAGATTAAACATAAATAAAGAAATAAATGCCACTTGGCTTGCCTCTGGGAGAATAAGTCAGAACTTTCTTTGAGAGAGAACATCTAGACCAATCCTGCTGTTTTATAGATGGGGAGGTCCAGAGAGATGCAGGGACTTGCTCAAGGTCACAAAGCAACCTGGGATGTGGAGATTTTCTGTCTACACGGTAGAGGGCTGCAGAGGCTGTGAAACAAATCCTTACTTTCGGGTGGAGGCCTGGGACTGGCAGGGGTGGGTGGGGAAGAGGTGATGGGTGTTACAAGTTGCTAACAACCAAGCCAGGCAGGAAGTAGACTAGCTGGGCAATACTGAGGGAGGGTAACAAAGGCTGGGCTGTAGCTCCCAGGGCAAGGTGCAAGTCCACAGGTGACTAAGGTGGGGCTCTGAGCGGGAAGTCTCAGGGAAAGAAGGACCAGTTCCCATCTGGGGGAGGGAAGAAGGCAGCAACAGAAACACCTGATTCTAGGCTTTTGGGGCCTCAGTTTCCTCATCTTTGAAATGGAACTGATAAGGTCCGTCTCCTAAGGCAGCTGGGAGATAGAATAAAAGTTGTCAAAACACTTGCCACACACAGTACCTGTCACAGAGTAGGCCAGCAGAAAAGGCAGTTTTCTTTCCTACTGCCTTCCTTCCAGTCTGGGGACCCAGACTGGAAAGAATCATCAGTCTGTTAAGCAAGAACTGACTGTGGGCAGAGGCTGGGTCATATCACAGAATTATAGATGTCAGAAGACAAAGCTCCCATAGAGACCATCTTGCCCAGCCACCCTCCACCCCACTGGGGCAGTGGGCAGAGAAGGACTTGTCCAAGGCCACCCTGCCAGGCTATAGCAGGCCAGGAGTGACCTGAGCCCTCTTCTGCTCTATGGCCTCTCCTCTGCTGAAAAGTTTCTTTTGCTGGGTTTGTTTTGGAGGGTGGTAGGGAAGATGGAAAAAGAAAGAAAGCCAATGTTCCCCAGCCCAGCTTTGAGGCTGTGCCTGGCCAGGCTGGCCAAGGTGAAGGATACACATCTCTCATGGCTTCCAGTGTAGGTGCCCGAAGAATGTCTCGGATGCCTATGACATTCTCATGGCGGAAGCGCAGCAAGATCTGGATCTCTCGTAGTGTGCGCTGGCAGTAGGTCTGATGCTCGAAGGGGCTGATCTTCTTGATGGCCACTCGAGTCTTGCGCACATGGTCATAAGCTGAGCTGAAAAGGGGTCAGGGAGATGTTGCTGGACTTACAAAGGGGGAATCCAGGCCTGGTGGCTCCACCCAAGCCTTGGCAGGGAGGCGAGGGAGCAGGAGAGGGCTCTGGCCAAATCATAAACAATGCTGGTTCCTTCCTGCTGTGAAAGCCTGGGATCTCTAGGGAGAAAGCTGGGGACCAGCCAGGCGGCCTTTCAGTGACTTCACAAACAGAGGAAGAGACTGACCACTCACTGACTTCCCCTCTCCTCTACCCGCTTCCATTCTAGTTGCCCTGACCCTTTCTCTGCCCTTCCCAAGTT